>NW_026902233.1:510000-1110000 GCF_033783945.1 Neopsephotus bourkii | reverse complement strand
GCTGCCTTTCAGTATTGTACGTGTCCAGCTCAGAGGTACAGTAGTAGTAGTGTAGTAAATCTGCACAAGTCATAGCTTGTTCGAGAAGTTGAAATGCATTTGAAACAAATGTTCAGTTTCTGAAATAATGGTGGACTCGGTTCACTTAGAACCTCTTTTAAGTTTAATAAATCTTAAGCAGTCATTCTTGTTCCCTTTCCCTATTAATTGCATTGCTGAACACAAAAGCTGTGTTATGTGCAGAATGACTGAGCTTATCCCTACTAGAAAGGAGTTATGTTTGGTATCTAAAGAACAATAACAGTTTGCTGCCTGGCTGATCAATGCTGGATCAAGTTCACATTCCCAAGTTCCCACTCTCACACCTACATGTGCAGGGGGTGGAAACATAGCTAAGAGGGGGAGGACTTTTACAGAAAAATGTTGAACAGAGACTTACCCATCAGGACACAGCTGGGCTTGCATAGCAATAAACATTAATTTTAATCCATTGCTTGTAAAAACATCCAAAGCACAGAAGTTAGCAACCAATTAATTTTTAGCCTGCCCATTGTTTTCTTTATCCAGTGGAAACAATCCATAAACCTTTAAAATATTTTTTGTGCTACCTTGCAAGAAAACAGCTTTTCTATTTTAATGAGGAAAGAGTGGCCTTCAAAATGGTTGAAATCTCTCCAGTTTGGAGTCCCCATAAGTAGTTTTAGTACATGGGACACACAATATGAAATAAGGAGAAATCAAATGCTCCTTCAGGAAATAATATTTGAGATCGTTTTAATGCAGGAGGATAGAGTTAGGCATGTAGCCCTGTGTAATGCTAACCCAGAAACCTGCAACCTGCTGATTCTTGCAGTAGTCCAGTCAGAAACTCAAAATTATCCTGAGGGTTGACATCCTGCTGTTGCGTTCCCAACTGGCTATAGTTGGGAATGGAAGCTCTTGCTTTTCAGCCCAATGCTTTTCTCACACGTTCTGCAAAAACACTGAGCTGCTGAAGAATTTACAGAGAGCAGATGGTAACAAAATTTGTGTAATGGTCTTTGTTCCACATCCATCAGTTAGCTGTCTTTCACAAAAGCTGACACCAGCAATGTCAAGATCTTTCCAGGTTTATACTACCATCAGTCATCCCCTTTCATTAAGCAGTGCTTCGTAGTCAGACTGAAGATGTAGGTGATGGTTACCTCCTATTTAATCATGGAGGATATAAGTGATTCTCCTAAAACTCATTCATCTCCATAAGAAAGGAATGTTTTTCCAGGTTGCTTTAGCTATTCTTTTCTACTCCCCTCTAAGCCCACAGTAAAATTCAAATGCCAGAATTAAGATGTCTGGAGAAAGAAAGGTTTGAAAAATGTACTGGCTGACAAAGCTATTGGTCAATACAAAAGTGAGCAGTAAAGGTCATTGTTCAAGCTTATGGACTTTTGCTTTGAATATCTTTCTTTGCAAGAAGTGTTGGAAGGATTTTTGATTTCTTCAAGGGATCAGTAAGACCCAAAGTTCAGTAACTCTGAAAGCTGTATTTTATTTCTTCAAGAAGAAAGAAAGTCTGCTTCATTTTCTTTGAGTGTCTTTGTACTGGAAAAGTAAGAAAAACACTGCTTGTCACATCAGTGGTGCAGAACTGTCCTGTAGCCATGTTAAGACATGGTTTTGTATTTCTCTATAATAAAAAAAAAAAACAACAAAAAAACCACACAAACCAAACCAAACAAACAAACAAAAACCCCAAGAAAACCAAAACCAACAAAAAAAAACAAGGAACCCCCCCCCCCAACTAAACAAAGAAAAAACAACCAACCAAACAAAAAAAAAAACAAAACACCACCCAACAAATTCAAAAAAACAAAACAAACACACAAAGTGAATAAAGTTGTCCCCATGAAAACTGCAGAGACACAGCTGGGGGACTTGCAGTTCTCAGAGGACCACATTCTGGGCTGGATTTCATTTCCAGTAACTCTGATCTGCTGCTGATATACTGCTTCTTGCAATATGGATGCACCAGCCATCTTGCCATGTTCACTTGTAGCCCACTGCCTCTTAGTCTCTCTGATAACAGGTGTGTTTTAAAATCCTTGCAGTTCTTGCCCTTGGGGAATACAGTCAATATTTCAAGCCATTATTAATCATCTGGTGAGATACTGGATAAAACACATTACTGTATTTTCATTTTCTGAACCTTTTTACAAAAGATTGGAAGCCAGGTCTCTTCCGCTGAACCAGTTTTCAGGTTACAGGCTGTGCTGAGGGCACATCATAGTCTCACTTTCCAAGTAAGTTAATTTTCTAACTTAAACTAGTAGGTTTTTTTCCTATAAATCTTCTCAATTGTAAGAAAACAGTCACATATCTTGAATTTTATCATAGTTCCATTAAATTATCTTTTACTGGTATCACAGATGTGATGGCATCAGCCTTAAAATGTAGGCAATATCATGATAAACAAATCCGGGGGGGAGTCCACTTTTTGTTTTATGTTACAAGGGAGGTTGTATAAAGGTACAAAATCGCAATTTGTAGACTGGTGAAGTTAGTTACACCCTCTGGGAGAAAACATGATGCGATAGTAAAATCTTTAGGCTTTCCTGTGTGCTTGCTGCTGTCCACCTAGTTCTAAACACGTAAATGTGGGTGTGTGTATGTGGTGTAAGATTCAGTAATTGAGAAGAAAATACCATCTCTAGAAAGGAGAGATTGGAAAATAACTTGACTGCATTAGTTATCAATTTCCTCTGCTTTGCAAAAGCTCTTTTAAAATTTATTTACAGTAAATATTTTTATTCCTTCATTTTCATTTTCTTTTTGCCTTCCAGTATCCAAAAAATGTTGGTAAGCACTTATTCAGTGTTGACCTTGGATACAACAAGCTCCTAAGAAGTTCACCAATACAGAATGTTTTAGCATTAGAGTAGCACAGATCCACTGAAATTATAGACAATTTATGCAAAGGAAACGTGCATAATCATGATTTTTCATTGAGTAATCATTAGCAGCCATCACAGCCTGAACAATTCAAAACCAGTTTCTATTTCAATTTAAAATGAAAGAGTTGGCTGTTGCTCAAATATCCTATTGTTTTCTAGGCTATATACAATCCTCAAAGTTCATTGTATCCTTGGGATCTGGCTTGAAAAATAGCTGATATAAATCATTGTCTAAATTATTTACCTGTTATTTATGGGCCTGCCTTCACCCAATCAGTAGGAAGTGTTACCTCCTCTCCCTGTTTCAAAATTCAGTTATATTTAGTCCTGCTGCTCCAAGAATGAAGTATCCTAGCATATGTTGACATGTACAAATGTTTGTTCCCAACCTAAGTGTTAGATAGGAGAGCTCCATTAGCAGTCCCTGAAAGAAAGGCTTTCCACGTAAAGAAAGACATGGAAGATGGAAGGACTAACCTCTTAGTTTCTGTTGTGAGGGGGTTCAAGTATGACAGTCAGTGTCATGTGGACAGCAAACAGAACAGCTGATGGAGGATCATGCAGCCATTCTCCCCTTGAACTGGCTGTGCCATCACCCGAGGTGTTGGCTCCACAAGGTCTATTACCAGAATAAAAAGTAAGTAACAATTCCTGTTGGGTTTCCTTCACAGCTGTGCAGTTCCGAACAGGAAAAGAGGAGCTACCTCTGAGTTTTAACACAGCATATGTTTGTGTGTACAGGGATTTTCATCCCAAATCAGCCTCAGGGTCTGCAAGTCTGTAAATCAGTATCTCCTGTAACTTTCTTCCCCTAGTTTTCTCCAAACATTTGATAGGACAGGAAGTGTAATCCTTCAAAGGATTTAAAGTATAAATCTGTTACACTGTCTCTATTTCCCAGTGTTTTGCATAACTATCTGTGGGAATGCACCATCTAATCTGTTGGCTGACCCACGGGAATATTGTTTAGGTAGTTACATTAGTTTGTATTTCCTATTAACATCATTTTTTGTTCATATCCTTGTTTGTCTCTTTGAACTACGCTCTGTTGTTCTTTCTCCATTCAAATGTGCAGAGTTCAAGAGCCAATTTATAGGAGCTTCCAGAAGTACCATTTAGTAGAAATCTGGTGTAGTTTTACAAAATGAAAATATGCAAGTTCAAGTAGGCCTGTGGCAAGTGTGAAATAAAAATCTATAGTACGATTTTCTACTGTGATACCTCTGTTAAAAGTTCTTTTTGTGTGTAATGCTTCATAGTGAAGTTGTTTCTATTTAAAGCATTGAGTTTAATCTTGGCTTTGATCTGAAGCTTTTGATCTTGAAAAAAGCATGTTGTGGCAGTAAAACAAAAAGGGTAGGAGAGAGGGGTTTTTTGGTGTGGGTTTGTTTTTTTTCAGTGATAAAGGGATACTGTCAAGATACAGTACACACTAATTGGACCTATCTTCATTTGCTTAAATCTGTTTGCAAAGGCCATCTAATTCTATATATAGGAGGATCTGCTCAAATATGTGCTTTAATGAGCCTTATTCTTTTACAAGAGCATAGATTTTCTTTTGACGCTGTCAGGAAATTGTCATATATAGCACAGAGTATATTATTTTTTAAATATTAAAAATACCTTTCTATCATAATTTTAACTGTATCGAGTATGATGCAGTCTATCCTTTATTGTCTGTCATTTTAAATGCTAAACACAGATCACTAAGTAAAATCCTAAATTAGGAATTTATAGTGTTCAGATTTTGCATATGGTGTCTTCCATCATAGCAGAGCTTGTATATTCTCTTCAAAGAGCACAGAAACATCTGTTGAAATCACATGCCTAAATTAAATCACCTGCTTGCAGTCTCTTGTTGAATAAAGCATTTAACTGGACCCTCAATTAGGGGCTTGCTGTGCTGTCACATGATTAATGACCTGGTTTGGTTCTTGCTTTTAAGGCACATTTCAGGCCCTCCAAGGTAAGTTAATAGTTGGATTCTTCAGGTACTAGGCCAGTACTGGGGGTAAGCTGAAGCGCTTCATGGTGGTTGTACTTCCTCTCTTGAGCCAGCCCCATTAGCTCGTTCCTCTGTGAATACCTGGGATAGCGGGCGGTTATAGGAAGGTTAACAGGAAAAGCGTTTGTCATAATGAGAGACAACGAGAGCGTCTCTCTGAAAGCTAGACCGTAACCCCGCGACAAGCGGTCACGCCGACGTTCGGAAGGGCCGCCGCCTCAGCCAGGCGGTACGCACCACCGCTGCGTGCTGCGCGCAGCTCGGCTGGCCTCGGTATTCGCACCGCCGGAGGGCGGAGAACCGGGCCCCGCCTGCCGCCGGCGAGGCACCGCTGGCGGTATTTCGGGCTGGGCCGGGGGAGGCGCGGCAAGCCCCGGCGGGGCCGCCCCGGAGCCCCTGGTCCGTACTCCTTTCAAGCGCTCCTCCTCCCTCCACAGACATGAGGGCCAGAGCTCGGGGGCGGGGACCCCGCGGAGGTGTTTCATTTCCGACCGAGGGCTGCGGTGTGCCGCCACTGGGGACGCCAACGGCGGCAGGGGACTGGACGGGACGGGGCAGCGCGGGGCGGGACGGGCGCGGCTCCGGGCCGGGGGACGGTGTCGGGCGGGACGGGTTTGCCGCAGCGCGTCCCGTCTTGTTCTGTGCCGTTCGCCCCGCGCTCCCTGGTGAGCGGAGCATAAGCGGGGATACTCCGCTTGCAAGCTCGCCTTAGTGTGCGCTTTCTCCCCCATGTAGCCTTTGCTGGAGGAGGGCGAGACGTGGAAGGAGAGTCGGCTCGTCCAGCAAGTGAGCGGCGAGGTGAGGAGACAATCTTCCGCAACTCTTAACGTTGTTCCCGCTTCGTTCCTTTGCCAATCTGTTCCCCAAGTTTTTCACCTGACGCCCCTCGCCACTCCCGCCATGCTTTAAAACAGTTGCTTTCATATGGGAATAAAAACATTTGTGTGGGGGAAAAAACTGAAGAGTTACTTCTTTATTAAATGATAACAACCCCATCGACTAAATTTGGCGTTGGTAGTCTGGAACAACTTTGGAGTGGGTGGCTGGAAATAAACCTCTTACTGGAAATAGAAGGTGTAAGGGATGAAGCGCAGAGATTTTCCCCAGGATTTTTGCGCACCGCAGTGGTAACTTTCTGTCCGGATTTCCATTTGGCAGCCCAGTCTGTCATCAAACATGTTCTTGTGCCCAAAACTTTTAAACTGAAAACACCACCTCGCACTTTGACCATGCACAAGTAACTCACCAGATCACCTACGACCGTGTTATTCTAGATGAGCAGAAGTGCTGTTTGTCTTTGTAGTGAAGCAATGGAAAAAAAATAGTCTGGAGTCTGTTTATAACTTCTTACTAATGTTGAAAAGCTGTGCTTGGGTCACATCTTCATGCTAAAAAAGCACTATGGTTTTAATCCAGGTCACAAAATGGATTCGGACAAACCAGATGATGAGAAAAAGTGGCAAAAAGAAAAGAAGGCTGGATGAAGTTGTTTTCCAAAAGGTAAGGGTTCCCAATGTGTGTTTGTGTAATTGGACGAAGGGTGGTAAATCCAAAATGCTTTCCCATGACACCTTCTTAAACTTTTAAGGAGGTGTTTTCCAGCGTCTTCAACAAGGTGATGGTGAAAAGGCGTTACTGGTAACAGTTTCAGTGTCACTATGTAATTACAATGGAAAAAATAATTTTCTCAGGTGTCTGTAATTTAGAAGACAACTTCCTCAGAATGTTCCAGTTTTTAACTGGATGTTAATGTTTTTAACTCTAACATTCTGAGGGAGAAAGAGAAGAGTGCTTTCATCAGAGAAATTAATAGAACTTGAGAGCTTTTGACAGGACCTACTACTATTTGCATATGTTCAGTTGCTGGTAGCTGACAATTTTCATTGTGGGTGCTGGGGCAATAATAGATGTGATCTGTACATTGAAACAAATAGTTCTAACTATGCTGTTGTCACATAATTCAGAGGGTCAGTTTGGAAATAATCTATTTGCAATGTAGATTTCAATTAATGAGAATGTGCCTAGATGGTTATTTTATAATTACTACAGAAGATTTTTTTAAACTCAATGCAGCCTATATTAAACTTTTAAACAGATTTTTTAGTAGCTGTTGTGATACATTTGTTCTGTACTCTTGAGTTGACCATTTAAATCACAGTGTAGAGAGAGGTGACTGACACTTTTCTGAATAGCTGTTTTCTTTTACAATCAGATTTAGAATTATTTTTTTTAAACCTCTTACCTTTAAAGGATTAAAATGGCAGTGTGTTGTTTTGCTGTTTCGACAGTGCTTCTAGAATGCATGATGAATCATTGCTGTTTCTGTAGCCAAATTCTTGCTGATAGCATGGCTGCCAACTCCTGGATGTGTTGCCTTAGTATGGGCATTGCAGTATATGACAAATGTCTGTGAAGTGCATTGTTGTGTGGGGATTTATGAGCTCCATGGTGAGTTAAAAAACCACCAAATAGCATCCTGTAATTCACTACTACTTTTACTTTGTAACTGGAATACATTGTTTAGGAAAGATGTTCTGTGGTGCTGTGTTAATGGCATGATCTAAACAGAGACAGCATAAACTACTGCATAAACTAATTCCATTTCTTTGTATTTTGGTGTGTGACCGTTTGCATGTATGTGTAGCATCTGTATTTACAATCTTTTTAAGATGAAGAATTTTAAAGTATCGCTCTGTGAATTCGAGAGCAAAATGCATTCAGAGTACATCCAGCCCTACTACAAGCTACAGTCTGCACACATTTTTATGTAATTTTTAAAGGTGCAAAGTAGGTTCCCTGCTACATTTAGATACCTTGTGCTGTTATACCTGTTCTCATCCCTTTCTATTGAAGAAGGCTTCCTTAGTGCAAAACCCCTTTGTACCAATAAAATTCCATTGCTGTTGGGGGGTGGGGGGGAGGGCGAGGGGGGGGAAGTTGTTCTACTTCACTGTTAGAAATGTGAAACCTAATATGTAAACCTAAGGTATAGTCGTGTTTTTTTTTAAACAGTAATACTTGAGTAAGGTCTGTGAGCAGAAATGTGAATTAAAATTGAAGGCAAGGATACACAGTCTTCTGTTTCTATAAGTATTAATAATTCTTGGAAATTGAGTGCAGATTCTCAGCACTGCATTGGCAGGGTACTTAACCCCATGGAAAGGAAAAGGCGTAATGATATGTTTTGTGGTGGAACCACTGACGAGGCACCAAGGGTGGGATTCCTCATCTGCTGCAGAGTGTGGTCTTTGCAGCGGTGACTTCGCCAGTACAGTTAAGAGAAAAAAGACAAGGGAACTCCCTGGTGCTGGCAGATCTTTATTGTATTGTTTTGTTTGGAGTTGATTACAAGTAGGTTTCCAGCATGGCACCAGTCAGTGTGGATGGTGCGAACCTCTCTTCCACTAGAATTCTTGATTTTTCAGTCGTGTCTGTATTGGCTTGTAGCAGAAATGACATCATAAAGCAGTGGAAGTACTTTGGGAATAAACAAGACAACAAGAAAGAAAAAGGCATGTAATGGAAAGTAGGGTGCACTTGAAAAAATCAGCAGAGGTAGAAATAAAACCATGGAGTGAGAAGAGGGGGGTGAGAAGCAGAGCAAGAAGTAAGCACAGAAGTCAGAGCTGGTACCAGCTCACATCACAAGTATGATTAAAATAAAGATACTGATGTATTTTGCTACATGTGGAAAACTGAAATTCACATTGATCCTGCTTATCCTTTCAAAACAAACACTAACTTACTGAATGTAGCTTCTAAACTTTCATGTGCCTGTGCCGTCCGATTTTACTCTATCGCTTTTCTTTCTTTGTGGTGGAAAGTCCTTTTTCTAATACAAGATGGATGGCTTTGCTATACCGAGACATTGCCAAATCAAAGCAAGTGCTTCTGCGTCCACGTATAAAATTTAGGACAGATAACTCTATGGAATAAGTGAAACGGAATCGTATAGGAAAGGTTGCTGACAATTACTGGGGAATTACTTACTGAAAAAAGTTGCCTTCTAAACAGTTACATGTGTAGGAGCTGACTTTACATACATGTATGTGTATTTAAAGAACATTTGAAGATAGTGTGTGCTGGATAAGAACTGTGTAACTGCTAGTGTTAACTGCATATATAAACATATAAATGACATATATATATGTAAACACATAAAAGGCATTTAAACTACTGGGGAAGCTCATGTAGAAAGTTGCGGTGCTGCTCTCCTGTGTGGTTCCACACAGAGTGGATTGCAGCAGTGTTAACAAATTCCGTGGTTGAGACTTTCTAGTCATGTAACTAAGGGCCCTTGTTCTTTTGCTCCTTTTCTCTCTGATACTTTTTTTTTGAGTTTTTTTTCCCCTTTCAACCTTTTTGCTGTTCTGTTCCTGTAGGATTTTTTCGTAGTAGCTTTTATTACAATCCCTTCACCCCTGTTTGTTTCTCTGTTCTCCTTTGTCTCCTTCAGTCACCTTCAGTACTGTTCATTACTTTCCATTTACTTTCAGTTGCTTTTTCTAAGCTACCTTTTGTCCACCTTGTTTTCTGTTCATGGTTCTCTGTAGATATTCTTCTTATGATGTGTGTGTACACATACATAAGCCTAAACACACTCACCTGTTGCATTTCTGCTTTTTTTCATCCCTCCTATTCTCATGCATTCTTTTCACTCATTTAATCTTACTCTGTTTCTTCATCTTGTCATTTTGCTGGTCAGCACATCTAGTTTTAGTTAAAGTTAGTGTTGCGTTATTTATGGAGAGTGTGATAGAAATGCTGAGTGTTACTATTATTTTTGTTGCAATACTGGACACTGCCTGCTTGGAAAAAAAGAAATCCATTATCTATGCCAGTGCTGGGTGTTAGGCAGAAGAAAATAATCTTTCAATCAGTCCAAAGGAATTGTAGCAGATGATCTGTATCCACTGTGAGATTTGAGAAGAAACATACCTTTTTATTAAGAGACTAACTCACTTTTATATGAAGTTCAGTATTAGACTATAAAACCTGCTTTGAAAGTATGCCTATGGTAGAAAGTGTCATAGGATGAGATATCAAGGGTACATAGCAGTTAAGAGAGAGCACTGAAACACATGTTTATATACCAGATAAAGAAGATGATTTGTACAGATTATCAAAATTGCATTTGTCTCTTTCAGTTTTAGTTTGTTTCTATACTAAACTTTGAGGAGTAATTCAGCTTTTCCAGAATAATTCTTCTGTTTTCTCAGAAATACTGTTTTCACATGTTTAAAATTTGTCTACTAGTTTACTAAAAATGTAATTGTCTTTGATTTTTTTCCTATTGATGATTATTCTCACTCGAGAGATTTACAGTTGTCAGTATTTAAGCTCTGTTAATAACCTAAGAAAAAAATTACTTTGAAATAGCTGTTAAGTTTCCAATAAAAAAAACCCAGACAACCAAAGCAAAACCAATTGTGGTATATATATGACTAATGCTAAATGCTTTGTCCTTTAACAACAAATTCACCAGTATAACTGAAACACAAAGACCAAATCTTGTAATTCATTAAAATTAAATGTGGTGTTATACTTCAAGTAGAAAATATTTTGAAGTCTTAGCAAAACATAGGTAGGGGGAAGAAACTATAACATGGTAAAAGAGAGCTTTTATTTAACTAAGGAATTAATTCATAATAAGGATTATATGCTTCTGCTAATTTATGTAAAGAAATATTACATAAATTAAAATTAATTTAAGACTTTAATTACCATGCATTTTTTGTTTCTTGAAATGAATGTTTTTACTTGATTCCGCCAGTCAGAGAATCAAAGTAAGGATCAAATCTGAAAAACATCTTTTGAGTTTGTGCACTACGAAGTGCTTAATAGCTAGAAGAAACACAGCAGTAAGTCCTCAAGTGTTCTTCAGAGAGTGTTCAGTGGAGTAATTTGCTGTACCTGGCCTTTCCAAATTCTGTTAATCTCAAAGAACTTCTAGGAACCCTGTAAATGTATTAGATGGCCTTCACTGATTACAAATACATTTAATTCTTGTGGCAAACAGGGATTTGGATGGAAAATTTTACACCCACGTCATGCACAAGAGCTGAATTGCAGTAGAGGTTGTTAAGCTATCGGAGAAATAAAGCCTGCAATTTGAAAAAAACTTTTGCCCTGAATACATCTGAATAAAATTTCAGGCCATTAAAATGAAACATTTTCAGCGTTTAGTTTTCCATCCCAGTAAAAAATCTGTAATTATGGATTGTTTGGAAACTCCAATTGTAGTATTTTTTAGGATAGTGGTGCTTTAGAGTTCACATAAGAAACATTTAATAGAACAAGAAAACTATATAAGAAAAACCAACTTAAAAATTTGAGTGGAATTTTTGATTGAGCCTTAATAGTTTAAAAAAAAAAATAGTCCAGTTCTGACTACAGTGCAAGCTCTATCCTATTTGCAGTAGTGTTGTGTCAGGATCTCAGTTTCCTTTTTAGTAGCACCCATCTCACTACGAAGAAAGTGCTGTTGCGTGGCATATTTCACATCGAGTGTCCCAGATGGGTATTATTTTCATGTTGTCAGAGGGTAAATGTGCCTATTAGGCCACATTCAAGTCACATGTTTTTGTGTATATTAAAATATACAATATGTATATATCAAAACAATTATAATAGCTCTGATTGTATTTATGTATTAGGCCACATTTCAGTAAAGCAACTTATCAGCATGCGTTCCCTTCCAGTGTCTGAGATGACCACTTCTAAATTAGGAGAACCTAGGCCACATGGCCATGTGTTGAAATAAAGTTTACAGATAATTACATCAAGTTGTATAATTACAGATAATTACATGTTAAGTATAGCTGTCCAAGACAGCAGCCATCCTCTGCAGTGAAAGATTAAGGTGAGTTTAATGTAAAATATAAGGTTTGTGCAGGAAAGAAAAAGGCAGTTTTAGTGGAGTTTTGTTCCTGTTATTTGTAGGAAGAATTGGTTACATGCCTGTGATGGGGCGCTGTTTGGCTATCTGTGTCACTGGAGGCATTTTTTAGGCAGTTTTTGTGCATGATATCATATGATACTAACAAGATGAATTATATTGCTGAGATCAACTAATGCCACTAACTTTTCAGTCTGCTGTTGTTTCTAATTTTGAAGCCAGATTTTTGGTGGTTGAAATGTGCTCTTCTGTACCTTAGTTTACAAATACCTTTTTTCTTTAATAAAACAGAAATGGAAAATTAGAGCAGTTTTGTTCTTTACCAGATATGAGAAAACCAAAATGTATTTGATCATTTTTAGTCCTTCTCAAATGTCTGCCAGCACCAGTGTTTATACAGTGAAATCTGAGGGGTGATACAGTGAGCTTTGGGAGCAGAAAGAAGGCTGTCTCTTTCAGGGATTTTCCAACTGGAGCAACTTAGTACATTGGGAAAAAAGTGGTACACTGCATTCAAATACTCCGTAAGTTTTCTTCTACATTTTTTACAGAATTTCCTATGGACCTTTTATTAGTTGAGAATATACTCTTATGCATGGCAGCTGAATAATCCATTTGATTTAAATGTCCTCAAGTTCTTCCTGATGTGATTGACTGTAACGACTCCAGAGGAGGTTTAAAGGTCTGCTGGCTCAAATGTGTGCTATATTTCAGTTTTATGTGTGTTTTATTTCAGTCTTACATTTATTAGGCATTGTCAGCAGCAGGATAATGAGTCTTAACTATTGTCCTCATGTCTTTTTCAGTTTAGATTATGTTCACATACTGTATAGTAAAAGCACATATACAGCAGTCTGTAAGTGTGGACATAGTTATTTAAGAAATATATAAGCACAGAAGGCAAAGGCCAGGCCTTCTATAAAACCAGTTAAAAAGGTTTTGGTAGTCATTAATCTACTTTTTGATGGTAATAGTACTAAAAGTAATCATTGGTGCAATTTACAATATTGTCATTCTCTCTTTCCAGCCCCCGCAAGAATTTTTGAGCAGGAAGGTAGCTCACTGCTAAAAGCAAATACATGCTTTGTTGCTTTAATTAAACAGATGTGATTGAATCCTTAAAGGTGTGTAAAATTGTACTATACTCATTTGGTCAATGCCATATCTATTTTCTTGTGTCACTTTTCTTGTGTGGACAGATTGAGTGACTACTCACAACTGTCTAGTTCCTCTCACCAGATGATTTGCTTACAGGTTTTGTGAAACCCATAGCAGCATTTGAAATTAGACTACAGTATCTCAACATTAGTGCGGATCTTTATGCTATATATGTTTATATATGGTATATAAATACAAATATTAATTTTAATCTCATAAGATGTATATCTCAAGTCTAACATCTGACAGTTTATTGGAAATGCAGTCGCACTGCAGTGTATGAGTGAACAGAAAATGTTTTTGTTTTATCTTTGTACTGTTAAGCTAGGTTGTTGTCCTATATCAAGGTTGACCCAGGACATCTCCATATCTGAACAGCATTCTTGAAGCACAGGGTAATGATACTTCAATTTGCCATAATTTTGTTTCATAAATGATTGCCAGTAAGTACAAGAAATTTGTTATTTTTTTGTTAACAGGCATTTTCAAGAGAAGCTTTTATTTTTATCCAGAAAAAAATGCTCATGGAAAAGAAGCTTAGGCAATTATGTTGTTCTGTATGTGTAATTATCCCTATTCTGCCTTTAATTGAGGCATCCATTGGGCATTTTCATTGCAACTTGTTAGTGCTCTAATGTTGCCATGTTCCTGTAAGAATTGCCTGTGACAAAAGCTCACATAAAGACAAGGCTGAAGCGCTCTATCGTTTCTGGGAATCCTAACAGACACATGAGGGGGAAGATGTTATGACTGTACCAACCACAGGAAACACTTTTGTTGACACTTTGAGCCTATGAGACACAAGTTCTAAGAAACTGGATTTCATTACTTTTGCTCCTTACAAAATTTAATGGTTTGGTTTTGTGAACTGTCTCCTATGTACTCCAGGTCGCATGCTCCAAATGTGGTGATCGCCCATGTAGGGTGTTCTTGCCTTAGTGTGGGTTTCTTTCTTTACTCCTAACACAGATACCTGAAAAAAGGGGCTTAGGACTTAGTTTGGAAGACTGATGACTGCCTTGCTTAATTTCTCTCATCTGTATTGCAGAAGGATATGAGATAAAAGGATATAGATGTTTCCAGGCTCAAGATCCTGTTTATTTGAAAGAAAATATTACCAGCTCACTGCCAGTTCTGCATAACTGTGAATGTCTTGCTTTTGTTTAAATTTGAGAGATTTCCCTGTGCTTTGGCTGTACTTCTGACGAATTCATTGAAGACAGTCGTGTATTTAAAGGCGTAGCTGAGTCAGGCCTTAGTCATTCATCCTCAAGATCTTTCCAAGGGACCAGTTTTCTGATTGAAGAGGAGTTTTTACTTCTCCTTGTTGCCCGGAGTGTTTTAACTGGGAGAGGTGGTGTATATCGGGGCCTCATTACCATTGAATGAGCTACCCAAATAGCATGTAACATCTCTTTTTAAATTCTGGCCTTCAGAATTGAAATGAGAATGTTTAACTTGATTTTGCAGATTGTAAATCAAGGCATGGAGGTGCTAGATAGCTTGAGTGTATGCAGTCTTGTAACTTTTAACACAAAGGGAGATTAGAGGAATTAGTGAAGGCTTGCTAAATCGTGGGTTTTTTTCAGTGCAAGTAGTTTTGATTGTAAAACTTTCAGGCATGGTATTATAGGGTGTTGGAGGTATGATACTTAGTTCAGAAGGCAGAGGTGTTCTTGTGTGGTGTGCTTTTCACCACACAGAAAGAGGTGTGATGGACAAGTTTGCTCCTGTCTTATTAATTTGGAAGTAGTGCAGAGCTGGAACCTGTGATAAAGAACAGTTGCATACATAATTCTTTGCTGTAGAGGTATGTTTATCCTAATGATGTGTATTGCTTTGCAACTGTGTAAGACAAAGGTAGAGTGAAGTATTTTGTGTGTGTCCTCTGTAGTGATCCAGCCTTCTGGTATAAAGTGTCATGCCAGTAAATACCTAACAGGTTCTATTTAATTAAAATGATTAAATCTGATCAGACTGTCCAATTCTGTAACAGTTTGTGGGGGGGACAGGGACTTTTTCTGAAAACAGTTTTGTAATTCCAGGTTATATTTCATATCTTGTGCTTGTTTTTCACCAGTTAAAGACTGTGAATATCTGGAATAGGAATTTGTTTGAAGTGATTTTAAAAAGAGAGGTTGTGTAATACCAATGACCTAGATGGCGTGTAGACACTAAGTCTTTTCATTTGTTTTCTCTTGTCCAAAGCATTGAGACGGGAAGCATTCTTAAAATTATTTTTAGATTTTTAAAAGTCAACCTTGATTTCCTCATGTGACAGTAATCCCTTGGCTAGGCCTGAAAGCAATATTGTTTACTCTTCCATAGTGCCATATGCTTGTGATTTTTTTGCTTTATTTTGGTGCCTGTGTTTTATTTTTAAAAAAACTACTAAGAACCTTCAATTTATATTGGATTGTCAGACTTGAACTGTTTGGGTATAGAGGAAAATGCTCCCTAATGTATCCATGATTCTTCTCATTGTGGGTGTAAATGACGGTAAGTGGTTTGATTTATTGTAGTCTAGTGAGATGATCATGTCTAAAAAATCACTTTGTTGCTCCGTAATTATGACATCATGTTTGTTGTGACAGAAAGATGGCTGAGCCATTAAGACTCAGGAATTCTGGTTTACTTCTTAGCTTACATCCTGCTTATTTCCCACCTAAGCACTCAGCTGAGAAGCGAGCTATAGGTCCCTTTACACGTACAGTTAACTTCTTCTACTGCTGTAGTTTGTATCCCGCTTTTTAAACTAAAGGGAAATTGTGTGCATCAGTGCGTTTCTCTAACCTGTATTCCTGTATTGACTGTATTCCTTCCATCAGTAAGAAGCTAGTGTTTTTCAATTTATGTTTTTCCAAGTGATCTTCATCTGAATGTTTTTGTTACCCTCAAACCTCAGTCTAAGACAGATTGTTAAAAAGTTTTAAAAATGTCTTTTCGTGACAGAGTAAAAACTCATTGTGATTTAACAAATCTGAATTGAAAAAGGGTTACTTTTGAAGACCATTAAGTGAGTTTTACTTTGCTATAACATTGTGAGTATCTCTTAAAGTTTATGAAGACCTGATTATGGCCATAGAAGATGAACTGTGGATTACTCACCTACAGATTAAAAAACACCAAACAACAGCCCCCCACCAAACCCCCCCACCTAGTTCAATATTCATTGCACAGGAGAAAAAACTGGAAAGTGAGAGAAGTTGGGACATTGGATCAATACACCATCACTTTCATTATTGTGATTATATTTACAATTTTATAAATTTGTAAGTCACAAAATGGGAAGTGACCAAGCCGTGAAGGATTATCAACACAAACGATATCCTTGAGATTATTGTAATGCTCACTGCGACTCACATGTTGGCTGAGGAGATCTTGTTAGGCATAGGAAAGGAATTGTTGAAGGAGAGTCAAAGTGTGTTCCCCGTGCTTGGCCAGTACCTGCATTTTCCACTGGGGAGGCTTCTGTTCTCCTGTGGCAATATTACAGACAGCTCTGCAGTTGGTCTGGAAAACACTCCAAACTGGCCATAGAATAAAGTTGCTTTAAGTTACAAGTAAGGAGAAGTTGGCTACTTAATTATGTTTGCTTTCAATGTTAGAGGTGGGATGGGAATGTAAAGATAAATGAAGGGAATGTCTATTAAAGATGCCTTTACAAGGATATCCTTCATATTATGGAGGCTAGCATATAATACAAGTGGCTTTTTTCCAGTTTGCTGAATTTTTTGCCATCTTGGCTTAGTTAAGATTGGACTGGGTGGGTGTTTTGCAATGCAGACTCTTTCCAAAACACTGGCAAAGATTTAACAGTAAATCCAGCTGAGTTCCCCTGAGGGTTTGAGCTGAAATTTTGACTTTCATATTAAATTAGGCATGGTCACAAGAGAAGAATTATTTGAAGTTTTTATGAAGCATGTGACTGACAACAGGCAACTGGGATGCAAATAGTTTTCATGTATGTTTTCTTTGTTGGGTCAAAAATATATTCAGGATACAAAAGGTTCTTATTTATGGGACTTGAGGGGACACAGATAAAAAGAGATTTTAAATCCTAAAAATAAAAAACCCCTCAACCCCCTCAGATGTCTTTGCCCAAGTTTTCTTCCTTTCCTTCAGTATTTCCCCTCTTCCCTCCCCCCAAAAAGCATTTCTGCCCCTTTCTCTCTCTTCTTAACACCTGAAGCTTCATATAACCATGCCATGTATTTCAGCCAGACGATGTTTGGGAGGTTTTGTGGGTTTTTTTGTTTGTCTTTTTTTAAACACTTTAGAAAATGTCTTCCATGATGTGGCAGTGGCCAAGTGGACTTCCTGTGTGTTTCCTTGGCCTGCTTTGTATCAATACTGCTGTGATTTTTTTACAGTAGGATGCTACAGCTATTTCTGCCAGTATTTCATGTTATATTATGAATGAGAATCATGAAAGAAATGTCCCGTGCCACTTCAGGTAGAAATTAAACTTTGAAATGACCCATCACAGCTCTCCTAAAAGTTTTTCTTTTCAAGACAGAACTGTGCTATGCTTTTGAAAGAGGCATTTATTTGACAAGTTCATTGATGTGCAGTTATAGAGAAAGCAATGTTAAAAATTCTGGCAGTCAGTCACCTGAGTTTTCCATGGTTCCTGCTGGATTATTCCCTTGCTGGTGTCAGGGTTAGTGCTGAGTGCCTGCAGGGAAATGAAAGGTAGAGCACACAGTCGTAATGTCAGTCTTTCCACAGTACCACACAGCAAATGCAGGCCTTTTGTTTTCATTTCCTGTCCTGCATGAGATCCCATCTGCCTGCATTTTCACATTGGTTTCTTACCATGTTCCCTGCCTTTGTTTTCCTCATTGCATTGTAGGGAAGATTTTTTTCATCTCCTTGCAAGAAAGGATGGATATCAATTTCTAAATAGAGAATGTTTATAGATAAACTACTGTTATGGATACCTATCCTTTACCTGATTTAAACCTCTATTTAGCTTTTTTCTTTTGTGGTTTGCCTATGAAAAAACGGGAGAAGATAAAAGGTTAATGTCTGCACTTGTCCTTTTTTTTCCCTTCTTTTTGTACCATTGTGCATCTGTTCTTGTGGAAGATAATGTCGAATAATATAAACTGCAGAGCGCTGGTTCTCCAGGAATGTGCCTGTGAGAATTTTTTTTAAAGATTTCAGGCATCTTTAAATGCAAGGAAAATGCTAAAAATTATATTGAGAATGTGGTGATTTCATTTTAGCTCAAATACGAATCACACCTCATGAAAGTATCTCCACTTAATCTGCAATAAAAACAGGATTATAATTTGGAAGTGGGAATTACATGTGTCCAAAAACCCAGGACATACTGGCTCCATCCAGTAGTTCTGTCAGTTTAGATTCTAAAGGAAGGTGCAGTCATCTCGTGAGGACTAGCGCTTTTGAAGTAGGCCTTTCTGTTACAAAGCGGGCTGTTCCAAAATAGGGATGGGAGGGAGGGGGTTATCCAAATGAAAACCGAGCAACTCTTGAATGTTTATCCAGATTAAATATTTTTACAGTATGCTGACTGTTTTGATAACTGGACTGGGTTTCTGGGGAGAACAGTGGCTATATAGAGCCTTTTGTTTCTTGATTGAAGTACGGACAAGATTAGCTAAAAATTAGCTGTATCTGAAGGTTGTGGAGTGTTTTGGGTGAGGTAAGCCCTTCTGTGTTTCTTCTTAGTAGGAATGGCTCCTAAAACAGCTAACGAGAGCATTGGTGTTACTGAAATATTTTTGTTTGTTTGTTTGTTTCAGCAAAAGCCAAAGATAGGATAGAATTGAAGATGTGTACCAACATCTGAGGCTCTAAATTGATGTTAATTCTCTTAGCCCTATATTTTTTGCAGGCTTTAAAGGTATTCCCACTGGAAAGGAAAAAGGTTGAGTTTTCCTCTATTTCCTCTGGAGGTTTTGTTTCAGGTATTTATTTTTTTTTCAATGTGTAGCATTCATTCTATGAATCTGTAATCCATACAAGGTGAGAAGATAATTTGAACTGAGCAAGATACAAGGACTGAGTATTTTGTGTATAAGCCAGTCAGTGTGACTGTTCAGCCAAAAAGCTCTTTTAAAATTTAAACCATTGCTAGGTCTAGTTGACATGATGGTTGGTGACCTGGGGGAGGGCAAGAAACAGCTGACTACCTTTCAGCAGCAGCTGCTTCGCTTGAAGTGTGTGTAAGAGATTATTTACAAAGAAGTAGTGGATGAATGTTCACAGTCGCATTGTAACTGTAAGACAGCTGGGAGAGGTGCCTGGTTCTTGCCTCAAAGAGAAGAAATAATTAGTTTTAAGAAAGCCAGTATGTGAGATGAAGCTGAATTTAGGTAGGATCCACACTGTACAGTTTTCAGGGAAGGAGTAACTGTCCTTGTTAAACACTTTGTCCTAACTATGTCTCCCAGTGGGTGCTGAGGGTTCACAGCAGTTCCCAACTTTCACAGCCTTCTGGCTAGTCTACTATTAGGAGATTTCTGCATAAAATGTTTTGAGTTTCATATTCTTTCTGTGTCTTGGCTTCCATACAGAAACCAAATGTTAAAATTTTCCTTGACTACACTGCTTTTACAGGGGAACCCTTTTGAAGTCCTTGCTTCTCAGAGCAGTCTGAAAAGCTTCCGAAATGTAGAAGCAAGGAGCTTGGCAGGGAAAGGACACCTTCTGAATGACAGTGAGAAGTAGAATCGGTATACACTGGGGTCTCAGGAAAGTGGTTTGGGATTAGCTAACTGCATAGAACTAATTGTAACCAAAAGCAAATGGGTTAAACCTGGACTTCCCATTATTAACATCATGAAAAGTATTAAAAATAGAATTCACAGCAAACAGGATGTCTGGTCATAAGTGTGCAGTTCCAGTTGTCCATTATTTATGCAGCTGACCTTCTGTGCTGAGATCAGAGAGCAGTGAGGAGCCTCGTGACTGTGAATAAAAATCCCATTTAATCTGATAACACCAACATGGCAGCTTCTGGAAGGAGTGGGTTAGATATATAAGGTTAGTGTGGAGAAATGAATTAGTAACTCCAGAGAACAGTATATATGCTGCTTCTGCTCTGGGGATGACATGTCCTTTCTGAAAAGCTGTAGTTTTACCTGGAATTGTGGCCACTGGAACTATGTGTTTTCTCTTTGATTCTAGTGTTGTTTTGTTGGGGTTTATTTAAATTATTTTGATTTTTATGGTACTACATTTGGAAATAGATTGTTGGAAGTAGAGAGACTTATTCCAAGTTCCTGAACCTGTTGAGCAAAATGAATTAACAAATGTATTGTTTCGTGAGGTGGGATGTGCTGCCCAGATGAAGGGACATAGTGAGCACTCAGTGCACCATGGGAAGCGTTCCCCATGACCATTTAAAGTAGAACTATTAAGAAAATTCTTTCTTCGACCCGATAGAGAGGCTTGCCTGCAGCTTGAAGTTTGAGCCAGGCTGCACTGACATTTTAGCACAGGGAACAAGCTGTGTTCGCAGTCCCTGCCTATTGTGTGGAAGCAGATGAGAGGGTTGGGGTGGCCTGTGGGAGCTGGAGCGCACAGGGCCATTCTTACTGATGTATACAAACACTTTTTTTTTTTATTTGTTGTTGTGAAATGTGGTCAACTGTGCCAATGTACTTAGCTGAAATTAACCTTCTCTATTGTGTGCTTTTCTATTGTTCTGAAAATGTCCATCTCTTTCAAGTGGAGAGCAGACTGCCCTAAGTTTTAAGGAGCAAATCCATGAATGTAACAAAAGACAAGGAAAAAGTATCTGAGAGACTATTTTTAAGAGCTTATAATGTTGAAAATAATGGTAGCCTGGTTGCATAAAAAGTCAGCTTAAGAATAAATATTAAAAGCCCTAAAAATAAGTCTATCCCTTTTTCAGTGTTTGGATGGAACAGATGGTTTCAAACTCAGCATGTCTCAGTTCATAAACATTTTTTTCTTCATGCTCAGCTGATTTATTTTGAGTATTTTTTAAGAATTCCTGAAACTGTATTTAGTGACTATGAATGTATGTGTAATTTTTGTGAATGTTATAGAAAATTGCCTTCCAGATAAGTGTACCTGGGTAAATAAATAAAATAATTGTACTGGTAGAGGCTCAGAAATTTACCCAGACCTGTTCTGTGAAACAGCTTCATGTCAGTAGTAGGCAAGACATGTCTGGAAAATGAATATGGTTGTCATAGATGGGTCTTTTGGAGAGAAAATAAGAAGGGAAGCGAGGGGAGGAGGAGTTTGTGTTACTTTGTATTGATCTGGGTCTAAATTTTGTGATGATTCACTGAGATGAGTAGACCTGTACATACAGATACTCAGTCTGACTCACTGCCAATCTCTTAGGGTTTAGTAGTGCCCTACTTTCTGATTTTTCTTTCTCTTCCTTTTAAAGGTTTAAACCATCAGAAATTCTGTTGCATATCAACATATGTATTAATGGCATACTTGAAATAGAAGTTATTTGACGTACATATTCCTGGCTTACTTCTCATTGTCTTTTTGCCAAACCATTTGTTTACTGAACCTTTGAAAAGAGAGATAAAATTTTCAATTAACTAAAGGAATGTACAGCATTCACATACCACACCCAGCCTGCTTAGGAGGGCGGTATTTTTTTTGTGCCAACATGCCCTTGAATAGTTAAGGGGCAGGTTTTGGGTTGATGTGAGTTTATAGTGGAAAAATACAAGACTGAAGCTATTGCTTGAGAAAGCAAAATGTGTAGGTGAAAGCAAAACACTGGAAGAGCATACTGTACAAGAAGTATATAGCCTTCTTCAACAAATGTAATCATATTAGTGGAATGGGATTGACGAAGAGCTTTAGTCAAGTTTTGATTTCCTCTCGGACTGGCTGAAGTTTTCTGTAAGATATTATTTGTATTCTTAAAGAAGGCACAGTATAAACCGAAGAATATCTATTTATGTTATATATAGATATGCTTTGGGTTTGCCCTCCTTTTCCCCAGAAACCAAAAAGAAATGCTGTGTTTTAAGAAATATAATTGTAATTTTTAAATTGGTTTCATTATAACTTTTGTGGTTTAAAAGAAGTGAGGTTTTCTAAAGAAATTTGATGTTGTTTTTTTGACCTTGTTGAGAAAGCATGATTAATCCCATTTAAGTCCTTGCTTGGTCCTTTGCAAGAGCCATGTATTTTCCTGTGCCATCTATGTTTCAGGAAAGTAACTAGCCTTGAGTAAACCACACAGACATTTGGGTCTGTGACAGCAGAGGATGTAAATTTAATTCTGAAAAGGCTGGTTGGTCTGTATCAAATGCATTCAACGCCCACAGAAGGCTTCCTTCCTCCCTCCCCACCTAATGTCCCTGACAGCTGTCCGTGAGCACTGCCTACTCACATGGTCGGGTGTGAGCAGCGTTCCACTGACTTCTTTTTCTCAAAAGGTATGCTAGGGGTACAGCAGCCTTTCCTCAAGAATGTGGGGAGACATCCCATAGCTCAGATGTTGTGAATGTTATTCATCAGTTGTAGAAGGCAGGTCTTTAGGTGCACTAGGGGGTGGGCAAGGTCTGCATTTCTCCCTGCTTAAGGCATGCAAGAGCCAGCCTGTTGCAGTCTCTCCTGGCCGTTTCTGCTGTGAAGCAGCCGTAGAAGTTCTCCAGAGGATGCTCTGCCAGAGCCGCACAAGCATGGAGGATGTTGCAGCTCCTCGCTGTGACTAATGCTAGAAACTGGAGCTTTTAAATATTTGTTTTGAGTCCCCATGTTACCCATTTCTATGCTCTGAAGTGATCAGGCTGATAAACTGCATGACTTCAGGGAGGAAACTTTTAAGATAAATACCAGAACAAATGCCTAATATGCTCTTTGTTAAGTTCTGGCCCTAAATTATCACTTGTTTTTCCTTTCCCCTTACCCCTTATATCTTGGTAGTCCTGAAACTGAAGCTTTTTATATTTTGTGCATATGCACAGGACAATGAAAATCTACACATACTGTGTTGTCAACCAGCAATGCACATTATTGATGGTCAGTTTTCATAGAATAGGTCATTAGAAGGCAGTCCTGTTTTCTGGATTGATAATAACTGGGTTATATTTTAATGGGCCATTTGGCCTGATTTAAACTCCTTCTTTAATGTCAGTAGACACTTTGCTTTTAAATTATGACCTTTATGAAAAAATTAAAAAGGATAAAATCATAAAACCTAATCTCATTCAAGATTCATCAGTTTCTGGTTTTTGCATCTGAAGCTCAACCTTCACTTTTCATTTCTGTTTGTACCAGGTGCCTGTACATAGGAAAACACGGCATAGACTGCTGCATGCTGTTCTGTGAAGCAGGGTACATAAAAGAGTAAAAGCAGCTTTTTTAGCCCAAGCCTTATTTTGTCTTTTGTTGGTCAGTTGGACATTTTAGTACTGGGCCAGTTTCAAATCAAGGCAACATACTTCTCTTGTGATGTACTTACTCATGGTTTCAGTCCTTAAGCAAGTTCTTTGCAGGCATGTGATGCCCATGTCCACAATTGTCCCCATTTAGTATATCCCAGTGGAAGAACTGGCAGTTTTGCAAGTGGGGTGAAAGACAGAAGGATTGAAGAGCTGAAATTAATGTAAGGTTTTACAAAAGTGGTCTGCACACATTTACTGTTCTGGGAATGCAGCCACTGGATTGATGTTTGCAGATCTGGTCTTTTAAATTATTTTTTGATGGTTTAAGTTCACTTTTGAGTTCAGAGTTTAAATGTGATGTGAGCACTTAAGTAAAGCACGTCTGTCCATCAGCTGTGATGGAGATATGCTATCTGTTTTGAATTGAGTGGTTTTGTTTAGTCCCATGTTACATGTAGCGTCAGAGATTCCGTGCCTTATAATCCGTGTAATGGAGCTACTTCGTGTAAGTTACAGTAGAGTATTCCATGTGACAAAAGGGCACATGTACTCTTGGGGTAGGCACACACATTAGTTTAAACGAAATTTACTCTGTGCTTTTTCTCTTACGGAACTGTGAACTGATATAAACTTTTTTCTTATGAAACTCTGAACTGGTGTAACCTAATGAGGGCAGTTGCATTATGCTGGGTGTAAAGTAATACAGAACTTGGCACTCTGCATCAGCTTACAGAGAAGCTCAATAGTTTGGTGATTGTTCTAGTTTACCTACATACATGTTCATACTGTCGTATTTTGGCAGTGGCATGACAAATAATCCTTTGGTTTAAAAGGTCAAGGAAGAGTAATCTAAATGTCCAGATACATTAGCTAATGTCTTATTTTTCAATTCTCCCCTTCTTGAAAATTCAGTTGGAAATAGGAAAGTGACTGAGCTCCTCCAGTAATCTATTGTAGGTTTGTATTTGTGCCTTTCGAATTAGAGTAGCTGGATGTAAGCAGTGTAAATTGTTCTGAGATCCTGTACAGCATATATAGATTGAATGACTGCACCCAGCAGTTTCCGAATCTTCTTCCACAGATATACCACATCATTTAGTAATACTAGAAAAATCAGTTTAGAGAGATTAGGGTAGGATAACATAGAGTGGTTTGTCTAGCCACATTACAGTGGCTGGACAGTATGGCTGAAGGAATAGGTACACCTAGTGACTTGAATTGCTCTTCATAGTTCTCTACAGATACGGTCAGTATGTTGCTTTCATAGAAAAACCAGTGTAACAGTAAAGACAAAATGACGGGTTAACTGCAAACATTTGGGACAGCATGTATCAGATCAGACATCTGTGTGCCAGATATACATGCTTTTGGTGTGTTTCTGCGCAGTGGTCTGTGCAAGATACTACTTTTTATTTAAACTAGCTTTAGAGAGGTTTCTATGGAAGATGGAGGTAACGGATGAATCATTTTCCTTCTTAACAATTCCTCCATCTCATCTGCCTTTCCTGGTTTTTAGCAAGTTTTCTCCTGCTGACTGTTGCTGAGGCAGTGGCTCTGAATTCTTCTGCCATCATGGTTGTTTTGCCATGTTCGTTCTCAACAGTGAAGGAACTTTATGGGCCTTCTGGAGATTCCCCTGGACGTCACGTAATTTCCAAATAAAACAGTGTAGCTCTGTGTAAGCTGGGGAGGGACAGCTATGGAGTTCTTGTCTCTTTCTGTGGACAGCAGCGAAGTAGATGGCTCTGTGGTTTGCTGTGACGCTTCTCTTCCCCTGAGTTGAGAAGCTGTGTGTATGGCATCGCAGATCCCTTCTGCAGGTATCTCTGTTCACTGATAGTTCCCCACTGGTCATTAGCCAAGATATCTTACCCAACTCTTACAGAATAAAATCATCAATTTTAAAGGACCTACTTCCCCTAAAACTGCAATGCATACTGGCATTAGAAATTTTACTTTTTTTTTTTCCCTCTGAACTAGTATAATCCCATTTATGTATTACCACTGGGTAGATTTTAGGGTTTCCAATTGTGTTTTTTTCTGGTATGTGTTTTCATTTACTATTAGAAATCTTGGCATTAGTTAAGTAGTGTTCGTGTTATTATGCCTGGTTTATTCCAGTTATCTTCTGAGCTGCTATCAAATAATTTTCCACATTCCATATTTCTCTTTTTTTAAGGAGGATGGCACTGAATACACAATATAGGATGTCAAAGCATGATCTTACAGCCCCTGGAGTTGCTGTCTGTGTTCAGGCTAGGCTGGGTTGTTCAGGCTAGGCTGGGTTCTTCAGCCTGAAGATCCTCCGAGCCATAGAACTGGGAATAGTCTCAGCTGTCTTAAAAAGTCACCCTAGCATCACATAGGCTTTTCTCTTCTCTCCACCAAAGTCCAGCCACTGACCTACCTCATACTTCTTCAGTAGTGCTACCAGAGAAGAGATCAGATCTGAAAACTGAGTCCTTCCCCATTTCATAGCTTTGAATGACAACCACAAGTTCACTTACACAATGAACAATCTATATTGCTGAAGTAATTTTTTCTTCCCATTTACCCTTTTCCTTAATTGTTTTCTACAAGGATATATTTGCTTCAAGAACATTCCCATCTGATTTCAGGAGATGAAGAAAGCTGATCAGCTCCCAGGAAATTCTCTTGGTAACTGCAGGGGCTGGCCTTGTGATATTGTGGTATTAATAGTTGCTGTTCAGAGATTTTATGGATTCTTTCACCTCCTAAAAGGATCAAAGATTATTTTAGTCTTGTTTCTTATCACATATGCTCACATGAAGCTACTTTCAGTGTATTTGTGTTTATCCATATGTTTTCTCTAATAACCTGGGTTATTTAAATCAAGTATGGCAAAGACAAATGTCAAAGACAGCTAACACAGTAAACACTAGCCAGGTAGAGGAAGGAGAATCAGAAGATAATGCCATTGAAGGAGAGGTTGTGATTTGTTAGAAACAAATCTTATTTAGAAAAAAACCACAAATCTTCTGTAGAGAGACCCTAGAAGTAGCTTAATAAGCTTCAGGAGTTTACAGTCAACCACAGGACACATATCCAGGGAAACTTGGACTGCATGGATTCTTTAGCTTTTGGAACAGCACAGCTTTGCTACACAATGCTGTGTTGTGATGGAGTGAAGCTCTTGGTTGTGCAGCCTTATCTTTCTTGAACAGTAGTGTTAAAGGGACACTAGGCTCTTGGGTGCACCTGCAACTAGGAATCAGGATGTGCAAGTCTATTTCTCCTTTTCATGCTCATTATCTGAATGCCTTTAGACAAACCAGTTCACCTTTGGTTTTCTGCAAATGACTCAACGTAATACTTGAGTCTGCAATGCCTATTTCAGTGGTTATTACAAAGAACACCTAGTGTGATTCACAGTCTGTGATTTGTAGACCTCTGCTCCTGAATTAGGCTGGTTGTCCATTCATTACTGGCTTTATCTTCTAGTTTCAAAGACTGCCTATTCATCCTTTCCTGTACTTTGTAATGTTTTTGTCAGGAATGATACACATGAGCACAAGAGTAAAGAACTTTGAAAAAACATGGCTGTTGAACATGAGTTCAAGACTGCTTGGTGTTGCTACTGTTCCTATTGCATCAGTGCCTTGTGTAGTTTGCACTTACTGCATGTAAAACTGTGCAAGGGAAAAATACAGTTTTATTTGTTATAATGCTAGCAACTCAGGGCTCTTGTTTCAGCGCAGTGTTTCATGAACAAGACTTTCTGGCCATCTATTTTACCTCAAATAGGGTAATATGATGTGATCAGACAAAGCCGTACGTGATAGGACAAATGTAAAGGTACTGAATACCTTCTGATGAGGTCCTTGGATTAATTGAGGATCTAGGGCTAACTGTTGAAATATCTTACAAGAAGATTGAAGGAAATGCAAAATCTGCTCTAAGTATGTTCTTAGTTTTTATTTGTGAATAAAATTTTAAGAAAAGTCAGATCAGGTGGTGTGGGGGTGTTCTTTCAGGATTGTGAAAACAGGTGTTTGAGTCTGGGTGATTTGTCTTCCATTTTCTCTAAGTTATAATGAATGTGGATTCATTTAGGCTGTATCAGTGTTGAGCTCCATCCAGGCTGTCCAGTCATTATAAAACTTACACTATCTCCAAAGCTGGGCTAAGACTCCTGAGCCAGTTTTGAAGCACACTGCTTGGCTCTCCCACAGAGCGCATGTAAATAATATTATTGACTAGAGAAGTATTTTTTTGGACTGTGTTACACATTAATTTAAAACAGGTGGAAAATCCTCCCTGCTTGTTTAGGCACATTTCTCACAGTATAAACAAGATCAGAAAGATGTTATGCCTGTTCTTCTTATCCAGTCCTTTAATTTTCTGAGGATCTGACTGGCATAGTGAACTTAACAAAGATTTGTGTTACCGTCACTATCTGGCCCTTTGTTTGGCCCTCTGTTGGCCTTTTTCTTTTGTTCTGTTTCTTACGTTTTGTGTCTGCCTCTCTCCCAGCTGGGTAGGAGACCTATGCTAATACCCTTCTCCCTTGTAACATGCACATAAGATGTGAAGAATGGCTACTTCAAATCAATTCTTACATTCATCACAGAAGCACCCTGTAGTGATGTCAGCTGGCAGATTCTGAGTGCAGTATGTTTTATTGCCTTGCAGGCCAAGAGGTCGTGCAATGGTGGTGATCTTTGTTGTTCTTATTTTCCTCCCAGTGTACAGTACCACCCATCTCCTAGCTGATGGAGGCGAGTTCTCCAAAGACCAGCCAGAGCTTTCTAAAATCAGTGTGGAGAAAAGAAAAAAATAGGGGGCTATAGATGATTCCTTTTCTTGCAAATAAAGGAAAACAGTGCCTCTGTAGGAATACAGGAGAACCTTAGTAATGTCTGGTGCTGTGTTACATCTGTTGTAGAGAGCTGTTGCAGGTAGTGGTATATGCATCACACATCAGAATATTTCCAGCTTTGACTGTGTAATTTGTCAAATGTCATGGAATTTTCCATTTCAAAAAGAATGATGTACAATAGTCTCTAAAAATAAGATACATAGAAGGAAATCAATATGAACCTAAATTTTAAAATAATTAGGTATATTTACTCAGTTGCTATAGTATCTGATTGACTATCCAGAGGATAGAGTATGATCTTTGACATGGGTTGTGAGACAAGCCTGACCCATCTCGCTGAGAGAACCACTGGATAAATGAAAAGTATAACAAATGACATTTTATTTGGTGTCTGTAAAATGCTATGATCAGGCATTAATCTCTGATTTTAAAAATGAACAGTGTGTTTGCTGTTGAGAAGTGTATATGCCCATCCTCACTCTGCTTTTCTGAGCAGTGCTGAAAGTTTGTATTAATCAGATCTGATGATTTTTTTTTCTTCAAAATAATGCATCTGATACAAAAGTGTCTGTCTTGTGTGAATTTCTTTTTGATTTGACAGTGAAACCATTTCACTCAAAATGCAAGTTTTAAGAATGGAAATGTTGATATAGTCCGTTCTTAATATCTATGAAATTTCAACAGAAAAAATGAAAAAGAATTTTCATGACACAGCCTTGTGCATTGAGCCCAGTTCACTGTGCCTTGAGCATGTTGGTTTTGAATTGATGCCAATTTTATAACCAGTATTAACAAATGTATATTTGGATAATATACATTTTTGCTCAGCCTGACACCAACAGCAGTGAGACTGATGCTTCTTTTTTGTTTTCAGGTAATACAAAGTCTTTCACACACTGATCATCTTTGCAGTGTTCTTAATTCTGGTGTTGGGAGGAGCTGTAACGAGTGTAGAACAGAGCCTAAAGAGTACCTCAGTGCAGCATAACATTTTCCACTGTGCAATAGTGGCTTCCTAAGAAGGAAGAGAAGGCAGAAAATACAGATGTCCATCAATTTATTAATAGAGCTTTAAAAAGTATCAGCTGTGTCCATTTTCCAAGGAATCTTTATTTCAGCGCAGGAAGGGATTGAGGGCTTAGGTGTAAATAAAGTACAGTCCTGAGCATTTTAACACAGAAAATTAAGTTTCAGGAAGACAGGTAAGTATTTAGATAAACTCAATATTCACAGCATCTCTTGAGCTCAGGTACAAAGTATCTTGAAATAAGATTAGGTGCTTATTATGGTCTTGTCATTATCCCTTTACCTCTCCTGACAAAAAATTGGCATTGTTAATTTTTAGTTCCATTCATGATTCTTTGGCTTTGCTGGCAGCTTTTTTTGGCATCTAAGCTAACTCTCTACTTGCTCTGTGTAAAGATCCAGAATCTGACTAAAGAGACTGTGCTGTGGTCTGAAGATTAACTGATGCATTTAGACAACAATAACTCTTTATTTTACCCTGAAGCAGTGCTTTAGTTGTGTACCAAAACTTTACAGTCCGGTTGCAAGATCTCAGTGTCTTTGATGTTCAGACAAAAAAGCTTAGTACAGACATCACTTCAGTTGTGATCAGCAGCCAGCCAGCCACCTCTGTGGTAGGATTTGGCATGTGCACAGCAGAACAGCATTGCTGCAGCATGCGTAAAATGTGTGTCAACAATGTTCACCCTTTAAGTTGGGACATAAATAAAGCTCTACTTAATTCATACTGTAGAGGAGTTTAGAGAAACAGTATGGTGCTACTCTGCTGAAGTATGGTAAGAATATGTTTTGAGTTGTAAACCTTGCAGCAGAAACCTGTGGGAAAAACACCAAAACTTTTGCTAAAAAAGTGAGTTCAGGACTTGTGATCTTAGACGGAATTTGCCGGGTAGGGTAGAGGAATGACAGTGGGTGGGAAAACTCATAAAATAAATGATACTTAATGATAAATGATAATTAAAAAACAATAAACAAAAAAACCCCACCCCTCCCCCCAAACCAAACAAAAAGACCCTGACTGTTAAACTATCTCAATAGATACCACTTCAAGATTAACGTCGGAGTGCTTAGTTGTTGCAGCACATAAGATCTGTGCTGAAACACTGAGTTCACTCTTGATCAAAGGTTGTTCAACAGGTTATTTTAATTCATTCATTTCTGATGTACTTTTCTACCACAACAAAATGTACGAGATACTCTGTGAAATGGAGAGTCACTGAATAGTGATGCCGTCCAGAAATGTCTTAATTGCAGGTGAACCATTTGTGAGCTTTTTTTAATGAGATAGTGTTGTCTGAAGGGTGAAAGGAAAAAAGTGTAATTTTATTACTGATTCCTAGAAATCTAAAAAAAAAAGCTAATTTTTTTTATATTTGATTGTTCATGTAGAATAGATACTGCATTTTCATGGCTTGTGTTCCTTTGTCCCATAATACGAACAGTGCAATACTACCTGCTGTATTCTATAGCTGTTTCTTTCCCATATGTAATATGTTATGGTTTGGCTAGTGCATATTATTTCAAACCTCATTTTGCATAGGGAATGTCTGTAAAACAGGGTGTGGAAAATGCACTTTTAATACCAGAGTATTCAGAATTAAGCACTGGGGAGCACTTCTGTCCAGAGCTTGACTGCTAAGCAGTGTTTCATAGCTCCAACTCTGTTTTCATGTCAAAGTATGAAGACCTAATCCTGAATTATTTCTTTGTTCCTCTCTATGCTACTCACACATGATGAAGTCTTATATCAACAACTCTAGTCTTGGGAATGATTTTAGGAGACACCTTACAGTTCATTCCATGCTTTAGAGTTCTTACTCCAACCGCAGGAACCCCTTCAATTTGGTCTCCTTCCCCTCTGTCAAAAAAAAAAAAAAAAAAGAAAAAAATCTTCTGTATCTCTCAGTGTTACTTGGGCTGATGGAAACCACCAGGATTCTCCTGAGCCACTGTACTCTTTCTTTATTAATGGGGGGGGGGTGAGGGAAGGGGTGAAGCTAGTTGCACTGGAACTTGATAGAAACCTAAACGGTTCTCTGTCCTGTTCAGCTGACACTTTAAAGTGTTTACTTCTGACTGTTCCAGTGGCAGGTGAATGGGACTTTTGTAAAATGGCTTTCTGCTTAAAAACAGGGGCTTGATTTTGGTAGGGTAGGGTGTTGCATCTGAAATTCTACCTTATGAAAAGAGAGGTGGCCGAGGCAGTTGGCAGTAGAGCCTCTTAAATCTGGAGTGGTTGGTTGATTTCAGGTTGACAGTAGAAATTACCATCTCTTTGTTCTTGAATGTCGCTTGTTAAACGAGCGTTGTGGTCAGTTGGCTACATCAAAACTTGTTGGTTTTTAAGTGAAATATAGTACCCAGATTATGCACAATTGTTGACGTAAATGGACTTGTTTCCTGTTGGTTTTGCTGCTGTGAACTGTTCAGACTGATGAGAGGAGGAGCATGGTTTACTTTGTTCATAAATCTTCCTATTCTAGTTTCAAAGTCTGAAATAGGTATAAGTTTAGAACTTAACTGATTTTGGTGCTCTAAGTATGACCCTATCTCAGTCCACATGGTGTTCTGCCATAAAACTGAGAAGTTGTCAGGTGGGGCCTTCTGCTTTGCTAGATAGTTGAGTATGAGAACTTCAAATATGTAATTTTGTTTTATTCTAGAAACAAAAAGGAATGTATTTATGAGCTTTCAAAAATACTCCAGAAAGTTTTATACTTCAGAAAGATGTGAATTCTTTACTTCTAAATATTTCAAAGTTCATCTGTTTTTTCCTTAACTCTTGATCCTTTACGTACATAGTAAATCATGCATCAAAATAAAATTACTGGTGTGTTTCATTTGCATTAACAGAAACTCATTTTTATGTTAAACCAGCTGTTTTAGGCGACATGAATTCTACCATGTACTGTGTCCATTTTTAAAAGGAGAGTAGACGCCATTTGTAGTAAATGCTGCTATAGAGTTTGTACTTGTGCCCAGCCTGAACACAAAGAGCTTGATTATCCTCTGGTAGTATGGCTGTCATTGAGAGATGGCAACATAAATGGAACGTGTAACTTTCTGCGTTTGTGTGGGCCTCATGATATGGAAAGTTATCCCTTCAGGAGTAGGCTGCAGCATCTGGACCATTCCATACTGACCATTTAGACTGGTCAGTATAAAAATATGTATTACCTCTCCGTTATATTGTGTCAAAGTGCCAATTGCAACGAGCCAGACCCCTGCTTTTTCTATTGCTGATTCAAACAAATAGTAGTTGCTGTTAGCAACTGAACGAGAAAACCAGATTTGGGAAGAATTATAAGGTTTCAATAATAAGCTTCTAAGTTTTATTGACAGGCTCAGTAGCTCACCATATTTCTTTTTGCTTCTCCCCATTGTGTAATCATGAGGCTGCAATCTATTTCTAGCCGCTTTCAAGAGGTATTAAAATTATACTTCTAGCTTGTAACCAGGGTTTATTTAAGGAAAAGTAAATGAGAGGCAAAATTACCTTCTTGTGTAAAGTCTCTTTGTTTCTCCTCTTTTCTTTCAAGCTTCTCACTAAAGCTGTTAAGTGCGCTGGCAAGGCCAGGAGGCAACCTTGAAATAGATCAAGTTATGCAGAGGCATTCCTGAGTATTTTAAAATAGCTCATTTTGCTTTTTATTTGCTTATATTTTTAAACGTCACTTTTTAAAGTCCTGCGATGTTGCCATCAGAATATTAGTCTTGCAGTGCCAAACTCTGAGGTGTGGACATTCCTGAAAAATGTTTCTCAGTCATTGTGAGACTGCTGTACTGAGGAGTAAATTCCTATTTCAGAGATTCAAACAAATATCATTGGTTTCAATATCATATATATTTCATTAAAAGCAAGTTATACAACATAGATTATTCTTACTGTGTTGCAAAATAACTGAACACTACAGTTATTTTTCTTTACAGATTTCAAGTTAAAAGTTAGGTATTTCAGTATTGTGCTTTCTCCTCAGCCTAACACCCATGTAAAAAGTGGTATTTCTGTGCTGTCGACTACTGTTGAACATACTTGGATATATCAATTCATTTCTGAACCTACAGTCTCTTAAATAATTATTTTTGCTAAATGTGCTGTGTATTTTGAGGCATACTTGACTGACATAGCATTTGGTTTGTATTTGACAAGAGGTATAATTTGTTAGGATTTGAATGATTTATAAATGTAGTTTTGGTTATCTTTACACAGAGATAATAGATAAAAACAACTGTGACATAAAAGGACTGAAGAAAGGAGTGACCACTTCTAAAGAACTTGCACTGATTTTGTGTGCGAAGTAGTCATAATTCACATCCATGTTGCAGAAGTAACAGAAAGGGTGACTGACTGTGCCTGAGCTACTAGAAACAGGGGCTTTGTTTCATATATTCTGGAATTATTTGGTTGCTAAATTAATAGCTGCGTCTCTGGCTGTTGGCTCATATGACTGGACTCATTAGTCATAGAACTAATGTAAAAAAGAGCTGTTCTTGAGCCCATTTTCAGCAAGTTAATGTGGCCTTGCCATGCTGACTGTGCTTTCCGTTTCTGCTAAATATCCTACTGCAACAAAAGGGAGCTAGAAAGGAGTAGTAGTCAGTGGACCATCCAGGGGATTCAATAGCCCTTGGAACCCAGCTATGTAATGGGCATGTATTAAATATAATTCCGATGGAAATAGGGTTAAGAGCACTCTAAGGATCTGATCACTTAGATACATGCTTCTTTCACCCATTCGGACAATGAATGTTCATTTCATACCTTTCATACTTTCAGTCTTTGGTTTATAATACAGAGATTGGAGTTATACAGTGCCAAGTATGTTTCAACTTTGTGCTCTTTCAGAAGCTCAGTTTCCTTGCTACCTATACTTGAATCTGCTGCCAGCCTGTGTCATGACAGGCTTAAGAACTCTCGCTACATATTTGTGTGGCTGTTAGGCCAAACCAGAGCAAGCAGGAGCAGCTACAGGCCTTAATTTCTGTGGCATGATCCAGTGGCACTTAGTTTCGGTTTTAAACTTAGGCTTGATGATTTGCCCAAAAAAAAAGAGCCTACACCAGATCTGTGCCTCTTGGGGGGAGATTCCTTGTGGGCAGAGATGCAGGCTGTGCGGGTCTGCAGAGGTTCTCTTGGAAACAGGCCTCTGACAGCAGAAGCCTTTCCTTTTGCCAGAATAATACAGTGCAGGGAAAAAGTCTTCCTGTATGTTTCCATCTTGCAGAAGGTTTCTGTGCCTCCATGTTGTCTTTGAAATAAAATGCTTTTACATAAAGCGAGATGATAGTGTTTTCCTTTGAGCAGATGTTGGGATTATTGTTGTTTACTTTCTTGGGAAGGAAGCTTCTGTTTTCTTCAGGTGTTACAGAGCCTGGTACAGTTTCACTGTTGAGAGAGCTGTGTCAGTGGAAGCAGTAGTATAATTTTATAGGCACAGCATGTAATGTCACCACAGAGGGGCTGCCTTTATATAGCTCCTTTGATCTTGTCTGTGTTTTGGACTGGCCACAAATGTTTCATTTACAGTGATGGCCACATGAATGATCTGAAAGATGATGTGATTGTCATGGGATTAAATTGTAGACTGAGACTAGCAATGAATGAATTGTGGATGTGTCACTTGCAAATAAAGTTATTTCTCTGAAAATACACTTGAAAGCAGGAAGGCTATTATGTCTTTATCTCAGTAGCATGAGTTTGGATAGCTGTCTTAATCAGAGGTCAGGAAGTGTTGGGGTTGGGGATCACACTGGAAACTGTTGTAGCATGCCTCCGTAAAACCACAGTGTTCAGTTCTGCCTTGTTAAGCATGTTTTTGTGCTAATAAGATTATCTACACCAAGACCAATGTTTACTTTCCCTGATAAATACAAAGTGTGCAGTATTTCCAGGAAGGCATGGGTTAAAAAGGTACCTGAATATCTTGTTTGCTATGTAGTAAACAGAGAAAATAATTTTAGTTCATTTCACTTGCAGAAGTATTTTCCATGAATGAATATAGTCTCTGAATTTTCAGACATTAGGTAATAGTATATTTTCCTGTTTGTTTTGGGGGTTGAGGTTAAGGTGAAATTTACAGGGAGACGTCAGGTTTACTGAAACTTTGATTTTATTTCTAGGACTGCAGCCAGCTTCATCTTACAGTATTTCCTGAGCTGTGTGTTGAACTTCTGTTTTAAAGAGAAAGCTGTAAAGAAGATGGGGGGATGGGGGGAAGAGGGGAGGGGAGCTGCTTGCCATTCATAGGTAGCGGTCTGTGGATTTAAATGAAAAATCAGTAGGGAGAGCCTTGGCTTATCAGCCAGGAATAGCACACAATTCAACTTCAGATGTCGATTGTGGTGATGATACTTGGACATTTCCCATCACTGTTTGCGTCAAGGGGATGACTGGAAATACCTATTTATTTTATTTTGAGTGCCAACAGTGTTAGAAACACCATGAATTTTTGCATAATGACAAAGCATCTCCTTGTATCATGCTAGCAGTCTGTCTGGTTGTGGGTTGCCTTGTGATACCTGCTCTTGTGTATACAGCTAGACAGTCATTCACAGGGGAGCAGACTTGATGCTCTGAAGAAGTTTGTCGTGTAATTAGACATCCCTTGAAGAGTGATTTTGGCTGTCTTACTTCATTGTCTTAATTTAGTTGTAAGTGTTTACCTTTCATTTTTAAGTGAACAGTAGAAGAAAAATCCAAGAGTTAGGAAACTTCACTGAGAGTCAGGTGTGTTGATTTTCTAATTGCCTTGATGGACTCCTCCAAATAGTTACTGAAGAGTGGAACAAAAGAACTGCCTATTCAAACAAATAGTATTTTGACATTTTTTATAATACTTTTTGTTCTGCCTGTTGTTACTCACCAAAATGGTGAATTACTGACCAAAACTTTTTCAATTAAAAATCAGTTCAGGACTGCAAGTTTACTCAAGAATTTTTTTTGTTGTTGTTATCACCACCGACAACTGCTACTCTAGAATAGGAAAGCAGACAATCACGGGAAATAAATCACATCAGACTTCACAGTGTTGGGGTACATTAATAGAGTGTCTCATCAGTGTGGGGATGATCTTCTCAAGCCAGAGATCTTCTCAGAGCTGGTAATTTAGCATGCATGAATGCATAAGGATCTGAATTCTTCTGCTTTTCTAGGCAATCTATGCAAATCTAAAACCTGAATATAATGGGATAACAGTGTAATAGTACAAATCCCTCATGTAATGGTAGCTAAAGCAAATAAATTTTCAGCATAAACTGACTGTGTAGCACACGTGGCTGTTGAGCTAGGGACTGTAGTAGTGATCCACTGGCTACTTCATCTTTCTGTAACAGTGTTCAGGAACAGTTAAATTAATTTAAGCTTCCTGAGTGGAAACAAAATCATGCTTAAATCAGATTAGTAGGAGCCTGCAATGAGAGTTCCTTTTGCAAATGTCTATTGTGAATAGACATTTATCTTAAATCACTGTTTCAAAAAGAGATACAGATTTTATTATTTTTTTTTAATTGTATTTATCTCCCTTAGGTAGTGTTATACTGAGGGAGCTGCAGTCTGAAGGATTATGTCCAGGGAACAGATGAATCATGGACAGGAGTGGTGCAGAGTTCTGACACTCCTGTACACTGATCCATAAGGGCCACCTACAGGGAAAGAGAGAAATTCAATTTCCACACTCATTCAATTGCCACATCCATCAGCAGTGCCAGATGGGAGGGCAGCTTTTGTGATATGGATGGGGTTTTCAGAAGGAGCTGAACTAAAAGGCAACTAAGCTCACTTCATTTAGCTACCTTGTTTTGGTTTTGTTTTATTTTTAATGGTGCATTTCTTTAGAAAGGAAATTTATCTAGAGAAGAGCATTTAAAATCCACTGTAAACGTTTAAGCTTCTCTTCCATTTGGTGGATCTTTCTTGCATGCAGGACCGTAGGCAGAAGTACACTCATCCTTTTACAAAGTTGGAAGTATACAGACACCGTAGACATAGTTCCTCTATCTCAGAAGCCAAGATTCACAGAGTTTACATGGGGCTTGTGAAAGTGTAAATCTTTGTTAGCTCCTAATTCCAATAAAGAGTAGTACAAAACTGGAAGAAAAGATTCTATTCTGCCACTACTGTACAAGCTTAAACGTTGTAAGTATGGATATGTAAAGGTGTCAGTGTTGGCTTCACAGTACATGTATAAATAAACCCCCTAATTTTCTCATGCAGTGAATTATTGTAACAGTACATTACATTCTGGTTCTGTAGCTGAGATGTAAATTGTCAGTCTTCCATCCAGCACCATTCAGAGTTCCCATTTTCACTGCTCATACAAATCTGGCTGTTCCCAGTTGCAGAATCAAGGCTTAGCATTTATCCATTTGTCTACGTGGCCACAGCTGTTTCTGTAATGTATTCAGAGACATCTGAAGTCAACTTACTAGAACAAATTTTGGACAGATCTCCAGCGACCGAAGCATGTATGAGAAAATGTGTTGATAATACATACTTCTTATATATTAGATATGTACTTTCTTGGTTTAGGTTCTATTGTAGCTTCATGCTAGTTTCTAAAAACTTTGTGTTATGAGTTTGAAAATACATCTGTACTGAATTTTACTATTTTGTAAGCGTGTAGGTTAGCATGATTTTATACTGCTCTGCATACACATATTATTTTGAAACCTTTTCTTTCCCTAGGTTAAATTAACTTATCTGTATCAGTATATATGCTATCCCTAAATAAGAATGGATGCAGTGTCTGGGTGTCAATAATAAAAGCTCTGAACAGGGCAGTTAGGAGTACATTACATGCTGACTTCAACCTCGGTTGCGTTTGAGCAAGGCTGTTTCCTGCAGCACTTTTTTTCTTCATGTCACGCTATTTAATGTCTCCATGTTTTGGCTTTGGGCTGGAAGTTTAAATCTGACCAAAAGAATATAACATGTCAAAATAAAATTAAATTGTCATAACGCGTGTATATTAACGTGATTACTCAGAAGCTGCCCCACCCTACGGTCCTTATGCAGATTAGTTTCATTGAAATCTACAGGAATTTTGTCTCAACAAGTACTGCTGCAAAATAAGTTTCTTATGTCTTAAACTCTTAACATAAATCTGACGGAAATCAGTTGCAACTCAGACTTCCTTGTTTCTAAAATCCATGTGCAAGTCTCTTTTTGAGTGTTGACAACTCATGTAACATAACGAAAAATAAAGTGTTAATGTCCACTCTACAGACTTGTTAGATTTTAATATTGTCAGATTTACGTCCTCTTTTTTTTGTTGTTTTTGTTTCTAGCACTGCTGTCAGAAGATAGTTTTGTGAGGTCCTCTTAAAAAGTTTTAGCCTTTGGTTTAGTCAGTTCTGTTCTGTCAGCATTCATAAACTGTTGTAATTATCCATTCACTGTATTATGTTTTAGATGCTGTCTTGCCTGTTCTTAAGGGGTTTGTATGGAACTTACGTTATTCTCAATAACGGCATATTATTATATGCACACCTGTCAGGAAAATAGAGCAAAACTGTATCTGTGCTTTACATCAGGACCTACTAATTTGCTCTGCAAAGGAGTTTTGCACCTTTAATACAAATTGCAAATAAATGTGCAAAAAAAGTATGTAACATCTGTTTGAACAGTAACTTCCCATACTGCTCCATTCAAGTTATAATAAAATCTGTATTAAAAAGTGTGCTGCAGATTAGTTTTTCCATGTATTTGCTGATTTGTATAATTGGGAAAAATCAATTTACTCACAGTAGGACTTCTTTCACAGTAGCAGTGTATCAGGAGAGTGCAACTAATCTTAAATACATGGCCAAGCTCTCTTGTCCTAAAGTGCCTATTTATGTGATATTTACATAGTATGTTTACTGAAGTGTTACATAAAATGTAATTATGAAATTGTATGTGGTAAGTTAATGTAACTAGAAAATTAACATCAGGTTTCATGTGGGAAAATACAGATACTTAATTTGAGCCTCTGTTTCCATGCTTGACTTCTCTTAGTGTATCTTTTTACTTCATGTTGAATACTAATTTCACTTCACTGAAGACTACTTTTACCTGCCTTTCATAATAAGGTATTTTGAGGACAGCTTTGAGCACCTTTTCCAATATAAACTGATTGTGGAGTACTGAAGATATTTTGTATGTGAAATAGAAAGATGCAGATGTTAAACAGTAATTTCAAAGAATACAACAGATTTTACTTCTGTTTCTAGCTATTTAATTACTCTTATAGTTGCTTGATATTAAAACTTAGAAATGCAAATATGGCAGAAAATTAGTAATATCAAAATACAGTTTGACAAAATCCTTCTATAGGTGCTACGTAGCATCATGCAGTGCGTGGTTATTTTTTCTTGAATTGTATATTAATGAGTTTAGTTGTTTTGGCCACAAATAGCAAAAATCTAACTGTAGTGTTTGCGGATTTCCAGGTATGTTTGGCTGCCTCCCTCACACAAACCACACCTCTGAAAGCCTTTAGACACAGCTCATGCGAGTTGTACACAACTAGCTTAGAAGAGGCTTTTGAAAGCGAAGTAGAATATTTTTTGTGCCTGAAGTGCCAAGTGGCAGCATGTCCCGCCTGTCCCTTGTACGGCAGGCACGCAGTGCTTCCCACCTGCCCCTGGGGAAGGTGGCCTTGTGTGTGCACAATTAGTCACTTCATAATTGCCATTCACATTAGAAATGTTTTAAGCGCAGCCGTCGGTTGCTTCCATGCACTGTGTTCTGGTGATAGTCTCTTCGTGGGTGGGTGTACAGTCCTAATCAAGTGTCAAATACACAAAATGTGGGAAAATGAGAAGGAAGTGAGAGAGTTACTTCAGTTACATTGAAATTCTGGAAAAAAAACACAGGGGCTTTGAAAAGTGGTGAAAGGGTGGAATGTGTAAAGTGGGAAGAAAATGTCACCATATCAGTGGAATTTATCTTCTAGCAGTGTTCTCTTGCCTTCGATTTCATAATACAAGCATGCTTTTTTGTTCGCCTCTGTCAAAGCTCTCTCCTCTGATCCAGCGAAGTATGTTAGTCTACCTTTTTTTTTCTTTTTTCCAAATGTTCAACTTGAAATGTAGTTACCTTCAAAATACTAGTTAAAAATATATAAACACACCCCCTCACCTCATCCCCCACCCCCACCCCACTTTGTTACTCTGCCAAATTTTGTGGGTTCACAATCCTGTTTCCTGGAGAGGTTTTAAAATTATTTTTTCTCCCTCTTCCCTCTCACTGTGTTAACTCAAAAAAACCTCCCAAAACCACAAAAAAAAACCACCCTCAAACAACAAAACTGGAGAAACTGACTCTCCAGAGGAAACGGTAAGATGTCAAACATTAAGTAAACATTCCAAAAATAGAGGAAAATCAAACCACAAAGAACTGAAAAAAACCCTGTAATATATAGAGTAAAAAAAAAGTTAGTGCAATGAAGCTCACATTTTTCTCATATGGATGACCTGCAGCCCATTTTTAAAAAACAGATAATAACATTTGATTTACTGCTGTAAACAGTAGCACATATAAGTGGAACAGGGAGAGACATTCAAGAAATAACTGGCTAAAAGCCAGCAGTATGTTTTCCGTGATGTTGAGGTCTCAGCTGCCTGATTTGCCAGCTTCCATTATGTCCCTTGCAATTTTACAAATCCAAAATCTAGATTAAACTAATCCTTCTTTTTCTTTACCCCTGCAATTTAGAAGCACATCATGATATACAGCGCAGTATGTATATCGCTGCTATACCACTGGGCACACAGAGAGCACTTACTGGTGGAACTGGAAACTTGAGCTTTAATAAATAAATAAAGGAAGGACGTATTGTATACATTGAGAGGCCTTTAATTTGATTTCGTTATCGTGTGAAGTGAATGTTGTCATTTAATTGCAAGGTTGCTAAGCTTAAATCAATCATTTTCAGTATTCATACCAATAAGCTCCAATTGCCTTGGTGATGTAAATTTAGCCATATACAATGCTGATAAAGCCAGTTGTGACAGTTTGGGATTTTGTAGCTGACACCATCCTCATTCACCCACCCACAACCCCCACTTTGCTTTTCAAGTCAGTTCAAACTGTACGGTCAAGTATCCCAAGGGGACTGAAAAAAGGAAAACACGTTTTCCAGAGAGAAACAGTTCTCAGGACTGTATGAGACTTGGGCAGCTTTGTGGACAAAAAAAGAAAGGTGCAGATCCTTATTATTTTGCTGCATGCAGATGCATTCAGAACCAGTCAGCACTGTAAACACTTTGTTTCTGTTTGGACAAACTGGTTTTTTGCCATTATGGTTAACACAGAAGGGCAGTATGTAGTGGAAAAGCTGCTAGTTTACACTGGGTTTGTTAATGATACAGACCTGTTGAAATACCATTGCTTTATTTGTTTATTCCAACCAGACTCCCTGTAAGCTGAGACTGCCATTGTGAAATGATGCAGACCAGCACTTATGATTTATTGTAAGCATGCTAATCATACAGTATCCATAATTAACAGAAACTGCAGTTTCAGCAGACTGCAACTTTTGCCTCTAATTGCATTTATTTACATTAAAGTTGCATATAAAATAAGGTGCAGTTATTCCTAAGATTAAGAAGTACATACTGCCCTTGGCAAACCTCAGTGCACCTATTTGATATCTCAGCTATTAAAGCAAAAGGATATGATTATTGCTTGTATTTTCTTCAAGTCGGTGCGTTAGCACTTGAAATTAGCAGAGCTTTTAGGCAAATGGACACTGATCTTGTTACAAAAAGCAAAAGGGTGACATTTCTTCTTTGTCTTTTAGAAATTAATGTATGTTTGGGGGCAGATGAAAAAGGGCTTTACTTTTGTTATTATTGCTCCTGGAATTGAAAGATTAGACAAAACTAGTTTCATGTTTCTTAAATGCCAAAATTAAAATTTCTAATTAATGTGGTTATTAGATGAGAGATAATGATTCTAGAAGGGCGCTGAACAAAAAGGACTACTGTGCAGAAAAGGAGGAGGGAAGGAAAGAGGTGCAATATGATCACCGACAGCAATATGTAATTGCAAGGGTGGAGCATGTTTAAGACTGGTTTGTGATTGGATTTAGATTAAGAAGAAGTGCTTGCGTACATAGTCTGAAGAGGAGACGAATACTATAAAGCCACAGCAGTAAAGGTATGATCAGGTTAAGGGACTTTGTGCTCTCACCAAGTAAGCGGAACTGAAATTGCATTTTCAGTAAGTATAGCCTTGTCTTATGGCTGTTTCACAATAACACTGCATTTCTTTTGTATGTGTCTTACCAATTCTTGGAGTAATTCAGCTTTTACGAGTTACGCTTGTTTTGAATATCGGTGGGATTCCTTTCACATCACCTTCATGCTTCTCTCACCCACTTGCAATTAGTAGTGGTTAGGAACTTAGATTTATCATGAATCACTTGTTTCAGGGCTGTTTATGAAAGAAGATTGCTGTCTGTTGCAGAGTTTAATCATAATGTTAAAAGCAGTACTTAGCTGAGCGTGTTTTACCTGCCAGAGCCAGACGGGCATTTACAGCACAGCTGTTACCTGTTCTGTGACTTAAGAGGTATGTGACACACAGGCAGCTTCTTTTGAAATAGTTCACAGAAAAAATGTATCTAATACCTATGTAATTCAGCTACTTATGTCTGTTTGGATGTTTCTTCAAGGTTAAATTTTTCTAATGGTGAAATCTAAGGCTGTTTAACATGGTTTTTTTTCTTCTTTAAAGTTGATCTTTTGGCTTTGGAATTTAGACAAAGGTAATTGGCAAAATTAAGACAGATACATTCATGCATAGCTAACCTAATTATGGGCATGAGTTTGCCCTTTTAACAATTTGTGGTGAAATAACTGTGAAGAGGAACAGGATTGCTCAGTATATAGTGCCTGCTTTGCTTGGGCCACTAGAATGTATGAACTATGGTTGTGAGGTCCTCAATTTCCAGAGGTGTTGCGTGCATTTGGTTCTTAGCTTTATAGGATTTGTGGGTATGTACACTGAAAGTCAGTGCTGCAGCAGTTTCCCAGGCTGAAGTCAGTGGTGCATAGAAACTGCTTTAAAACCTGACATACTGTTGTAGTTGTCTGTGTTTAAAAATAACAGGGTGGTAAGAAATGTTAAATTTCTAAAAATATGTTATTTCAGTGTATTTTCAGACTGGGCTGTATAAAGTTCTATACAAATTAATGTGTTCATTAAACTCTGAAGCGAATAAGCAGCAAATAATAGAAATTGCTCTGACTCTGTGTAATATAAAATCCTGTAGTTCGAAAAAACAATAGCTGCACTGTTGCTGCAAAATTCTGCAGTGTGACTGCTATTCAGGACCCTGTAATGTCCTTTTGAAGGGGACATTTAAGAAGGCCTGATGCGGTAAACTTGTGAGGATGTGTAAGGTGCTTTTACTTTCAGTGGAAGTACTCGTGAATGCAAAGTTAATTACATCTAAGTGTTTGCAACGGTGTGCCCATAAACCATGGTTGTCTTGGGGTTTTCCTGGGGTAGGCAATGATGTGGTCAGGATTTAGATATATATATTAAGGGGGTTGCTTTTAAGCATGGGGAAAAACACAGGGCAAACTAAATCTCTACTGGTTAGTTTGAAAGAAGTGCTATCATTTTTTGTTATGTTAATTAAGATGGAGCTATGAAGGTTTAATTTTGGCAGTGCAAAATATTTACTCCTTAAAGTAGCCGTAGCTATTCACTGTTCGCTACCATAGCTGTCGTAATTTCAAAGAATTGCAAATGTTATTAGACTCATCTGAATCAGTTGCTAAGTTTTCATTTCTAAAAAGTAGGAGTTTGGTGATAGACACTTGTCTTATACGGGTAAACTGCCTTGGACATTTTATCTGGAAAAATAATAGTGAAAGTAATCTTTCTAAAATCTCTTACAGGCTGAGAACTTTAATGCCACATTTCTTGCTGGAGGGAATTTTTATAGTTAAGTTATAAATACCTGAGAATTACATTTATAATGGAAACTTCAGGTCTGTTTTAGCCACAGCAGCATACACAGATTTGAAGCGAAACTTCTAGAGATTGATTTCACGTGATGGAATGAGCTGACAGAGTGAGCAGTTGCTTTTTGCTTCTTACCGGCAAGATCCATACTGAGCAGGTATTTTGCTTGTAGAGCTTGTAGGTGGTATGGTTTAGTGTGAGGTGGCAGGGGGGTTGGAAGTGCATGATCTTAAGGTGGTTTCCAACCCTAACTATTCCATGATTCTACTATGGAATGGGTTGCATTTCACTGTTCAGAAGCTTTTATTTTTTACCTTAAATGAGAGCATGTTGCCTAGTCATTTCCTAAATTAGTTGTAGGATTACACTGTTTAAGCTTTTCATGTAAATAACCTGGTTCTGTTACACTGCACAGCACTGTAGGGTCTTGCTAACACCAGCTTTCAGTCAACTGTTTCCACTAGAAAAGATTATGAATTACTGCTGAAGCACTGTACTTAGTGGTTATCCAGCCATTCACGTATAAATAACGCTCTACTGCTGCACAGTCAGCCCGCTGCTCCCTGGCATTATTTGCTTGATTGTTTTAACATTTGTATGTAAATTTAGTGATTAAGTGTAGGCCTTGCTGTCCTTAGGCAATTAAATTTTTCCTTGAAGTGCGTAAAAGCTCTCCTTCCATAAGGAATATGGAATGAGGTCAGCAAATTTTCCACGTACCCTTTTCAGAGATCAATATTTTTTCCTCTCCATCCTTTCCTGAAGAGGGAGAAGTTAAGTAGCATGCAGCCTTGGAAATAAACAAGTAAGTAAACGCTGTTTTGTAGAGGATAAGGTCCCCTGCTATTTACTGCAGTATTCGCTTGATGCCTGCTTACTAAGAAGTCGTGCTGTGGCCTGTAGCGGTTCCTCCAGGTTCACATAAAAAGGCACGAGTTATTCAGGACATGAATTGTATGGAGTGGAACCCAAAAGTATCAGGAGTTTGTGTGATACAGGGCATTCTCTGTTTTATGTGTGTTAGATCCTTTTGCTAAAGGGAAAATAGTATGGAAATGAAGGGCAGTAAATTGAATAGTTTATCTGCACACTTTCAGAATATAATTAAATAACTTCACAGTGGGTTTGGGGGTTTATTTTTATTTTTCTGCAACGACTGTTTTGCTGTTTTCTCCCTCAGTCATTTGTAAAGCACTGGGAATTTTCAAATATATGTGCAAAAGAAGGTTGTAGTAAACAATTGATGCAATATGTCATAGAAGATGTGTGAAAATGAGGAAACTGGAACCCTCTCCCATTTCAACAAGATTTGTCTTTGTGCATGCTTGTGGAAATGAAGTACAAATACCTGCATTTTATATAAATATGTTAAATGATTCCAAGTACTTGGGAATGAGATGCATAAACCTAATGGGGAGGGGGTTATCAAGGTGAGGTCTTTCAAGCAACTCATTGAATTTTCCTTACAGATAATGTAATTTTAAAAATAACTTTTTAAATGGGACTTTATATTAAAAAAGAGAGGTTTGGAGAGAGGTAAAATCTTTTCAATGAGTTATTATGTGAACATCTATTGTATGATTATGTGCATACACTAATGTTGCACGTGAGCATTAGAAATTACATTTATCCCTATTTTATAAGGAAATGAATATATTTAAAGCCTCTAGTTTCACCTGAACTGTGATAGTGGATTTATAAGGGAGTTTGTGCCTTAAATGTCATGTATTTTGTTCATACCTTTTCATCAACTTAGTAGTTGCTTAATATATCTATAATACTTTTTCTCTGGTTCTATCACTTGGATTGTCATAAAACCAGCACACCTTTCTATTATCACAAAAAACTACTAATTTTTATTTTTTTTCAAGAGAACTCTTCAGAGACTGGAACTTTGGTGTAATTCTATTAAACTGAATAGACTTGTTCCCACATGAAGTTGTAGTTATGAGTGAAGAAACAAATCCATTACCTGAATCTAAAAGTAATTATTAATGCCATGTCTATATGTGGAAGTACTGGTCAGTACACTCCTGTTCCCTTTTAAATAATTTATGTATCTTCCTTGGCATTACAGAAAATCTCTTCTGAGACACATGAGCAGAATGTGGCACTTTTAATCACATCTTATCTGGTAATTACTTCTGAAAACAAGGATTTTAAATCACTTTCAGATTTTGGCTTGCTGGCTTTTTTGTGGGTGAGGTTTTTTTTGTATAGTTTGTTCTGGTTCTTTTTTCATGAAGGCCTGCACTTAATGCACCAATGATGTGCAAATCCTGTCTCAAGCCCCTCAATTTCTTGCACTTCCTCAAGCTAAGAATCTGTAAGTCAAATTGCAGTTTGAAAGAGTTGGTGTCCAGCAAGTTTCAGCTTGGATTTATTTTTATAGTTAGTTTTAATGCTCCTGTATAGGATTTTGAAAGAAAATATCTGGCAGCTAGATGCTTGCCAGTAATTACAGCATCTTTTTAAATAGCACTGGGCATAATGAGGGTGTCATGCAACACTCATCCACTTGTCCTCAGATCTTTTAAAGGCTTGAGGTTTTTTAGGTTTTTTTTCCAATGGTAATTGTTTTCTGCAACAGTTTTAAATAAAGTCTTACCCATATTTTTTAAATTGGGAATGAGAAGTAATGGGATATGCTTGTTCTGTTCCCTACCGCACTCATTGCCATAGGATCTGAGTAGCTTCTACAAGTGCATTAAGCAGTGAACTAACATCTGTCATATGTTGTTTATTCTCTCATCCTCTCCCCTGGAGAGAGCTGTGTGCAGTGGAGTGTCTTGTTTCAGAAGGGGTTTCTTGGGAGGGAGAAAGGGTTGCTCCCACCCTTAAGTACATGCTGCTATATATTTGTACTAGAGAAGGCAAAACTAGGAAACTTTCCATGCATCTGGAGTGGAAGGTAGTGGTGCTTATGACCAGACCTCACTTCACAGTGCAAGTTTTAGATGAACACGTTAGAAAGTTCAAGAAATCTGTGTGCTGTTGAGTGGGGAATTTGGAATGGAGGAAGAGGCTGGTTGTTGCCTGTGATCCTCAGTCAGCAGTCAGAGGTGGCCTTCATGCTGTTACTGGCACAGGCTGCAGTGGCTGGGTTAGAGGGGTTTCTGGTGGGAATCAGTGTAAAAACTAGAAGACCAATGTGACAGGCGTATGGTAAGCTGTGTTGCTACAGTTGCAGTTCAGTGTTCAGTGCTACTTCATCTTTTGTAGTGCCAAAGGCTTCATTTTGAGACGCTGAGGTCATTGAGCTAAGTGACAGCCGCTGTGGAACTGCATCACTTTCAGCTGCAATGAGAGAGTTCTCCCAGACAAGTGGAATTTTTTAGTCATGGCTGTTGTGAGATCTTAGTTAAAAAAAGAATTCAGAAGCGGATGGTGGTGGATTGGCATCTCTGCATCTTCAGTCAATGGAGGCTGAAAACTACTCACTGCTCTTTTAAGTTTTCAGCATCACCTACACAGTCTTAGTTTTAGGTAACATCCATTACAATTAACATCTATTGTAAGATCATCTGTGGTTAAAGTTTGCTTGGAGGTATGTGTTTATTTCTGAAACATGAGTCCACTCAATATGGTTTCCTGCATTTGTAACAAACAAACCCCCAAACAACAACAAGAAACCAAACCAAGAAAAAAATAAAATCCAAAACCAGCTAACCAACCAAAAACCCCAGACACAACCAACCAAACAACAAAACCCCCATAACAAAGGATAAAGTGGGCATGGTGTGTTCGAAAATTCGAAAATTTGTTGGGAGTATGCATAGGCTGTATTGAACACAATGCATCAGAAACAGATTTCAGGTCAGAAGAAAATACAGCTACTGAGGTCTGGAAATGCAGCTGATCTACAAATGTTAAAAGACATCTGACATAATTATACTTGGAAGTCAGCCATCACCTGTTAACTCTGAAGTAAAAAAGGGTAGAAAAAAGAGTTGTGGATTCCAGGAGTAGAGGGTCAAGTGACAGAAGTGCAATTTCCCATCTGTGCTTCAGTCCTTTCCCCCAGTAAGGCTTGTGAGCATCACTAATGCTTTATGACGAGCCTCAGCCAGCCCTCCTTGGTAGTGTCATCTTGCAGCCATGAGCTAAAGCTGAAGAAGTGAGAGGAGAGAGTGAGAAAGCTCTTGTCTCTCTTTCAGGTTCTTTCTCTGAATGATGCCTGCTCTTTGGAGCAGATACATTTTTTGCTTGACTTACCAGAAAAGAAGGTTTTCTGGTAAACAAGTCATGCCCCAAGACCTGGCCACACTGCAAGACAGCTGGGAAACAGTGAATTTCCTGTGATCCTTGAAGATCACAGTCCTAGATGAACTCTGAGCACTGACTGAGTCGTCCTGTGCTGGTAGGCATAGGTAGAACAATTTCTATTCCATAATTTTACATGTATATGCCAATTTCTCAAGGAGACACTTCTTCAGACTAGCCCGTGCTCAGTTCTGTTGCAAGGATTTTGGACTGAAGAGGTAGTTTAACTGCCCAGGATAGTTACTCCTGTTTGGCACTTTCAGTGCTGGGTGATTACTTGGTCAGTAACTTGCAACTTAGCAAAGCTTAGAAAAAATAGTTAATTTTTATTATTTTTTTTGTCTTAGTTGTTTGTCCCTCTTTCTTCTTCTAGTATATACAGTCAGAAAAATAAAGGAAATCTGTCTGAAGGTGCTCTCAGTGATGGTTGTGGCTAGCATACAGTGATAATGGTTCAACTCTTCATTTCAATTGGTAGACTGGCCACTGAAATGCTGGTTTGTAAATTCTGCTGTAGACTGCAACTTTTAATGTCTCAGAGGACATCACTGGTCTGTTTTCAGAGGATCTAGATGATGGTCATTCAAAGTGAAATGGTTTATACTGCCATTGATCTCAGCATCAGCATGTAGTTTGCAGTAGCTGAGATGTATAGTATTGGGTAGAGAAACTTAACAGATACTTCTGCTTCAGCGTCTGCTACAATGTAGGTAAGAATTTTTTCCACCAATTGCTAAGACTTGTTGTTCTTCTGTATGATTCCTTTAATTTGTAGTAGTCTTACAGTCTGGAAAATAAAATCAGAGGTCTCCTTGGCTTTGCTTTTTATAGTTAGATGAACAGGTTGCTGAACCTTAAGTGCCTGTGTTGGGTCTGCTGTTAGGTGAGAAGGTGGTCTTAGTATCAGCTGCTTTCACATGGTTGGAGATCATGGGCTGACGTTCTCATCACCTCTCCAGTGCTGGAGGCTTCTGAGATCGAGTGAAGGGGTAACCAAAGATCTTGCCGTTGCCTGCGTCAGCTTCAGTTTTTGTCAGAGCAATGCTGACTCTTCCCAGTCTGCCTAAGTAATGGTCCTGTGGACTATGGTTTCAGGTGTTGAATCTCGATTCTTATGTTCAGTTTTCTCCTGCTGTGGCCATTTCATCTGAAAACAAGAGCAGCACATGCTGGAATCATGGTAATAAGTGGCAGAGATGATAATCTACATGGAATAGACAATGTGTAGCCTATTATAATCAAAAGGGAGTTATTATGCTCAAGGGTAATTACGGTGAAATGTTCTGTGTGAGAATACTCAGGTTGAGGGAAAACACTGTATAATGTGACTGAACTTGTAGTGGAAGCCACCTGGTTTTCATTTTGCTGGCTCAGCAGTATGTTAGACCATAAATGTTTCATCGTTTTTGACATTTCAGTGCATTTATATTAGATTGCAGATGCTGAATTTCTTCGTAAGTGTATCTTCTCTCTATTAAGTAAATTATGGGAAAATATTTTGTCCTTTAGCTTAAGAAATGAAATTTCAGTTTATGAACTGGTAGCAATGGCTGGCCTTTTAAAATCGTTACTAGTAACGCATAACCAGAGTATCAGGCACAGAATGTGAAACAGCTTTAAAATTTCATTTTTGCTGTCAATTCCCACATTGAAACTCAGCTTAAAATACTGATAAAATTAAACCCTTTTACTGTCATCTCACACTGTTGTGATGTATGTGCCCACAGGTTCCCTGTCTGCTTTTGCTTTCATGCTACCCTACAAATATTTTTCAGATAAGAAAATCAAATGCAAAATTTGATGCATAAGTACCAAAGGGTTTGGTGTGAGTAATATGAAGTGATTTGTACAATGATTTGAACAGTGTCAAGATAGAATTTAAATGTAACAGGACGAAACCCCTGTATGAATATGATGAAATTTAAGCATGTTAGGTAGTCCCAAGAGCATTCCGGAATTGGATGTCTGTGAAATTTAGGGAAATACAAGCACGAGTCATGCTAACATTACTTGACAAATCAGTGTTAATTTAGGACAGGTTTTGAGGAGGGCATCTCAAAGAAGCAACCACATTTTTAAAGTGCTTGCCCATCAGCAGCAACTTTTTAAAAAATGCTGAATATATTGCTCAGTTAGAGAAAGTTTCCCAAGTTTTGTTGCTTTGTGGACACATTAGTGTTGCACATATCAGGTTTAGTTATAATTAAAATCAAAAATATGCGGAAAAACTTTTTGAACTGTCCAGAAACTCACCTGAAAATGTAGCTGGGTCATGCCATTTATTGCTTGCATATTGAGAATTGCACTATCATTACTGCTATTTCTGGCCTTGCGTTTAAAAGGAGTGTTAAAACTCAGTGAAAGTCCGGTCATTTGACTTGCATGCATACTTAAGTTTATGCACTCCTTTGGGATTTGTGTCCTTTATCCATCAATGTTTTCGCATGTGTGGCTAGAATAAATCAGACCTCAGTATTTGAGTGGGTAGTGGCCTTAAAATGATTTCTGACATAGATTATTTGCTTCCAAAAAACCAAATCCTTAATTTTTATGTTAGAAAGAGGAAAGTAACTGGGAACTACATGGAAGTGCAGTTGTTTATTAAATAAATTGCTCTGTCGTTTTCATGTGTTCTAGTATGAAGCAAGTGATACCAGACATGTCTCAGGGGCAACATTTTGAAGTGTGACACAAATCAAATACTGATGAACTGGTTGCAATCATTACTTCTTGAAGTAAGATTTTTTTGATGTGAAGTTCATATGAATTTCTTTTCCTTGATAAAAACACAGTGCAATTCCCGCTCTTCCGTTTTAAAGTAGATGTTGAGAAACAAATTGCCAATCACAGAAAGAACTGTCTGAACAGAGATTGAGGAAAAACTGCGCACAGTGGGAAGACATTTCATCAAAGTGTACTTCATAAGTAGATGAGCATATGTTGCAAATACATATTTTGCTTTTAAATATAGTGAAGGATAGATATGTTCATAAGTGTTCGAAGGGAGTTGATTTCTCAGCAAGAGGGAAGTCATAAATAAACTGACCAAATAAAGTTAAACAGAGCAGACTGTTTTCGCTATGGACTTCTGAAATTCTGGCAGCCTCTGGCATAGATGGGTTTTATTTAGTGAACCAGTTCAAAGCTTTTCTTTTTTTTTTTGGTCAGCTTCAGGTAAGGTTTTTTTTCCTTTTTTTTCTGTGTCGTAATCAAACTGCAGACTGTCTCTTTCAGAGTTAGACTTTCTTCAGTAGTGTATTGCACTGTGCTAGCTAACAAACAGCTGCTAGCATGGACATTTTTATTGAATTCATATGTTACTTGATATGAGTACATTTTAGCCCCTGAAGGAGGCAGGGGGAGGCTTTGTGTTTTCGTTTAAAAGAAGTCACTGTGTAGGTGAATAAGATTGTTTGATGTAAACAATGACAAAGTCTGTGTAAAAATGTTCAGTAAATAGTGTTTCCTTGAATTTTCATGCTAACAATTTTCTGGTCAGTTTGAAGAAGAGGTGTTTTGTTTTACAAAGTTGTTTTTTTTTGTTCTCGTTGTTTGTTCTTTTTTTTTTTTTCTTCTTTTTTTTTTTTTTCCCTTTGTTTAGTCACAGCCTGCAGAAAACATCCCTCAAGGGGCAAATTGGCTACGTGGAGAATTTATAACATGAGATTCATTCAGGGATTTGTTTGATCAGCTCAGGGTATAGGTCTGGTATAGGTATTCAGGTTTATAGGCCTGGCCCTATAAATCCTGTCTCATGGACTAGTAGCAGTTCTTTCTTATCTACAGTTAATGAGGAAATCTTAACCAGCTGCCCAGGCAAGTGGTTGAGTCACCATCATTGGAGGTATTTAAAAGATGTGTAGAAGTGGTGCTTTAGAGACATGGTTTAGTGGTTGAACTTGGCAGTGCTTGGTTAACAGTTGCACTTTATGATCTTACGGGTCTTTTCCAACGTAAACAACTCTATAATTCTAAGATTAAATTCTGTCTGAAGGGAACCATTCACTATTGAACTCTGGGGTGGGGTTTTTCTCTTTCTTTCCTCAGGGGTGGGAAGAAGTTTGGTCTGACTTCGGAAAATCTTGTAAAAATGTAAATGAAAAAACATTTCATGTTTGGTGGGAGGGATGCTACTGCCTTCTAAATTAGTACAGGAGAAATATATTGCTTCTTAGAAACTTGAAACTTTTCTGTATCATTTTTAAAGGTCAAAATGCTTTAATTCTGTTTTGGGCCTTGTTTGTGTTGTATTTCAGCCAGCATTTTTCGATGCACAGTAGTGACTTTTTTTTCCTTTCCCCCTGTTTTTGCTCAGTGTAAACAGTTCCTTGCTGTGGTTACACAGACAAATATAGCAGAGAACCCTTTTCTGGGAGAAGAGTCTCCCTGAGCATTTCTTAACCATTTTTGGGAAGAATTGATCTATCTATGCATGCGTGAGAGGGAGGCAGTAGCTGTAAATTGAAGTGACATCATATATATTACTCCCATTGATCCGCTTTTAGACTAGAGCCAGGATAAAAGGAAATGGCATCAGGGAGGAAGTATGCTCGTTTAGGCACAGATCCCAGTGTGATAATGGAGTAATAATAGAAATCACGCCACTGTCAATCGGCTACTGCATTAGTCTGAGGCAGATTTCCCCTTGGAGGAGGATTTCAATGACTTCATTCAAGTGCAGGCAGGAGCAAATGGGATATGCAGCATACCAGCTGTACAACTTTTGTGATTTGTGTCCTGGCTTAGGGGTGCGGTGCAAGTGCTGGTGCTGTGGATACTCAAATAGATATATCTGTGTCACGTTTCATGGCTGTGAAAGGTCAGTAGTCCAATGTTTCAGTGGCATTTTTTTTTTCCTTGTATTAAGGGGTGAATCTGGCATTTACTGCATTTGTTAATGTAGGAATTGATAAATATGCTTCTTCATGTGGGTGGTCTTCTGGGGTGTGGGGTTGATAACTTCAGTACCTGCCATACCAGATTTTTGAAGAGACAAGATTTGTTTTCTTTGTGCTTTTTACAGTTTAGGGTTAGGAGTCAGAAAACTCATGGGTTTGTTCCAAGATTATTTGTAGAAACCCTTTCAAACCTACTTGAAATAGTCTTGTAACAAATTAGTGTACATTGAATCGCAGTACCAGTAAGCTGCTTTGATAGTAGTCTGAGTTATATTTTTGATTTAGCTACGTTTTCTTTAATTCTTTCACCCTGCCTTTTTTAATTACAGACCTAGTTTTGATGCTTGCAAATCAGTTGCAGTTTGGTTTAGCGTTTTAGCGTTAACAGCTTCATCATTCAAACTTTTAAACCACCACATCAGGTAACATAGAGGAAGCAGGGGACAAATGTTTAGTGGCAGCACAAAGCAAACTTCAAAAGCCTGAGGAGTTGCAGAAGTTTTACATTCTTAAGGGCAAGATAATGTATACACTGCAGGGATACATAGTTATAGTGGGGATGATATTTAATTATTTGGGACATGACAGAAAACCTCTGGTGTACTTGATAGCAACAGTATTTATTTGTACTGTCAGTACTTGCAACTGGGGAAGGGGAACCCTGGGAAAAGGAGCATGATTTCCATGCGGCAGGCATAGTTTGGGGCAGGGGCTGTTTAGTTTGCCATATATATAGGTGCTGTTGCAGCAATCATTGTTGTAATGAAAACTGCTTGATACTTGCCACATTCCCTGATTGAAGTGAGCTACTTTAATAATTGCATATATTTGAACATTTTGAGCATGCTCCAGTATAGTTCAGACTATGATTATATACATATATACACACACATATCTGTAAAATGTTTTATTAACAGGAACACTGAAATTTTGTGTTTGGGGTATTATGGTTGTTTTCTAAACATTTTCAACATGGAGATACACATTGACACAGTGGAACTTACTCTGCTGTATTTTGCTATAGGTGCATTGTGTGGGTTTTTTATACTGTATGTTAGGTGTTCAGTATGCATTCAGAATATGACATGTTGAAAAGAGAACAGGCTTCCCAATACTTGAAAATAATTTTACTCTTTGTTTTCTATAGCATTTATATTTTGGTAGCACTTAAAAGCAAGGGCACCTTTGTATTAAGCATAAGGCAAACAAATGGGAAATTGACAGCGTGCAACCCAGACAATTCTCGTAGTGTGAAAGATGAGAAGTAGCAGGTGGGTGGGACAAGTAAGAATGGCAGTGGTGAAAACAAAAAATAATGGGGCATGGGGGTTTTGACAGAGAATTTGATTTCAATTTTGTGAAGTTCATTTATAGCAGTTAAAAAGCTGCTTCGCAGATAGTGTTATTCATATGACTGTGTTCAGGGAAAAAATTGCAACCCCCCCCGCAGGAATTCAGTAGTAATCTGTCGTGAAACTTCAGCCGAGCTTTATGTCTCTTTGCTTCGGATAGGTTTTTCTCTCAGGCGGTGTCTCTTTTGTTAGTATAGGGTAAGACACGAAAGAGAATGTAGCAGGAGCACGAAATGTAGTAGCTGCGCCCACTAGTGCCACTTCGGTTACAGGTCTGTCAGCGTTTCTTTTGCTAGGATCTCCCGTACCCCTTCCACCCCCCACGCCGCTTGCTAGTGCTTACGTTGCATTTTAATTAAGTCCTGAGCTGGAAACTGGTATGTAAAATCTCATCTTGGGCAGCTGGAACGTGGGAAAAAAGCAGAAGGCATGGTCTCAGATGTTTTTTAATCTGTAGTCTCAAATCTAAACTGGTGAGAGTTTAACCTGTAATTCTGAAAACTCTTCACCATAATGCACGAGGCAGAGGTAAATTAAGGACATGGTTGTCGCTCAGCTGCTGTGCTTTTGTGGGCTTCAGTGAGATTCTGTAATGTTATCTTAAAGAATAGCTTTCCGTGGGTGAATCTGTATAGCACTTATACTGGAGATATAAAATGATAACTTTCAGTTGTTCTGTACCTATGTATTAAAGCAGCTGCTTTATAGTTTCTACAAATTAAGTATTGCTCTGCTCTCTTTGTTAGCAGGGAAAGCTTTCTAAACAAGAAGTTACCTTTCTGTGCATGGTGTTCTGCAACATTTCAGATTTTATTAGTGCTCAGAATGAATTCACTTACATAGCAGAGCCACTTCCCAGAAGCCTTCCCTGTTTTATATTTTAGTGAGTCTCACCATGTCCAGGCAACTGCTCTTGGACTGTGTTTTAGCAGTTGTTCTGAAATAGAAATACTCACTATTTTGAAATATATGACTGTTTTTAACAACTCAGTTTTGTTGGCAGGCTTCAGGATCACTTAGAAAATGTTCCAGTAAGAGCCAGTAAGATGTGAACTTTTCTCAGTCTCCAAAAATACAACTTTAATGATAAAAAAAATAGAAGGATATCAAAATGCAAGGAAACCAAAGCGTTACAATCCTAGAGATTTCTTTCCCACTTTATTCTGTTCAGGTACTAATGTTAAGTTATTTCAGACTGAAAGGGAAAAAAAATGTCATGTTGCTCAATTGTTAATGGCAGTATTTTACAGATTTAGACTTACCAGAAGATACTAGATATTTTCGTGGACATGCTGTCAGCGATCAGGGTCCTGACTTGTTCAGTGCATACCTCACAGCCAGGGCTGTCTGTTGGAAGAGGCATTTTGTTTAGCTGAATTCATTTTGTATCTGAATCCATTTTAATGCATTGACACAGCAGAGGGGGATGTAGACAGCAAGGCAGGAGCAGAGAATCACCAAATGTGATAAAAGCTAGAATTAGTGTTGAAGTAACAGGATATCTTTTTCCATTAATCTGTCTGGAGAACATTAGAAGTGAGCAGTGCTAGTTTCTTTTTATGTGCAAAAGCTTAAATTCACGTTCTTCCTCCCTTCCCCCTTCTGTTTTTGGTGCCCTGCAATGATGAATAGTGGGGAAGGCTGATTCTGACTGATCACCCTGAACCCTGAATTTCCAATAGATGTTTCCTGGCAACTGGTGTAGTTTCTGTCTGAGCTCTGTTTGAATTATTTATTTGTTCATCCTATAAGCCTATTAAACAGAGCACTTAAGCGTTTGCTACATCAGATTTCTTGTGCTTTTTCTTTTTAGGTTACAGTAGGTTCAACTTGAGAATTAGAGGTTCTGGAGTCAGGTGACTACTAAATACATATACATGTATAGATAGATATATACTGTGTGTGCCACAAACATAACATTCTAACATGTCTTTACCATACAGTAACAGATGACTTGTGACTCACTGCACTAAAATATGCCTCAAAATGTGTTGCTACAACACTTCTTTTGCGTGTCACTTATTTGAGTTGAGTTTCTTTGTTCATTGTGAGAATATCATTTAAGTGCTTGTATCGCAGATAAAAATGCCACATTCATATGTCTCGTTGTTTCCTGAAGCTGTGTACTGTAAATTATTCTGGTATTTTATTCTTTCCAAGCCCAAACAACATAGAATTACTTAGCATATGTATTCCATGAAAATCTTACTTAATAAGCTATGATTATGTTTCAATAAGATAAGCATGTTTTAGATCTGATCTAACTGTAGTAATGAAAACCATGTAAAATGAATCTTAATTGAGCCCCAGCACAGGAATCTTTCAGAACATAGACATGTAAACCCTGAGGTTTTTCAAGAACAATTAGAAGTTTCTGTATTTCAGGCACATGCCTGAAGTACGTAGGTTATCATAATCTTACCCTCTTTGGTTTGTTTCCATTTAATTAGTCAGTAGAGATCTTTATTCACATTTGGCATTTATTTTCCTCTTAGCTTCTCCCTGACCAGCTGGTCTTACTTCTGGAGTCTCTCTTGGAGGTGAAGACATTGTGTCCTAGAATACTGCAGTGCTTAGAGAAAACGTACCAGCTCCGGGAGCAAGATGCTGAGGTAATCACTTAAAAACAATCTCCCCAGCATACACCATTGCACTGTTGACTAGGAGTAATAGTGTTACAATAGGATTAGGATCCAGGCTCATTCAGATGGGTTGTTTCTGGTTTTTTTCTGTGTCTGAGTCTGAAATAAGATGTTCTTAACTCCAGTATTGTTGCATCTTCAGATGCCTTAATTACTCAGTATTTCTAGGTGGTCATGCTATATGGGACCAGGTGTGTTTACATACTGTGGTAGTAGGAGACAGTGCAGCCTAGATGCCATAATGATTGTATGTGTACCTTCGGCAGCATGTTTGCTCAAGTGTTAAATTTCTCACTGCAACATGGTGAGTGTGTATTAGAGCACATTTCGTTTTAGTTGTGTTTATTGACTCCAAATGCAACTGTGTCTGTTATGGTCTAAAATTGTTCTTTCCTGTGGTCAGCCTGTATTGTTCCTGTTGACTGTTCCGGAGTCTCAGGATTCAGAAAAGTTTGCTTTTCAGAGGGACCACAGTATGTTCTGGTTTTGGGCATGAGTTCAAGGGGGAATCGGTTCTTTACAGTTGCTCCTAGTAAGTGCCAAGGGATGTTAACAGTCCCTGAGAAAAACAGTAGTTTATATGATACCGTGGATGTGAATTCCCTATCACAGGCACATATGAGCATCTATCTCTGCTGCAAAGAGCTTAATGTCTTTGAGGGGCAAACCAGTAAAGCCTTATTACAGCACACAGAGCTGACTGTTTCACAGAGTCCCATGAATCTCTCAAGATGGCAAGTTGTGACAGTTAGACAGCAGAAGTTGTGGCTGAAAGCACCCTTGCAATGAATCTGCTTTGAGTATGTAGTATTCAGAAGGGGAGGTAAGAAGATGGAATCAGTCATGAAAATAAGGGTTGTGTAGATTTATATACAAGCAAGGGTTAGTTAGGAAGTAGCATATGAGCAAACTAATGTGCAGTGAGGGAACATGGTAAACTTAACATGACATTTAACTCTGGTTTAATTAAAAACTACCATGAAGGCTGTGGACAGTCAGTGTGCATGACTTACCCTGTTACAACTGAAACTTTATGGTAATAATTAAAATCAAAGGAGAGAGCAAAATTTCTCTTGTTACTCTCACGATGAAGTTGCTGGGTGGACACTTGCAAAAATTTGGGAATCCAGACATTAACGTAAAGATCAATAAGACAGAGGTGTAGCTTTTTTCTCAGAAAAAAATGACAAAATTTTGAGTGTTGCCATTTACTGCACCTTTTTACTTTTTTTGTTGATAGAGGTTTCCAAATGCCAGATTTGTTCTTAATTAGTACTTGAACCAACATTTCTATTTATAGGTATTAGAATATATTTTAATCACATCTGAATACCAGTGAAATGTCAGGGGTTCTATAATGGGAAGAGGAATTAATAGGGAGATAGATCAAAGCAATAGCTGTGGTGTTACAGCTTCATGCCTGTGAATTGTAAGCACCAGGCCACAAGCTTTGGTGTCTCAGGTTTTTCCTTTCTCTCCACTCGCAGGCCTTATTTCTTCCTTGTGGTGTCATTTAAAAGTGCACACATGATCTGTCAAATTTTTTCTTTACAAAACCAAACCCACCAACCAAAAAAAACCACAAAAAAAACAAGCACAAAATTGCAGCCTCAGTGAAAGGAGCATAATCTCCATTTTATTTTAAAAAGTGAAAGCAAGGGCCTAGCAGACATTTAAAAGTACACCTAAGATAACATTGCCATTAACATTTTACCACATGCCAGACCAGTCACCAGATGCCAGACACCTGCAGTTCTTAAAAGGGAACATTAGTTCACAAACCCTCACATACCTGAGGGAAGGACAAGGGATTTTTCTTGTGACCCAGGGACAAAGAACCACAGTCCAAGCCTACAGCTGAGCTGTTCTTGTTTAGGTTTAATTTACGAAGACATTAATCACGATGATCCTGTTGTGTTACTGAACTTCAGATGCTCTCAGTAAACATCAGAAATGGATCGTTAAAAATACAAGCATAAAAATTTGCAGGCGTGCCAATGAAAAAAATGAAAATTGTGAATGTCAGAGGTTTTATTCAGCAATTTTTCTAAGTGAGGGTGTCAGCTGTGTTGTATCCAGTGCAGAAAGTTAGGAAATCGTTTAATTGTTAGGAATTGTTTGGTTTTATTTTTGACTAGTAGCATTTAAATCCATGTTAATCTTCTGGTTTAGGGATTAGCCAGTAGTATATGGCCAATAGTATGTGAGAATTGTATATGAAGAAGTATGTTTCTCTGTTTTTTAAACAAAATTTGGTTTTAAAAAATGTACCTTGAATGTTGTCTTCACACTCAGGGTTTGCAAGACTTCCCTGTATGTATTGTAGCTAGCTAAAAGGCTTTGTTACAGCATCAGGGGGATTATAAATAATAGTGTGTGTATGTACTGCTGAGCACTTTTGCAAGGGTAAGAATGTTCCACACTTTGTAGTGGAATGAGGATTGGATAGTCTCACCTTCTGAGATAAGTGTGTTAGGAGGAGTAAAGGGGACAGATGACTGGTGGATTTTACTGATGAAAACAGTACAGAACCACTTTCCTTTCTCTGCCAGTTTTAAAGGACTGGAATGTTCTGTATGCACGCTTCAGTTCTGTAGCATGCTCCCATTGGAGTACCACACTGAAGCATGGAAACTACTGGGGAAAAGGTGCCCAAGGCTGCTTGAGTTTGGTTGATTGTAAAGTTTGTCCTACACAAGTACAGCATGGGTAGTCTTGGTTCATGTTTCTTAAAGCTTTTACATCTGTACTTCTGAAGCATCTTTATTTCAACTTGTAAAATGGCATGCACCTGGCAGTGCCTGCACTTGCCCATGGCAATGTGCAGGTCTGTCCTCAGTCAGGAGAGGTTGCCAGCAGTGCTGTTTGGTACTCCTGACCACTGGTTATCACATCCATGTCCAGTCTTACAAACATACGGGCACATCATACTTCAGAAAGGAGATGAAGGTTTACAGCAGGCTAACTGCCTCGTTTTGACTTCTTTGTTGCAGCCAGGAGAGGAGAGAGGTGTCAGCCTTTGCCTGGAATTTAACTCTTGACCTCTCTCTTCAAAGGAGTGCTCAAGGTGTGTCCTTTCTGGGATCACCTCAGCAAGTCAGCGTAGTTCCTGTCCTCTCCAATGAGTCTCACCACAGATAGTTAGCTTCTGAGGAAGGTAGGAAGGGAATGGTAGCCTCTCCCTTCTAAGACAAACACTGATGTTGAATGCTTCAGCTAAAAGAAACCTCAGAGGTTAGGTAGCATATTTCTGATTCATAATGCATAATACATCTCTGGCAACAACCTTTTAGCCGAGCGAGCCAGAAGTGAGATACAGATAGCTGAATCACATTTCAAACTTATCTACCCCAGTCTTGGATGCTACAGGAGGCTTATAGGACAACTACCTAATTGCAGAATTTGTGACTCCCTCCCTTTCTTTTTTTTTTTTTTTTTTCAGTCCACTTCTATAACAAATCATAGAACCGTAGAATAGTTACGGTTGGAAAGGAACTTAAGATCATCTAGTTCCAACCACCGTGCTGTGGGCAGGGACACCTCGCACTAAACCATGTCACTCAAGGCTGTCCAACCTGGCCTTGAACACTGCCAGGGTTGCAGCATTCACAGCTTCCTTGGGCAACCCACTCCAGTCCCTCACCACCCTAACAGGAAAGGATTTCTTCCTTATATCCAATCTAAACTTCTCTCCTGTTTAAGTTTTAACCCATTACCCCTTGTCCTATTACTACAGTCCCTAATGAAGAGTCCATCCCCAGCATCCCTATAGGCCCCCTTCAGATACTGGAAGGCTGCTAGGAGGTCTCCATGCAGCCTTCTCCAGGCTGAACAGCCCCAACTATCTCAGCCTATCTTCATATGGGGGGTGCTCCAGACCCCTGATCATTCTCGTGGCCCTCCTCTGGACTTGTTCCAACAGTTCCATGTCCTTTTTTATGTTGAGGACACCAGAACTGCACACAATACTCCAAGTGGGGTCTCACAAGAGCAGAATAGAGGGGCAGGATCACCTCCTTCAACCTGCTGGTCATGCTCTTTAAAATCATGATTTAATTTTCCATTTATTGTTTCCTTGGAACATATGAGAAGGTACAAAATTACCAGTTTGTTTTCCAGGGATGAAATTCACATATGTGAATTATTTGAAAGGAGCATATCCAAAATATCTTTAAAAAACATTTTGAGAGCAGTGAAGGTTTCAAAGTTTAAAGCCATTTTTTTATCACTTCTCAGTGCCTTGAACCCACTGTGGCTGAGATCTTGTCAGACAAGTGCATGGAGGAATGACTGTGTCCTCAGTTTTCTCTTCCTGTTCCTTTTTTTTTTTTTTTTCTGCGCTGCTTCCTGCTACATAATAAGGTGGCTCACAGACAGGCTACATATCCATGATGTACCGCATCCTGTGTCCAAGAGAAGCCAAGCTGGCTGCAGTTTGAAGATGACAAAGTCCAGCTGGAAGTCCAGCTGACTGAGGAGAACTGGGATATATTATAAAGCAGCTACAGTTGCCATCAGACACTGCACTAGGGTAATAGAATTGAAGGTGGTCTGGGTTGGTTTTGTTTTCTGTCTTTCTCAGGTGGCTATTTTATGCAGATACTTGATTTATTCAGTATCTAGGATTTGGCAGAACATAGAGAGTTGGTCTACATGGAAAGTTTCTAGTTGCTGGTATTTTCTGCCTGACTGATGACACCTCTTTTGATATGATTGTGCAACATTATCTTGTTTGATAGACTGTTGAAGACTTTCATATAAAAAAATTGGATTAGTTACAAGTATATAAAGGCAACACTGGGAGTTCAGGATAACACACTGTTAACTAGAGTGTTATAACAGTCTGTTAACTTGAACTCTGTGATTATTTCCATTATTTCTGTTCCAACATCTTAATTGGTCATGGAGAGGCCTGTAATGTGTGCGTACACAAGACCACAGGACAGATGAGTAGCCTGTAGAATAGTAAAAAAAGGCAACAGGGGAAAAGATCACTGAGGCTGTAGGAGAAGGGCAGTGCATGTGTGCGACACTTTCAGTCCTATTCAGGACTGCATGTATGTTTTACTTGTTGCTGAATTATCTAAGGCGTGGAGATACAAAGTGCATAATGTGTATGAAGCAGGCAGTTTTATGGTGTATTTCCCCAGACTTTTCACCACAGAGTTAGCTTTTCTTTCGTTCCAACTGCAGGCATCACTTTTTAAAAATATCTTGCCTGAGCAGCACATGTAAAGTTGCTTTGTTGGTTTTCCATGTCTCAGCAAGTTGGCTGAAGGGCTCTTCACTTACATAATGCTTTCCCTTATTCTGGATCACAATGTGGTGTATTTTGGGGAGAGAGGAGAGACTATAACTGTTTCTGCAGAAAAATCTGAGTGAAATGAGTTAAGATCATAATATCATCAGTCATGTGGGTGGCATAAAGCCATTCTCGCACAACTGCTTTATTGTTTACGAGTTCTGCCCATGAGACCAAGGCTATAAAAGTGGTGGCATCTTGTTCCACTGACAGAAATCCAGTCATGCTAATACAAACCATGTACGGTGCCTGGTGTACTAAAAGCGGTGAGAATTGTGATTAGGACAGAATAACTTTGATTCACTGATCTTTTGTAGCCCGTGAAAATGACAGACTTGGAAGTACAAATGAATTACAATGCAGTATCTGTCTTGCCTCTTCCCATCTGATGGTGACTGCATTGAGCTGAGTGCATTCTCACACTCTGTTACTCAGCTGTCCTGCTGGTTGTGACTGGGCATTGTTGGAAGGCACCGTTATGGAACAGAGCTCTGTGAAGTGCACTGTAGCACTGTGTGGGAAAAGGGAAAGGTCAGTCCACGCTTGCAGGAAGAAAAGGCACTTGGTGAGCTTTCCTTTCAACACGGCCACTGGGCTAGTCCTCCTTTGGGGTATGGGCTCAGAAACAGTCTCCAGCTTTTGAATGAAATTAGTAGTGTGTTGTAAATACCTCCATAGGCTTGTCAGTCATTCTCTACTGGACCAGGGAGCAACAGATAGGTGTGTTTCAGATAGTGGCATTGCAGCCCAACAGGATGATCCACGATCCTTTTCATTAACTGATGTCATTGTTGGTATGAACCACCAATTCAGTAGATGAAAAACGTAACAGCTGATGACCACATTAGAGGACATCACTTCCATCAGAAGATAAGTGAACACAATTTTTTGGTTTTGCAAAAGAAAAAATAGTTTCTGTACTTACTCCATATTCAAACATGCAGCTTATTATTCAATCCCTACTCAAGTCAGGAGATGCTTTAATTTGTATGAGAGTATGCTTTGCGGAACTTAGCAAGCTGCTGTGAAAATTTGTCATGGATGCAAAATAAATTTCACTGGCTTCTTCTGTTCTTAATGTATAATCGGAGCATTGCTGCAGCATTAGAGTTAGGTAATATTTCACGGAATAATTTTTTCTTGCAGTTGAATTGCAATTAGCAATTCAGTGTTTAGGAATTAGGAACTTAGAAAAAGTTCGGTAGAGGAGTCATGCCAGATTTGTTTCTGGAATGCCATGTTTCTGCATGCCAGATTTGTTTCTGGACTAAATCAGGTTTGAGGTTTGTATACCCAACCATTACTGAGGCAGTATGTTCATCAAATGGAAAGAAAAAAAAGAAGAAATGTGAGTTTTTGTGAAGTGAAATCTCTGTACTGTGTGCTTTTCACACTCTTCCTCACAGAAATACTGATTTTGGTTCCCTTCTCCCGGTATTTCTCCTGCCAAATACTAGCAAAGAAAACCTTTCCCACTGTCACTAGTAAAGGGGCTAATTTCAGCATACAGCAGATTATCCTCATCTCCTACAAAGGATATACATTGACCAGAGCAGCAGTTACTTGACAAAAGGTCCTCTGTTATCTTCATGTGTTTTGAGTCTTCCCCCTCAAATACTCTTACTGTGTTGCACCTGAATGCAGTTTGCAGGTTCTTGGCACAGATGGCGTTGCTATTACTATTGGTAAAGATAGTTTTTCACAATCCTGTGTTTGCAGGAGCTTTGAAAAATGTAGCTTTTAGGAATATGTACTTACTTCCCAAAGATGAGGCCCAAATTTCAGTATGAGGCTAAAAATGTGGAACAGGATGAGGGAAAAACATTTCCAGTAAAAGCAGTGGGAGTCGTACACTGTGACGGACTCTGCCTCGTGTGCCTGTCATAACTAGTGAATGTGTTGGGATGAATTTGTAAGACTGACCGAAAGATAATCTCAAGTAGCTATAATTTGGGTTCGGTTTGCTGCTACATGCGAAGTATGGGGGCTTTTCCAGCCACTTCAGAACAGAAAATCCCTCCATCAGCATTAGCTCTCTGAAGGGCGTGATCAGAGTACAAGATTTATGGAGGACTGGAAATAGCTTTGCACCAGTCAGCACTCCTGATCCCACACTACTCCAGGAGCCAACAGAAACACGTTTGTTCCAAGTGATCTTGCTCGCTGCTGGGTGGCATAAACATGAGCTTCCAAGCCCCTGACTGGTGCCATTACTTATCAACCTGTATTTTTCTAACTGGTTTTGGGCCTATTTTCCTCATCTGGCAGGCCAAAATCTTAACTAGACTTGAAAGTGGGAGAGCTGATGGTAAGAAAACTGAATCTGGAATTGAGTTGGTTTGGGTTTTTTTCACTGTTTATTCAAAGAATCCATGGAGGAAGGGATTTGAGCTGGTTCCTGCTCTTCTATGTCTTGTTCTCTGGAAAGCAGAATGGAGTCCTCTAGACTTCTGAAATCAATCCCAAAGGTGATCTGGATTGGGTGCAACAGCTTTATATGGAATTAAATGCAGTGTTTCTGTGTAGGACAGTACAAACCTAGCACTATAAAACAAAACACCTGACCTTGTCATGAAATTCAAAAGGTTACTCTGCTTGCATATATATGCAAGCACTGTCATAGCAGCCAGAATGCTCAGGAGAATGTAGTTTTACAAATATAAACAAAAGTGCTTAGTTATCAGCTGTAGCTATTTTTGTTTCATTAGGAAGCTGTAGGCATTTTTGTGCTTGTGTGGTGCATCTTTTTAGGGTTTTTTTGTTTCTTGGGGGTTTGTTGGTGGTGGTGGTGGTATTATTATTATTATTATTATTTCTAAAAGAAAATAAAATTGAAGATGCATTTTATTTAAGATAAATTAATTTTGAGGCTACATCCAAACAACTCATTTAGTACTTTTCAGTCCTGCATAAAAGCTGACTGTAGATGCAGGTTATGCCTGGATAGGACCACAGAGTTGGAAAAAATCCGCTATGCCATAAGTCTGTGAGGTCTAAATAGTGCAAGGAATAGGACAGTTCAGAACTGTTTAATGTAGTTGGTTCTGACGTCACTACCTTAGCCGCACAGATCTAGTCCCACCACTGAGTCATTGACTTAGTAATGTGTGGGTAAAAGTCTGCTGTCCTCCTTCCAACTCTGTGCCATTTAAATACCTTTGGGGTTACCATGTCCTGGAGAGGAATTTTGTTGTGTTCCACATGGTGAGCGCATCATCCTAAACAGCAGTGGTCACTGTTTTTGAAGGCAGGGGATAAAAGAGGAGAAGATGACTCAAAATCTGAAACATGGAGTAAAAGCTAGATGTTCTAATTTCAGAAATGGGCAGGTTTCTTCTGAGTTTATAAAATCAGTATGTATTTCACTGAAGAATTTTTGCTGGGGATTGAGTCAAAGGGGGTGTGTGAAAGTGATGTGAAAGGGCTTTGTCTTTAGAGTCAAAATCTCATGTTTAATTGTTTTGAAAACTGGAAGCAAAGTGTTAAACTATGCAAAATTGGAAGGATGTGAACACAGGCTGGATAGGTTGCCTGTGACCTAAGCTGTGGAAAAGCCAGGCAGCCACATTGTTCATTGCCTGGAATTTGAGTCTCATTTTCATATGGAGCTCCAGATTCTCTCTGTGACAGTAATCTTGCCTGGCAATCACAAATGTTTGGACCACAGGCACTGTGGGAGACCAAAGATAGAAGGAAGGTGCTTTTTCTTGCCTCTAGTTAAGAAAGGGAAAAGATAGAGTGATGGAGAGCGGGGCATAGGTGAAGGGGACAGCTTATTGTTGCCTTGATACTTGCAGCAGTCGTTCCTTTTGCTGAACAGGAGTTGTAATTTAAAAGCAATTTGTAACAGACGGTGTGCTTGATCTCAGGCTCTTCAGAGGTGGATTTCTGCTTCAGATGTATGGGTGTTTATGTGCTTTTTCCCACTACAACATTTGGTTTTATAAGCCCACACACTTTTATGTGCATGTATAAATAGCTTGTGTTGAAATACATATACTCACACTATATCAATAAAAATGCTAGGCAGACTTAGTCCAGAGACAGCAGAGAGAGACACTGGCAAGTGTTTGAATCACTTGTGATTTTGATAGAAAAAAAACCCTATGGTGATACCAGATACTCTAGCCATTAGTGTAGGTGGGCATTTCAGTAGGGTGTCAGAGAATGTGGATGGGGTTGTATGTGAGCTGGAGAGGCAGTTGTGGTGATGCCTTTTGGATAAGGTGTCAGCTGGGATGTATACATATGCTCAAGCCAGCCTTAACTTGTGGAAGTTGTGGGGCTTATTCCTGCAATACTTACTGGCATTGGCTACAGTGTGAGGTTGTTTGTATGGCGCTGGGACCTGGTCTTCCTCCCCTGCCTCAGAGGCACAGGATCTCCAGACCCACAGTATCCTGTCGTTGCTCGCACACGGGCTGTGCAGCCGTCCTCACCAGGGCATACAGGAGGGAGAAGGGAAAAGTGAGGATGGAGAGCAGGCGGCAACAAAGCCCTAGGAGCACCCGGCAGCCCTCAGCAGGGACAGGAAGGCGCAAGGCACATCATGGTAAAGGTACAGTCACAGGGCTAGTGCTGCAGGGATTCACCCTGCTTTGACGCAGTCCTGCTGGGACACCAGAGCTTCTCCCAGTGCCAGCAGTGCAGGGAGGTTTGTGGCACCACCTAAGCCTTCCTTCTGCTAGCAGCCAGGAGGCAGCCCCGCTCCCGAGGGCCAGCAGCACTGCAGGAAAGCAGAGCTCAGCACACATCTCCAGTGAAATGGTTTGAAAGATAGCCTATGACATCTTTTCTGCCATCTCCATCTTGCTGCAAGCTGTGAATGGCAGTAATGCTCCAGCATGCTGAACAGGCAAGACTGGAAAAACAGGGGGAAGGGGAAGCATTTTTTTCCAGTATAAATATTGTATTTATGTTTTTAATTGAGGCTTATTTTAAAAACCTTTGTTTTCCAAATCAAGGGAGTTCACATGCTTTGTTAAACATTTCCTTACCTCACATGCACTATGAAGTTGTCACAGTACCTTGATGCTAGTGGCTCCCTTCTCATCTAACCATGCTGTGGGGCACTGTGCTCATTGCTTTGCAGATAACGTTGTAAAAGAAGAATGAAAACTGGAGGTCAAATCTTGTTGTGTGCCTGTCTCCTGTGCCCTCTCCTGAGGGAGGAAGGGCAGGCTGAGGAGCACTGAGATTACAGAATTGGGCATCCTAACTGAGTCACTTATTCACAGTGACAGCTTTGACACCAGAAGAGAGGCATTGCCTGTGCCACCTTTGAAGAAGGATTAGACATGGCTGCTTAGTCTCTTGCTTTTTCTGACTTTCGGAAAATTCCCGTCTACCAACACAGATGTCCCTGATTACAGATGGGGCCCACACAGGGAAAGAAGTGTCTGGTCTTTAATTGGGACCTCTCTGTTTGTGAACCTGAGATGGGGGAAAAAGGACATTTGTCTTTTCCAAACAAGTCCTCAGCATGTGCTTCACTGCGAGCAATGAATCTTGTCCTGAAATGCTGCCCTTTGGTCACTATGCCTTTCTGATCACAGAGAGAGCAGCAGGGATGGGCTCTGTTCCGCTTGGATGTTCCTAAGCAGCATGTGTAGGGATTCCTGGGTTTCTGTATGCTTATGCAGGAAAGAGCCTCCATGATGGCTGTGGAGAAGCAGGTGTTTTATTTGGAGGTGGAAGTGGAGTTGTATTTACAGTCTGCAATAGCTGGAGGAGAGGGATCTGATCAGGTTGCTCTTAAGCAAGGCTGTGGTACTACGCTGCATTGCATAGAACTGGGTGAATGCTAAAAAGGGATCATACAGTTGGAGGGGAGGTAAAGGATGGGAAAGAAATACATGCCTGTAAATCACAGTTAAGAAGGTGAGAAGGTTCAAGCCTGCATCTATTGCTGCTTGAGGCCTGGCTACGGGAGCATGCTTCCTGACCTCCTGTCACACTTGTGCAGTTACAGGTTCAGATGCTGCCATTTCTCCCACAGTCTGCCATTGACCATACAACAGGATTTGGTTTTGTAAGTTTTACTATACAACTGTTTTCTGTTACTAAATGGAAGCAGTTGCTGCATGAGCTCTACCTGCACACAGCACTCCATGTTGAGTGGAGGGAGAGACAGGGCTTGCAAGTCCCTGTTGCAAGTTCCCTGTTGCCAGCACCTTTTGTAGCATGCAATTGTTTGATCTATGCAGAAATATGAATCAGAAGGAGTAAAATGAATTTAGGAAGTAGGGTATTACTACCAATATTACCAAAATCTGAGGTGTGTTATTCTGCTAAAATTAGACTTTTAAGTTGCTTTTTAATGGGCTGGTTCACACTCCAGGTTTTAAAGTATTTAGACCTCTAGATAATCTTCCTCAAACTGACAATTAGGTTGTGACAAAAATTACTTCGATTGACCAGATCATTCTTACCTTAGTTTCCTGAATGACTGCTACATTTCGCTGCCTTGTCAGTGGGCTGACATACTTGGACTGTGGGATGCACACAAGGAAAGGAGGTTGTCCAGGGTGGCAGAAGCTGGGACAGGGCTGTCTGTACAGTCAATGATGTACTATGCGTGATGAGGCTCAATGAACTCAGTCAGCCTCAGGACCAGCCGCCCCTATACCCAATGAACTCCGGTATTCAAAATGAAAGGCAGCATGATTAAGGCTGGGGGGGCGCTGTTGGAACTGGATGATCTTAAGGCCGTTTCCAACTCTAACCATTCATTCTGTGATTCTTTGCAGGGTTGTCAGAGGGAGTGCTGTGAGGCCAGAGAGATAACTTCGGCTATGAAAATTCTGGGGAAGTTTTAGTCCAGAATACAAGCTCATTTAATCTGTTAGACAGCTTCTTTGCTCAGGCTCCTGACAAACACTTGGCATACATAATGATCACAGTTGCAGAATCCTTTTCAGAATGATGCATCCATTCTGCTTGTATCCAGTAGGCTTTTGGCTATTTGAATACATTTTTTGTGAGTGCCAAACTGATACGATGTCAGCACAGTTGAAACATACTTGGCTGTTTCATTGCTCCTTCCGAGCTGCTTTAGCATCTAATCATCCCTGATGTTCATGAAGCCAAATTTGCATGCTAAAGCATGCTTATACTGTGCCATAAAAGACAGGAATGCCCATTTGTAATGCACACTATATAGAATTGAAAGTCACTGATGCAACTGACTGGTGTATTGAAGAGTAACCATTTTGGCTTTGACAGAGGGAAAAAATTAAACCATTAAATGCACTTTAAAATTGACAATTCTTGAACTGCAATTCTCCCATGTTAAGCAATTGTAAAACCTGGAGTTTAGTCCAAATAGTCATCTGTAACAACAGGCATTATTTCTTAATTACCTAGGAAAATGATGTAATATGTGAATCCAATTTATGTGTAGATAGGAAGAGACTGGAGAGAAATGCTTTCAGATGGAACAGAACAGCACTGTGGTGCTTTGGAGATACTACCTTCCTTCTTGCTAATTTGTAGTAGCGCAGTTTTGTTATTTAAAAAAAGTTTCTCTGTATGTTTTCCTCTACAAGCGAGACTGGAGCCTGGCCTCTCAGATTCTTCAATTAACATTTAAGATTCAAGGTGTTAAAAAGTATTTTTTTTCAGTAGAGTCCGAACCTATGTTTTGTAAAGATCACAAATGCCTCCTACCTTTAATAAAGTTTCCATTTTATTGGACAGTAACTCTTACTGTATTTCAAATCACCCCATTTTCTAAGATCTCAAAGTATTTGCTTTTGTTCAGTAATTTAAATTTGTCTTCTGGTGCCTTTTAAATTGGATCCAGCTATTAGCAAAATGTACTCATTTTCCCTGAAGCTAGTCTCCCATTCTGCAGACCAAAGGCGTAGTAAAAAGGCTTAGTTTTTTTCTCCCTTTAGTGAAGGCATGGTTTAAATTACTTGCTTTCTAAGTCTTACTTGCAGACCTCAGAAGTAACATATTTAATTTTTGCTGTATATATATGATGGAGAACATTAGTAAGCTGGATCATTGCAGTATAAAATATAAAACTTTCTATGAGAATATTTGTTTTAAGCTTGTCTGATTGTTCATGTGTAGAAGGGGAGAATAATATGGACTGTGCACAGTAGCTTATCACCTGGGTCAAGAAAAAAGTTGCCACTATAAGATGTGTTCAAAATAGTTTAAAATATTGTTGCTTAGGTATGTCACTGAGGACTTCCCTTTTGAAAGTCAGGCCATTTATTTGGTGCCTTAGATGGGTTTAGTCAGTTAACTTCAAGCACCGTTTCCCAAAAGGCTTTGACCCAGGTTGCTAAAACAAAGGGTCTGCCCTAGAGGTGGATTACTAGTATATGTTATATTTCAGTTAAATAGTTTTACACAGCAGCTTGCGTTGTCTGAGAACAGACTAAGTCAGCATAGTTCATCTTGGTTTCTCAACATCTTCCATGCACTGCCAAAATTCAGGTAATGTTTGAGTTGCAAATACTGTTGCGCTATATTGTGTATTTTTCTTAAAATGAAACTAAAGGATAATACGAGACCACTGGAGTTGTGTAAGTTGCTGCTTCTAAATTTGGAACACTCTGCTATCTGACAGTAGCATCCCTTCAAGACATTTCATCTCAGTGCTTGCCAGTACGTAGATTATGATGTGTTAATATTTATGAAAATGTAAGAGATGGTCTTCAAATGTTGTACCCAAGACAGTGAGTGTCTCAGTGTTCTCCTAGCAATGAACCGTGCCTCAGAAGTGCACTACTAATATGGGGCTGTGTCTTGAAAAACAATCTTCATTTAGCTTAAAAAGCCGGTAGTGGAGACGTTCACACCAGCTGTAAAAGCAGGGCAGGAGGAAAGAACAATTTTTAGGCAAGGAGGACCCACCCACAAGAAACCAGAATTCCCAGTAGACCTCTATCAACTCGTCCACCTCTCCCCATTCTTGGGAGTACTGGGCGCATCAGCCACAGGCTCGGAAGGTCAGCTCTCAGCCCAGTACTGAAGTCTGAGAGAAGAAACTGTATTTCCCTGTTCGGCGTGTGGGTCTCTGCAGCTGCCAGACCAGTAAGAGTGTGTGTGTGGGTAGGAGGACGGTTACAGGTGTTGCTTCAGATCCAGACGAAGATGTATGTGCTTTCTGCCAGCAGAAAGCAGGAAGGATTGCTGTAAATCGCTTTTCAGGTTCAGTTTGTATTGTTTATGGTGTACCCAGCACTACATATGGTATGCATCTCCAAACCATGCAGCAGAGCACAGCACAATGTGTAGAAGATTCAGAGAGCAGTAGTGAATTCCTATGTTTGCTCCTGGTAGGAATAGAAAAACCAAGAGAAGCATATACAGGATGCGGTATGGTTAGCACAGCCCTACCACAAGCTACTTAGTTTCCAGAATTTCGTTTTGAGACTGGTTTGTTAAGTGCCTGTTCACATGACTCATTCATTAGGCTGTGAAGCTGTGGGGCCCGTTTTACTTTTCTTGATCTAAGCACTGGCTGAGATGTTGGGAACTGATGGTTCTTTTTCCGTCCTTATGTGAATAAAATTCCCATGTGTGTGGTGTAAGCCTAGGGCGTAAATTATGCTAGAAAAATTACTTATTTATAGTTCGTGTACCAGAGGAATGACTGTGTTTGGTCTAGGTGCAGTTTGTGTTATATGGCCATCTAAGTGCCACACTGCATGGGGGTGTGGGGGACAAGAAAGTAACCGATATATATGTTCAGTCCAAGTGGCAGTGAAGATTTCAGTGCCAGCACTTTGCAGGTCACCCCCTGCCCCATTTCGCTCTGAGCCATCCTCGGTTTCTGTGCTTTGCCCACTGGGTCCCATATGAGACAAGGGAGAGCTGGTGGGGCCGACCCACCTCCTGGTTTTGCAGGCCCTTCGGCAGCAATTGGTTCTCCTGCAGCTTGCTTTGCCACGACAGCATCTGGGCATTTTGGAAAACGGGACAAACGTGTAATCTGAGGATAAGGGACATGCTGCTTCTGCCCCAGCTGGAGAAGTGCCAGCATGTCAGATCTGGAAACATGCCAGGATTTGTGCTTTCCCTGGGAAAGAAAGGGGAGAAAGTGAAAGAAAGAAAAGGCCTCACTCAGCGAATAAATACTTTTCCTTTAAACTATTGGAAAGGACAAGCCCTGTGGAGGAAGGAAAAATTAAGGGAAGAGACACAGCTCAATTGTTGCGTGTTCTCCAAAGCCATTGGGATTCAGATCATCAGGCCATGATACAAACGTAAGGCAGACGTACACAACATTAGATGTGAGGTAGCAGGACCACATGAATGCCTTCACAGGAAGAACTTCTCTTCTGCTTTCCCTGCAGCTATTGCAGTTGCTCCAGAAAAGGCGTGATGGGGATGAGCTGGCTTGGGCACTGTGTGAGCCAGGTCCCTGCTTCTTGTCAAAAGCACTCAGAAGTTTAGGCCCTAAAGTCTTGTGACCTCTTACTTTAGTATCAATAAATATTTTAGTACCTGCAGGGGCAAAACCAGCTTCATCAGGAGGTGTGAAGAGAGCCCCACCCCAGAATGCTTTATAATCTGCTGATTGAATATTCTCACTCATGGCCCAGTTTCAGACACAGAAACTGGACCTGATGGTTCACCTCCTGAGTAAGTGCTGTAACTGATGGACCCTGAGATATAGAAGAGCAGTGATCCCAGAAGAGTAACCAGTCTCTTTCTCCTTATGTTTCTCATGCATGTCATGAGAATACATAAGGATTTTTTTTTAAGTATGTGCAGAATAATGTGTATCAGATGAAGATATACAGCCTTTTAAATGTGCTTGTATTCTGTTCGGTTCACTCATTCTGTGGATGAGAGAGGCATATGCTTTATTTTTGAGCCTTGAAGGTTTGGTCCTGGCATGAAGCTGCTCGGTATTATGAGAAATGCTCTGTAGCAAAGCTGGATTGCCTGGGAAGATTTACTATTGAAATGTTTAATGTCTCCAGGGAGAAGCAGCAGCTGGGCAGGGTTTCGAAGGTTTACATTATGGATATGGGCATCTATAGCAAAGTGAGATGAACCTTGGAAAGCCATTTACTTCTGTAGATTTTACTTGGAGGAGTCTTAACAGCCCTTATTTTGTCAGCAGAAAGCTTCAAGAGACTACTTTCATTCCCTGCCATCCATTGCACTGTAACTGTTCAGGATCTTACATGCTGTGAGAGCAAACTCCACACAGCCACAAAACCCCTCAGTATTTTATTTCATCCATAAGTGGTGTTCAAACTTTTCATTGAAGAGGTCAGCTGGAAAGAGGCATCAGGTACCCAAACACAGACTCTTCACGACCTGTGAGCATTTATCACTTGTTAATTATGCTAATAGGATTAACATCTAATTACATAAAGTCTGTGACATTTTTTTCCTGAGATGAAAAGTTGGCAAGGACTAGGACAAGGAAAGTATTTTTAAATACCATATCTCCAAGAGCAATAATATACTTCAGTGTGACATTCTTTCCTCCCTTTCTGGCTTCCCTTCTCAATGTTACCAGTAAATCTGTCATTCAGAAAAAGGTACATGTTCAGTTACTCGACATGAGCACAATTTGGACTTTGGTTTTGCAAACTGTTAGAACTGCTAACACTTTACTGTGACAGGTTATTGTTATTGGGTGTCCTGTCTTTTGAAAGATGGTAAGAACAAAGGCTGAAACAGAAGGATTGCGAGGGTGGAGGAGTTTTATTGCATGTAACTGTTTTCCTTTGTAATCAGCACTGAGCTACTAATGGAATAGAAAATGTTAGGCTGATCACTGCTTACAACTGAGGAAGCCTTGCTGGAGAGTAAGATGACACGCCTCAGAAGTGGCTAAGAATAAATCAGAAATCTGAACGTAACAACAACAAAAAACACTCACATGTAATTAATGTTCACCCTACTTAAAAATGTTTTTCAGTTGTGATTTGCTTGCAAATTTCCATGCTTTTCATTACTGTATGTTAATAACTGTTTTCATCAATGCGCATTTGGTAGAACAGCCCAGCATTTTAAGTGCTTTGCAAGGTGCTTAAAATCTCTTGCTGTCAAAGATAGGATGGCAACTGTGTTTTGTTTAACCGAAAGCTCCCTGTTTCATGGTTTTATATCTAACTCTTACCTTGGCATGGATTTAATATTGTACAGAATTATACTTAAGCCTTTTTATCCCTTGGACTATACACTTACATAGGGGAAGTTATCAGTTGTATCATGTGTCTCTTCCAGATGTTTCCAGTGCTAATCTCACCCTCCCCCCTTCCATCAGTATAAAAGAAACCACCTCTAGCCTAACTTAAGGGAAAGGAAATCAAGACTGAAAACAGTGGAGGTGAAGATGCTGCAGATCTGTGCCTGCAACCAGGGTTTGTCACTAGGCATTCTGGGTTTCCAAAGCCTGGGCTCACACGTGCAGAGCGCTGCACCGACAGGCTTACTGACCAGTGTTGAGAGGCACCTGCCTGGCTGCTTGGGATCGGGAGACAACCCACAAAAAAACCCAGACCCAACAACGATGATGAAACAAAACTGATTAGAGATGTAGCCTTTATCAGGGCAGATACAATATAGTTTGGGGGTTTTTCTCTAATATTTTTTTTCTTCTTAAAGGTTCGTCATCGGTGGTGCGAGCTTATTGTTAAACACAAGTATGTGCCTGGGTATGAAGATGTTGAAAAATTTCTCAGAGAAGATCAGGTCAGTTACATTTAATTAGCCCTTTCAAAATAATCCACTTTTTGACACTCTTTAGTGTGAAACCAGAAGCTTATTTAAACACATTTTCTTGCTTAAATTTTCAAATACTGAAATATGTATTTAGATTTTGCCTCTTTTGCCCTTAAACACTGTAGTTCAAGGAAGTTTATTCAACCCCTCCTAAGCATGCTGATCCTCTGATAAGTGGTGTAATAGGGAATATTGTCTCCTCTCCTCCCATGTTATGTAAGGTAGAAATGATGCTAGGAAGATACTTCACAGCATTGGTTCCTTTTTTAGGATGATAAAGGCAAGTATGGCTCTGAATATTAATGCACAGATACGAGCTAGGTGCAAAGAAGTCAGTGCTGTGCTGACTTTAGGTTTTCAAGATGATGTCCAGGAGAAGCACAGCACAGTGATATATATCCAGAGAATGAAGGCCTCTCTCCAGCATTTTATTTACAGCATTATGGACTTACAATTCTAATTGCATGTCTGCCTCGTTCTTTCTGTTTCAGCTTTATTTATTTTTATTCACTATGAACTCTTACCATTCACTGCCTAGAATGCTGTTAAATATTTTAAATGTATGTATGTAAAAAATAGCAAGATAGTGCAAAGTCTAGGCAAGATACTAATTTTTTACTTTTTATGTTGACAACTAACCAAGCTGTTTACAGCCAGTGAGGTTTTTGTGATATCAGGCAAATACGCTTTGTCACAACAGCACAATAAAACTGTTGCAGTTTTTCTTCCAGTTCTGTAGTATACCTTCTATTTATATCTCAGCCAGTAAACAAGAGCCAAACATCCTGGCATGCTCTTTCTTTAAAAAAAAAAAAAAAAAAAAAGAGGCATAAACCAACATTCTTCATGAAAACAAGGAGTTATATAGATTGTGCATATGTTCATCCTATGAAAGGATGAAGATAAACATAGTAGAAGCCGTGGTAGAGGGGGAATCCGTGAGTTCATAAAGCCAAACATACTGACTTGCATTATGTTTGGAACAGATACTGTGCCAAATAAAGATTAATGTTTCCTGCAGTGCAGGGACATAATTCTTGCAACTTTTTTTTTTAATTTAATCTTCAGTATATTTCATTTAATTTACTTACCCCAGCAGTGCATGCAGTTTATGGCACAACCAGCTTCTGGAGTGACTACAACTCAAATCAGAGCACTTGCATGGCCTTACTGATTGTGCAAGATTTAGCTTTTTTGGAAAAAATACAAATATGACTATTTTCAGGTCTGCAGAAACTCTGTGTGTTTACTACTTATTAGTGTTTAGGCTTGGGGCAAAATTATTAACACTGGGTAGAGAAGGTAATTCCTGTTTGTAATAAAACTCTTAACATTTTGAAATGCTCTATGAAAGCAGCTGGAGCCTAGCTCTGAAGCTGTGTGTGTGTGCCTGGTGCAGCTGCGGATGCTGGAAATGTGAGCTTTTGGGTCTCTGGGTGGCAGAACACACAGTTAGGGGATTGGCAAGGAATCTGGCAGGTTTCTACCACTCTGGGACTTTTTCCTTTAATGTCAGTCTTTGCTAAACTTCTTCCCTTCCTATTGAAGCTGATGTTTTCTAAGGCTTACCAGCAATGGTAGAAATTGTGCGGAATAGTACTAAAAATAGTTTTTTCAGTTATATCAAATTTTTTCCTCTTAGGCAAGTGTCCAAACAGTAAGTACAACTGTAAAAGTCAGCATGCTAACCTGCTAATGTTTTGTCACATGTATAATCCTATTTTGATAAATGCAGATTAACACTTACTGAATTTCTGTAACAAAACAGAACAAAAGGCAATCCCCTGTTAAGTTAGACAGTGCTTTGCTACCTGCCATCGAAGGGGTCCAGACCTCAGCTCCAGGTGCCCCATTGTCTTTCTTGAGAGATGCTATATCCAGAATGAGTACTTAGGAAAAGACTGCTGCCTTATCAAGCCAGAATTTGTGCATGTTCAGGCCATATCTCAGATGTAAAGAGAAGAGTCTGAAAGACAGAGATGACTGAGTTCAGTTCACATCCAGTTACTGCCAAATGGGAATTTTAGAGTGGACTGTTTTCATTTGATGTTCTCTTCATTCATGTGTGTGTAAAAATGCCAGTTGGACAGAAACCATTTAATGGAAGGACAAAACTGTTTTCTTAAGGGGCATTTGGAAATATTTTGAGGTGGTGGATAAAATAAAACAGATTTCAACTTCAAAAGTGGCAAGAAAAATGGAGCAAGGAAGCATCTTCTTGTCACGACATAACATATACCCCTTATATTAGTATCCTGTTCTTACACACTCAATACAGCATACAGACAAGCATCCTTAGGCTAAAGAGGTCCAGAGAAAACTACTTGTTTGAGGGGAAGGGTAAATGCTCTAGAGTAAATGCTATTTTTTATGTGTTTTGGATTGTCTTGTTTTGTTTTTAATTAAATGAGTACTAGATGGCCAGTAGAATGAAAACCAGCTAACTAGTTATTACTGGTGATAGGATGCCTGTGTATTGTGTTCCTCTTTCAGGCAATGGGTGTGTATCTCTATGGTGAATTAATGGTGAATGAAGATGTGAAACAACAAGAACTTGCACGTAAATGGTTTGCTGCAGCACGAGAACATATGGATGCATCCTCAGCCAAAGTGGTGGCAGAGATGTTGTTCTGAAGAGGTGATTTTTCTTTTTAGATTAAACACCCTGGCTTTGCCTCATGCTGAAATAATGTGCAGGCGTAATAAATTTTGGCACACCATAGAGCTTGTGGCTGCTTGGCTCGAGAAATAACTCTTGTTAAAAGTATCTTGCTTTTTTTTTTTTTCTTTTTAATTCTTCTTCCTATTTTTTAATTCCATCTGCTGTAGCAGTGGGTTAGATACCTGTAGACCATAGCTGGAGAACGTGGAGCGTGGCTGTGTTGTAAACTTTGCAATGGACTGTACAAGAGGCAACTGTAAGTCTGAATGGCCAGAGCAGGCCAGGCCTCACCTGAAGTTGTTTCCCATTCTGTATTCTTAACTCCGCTCACAGAAATTGCAGTTGTGCAAGAAGCGTTTCTGTTTAACGAAGCTGCGTGTTGACTTGATAGGCAGCAGAGTCATACAATGGACGCATGAAGCTTTGCGCTTGGAAGCAAATCTGAGTCATGTGAGAACAAGCTGGTAATTCAAATGGTTTTGTGTTAAGGGTAGTGAGGCCTTTGAAGACTGGTTACGAGGTAAGAAGAGCAACCTTAACATGAAAAAACTGCTTACTGTCATCCATAATCTGAAATTAGTGGGGGAAGGAATCGCCAGAGAAAAGCAGAATTGCAAGAAATGTTCATGAAGTAAAGACTGCTGCAGGCTATAAACTGGTAATTTGCAAACATATTCTCCATTTCTCAGTCTATTTGAATAATTAGAGGTAAGCTTACAGTGTCTGTACATGCATGTTGAACACACAGCCAATTAGGGTTGGTATGAAGGTCTGTTCCCGTACAGCATACCTCAGATTTTTGCTTAATGATATAACCCAACTGACACTCTGGTTGCCTTGGTTGTTCACGTAACTTTACAGTTGATTTATGGTATCAAAATTCAGGCATCTGAATTATCAAAATCATCAATTTCTAACGGGTACTGAGCAGAAATCTTCATTTTCTCCCATTCAAGCTTGTACATGTAGCAGCACTTGTAGTGAACACTTGAATTTGTGATGTTTATTTTATTTATATGAAATATAGCAGATGATATATACCATGAAAACAAGTTCGTTTATGAACAGCCATTTTGTTCTTTTGTATAGACAAGAATTGTGCTTGCCAAGAAAATTTTCAACAATTTTTAGTCTAGTAGATGCCTTCAAGTGTCAGAAGGCCAGAAACATGGAGATGCAGTTTGTTCTGGCACTGTGTACTAGGAACTGTCTTTGATATTTCCTTCAATAATAAAATAAAAATCAAAATTTGCACAAGCTTCTGGTGGTCAGTATCTAGCATGGGAAAATTACGTGGTTGATATATGTGTTAGCAGTAGTTTAGAATTGCCCATTTGGCCTTTCAGACAGACTAGAAGTGCATGGTAAGCTGTAACGTAAAATCTAAAGATACTGTTATGAGTACAACACTTCGTGTGACTGCACAGCTTTCTTTTAATGTTGTGGTTGTTTGGGTTCCTGGCATGATGATTTGTGACTTAAGATTAAAATCACATTGCCAGGGATTACCACACAGCCATAACCAGCTCCTCGTATGAAATTCAGCGTAACTGCCTGATCTGTGCACAGTGTGGAATCTGCCCTGTCTGTGAAACAGGAAGGCAACAGAGGAAAGCAGCAGATGCCTTGTGGAAGAACCTGCTCTAATAATTAGCCACACCGAGACAGGAACCTCTCTGGCGAGGTGCAGAGCTTAGCTAATTGGTGAACAGTGATTGTTTCCCTCTTTGTTCACAGTGGCTAAGTTCTACACCTGAAGAGAAGGGTTGAAGCTTCGCTTAATGTCAGCCTGTGCAGGGCAGAGAGCGTCTGCTGGCTGAGATACCTTGCTGCTGAATGGGCAGATTTACAGTGAATGCATGTGTGTGATGCAGGATACCAAGGATAAGAGGCAGAGATGGCTTGGGGAGGACCAAAGACTCTTGGCTTCAGTAGAGAATAAACAGCACTTTACCAGTTCTCCATCTGACTGCAGATGTAAGGCACTGCTTACAAGAATTTGGTTACCATGCTTTTCTAAAAGAGTAAATAAACGTATGTGACTTTAACTTGGAATTGTCTATAAAGCTTTGTTTCATAGTTTTCTCTTTGATGGATGCTGTCATGATCTCTCTGCAGTTGTAGGTTAGCACGGTGTGTTGTTTGCATGAAATTCTGGCAGCTCCAATTGGAAACAACATACAGCTGCTGCTGTTGTTCCAGGCTGTTGATGGACCCGTCCTCCGGTGCCTACTGAGCTGATATCAGTTCTGATTTTACACACTGGCTCAGTTCAGCAGGAACAGGAGTCGAGCCCTAGAGCAAAAAAAGATGTACCTTTTGTCAGAACCTTTGAGAAATATTACTGTTTTCTCCCCAAACCTGAATCAGTATACATTATGTGATGTCCTGATGTTAAACATTAAATGGCCCAAGGTGGGAAAACTACCTCAGTACTATACAGACAACTGTTGGCTTGAGATGAGAAGGTATGTGGATACGTAGCATATCACACAGTGTTGCTCTGGTAACTGACCGCCAGCATTATTTTCAGAGTAACCTGCTAATAACCAAGCAAATGTGCTTGCACTGTGAATCTTCTTTGTTTTCTCCAGACTTTGTTGTGGCAGCTCTAAAATCTAAAGAGAACATTATAACTCTCTAACCACAGTTACGTTCTACTGGTAACTCCAATTAGAAAGCTGGGCAATCAAGAATACACAGATAGTCCTTTATCGTGACAGAATAATAACTTTTACTGCTGTTTCTGTTGCAGGAAAGATGACAGAGAAACTCTTTTAATAGATCTCCTACTAAACCCTGGTGGTACGAGAATTTATTTGACCCAAGACGCCAAAGGAGAGATTATGTGACTGCTAAAACAATCATCTAACAGAAACATTGACTTCTCAGAATTTATGTCTTCCAGAGGCTCACTGTACCCAAGACCGCACGTGTACAAAACAAACTACACATAGACACGTTACTGTGGCTTTAGATTGTTTTTTAGTACAAAAAATTGGGGTTTATTCTTGCTCTTTGGTGAAACAACCATTCCAGTTTGTAGCTGCCAGGGACTCCTGATTTGAATCATTTCGCCCACTTCAGTAATTTGGCTAACATGAATAATCCCTGAAATTCAATGAAACTATATTCCGTACTTAACGTTTTGTTTAAAACCTTTATACCAAATTAAACAGACAATACAAAATTAGCAGGATTTGGAGTGGGGCTCAGGAGATTAATTGGAAGGGGGAATACCTGTAAAAAGTGACCAGGTATCATCCTTGAACTACAGAAAGCACAAAACCAGTATTCTCTCTCTGTCTTGTTTAGGTTAACTTTTACCAGAAATGCCAGACCTTCCACTTTCTGAAATGTCTTCCATACCCCTGTGGTGCTCCTTTTGCACAGTGATTATATCGAGTATAGCTCTTCTTTTCTAGGCACATACTGCCCCACTGATCAGAAAACATCCTAATTGTTCCTTTCAGAGAGTAAGAATTTAAATTGCAGATTTCTGAATATACTTACCCGTACACTCGTTTTACATCAAATACTCTTGTAAAAACAAATGCTTTTTGCAAGTATGTCGAGTCTTTCTGTTGCACAGTGGTTCAACATTAATTTACAAGTTTAGGAAAAAGAATGACCCCAGTTCTGCTTTTGCAGTAGGAGCAAAGCAGCTGAAAGTCATTAGTTAATGGACAGTAACAAGAAAAATGGAATGCAGTAATTCATTTTATAGTTCTGGTGGTTGGAGCCTGCCTCAGCAGTGACTTTGGTCAAATGGTACAGCTCTTCTTTAGCTTGCTGCACTGTCTGACCTCTGTCTTGAGGTGCACAGTGTTAATACCTGAACTATGGGACACTTGGCAACTTCTTTCAAATGCAGCAAGAGCTACAGGGAGTTGTCCAAGAACACGCTGAGATACCACAGTGACTTCTAATGTAGTTTCATTCACAGATGTTATTACTAGGGGATCCCATTCATAAAAGAGTTACACTTCATTTCACAGGTCTTTCTGCAATGGCCAGCAAAGCAAACCAGCTTGTTGTTTTTTGTTTGGTTTTTTTTTTTTGCCTTACCGTTGTGTAAGGGAAAGAACCCAGAGGTGGATAATGCTTTTGCACAAGATGCTCAGGAATCAAATGCACTGTAAGCCTCTTTATAGCCAATATTGTTAAAACTACATGTCAAGTAAGACATTTCACAGATTTGCAAACAGCACCAAATTTTTGTTCTTTAAAAACTATCCACCTTTTTTTTTTCTTAAAAGACTGAGCACAGCAGTAGTTTATGTCGCTTGGTACAGCTGTTCCAGTCTGTCTCAGCAGTATTAATGTGAGCATGAACTTGAACATTGATTTCCCTCACAGCTTTGTGATCCATCATGTATTGTAGCAACTGGTAAAAGGAACAGAATATAAAATGCCAAACAACCTAAAACATGGCAAAGAGGTGGGTGCTCTGGCCCTGTATCTGGACCTGTATGGCCTGTTGTTGCTAATCTGACCATTGCTATGCTAAATAGAGTGACGCTCCACATTCAGAAGGAAGCTAAAGCTGGGTTCAAATAGTTACTGTCACCATAATCCATCAGAAGTAAGAAGAACAGGAGATATCTGTGCATTATATTGTAGTTTCCTGACTATAACATAAGCATTATCATAAAATCCTTCTGAATCTTGTAAAAAGCTCACAGAGTGACCCACACAAGGTGCCATTTAAGTTTTTAATAGGCCCTACTGAAAGCTTAGCAGAACAAAAATGAAATATACCAAAGTTCATTTTACCCAAGGTTCCCCAACATGGAGGTTTCCATATTAACTGCCTGAGAAGAGGAAGTAGAATCTAATTATAGTAAATAGCAAACAACAGAAAATCCATTTCCAGACTTACTGTAACTCAGATTATTACTGGAAGTGATGTTTTATCAAATGATATGTTGATCCAGACTTGAATATCAACACACTACGATCCAGGGAAACTGCCCATTTGTCATCGTTTGTTCGTAAGTATAGTTAGTTGGTAAAAGTGGCAGGAATGTTACAGCATTAAATGTCTGTTCACAGCTGAAAATGAAGACTTAAAAGACATGACAAGCCTATGACAAGCATAGGCATTCATTTAAGTACATCCTTGCTCTAAGTGGGTTTCATTCTACTTCTGTTTCATAGACAGCCCCCTCTAAATAAAATAAAGCTTTTTGGATTTTTTTGTTGTTGTTGTTTTCTTGTTTGTCGTTTTTTCTCCCATTCCTAATTCAGTCCTTTCCGAACACAGTGGCAGTTTTACTTTGGACAGCATTACAAAGCCCACTGCAGAACACTGGATTATTTCATGAAGCCTGCGGCTGGTTCACATGTCACTGATTCTCTTCAGGACTTACCTTTAGCTGTAAATTTTTAAGCTAAAACTGTAGAGTTAGGCAAGGATCACCATTAGTATCTTGTGCTGCTTACTGGAGTTGCTTCTTCTCAGTAAAGGTGGACCATGTTGAGCATGTGAGCTAGACAAGTCTCTTGACGCCTCAGAGGATTTGCATTCCTGGTCATGTGCTTTCTGCTACAAACAGAAAGTTACATAAAACATACCCTTTTACTGACAGCAGTTTCTCTGCTTTGTTTTCTGTCTTCAGCTTTGCTGGGAGCTGTTTGCAGCTGCTGCTGGCTGTGCTGCTTTCTCCTTTAGAATGGAATTAGCTGTACCCTATTGCCCATTCCTCACATCAGAGGGAAGTAAAAAGGCATAGCCTGGAAACAGCAGGTCTAGCCAGAAACACAGCCTGAGAAAGCAGGCAGCTTGCTTGAAGAAACACACAGGACTCAAGGCATAAAGAGCCTATATGGATTTCTGACACAGAAATCACTATGAAAAAGGATATTGTGGAAACAAAAAAGTGCTACAAAGTTAGGCCTTAATAATGTCTGATGTAGAATACTGCAGCCAGCCAGTTTATCTATCTACACAGCTGATGAAGGTCTTGAAAACTGCTATTTCTAGAACAGAAAGTTTCATCTGTTTTGTTAGTTGGCAGGTGCAGGCTCCTCTGCATAGGTAAGAATGAACATGCAGTTAAGTTACTGTGTGCCATTATGTTCCAAAGGCTTTACTAGTTATGTGTTGATGTTTTCCATGTAGAAACTGCACTGGAAGTATCTGAAAAACGCAGACCTTCCAGGTCACCCTGGGTCACCCCTAGGCTCTGTATCATGGACATGGTGGGTCCTGCATGTGCTGCATTGCTGGTGCATGAACGCAGCAAGTCATGTGTTACAGATTGTCCTGCTTCATCTCACTGCTGTCCTAGGTTCTGTGCCTGAAGAGGGAGGCAATTCCATGCCTTCACAGATCTGTACTTCCATACACATGATTTGAGTCAGGAGTAGTTTGAGATGACTTATCTAAGAACATTCTAATTTTACATCTGTAACTTCGTGGTATTTTCCTCTGAGCAAAGCAGTCTCATATAATGTACTTACATAGTAAGACTGCCATTTGACATAAAGCCGCATGCTGAGCACAGATCCTTACTTTAATCCACTGCAAGCCTTACTCCAAGGACACTAGTTCTTAATGTCTAAGAGGAAATCAGTGTATTTTGTGGTGTTTAAAACTATAAAATACCTACCTTTGTGCTATAATCCCCAGGATTGACGAATCGGTTTTATGTCTTTTGTAACAGGGAAAGATTTTAACAGACATCTAAATACATTCCTGTTCTCTGTCCCTATCTTTGATACCCAGACTAGTAGTCAAAACCACTACCAACAAAAAATTGATTACAAGAAAGGACAAGGAAGCAACCAAAAGAAGAGCCTGACATCCAGAGTTTCACCAGAAGCATAATGAGCTTAGGCACATACAAATACTGAATGTATACACCAGCATGGATACGTTCCCTTGTTTCTCTGAGCACAACACATTGGAAAAATCATTTTAAAAACTTCCCTTGCTGGCAGGCTTCTATTTTGTGCCAGTGAAGTGCACCAGTTCATAAAGAAATTAAGACATTTGCACAGTGCTTCGGAGATAAACTGCATTTGTTTACTATGAGTTAAACTGAGTGTGTGTTTCCTGCACAAAATTAAGGGTTGGATTCCTGCTGCTTAGAGCAGCCAGAAGAACAGGCATTTGTTGTAACTCATTTAAAGGCATACAGGAATTGCAGTTGGGTAAAGATTTGCTTTTTTTTGTGGTAATTTTATGCCTCAGAAAACAGATCTTAGTTTTCAGCTGATCATTGCTTTGATTTGGCACAGTTGCCAGCAGTAATGCCCACAGTAATACCATAGAAAAGCCTGGTTTTGCCTATCAGTCAGCCCCATTGCAGAAATGATAGCTGTGCTGTCCTTTTGCATGCCTCTGAGCAGCAGCTGGACATCATTGTAACATTCAGTTAATGTAGTTAATGTTTTCATCTCTGAAAAATGCCGTTTTCGAGACTACTTCCAGGCTTTTCCTCTGGTCTTGCTGGGAGCAGCGTCCCAGCACTGGGACTCCCTGCTGAAACTGGAACATTTCCTTCCTGAACCAGTAACATCTGTTTTGCCAGTAGCATCATCCCTAGCCATCTTGCCTAAATATTGCCAGATCTAAACAGACTAGCTTGAGACGATGGTGTCTGGCACCATAATGTATTTCACTTCATCTCATATTAACCTCATGTTACTACATCACAGTATCATCTAACTTTGTTCTTTAGCTTTTTGTATTTAGTAGTAACAGCTATCTGCTTTACAGCTGTATCCCTGCACAGTCAACTCCTGCAAACATAACAAAACTAACGACTGCATTGTGCCAGCAGCCATCTGCTGATGCGTTCTTCATCTACCTCTTGGTGTGTCCGAAACTCACCTGTTTAACTGCAAAGTTAACCACTTAAAATGTCATTCTAGATTATTGAACTTTATACCTGAAGAGTACTATTCCTTTTTCTTGTTCTCTAGTGTAAAATATAACCCCTCTCCTCTCTCATTCTGCCTTTCACATGCCGCTTCCTTACAGTCATGGCATCATCATCTGTTTTGGGCTCTCTCTTGTTCCCTTTTTGTTATATGGCAATATTACCCTGCAAGTCTGCTGTTAAGGTTTTGTTATTGCCACCACTTGTGCTGAAACTGCCCATCATGCCCTAAACTCATTGTCGCGTCGTGTTCCTTTTGACTGCAACAAGGATTTGCTTGAATATAAAGAAAAATGCAACTACATGACATGACATAAATTATTTCCTTGTTTGTTTGTTTGGGTTTTTTTACATGGATGGTCAGTTGAATAATCATTCACAAGGTTGGCCATGTTATGCAAGAACAAGCCCATCTGCTGACATTTTATATACGTAACTTCTCCACTACACCCTAGCACCTGCATATCCTTTTGTCAGTCAAATCACAGGAATGCACAGCTTTTCTACTTGATAACTGGGAGCAAAGAGTGGAAATTAGGAAACATTCATACAATGAAAACAGTAAGGCATTCACAGACACGAAAAAGATTAAGCTTAAGTTTGACATCTTAAGCTAGCCAGTTCTCTTTTCCAGCATCAACTGTAGGAGAGATGTGACACTGAGAAAAGCATTTGCCCTACACCGCAGAATGGTCAATGCTACATGTTGGTGTATTTTTGTCATTATATTTTGGCATCAAGAGCACCCAGCACCAAAACCACAGGTTTGTAAGAAGTGAGAAGAAAACCACCAAAATTGTTCCCTGTTCTGCCTTGAAACACAGCTAGTAAAGACTGGAGGTTCTTGTATGTTTCAGAGGTGGTGAGGACCCACTGCTCGCAGTGCTGTCGGGAAAAAGGAGCTTACTCTAAGAACACCTGAAAAATTGAAGCTAAACTGTCCTTCAGATTCACAAAACTGAATTGATACAAAAATTATGGAAAATATTGAAAAATATTGAAAAACATGAAAATTATGGGACAGGCACCACAGGGGTGGCAGTCCTCATATTTTCTTTAAATACATGTGGATTGCCAGACTTTGCAATATATATTGAAGAACTGTCACAGAGTAAGAGTTCAATCGCATACCATTACTGGGCTGTTCAAATGCCTGATGTTTGAAGTAGAGGGGAGACAGCACGGATATAATACAAAACTCTCTCCTTCTTTCAATATTCTGTGACAATTAAGTTAGCCAAGTCTAAAGAAACCAGGGCAGGGAACAGCTGACTTACTTACAGACTGCTGTATGGTTAAGACTTAAGTATCTATGGGAAGAATCTCAGTAGAAAGAACAGATATTCATCTCATGTGATTTTATATGCACATTCTTCAACTTCATTGTGATGTTTGCATAACTTTGGGGTATTCCCTCTTAAAATAAAAAAGTGACTGGCTCTACCATTAGTACAGCCTGCCCATCATTGAGAACAGGCAAAAGAAGAAATACTGTCTCTAGCTGGAGAGGCAGAACAGGTTGTCACAAAAAAAGTGAAATCTTACTAAAAGTAAACTGAATTTATAGGTATGAATTAGCAGTAATCAGCATACAGATTAGTGCCTGGGAGCAGAGATGGCATTACATACATAGGGACATAAAGGGGCTCCCCTTTCCCTGACAGGTACACTGGGTGACTTGCACTGTTACCTAATGGGCTGGGCAAAAAACAATTGGTTTCGGTTGCTCATTTCACTTTCTACTAGAAACCTATTAGGGCTCATAACCCACATTCATCTTGGATCCTGGGCAGAAAGGGGGAGAGGGTGAAGAGAAAGAAAATTCTTCTGTCTAAAGAGTAACTGTGTCAAAGAGCTCACTCTGCCAATAGAGCAAGTGGAACCAGAACCGTTGAAATGAAGATGAGAAAAGCTACAATGAAAAGTAGTCAGCGGCTATGATCTGAAACCTTTGAATCAACAGAATTAACTTTCCAAAATGGATGTTACAGCTTAATGGCAAGGTTTGGCCTTGACATTTCCTCAGTATTCTTTCATGGCCTATGTCAAGCAGGAAGCAACTCTTTAACAGTTCAGTCTGGCCCTAAAAGTATGCTGTACTGTGTATTGCTCAGCACCGATCTTTTGTGGCTTAGCAAAGAAAAAAGCAAACCCACAAGAAAGGAAAGTTGAAACACAATAATTTGCAATGCATTTGAATAAGAAATTTAGTGGTCTATGACGACAACACTTGTATTTTTGTTGTGTCTGCAGAAAAGACAGTAGTGATCTTGCCTACTTGAAACTTGCAGATAATGCCTGAATTCACACACGTATTGCTCATTTCCATCTTAAAAAATCCGTAGCAAATTTCAAGGCCTCTCTCCTCTTCAGTGGAATTTGATACTTGCTTTTTTCCCTCTCTGTTCACAGGCATCTGAAGCTGATATAGAGGTGCAGCACAACCATGAGATTAAAAGCACTTAAACATTTACTGGTGGTCTCTATAGAGAATGATGACACGGATGGGAAAGCCATCTCCTCAGCTACCATTACAAGTTTCTTTGGAATGAAAAAATGAAAGTCCTATCTTTAGAAAACTTATATGCAGTAGAAGTTACAGCATCATTAGTCGGAACAAAGATGGCTGCTTTTTCAAACATAAAATATTAAGGAAACTCTTAACAATAGCATGCAGACAACATACTGCATACACCTATTCCAGTAGCCTCAAACACACAAGAAACAACAGCAAGTGAATAAACTGCATATACAGGCTGATTTGGCGCATACATATGGGAAATCTCGAGGATGGTGTAATTCAGAATGTGGATAACTAAGTGGAACTGTTTGTTATGGTCAAGAATATGTAAAAATATGTGAACATAGCAGTACGCCTCTGCAGAAGTTAATGGGCCTAACAGGTATTTCTATTCAAAACAGTAGAAAAGAGAGGGCCATTGTTCCTGAGGGTCTGTTTTTTTATGAAACAAGTCTATCAATCATCTGACATACATTTTCATGAGGATGGAGCCAGGCTCTTCTCAGTGGCAAACAATGAAAGGACAAGGGGCAATGGGTACAAATTGGAACACAAGAGGTTCCACTTAAACTTGAGAAGAAACTTCTTCTCAGTGAGGGTGACAGAACACTGGAACAGGCTGCCCAGGGAGGTTGTGGAGTCTCCTTCTCTGGAGACATTCAAAACCCGCCTGGACACGTTCCTGTGTAACCTTATCTAGGTGCTCCTGCTCCGGCAGGGGGATTGGACTAGATGATCTTTTGAGGCCCCTTCCAATCTCTAACATACTGTGATACTGTGATCCTACAGAAGAGTTACGAAATATGCTGTTAAAGTAGCAAGAGATGTTAAGAGATGGAAAGTTAGTTAAATGTACAGACCTATTAAAGACATAGTATTGCTGGACATTTTTCTGCTACTTGTTGGTATAAACTGTCTTATATATGGAATTGTTATTTCCTAATCCTATCAGTTCTACAACTGAACCAAATATAAACATCACAGCTAAATTTCCACTACTGAGTTTCAACATCTTGTGTTTTTTTCTTCCATCTATCTCACTCTCCCTTCACATACATGTAAGGATATAAAGTACAAACTAAGGCACAATACATGCTTACTAACTACATTGCTATAGCATGCTACAGCTAGCTGACATTTCTAGATCTTAGTTTCAGTGGCTGATGGCAGTCCAGTGCCTATCCCTAGCTGGCTCCTGGCCACTTAGAGGACCCAGTCACTGTGAGTACGCTTAAGCCAACAGAAGGGGCTCATGGGGTTTATTCCTTCCCAGCAACCAGACAGCTTGTTAAAGGAATATGGCCAATGCAAGCAAGAGAAACTCCATTTTGGCATTCACTAGTGAACAGATCACCTAACAGCAAATTCCCAGAATAAGCTACTCTCTGCTAAGGCAGCAGATGAAATGGCTACCATGAGCCCTTCTTTTAAATTCAGGCAAGCACTTACGGAAAAATTGTTTCACCAGTAAGAAAAACTTGCCAGAGAGGAAGGGCGACTTAAACAGGCACACATGTGAATACTGCTCCTGATTAAGTGCTAGAAAACTGCCTCTAGCACCAGCAAATTCAGCTGCAGTCATTAAACTTCTGGTGTTGCCCTGTGAAACACACTGCTTGTGTAACAAAGCCATTGCAGACTATCCAGAAAGTGTTAAAACATGGATTCTAAAACATGCTTGGTGCCCTGGTGGAGGACTCCTTAACTTTCCACCTTGTGACTTCCCAAACTTGCATCTACTAGAAAACTGCACTTCAGTGTCAGATCTCACCTTCTTTCACCCTTCTTGTATCACAAGAAAAACTGCATTTTATCCATGACATTATCTTCTTACACAGAACATCAGCATTTAATTATGTCAGTGGATAATACAGCAAAGAAATGGAGTAAACCTGTATTAGTAGTGCTTGGTTTAATAACTTAAACTAATTTTTGCTGGACATTTTACCTTAAACTTGTAGAATACTTCCAATTTTTTTCAGTTGTATCCCCCCAAAACTAAAATCAAGCAAAACTTATTCCACAATGGCATGAGTTTTAACTTACCACAACTAGCATTAACTTACTTGCATCTTCAGTCTGGCTTTCTATTAACCTCTCTGCACTTACAACACTGTGATTATGGAACTTGATCACAAGTCCCAGGAGTAACTGACTAACTGCTAGTCAGATAAACTGCAATACCTGGTAACACACCTGTTCCTACCATACTTCACAAAATAAAATGTAATGTGCTTTGTGTAAGCACTGTGCTAAGATTCTGATTGAGTGAAAGCCATAGATGTGTCCTTTTTTTTCCCCAACAATATCCGCAGAAACCACCCAGGCCCATGCTGGAAAGTTTGGGGAAGTCAAAAAGCTGCAACTTAGCAGTCATAGACTGGAACAGATGCATCCTCAACAAACAAGTATTCTTACTCAAAACAACTCCTTGAAGAAGAATAATTTTGAAAAGCTCTCTGTATTCAGTGTAATATGCAAGATTAAGGGGTGTGTTGACATGGAAATTGGACGGAAAGGAACAATCTACTTGAGGGCTGATTTTAGGGCTTGTTGGCTGCTTCTGCATAGAAGTACATCCCTGAAGTCTTCAAAGAACTTTTTCAGAAAGCAGCAATTAGATTAGATGGATAATGCAGGAGCCACCATATGAGAAATCTTCCATTACTCAAGTCTGTCAAATCACACTGTTTCCCACTGGCAAACAACCAAAAGTAGCTTCAGCATGCCACAAAATCATGGTTTATATAAAATTTAGACCCTATTTACTGTGAAAGAGCAAGGAAGAAGAAATAAAACAATTTGTGCTAAAAAAGGCAAAATAATGCCAGTATGCATGTATTTTTTCAAAGTTACAGATAGCATCAATTAGGTTTCTTTGTTAAAGCCTTCTGAAACAAGAAAACTCATCTTGTAATATTTAAATCATGGTATTGCTTAAGAAGCCAAACACAGGAAAACAAGAAAGTACCAATTCACTACTAATTTTGTTCTTTTTGCCTTCGTCACACATCTCCTTCCTGTGTAAATTGACCTGTCACTATTTAAGAGGATATTGATTTCATCTAAGAAAGTTAGGAAAATTTTCATGTGCTTTATTGGTTGCAAAAAAGAAAAAAAAGCCACAACCAAAAACCACACACTGTGAAAGGACAGTTACAGTCATCTACAACAACTGTCATACATGCATAAATATAATACTTACATAATTCACATAACAAATCTGCAAGAATCATACACTGCAACTGTTAGCCAGTCTTCTTTTTAAGTAGTTACATATTGTGGCAAAATGGAGAGAATCTAACCCAAGTATCTCACATCCAACAACAGGATTAGAAATTAAAGCAAAAAATTAAATCATTCTTCCTTTGGAGATAAATTTTAGATGATATATCATTCTGGGTAGAGCACTCCACATGTGTTCATGCTAGACAAATAGCTCAGAGCTTGTGATCAAAAAACAATTTAGTTATAGTTAATCCCATGCATTCCAGGTATGATATTCAGGGAACAGAAAGAAACAGGGTTGCTCTATTTTGCTTTTTTAGATGTATGTGGCTACCAACAACTGAAAAATTGCAACATAACCTCTTTTAGATTTTTCGTTCAGAACTATTTTAAATTCAAAAAGAGAAAAAAAACCCCTTTATTCACAACATACATTACTTATTTACTATTTCTTCATATGCTGGATTCAAATACTAAATATTTTGTAATACAGATACTACAGACATTAACAAACTGATTGACAGGATATATAATGTCTGTAATTTGGTCTGACATGACTCACTAGGAACAAAATTAAATCAGTCCACAGCATTACAGAAAATACCCTTCCACTCTTCCAGCCAAGGGACACCAAGTACGTTGTTTTTCTTTTCTTTAGCTCAAACCCAAATGCTACATTCAGAAAACTGTATTAATCTAAGATACATGCCTCTGATTTTATATGCAATAATAGTATTCCAAGTAGCATATTTGAACATAGCGGAAGTATTGACATTAAATGACACAGGTAATATATGAAAAGAAATTACTGAAAACTGTTCAGATCCTCTGTCATTACTACGTGTTTAAGTTAAGATGGAAACAGGTTCAAAAAACTTTTGGGGACAAATACTTTCCTAAGTGTAAGACACTAAGCCATTGCTCCCTATCCATGCTCTTTTGTCCAAGACAAAAAACCGAAACAATGAAGCGAGCAAAAACTACCTCTGGACAAAAAAAGGAAAGAGTTGCAACCATATGGCCTCTTCAGGAAATTCTGCCCTCAAAGTGGGAAGTTTCCTTATGCCTATGTGGTGCTTGATCTGTTTTATCTGTATGAAAAGAAAGAAGTTTTGTTCAACAAATAAACAACAGTATCAGGCACAGCACACTGAATATAAACTGTACTGCAAACAACCTCTACCTGCAGTATCTGCTGACAAAGACCAGCTATTGGTATAGTACTATGCAAAGAACACTGTCCTGTGAAAGCTGCAGTATGGAAAACAAAAAACCAACATTTAGCAATCTGAGGAGTTTCATTTTGGAAACATTTTAAAAATGAACTAAAGCGTTCAGGAAACAGCACTGATTTCCTGAGAACATAGAGCGCCTTCACCATGAATCACCGTAAGCTGAGATCACCGTTACTTCCATAAAAGCAGAATTACAGAACAAAACATTTTAGGAACAACTTATCAACCAAGCAACTGGATATGTTTTGTGAAGAAAACCATGGGTAATTTGGGAGAAAAACTGATCCTCGGAGAGATAAACAATAAGATGACTAAACTGCCTTAAATGACCTAGGTCTCCTGTGAAAGAAGGTGGTCAGCACAAAATTTTCAACCATGTTTAGTATTTACTATTATGTTGTAAAGGGCAAACATTTCCAAGAAAGGAAATTCAAATATTTATGAAGGAATACAAAGTTGCAGGATAGGCTTAAGATACGTTTTTACTGCTGGAAATGCTAATGAAACACTGACACCTGGACAAAGATCTGATTTGTTTGCTTGATAAATAGATAATATTAAAAATCTAAACTTTCAGTGTTAGGTTTTTAAGAAGTTCATTCAGCAGCCTCACAGTCCTTGTGTTTCCTCCATTACGGTTAATTCTGTATGCAGTACGGATAAGAAGGCTACAGACTTCTTTGCTTGAGTCAGTTGTCTCAGTAATCTGAAGGGAAACAGGAAAGATGGGACATAATGTAATTATGGTGCTAGGTACTAAGAATTCTCCATTAATGTTTGCAACAAACCCACAGATTTGTCCCTCACCAGTGAATATATGAAATGCTCCGAGTTTAAAAGCAACTTCTGCCAAGATGTCTCTTTCATATGTCTTGGTGGAACTGAACGATTTTGAGATTTCTACTGCTCTCTCAAGTTTAAGTGAAACAAATGAAGAGCTCAGAAAGTTTTTAAAGGAAACACAAATGGCCAGACAGTGTAACCATTTATAAGTCATCTCCTTAGAAAACAACTGAAAGCACATGAAGGTTTTGGATGAATTTGGGGAGACAATTCAGCTCTGTAAAGCTTTCAAAAGTTAATAAAGAAGCCTCCCTCAAAACATGGCAAAGTACCAGGAAAAGACCCTAAGTTGCGATTTTTGTAGCTCAGCAGGTACTTTACGTATTTGTTAAACCCCAAGTTTACTATGCTAACCAAAAACACTGTCACGCATCCCAGTTTTGTTCCCCAGCATTCTGCTCTTCTTATATTGTCTTCAGGCCTTTTCAAATCACATGGAGAGCCTAGCTACTCATTAATGATTACACAGAATCATTGAATGGTTTGTGTTGGAAGGGACCTTAATGACCATCTAGTTCTAACCCCACTACCATGGGCTGGGCACCTTCCACTAGAACAGGCCTGAAACACTTCCAGGGATGGGGCAGTCACAACTTCTCCAGGCAACCTGTTCCAGTGTATCACAGCACTCGCAGTAAAGAATCTTTTCCTAATACCTAATATAAATCTATCCACTTTCAGTTTAAAGCCACCCCCCTCCCCTTGTCGTAGCACTGCATGCCCTTGTAACAAGTCCCTCTCCAGATTTCTTGTAGCTCCCCTTTAGAGACTGGAAGGCTGCTATAAGGTCTCCCTGGAGCCCTCTCTTCTCCAGGGTGAACAAGCCCAACTCTCAGACTGACTTCATAGGAGAGGTGCTCCAGCCTTCTGACCACCTTCATGGCCCTACTCTGGACTCAATTCAAGCAGGCCCACGTCCCTATTGTGTTGGGGATTTGAATATACTACTCTAGATGAGGTCTCACAAGAGCAGAGTAGAGGGGCAGGATCACCTCCTTCGACCTGCTGGTCACGCTCCTTTTGATGCAGCCCAGGATACAGTTGGCTTTCTGGGCTGTGAGCGCACACTGCTGGCTCATGTTGAGCTTCTCATCAGCCAACACCCCCAGGTCCTTCTCCGCAGGGCTGCTCTCAATCCATTCTCTGCCCAACCTGTAGCTGTGCCTGGGATTGCCCTGACCGAGGTACTGGACCTTGCACTTAGCGTTACTGAACCTCATGAGGTTTGCGCTCGGCCACGTCTCAAGATTGTCTAGGTCCCCCTGGATGGCATCCCTTCACAGTATTTGACAGATATGATCACACGAACATACTCTGGCCTACAACAGCTCATGAGCATCCCACACTGGGGAATACTCAGAGTTTTGAAAGTTAGCTATGTTGCCTTCTGTAAAGAAACTGCCTTTAGTCTTCCTGAAAAGGTTTAAAGTAGAAGACTAGTATGTATTGCAGCATCACTGCTCAACAGCCACACTCCTTGAAAGAAAAACTAAACCCAGGAGACTGTAAAAGTCCATACAGCCCCCTAAATTTTATCATTATATTCTTATGCAAAGGAGAAATTGATCACGTGTGAACTTACACCTCACATGCTGGAAATACCTTAGCCCTTCTTAAACAGAAAAATGTTATGTGTGTTTAGTCAGCCAGAATATCACCAAGTTAGAATAACGACCAGAATAAACACCAAAATAGGTTACCAGTTGCCTGCATCATAAAAACAAGCTCCTTATACATGCCATATACCGTATACAGACGTACAAGCACACTGCTGCTGAAAAAAAAAAAAACATGCTAAAACCTAGCACTTGCCCTAGGTCTGCTTGCACAGAAGGTTTGTACTTATGAAGAGTATGGTTTTGTAGTTAGAGAGGAATAAATTCCTAATCTCATACCAAGATAGCACTAGTAACCTTGAGAGAGAAAAATGCATTTTACTGTTTGTACCAGTATACTTAAAGAATGTCAGCAACAATATAGCAACATGCTATGGGGATGCTTCCAAATTTTACCCCTCTTTAGCTTTTTTTTTACACCTTAAGTGACATTCTCTTGATATAAGGAAAGCAAGTGCCTGGAAAACATAGGGTTAAGATAACTTTTACCTTATCTTAGGTCTGAGATAGAGAACAATGTTTGTGTTGTAAGTCTGTGGTGTGATAACAGAATTTAGTAGTCTTACTAACAAGAGTGAACTATTTCTTTCCATCATCCTTCTAATGAGTGACCATCCTAATTATCAGTTACTTTGCAGATGGTGACTCCCAAACACCTGCTACCTTAGGATACTCCTTGCCTGCCCATCCTGTTCTGCTTGCAATAAAATTTGTACGAAGGTCAGACTGTTCTAAATCTTTGCCAGCTATCAGAAACTTGCAGACATGGTTGATTTCAGCTAATTTGTGATTACTGGGGCATCCAACTGTGCCAAAGGTGAAGAGTGCACCCTGAGGAAGACTGCTTACTTCATCTTGAAGACCCCTGCCCACGACCATCGAAGGGCAATGTGCAAGCATCAGAAGGGAGGAGACTTATGATAATGAGTACCTAAACTAATTATAATACCCCGTCAAACTCTCAGGAACCTAATGAATATGCATGTTTGTGTGTAATACCTGCTTGCTTAACCCCTCGGTGTGCAAGTTAGGAGGAGCGATCCCTCTTGCACCCAGTGCTGTAATCTGCTTTATAACTCTCTCTGAGTTGCAGAGTCTGATCCCATGCTTCACTCTCATATCTCCGTTCTTTTTTTCTCTTATCATACTGTTTTCCTCTCTGGCTTTGGTAAAGCACCAAGTGTTTGCCTCATCAATGCTAACACTCAGTAACTAGCTGTTTTACTTAATAGAAAACAGAGAGAAGACACTTCCATCATCTCTACAGCAGATCAGCAGTGATTTATAATTAGGGAAAATAAAATGTTTGGATGAGCATGGCCAAATGTCTGTGCCAGGAACTGTAGATATCCCTTAACTGCAAGCTAGTGCTCCAACTATTTCTGCAGCTGTATAGTCGGGACAGCAACCTCTCCAGTGAGATCTTGTCAAGAAGTGTTAAGAAGGAAAATATTTTGACTGTGGCTGAAAATAAAGATGTAGCAGGCTAGGTGTAGCTGGTGTAGTCATAATATTCTTTAATTCTCTGTTATGTGATTTGTGGATTTGTTGTGGTTTGGTGTTTTTTTTTTAAGAGACAGGAACTTAAATCTAAAATAGTAAAAAACCCATGTTTTACTTACACTGAAAAAAGGGAAATACTTACATGGTAAATAAATTCCTGGGCAATTCTTTGTCCCCCAGATGAAAAGAGCAAAAAGTTGGTAAGAAGATGTGTTATAAGACGCTGGTTACAACACCGCTCTGTATCTATTATACTGTGTACAGCAGCCTCCAGATCTTTGACAGAAAGGACTATATGGTTGAAGAGCCTCATTAGATGATTGTAGACTGCTTTAGCTTCTACCTGTAGGAAACAATTTCAAAGGATGAAGGATCAGAGAAGAGTAAAGGTCATACTTACGGTATTTTTCCTTTGGATTTATTCACTAACAGGAAACTGAATCCTTGGCACAAATTACCCAAACATGAAAAGAGTTTGAGCAGGGAGAACAGGGAAGGAAGGGCTGTACACATTTCTTTCATACTGATTCAGACAGAAGTGGACAGAATGGATTTTTTAACTTTCTTAGGTCTTGCAAATTAAGCAGGCAGGGCATCGAGCCAGGATTTGACCTTTTTTTAATAATAAATGGAAATGGAGAAATTCCCTCAGCAGAACACAGTCAGATTTTTGCATTGTGGACAGAAGAACAGAGGCTCCTCAAGGGCTCATTTCAGTATTGCCGCTACAAATCAGTTAAATCCCCATGCAGCCTGGCCTTCCCTGATAAAATGTTCTGGTATGAATGCATTTTTTTCCTTCTTCCTGTGTTGTTTGCAACTTATGCTTTTACCTTTTGAGTTAGCCCATAAAAACTAATTTTTACTGCAAGTAGAAAACAGAAGATTTTGGCACCTACACAATTGAAAAAAAAAGTATAAGCAACTACTGCAAAAAATCCTAAGAATAATGTTGTTCCCTATATTAAAAATAAACCAAACTGGTAGAAAAAAACAAAATGAGTAACTGCAGCAACAGTGGAAAAATACACCACTGAGGACCCAAAGGAAAAAGACACCCACTTCTCAACTGTGTTAATGAGGAAAATTTGTTTCAGTCATTCATCAACTTTGCCCTGCACTATTACCGATTCAACATAAAATATCTGAAAAAGCTGCTATTCTTGAATTATGCCACCCACCCTTGGAGACTCGGTGCCAAAATTACTATGACCAACCTCCAAGATTTCTTCCTCTAGTGTTTCAGAGTCTGAAGGTATAAAGGACCCTTAACAAATGATTGAGTAGCAGTATATTCAGTCCTGCACATATGAGTGAAGACTGGTGAACAGCAAAATTAGCCTCCGTCTTCTTTAAATCAATTTATATATCCCACTCTTGCTGATATTAAGTTGCTATCTAAAGTAAGTAGCAGGAAGACAAAATGTTAAGTCATGAGTGCATGCCTTTCCACACAAAAATAGGCTGCATGGAAAGTCCTCCAGCTTGACATCTGCTAGAAGTTCCCATCCCATCTTAATCCTTAACTGGTGCAGGGGTTGAGGAAGGAAACACTCTATAGAGCTAACCTGCAAAGGACAAATTAAAAGAAAAAGCAAGTATCTAACTAAAGGCAGAAGCTTTGCATGAACTGTGGGAATGCTTCTGAAGTTGCCTGACCTGTGGAAAAAAATAAGTCTTACTTGAAGTAACTACAGAAAAGAATCATAATGAACTGAAATATTAGACCCCTGGGAAGAGATGAGTAACTGCGTGGGCTGTCCGTGGAAAAGCTTTTTTCTTCCTAAAGTTTGTCGTACATTATCACAAAATAACAAACTGATAGAATAGGGTGGACACAGGGAGATAATTTTGGGTATGGGACAATGTGGTTTCTTTCTGTGATGCTGGAGTTAGAGTAACGATACAGAGATCTGCACCTACAGTCCTTCAGTTTTATATTGCTTGGGTGTTGCCTTCTTTTCCAAAACCAATCAATCCCAGTTTCTTCACTGTAGCTCAGCCAACACCCCAGCCCACTCCTAGACTGTAAGAAATTAAAAGAGGAAAAGTTTTAAGTGACTGGGATGTGAGCTTGTGTTTGTAGTGCCATCTGGGTTGCAGGAAGGGAAGGAAATAGAATGTTGAAGAACATACTGTGATACATTGACCACTAGATGCACAATGAAAGTATGATGTTTTTCTAGCACGGTATACTGGGCTGCATTTTCAAATCAAACAGAATCTGTTTAAAAAAAAATAAATAATGGAGCTGCTGCAGCCGAGTTTTGAATCTGAGCTTTGTAGATCAGGTTGCTTAGGCCAGTTCAAACTTGTATAATAGGTCTAAATTAAAGGCTTTCATGCTATTTGTGTAAATATGCAGACACACAGCACTCTTCATGCAGTACAGTGCATGAGGTTAGAACATAGTTTCCTTCTGCTAGAAACCTAGCATATTGTGGAATATAACATACTTTTTACAGTTTCATAAATGCAAAATATCAGTATAGATAGATAAGAGAAATCAGAATAGATGTGCAAAGATTCATAGCTGTGTCTGAAAAGTATCTTTACTGCTTCAGCTGCTGTTGCAATTTCTCTTGTGTTTCCTTATCAGAAGATGCCATAACACTGCAATGCTACACAGTGATTTAAAAAATAACCATCCTAGAGTAGGTTTACCGGTGATTAAAACCACCCAAGTTACCAAAAGAAAGACAAGAAGGTGCTTATCTATACAATATACTTCAGAAAGAGGGAAAATGTTTTATAGATGTCACCAAGTAAATCCACAAAATTATCTTTCAGCTTCTCTACTGGAACACAGTTCCCAGGAGACCTTGTAAAGCCAGTACTTTCTCCAGTATAGAACTTTCATTTTTCTGGTATGCACTATTTGTTTTATAACAATAAGATATAAGCAGAATATTGACCGCTTATTGCTGCTTAACATCACTACATTACTCACCACTGTTTGAGTCCTTTGTTGATTTTCATTTTGAGGACAGTAGTAAAACGCCAGCAGCCACAGCAAAGCATCTGGTTCTACAGCAGCCTTCAGTAATTGTTCTGCAGCAATATCGAGCCATTCTCCAAAACAAACAACCAAAAACCAGATTTCAAAAAGGTCAGCAGCAGAACTGGGAAATGACAAAGATAGAATTAAGTATTTCTTGTTATTTAACATTTTAAATGTGTTAACTGCAAAGGGTGCTGGCATGAAAATAAAAATCCTGAAACTTTCTTCCATAGATATGCCTTACCTGCTAAATATACAGCCATGTACTACTCTACTGTTTGCAGTCATGACCAAAGGAGACACATCCACTGCTACTAAGATATTAACTTTGCCAGTAGGACAGAACATTACACCAGTTTCTGTGACAAAATATTATGTATTAAATACATATCACAAAATTAAACTTTATCAACTATACTTTCCAGTTGAAGGATTTTCAAAACTGTAAGTAATATCTCAAATGCTGCATTCTAAGACACTGTTGTTTTATATTGCCTTCCAGTTTCTTTCCAAGGTTATTTTCTGGGTTTTGGTAATTCATGAGGAATTACATTTAGATGGACTCAATATAAAGTTTTTAAGGATATTCATCTTCTGACTCTTAAATTCAGGTACTCTTTAATGAGAATTTTGAAGGTATTTACATCTGGGTTTCTGCATAAGAAAAAGAAAGATGAGAATGAACCACAGCTCACTGCTACACTTTCTCACTTGTACTCTTCTGAAGTTAAAATAAACTAAAGAGAAATAACGGGAAGATGCAAACCAACAGTAGGCATCTCAAAGCAAAAAGTCAAACTAAATGTGGAAGGAAGGACAGACAGAAGTACAGCTGGAAGGAATTAAGAACGAGGTACGATTATTCCTGTTATGTTTGGGAAAAGTTTTAAGCATTATAGGTTTTTCTTAAGCTTTATTCCAGGGGACTTCAAGAGCTGCTGTGCCACCCCTTACAGGAAACTCCAAAAGATCTGAGAAGTTTCAGGAGCTAATGAAGTTGTCTGATACCATCACTTTATCTGGGGAATGTGACAAGATCATAGTTGGAATATACTGCTTTATATTTAAGACTTCCTGGAAGGGTGGGCTGCACAGCTTTATGGATGAAGGTATGGTGTATGCAGATAGTATTCTGCCTGGAGTATAGCAGTCACTGATGTTGTCTACAGGTATACCAGAAATTACTGATCCTGAAAATGGTATTGTCAATATGACATACAATTTCAGGGTCTTAAAATCGTATTCCTGGGACACAAATCCGTCACACTGGTATTTCTGGATAAGCATGTTAACTGACATCAGACATAAGAGGTTGACATAGAGAGAAAATAGAATACTGAGGTGACTGCTATAAAAGTCACCACTGCTGATATTCCACAGCTTTTAGAGGGGACAGCAGGATGGCTCAGAATGCTGTGATGTGTGACAAAACCTGAGATTAAAATTCCTTGGCTAAAGGAACAGGATCAGCACTGTTAAAAGTCTTTGAAGATAGTAGAACCTGGAAAGTCAACATTAAAAACCTTTGAAAAAAAAAAAAGAGGTGATTGCAATCTAGAACAGCAGCCTACTTCTCTGACCATAAGTCAATGCTCTGACAACATAAGTGGATAGGCTAGCTTTGAAACCCAGGGATTTACAATAAAAAATGGAATTTAATTAAAAGTTAAGTACTGAAAACAAGTAACTAAGGGTAATATTGACAGTATTTAGGACTGTAAGTGTTTATTGCTCAAAGGGTAAATACAAATTCTTAAATATTATGCATTAAACATTAACAAGTACTTAGCAGAATAGGATTTAATTCTTGACTAGAGAGCCTGGGCGCCATTTACAACTCACCATAACTTTCCTGTACCATCAAAGTGCTCAGTTTGGATTCACGTACCCTCCACTTCTGTCCCTGCTGCTGTTTCTGCCTGCTCAGAACAGTCAGAACAGTCTCTGTCAGCTGTTCCACTGTCATTGCCAAAAGCAGCCCTTCACTTTCTCTGGGACTTCCCCCCGCAAAATGTACATCAATTGGTTTCTGATTTAAAATGTCATATAATATTTACTAGATGACTTCATGTATAATATATAATAGTGGCACAGAAGCAACCTGTTGACTAGAACTGCACAGCACCTTGCTGAAAGAGTGAGATTTGGTGTAAAATAAAACCACTTAAAACCAGGCTATATAAACAGAAAGCATTGATTATAAGAAGCAAGAGGGAATGCTGTATAGTGCTATTTTTCACTCCTCTGTTAATCTTACTACGTATAAAGGATGCAGAATCAGGAATAAAGCAATAAAAGAAAATTGTACACAGTTTCCTTGTGAATATTAGTATTTAAAAATTCAAGCCAGATCCATTTTCTTTTTAACTGAGAGGGGTTTGGTAGAAAACATAATTGTTCCATGAGTTCTAAAGGAAGTAAGGGAATATTCTGGCAAGTACAATACTATTCAAACTAGTGTATTATGAAAGCAAAGCGGGGAAAGACCATATAAGACAAGAAAGGGCTAGGCCACAGAAGGAGAACAGATATGTTTCTATTACTGTAATACAGTATGATGGATAATACTTATTTGTTTATTCTAAGTTTCAGTTATGTGTTTCTTTAAGAAGCCAGGGTCAGCTACTGGTCACACTCCAAGGGCGGAAAGGTTTGACAGACTTCCGGGATGAACGTGTGCACTGAACTGCAGCTTATACAGAAAGTGAGAAGCTGCCAGCAAAGAGCTCAGCCTTAGAGGGAACAGCAAAAAGCTACTTCTGCCACTCAACAACAACAACAAAAAAGTCTCCATGAGTTAACTGAAACCAAGTGTGGATGCAAGTATCAGTCTTCCAGGACACAGGGGGACAGCTGGGTATCTTTTGCAAGTCTATCTGGCCTAAGCATTCCATGTTTTTATTGAAATATTTCAGGTTTAAAATAAAAATTAGTTTATTTAAAAGCTGTTCAACTTTCTTTGGAAAGCTGACTCTTGGAGCAGATCTAATCAAGTCAGGTCTCATCACACCTGATATGAAAGAATTACAGGGCAGCAACAGAGAAATGTATCTTTTATCATTCTTTTTGATACAGCCCTGGAGCATCTACTAAGAAAGTAGAATTCATGTACACAAACACTATCATCATTATATCAACTATTCAGGAAAAAAAAAAAGTGAAGGACCATAGGTCAGAAACATGGGAGGTCAGCTCCAACAGTAATATAACAAGCAATGATACTGCAGTCTAGCAGTCCTATCTATATAAGAAAACCCATCAAGAAGGTGGAAGTTTGGATGTTTGCATAAGCCTGCAAAAAGCAAATACAACTAAAATGGTACTGCTCACAACAAACTCTTTACAATACTAGCTGCTTTTCTGGTTGGAAGAGTTCTTGTTTGTCAATCCAGAATTGGTTTTAAAAGTTGGGGAGAGAAATGGGAGAGTAGGCAAGTAAGCAGTTCTGCTATACAGCTAGCTATTTGCTTAAATGAAAGGAACAACAAGATTTTATTTACCCAGGGCTTATTGGACAGGTCTATAGGTGCTACAAACTTCAGGTTTAGTTAAGTAAACAAAGTCCTATTCTTCAAAACAAATCTCTACTTTGAGAATAAGAAGCAAATTATGAAATGTAGCCACTGAAGACTTTGAATGACAGGTCTTTTCACAAACTAATGTACAAAGGACAAAAAATTAGAAAATATAATACTGCTTACCTAACATTTGTATCTTCTACCAATGCTTTGAGCGTATCTGAAATGTGTTTCAAATGTGCAGACCAGTGTGTAGCTGGCAGCTCTGAGGAGGGAGGATAAACATAAAACTTTAAATTCTACTTTGTCCAGCTAGCAAAATTAACCATATTAACCACATTAATCTATCACTAAAATTTGTGCAACTTGATTCGGTTATCATGAAGCATTTAAAATTTCATTTTGAAATTTCCTAATTTTCAACAATACTGATTACTGAGTTTCTAAGAACAATTCATTTACAAAGCTAAGTGATGAAGTACAGCTAGCAATATTCAAATGAGGCAGATGCACCCTTGTGTAAATGCCATCTCAATATATAATCAGTGCAGTAATATTGTCAGAGGCTCTTGTACTAGCTGAAATTATTCCTCATGAAAAACTGTATCATACTGAACAGTATCATAAAACTGCATCATACTGATCTATAGAAATGGGAAACCTAAAAACATAATAAATTTTGCAATCTAAAATGTCAGCAGAATTCAAGCTTCAGAGACAATTGGCAAGGCTATTCTTGTAACACACATACGAAAATTTTCATGACAACTAATAAGAATATTTTGTATTTTTACAATCTCAGTAACATGTTAAGTTCTAGAAAATTAAGCACCCTTTCTTTATAATTCACTTCTGGTTTAGTTTTCTTTAAAGTTACGTCTGCATTATTGTTACATGAGAATTTGGTTTTTTCAGGAACATCTAAAACCTCTCCCACAACCAAAACAAAGCATTAAAAGATTATTATTAAAACTGATAAGTCAACACAACCTGTTTAAGAAATGGTGTAATTTTTTCTTCAAGCCTCTTAAAGTTATTTGAAGAGGTACACAGGTGATGGAGGTTGGCTAATGCTACAAATATTTCATGAAGAAACTTACCAAAAGGACGTCTGAGTAAAGCTGTTACAAGAGGCTGGTGATGGTAAGGAAAGTACGCCTTCAGTGAAAATTTATGCTAAGATACAAAATCATTATTTTAAGAGCCTTCAGGTCAGTTTTCAAAACAAACTCACAATGAACAATCTCATCTAAGGTAGTAATTAATACAGACTGAAGCGAGAGAACAGAAAAGTAACTTTACACTTAATTTTAGGATTTTGTATTAAAAAAGATGGGGATGGTTAGGAGAAGCTTGCTTAGAAAAAATACTTTCGTATTTTTTTAAATATATGCCTTAAAAAAGATTCAGACTATGAAGAAAATTACATTTTAATACTCTTAGGCTTTTTCCCTGCAATACCAAGACTTCAACTCAACATGCAGAGGTTAAAAGAGACACTAATTAGTTTAATTTCATTTTCCAGTATGAACAGCTTCATACTAAACTAAGAACTAATAACATCTACAATATCCGAGTGTAGTGTGGATTACTGCCTTTTATTCAGAAAAGAAAACCTAAAGTTCTTAGGATCTGATTCAGCACAAGGTAGGGTAGTCACACATAACAGACTTGTCCTCAGTTTAGCGGGGTATGCATGACTTGTATACTATGCATGTATGACTTGTATACTATGACCATTGCTGCTTGTGTAGTTGAGACTAGCAGCAACACACCTTTAATCATATCTTTAATCTTTTTGTTCTGCAGATATCTACTGCAGGCTTGTCTAATGTGTAGCATGCATGTGCAAGTGCAACATGAACTGCCTTTGAGGTGAACTGAAAACTGAATAGCCAGTCCCAGAGGGTGATGGTCAGTGGCACAAAGTCTAGTTGGAGGCCAGTAACTAGTGGTGTACCACAGGGGTCAATACTGCATACGATCTTGTTAGACATCTTCATTAATGATCTGGATGAAGGGGCGGAGAAACACCAAACTGGGAGAAGTGGCTGATAACGCTGAAGGGTTGTGCTGCCATCCAGAGGAACCTTGACAGGTTGGAGAAATGGGCTGGTAGAAGCCTCATGAAGTTCAACAAGGAGAAAGTATTAAGTCCTGAACCTGGGAAGGAACAACCCCAGGCACCAGTACAGGCTGGGATGGGGCACCAAATTGAACTTGAGCAAGCACTGCGCCCTTGCCACAAAGGCAGCAAATTGTATCTTGAGCTGCATTATGCAAAGGATTGCCAGCAGGTCGAGGGAGGTGATCCTTCGCCACTCCTCAGCACTGGTGAGCAGCCACTCCAGCAGCCAAACCTGGAGTACTATGCGCAGTTTCAGGTTCCTTAGTGCAAGAGACACATCAACATACTGGAGAGAGTTCAACAAAGGCCACCAACCTCAACCTCTATGATTCTGTCATTTCAGTCTTCAAGTCTCCATACTATTAGCCTTAGAACTATTCCATCTCCTTTCTTTAGGATTAATAAAGTATCTAATAAATAGGTCATCTCTTGACAAACAGACTCTGTGGAATATATATATATTATATACATAAAAGAAACACATTCTATAAAATATAATTTCTAAATCCAATGAAGACCATATTTAGTAACTAATCTATCTTGGATATATAGATGCATGCATCTTAAAAACAAAGACAATGTGACATTCTGTCTGTACTGATTTTTTGTTCTGTAAACAACAATTAATTGAAATTACAGCACACATACATGTTGCACTCTCAGACAATCACTGGTATGGTAAGACTATAAAAGACTACCTGTCAAGTGGAATTAAGTTAATTAAAAATTAATAATCTCTATCCTAAAGAATGCATGTAGCCAATTAGTTTGCACCAAGAATCACCATGAAAAAGCAGCTCTTGACACAGTTAATAGTAGCTAAAACAGCCCACAAAATGAGTTATATATAAAAATAGTATTGAAAAGTAAGTGAAAACCAGTTTTCAGCATGCTGTTTAAGCAAAGCAAAAAAAAAATTTGCTTCCTATCAAGCAAACACAGTATTTTAGGCAGTTCTTTCCTTACATAAGACAACACAAAGTGCAAAACAAGGTTCAAAGAGACAGACCGAGTCTGGACGTAGCTGGTTATAATAATTGCCCTGATGTATAACAGGAAATAAAAGTATCACACTGGCTTAAAATATTCATCCAGTGATTTAAAACAAAATTCCCAAGTGAGAACCAGTGACAATTCTGAAATGATCAAGGGAAAATAATCCTGGAGGAAATTACAGTTTCCATCAACTAAGCCTTAAAACTTTAAGTTTATAAATTTATGAGCAATGTAACCCAAATATCCTTTGGTCAGCTTTCACTACAGTAATAAACTTGAAGAAAATCTGGTTGTACAAAACATGGAAAGGATTATCACAACAGTGATCTCAGTACACCCACTCTTAAATTCCTTATTCAATGCCTATATAAGTGTTTTTTTTTTCCTAAGTAGGTTTAAATCCCATGTTCCATTTATACCTTTTTCACTCTACCCAAACACAGATGAAGGAATTTAATTCCTAACCCCTGTAGCACTTTTTCACATTCTTCAGCTTTCCTTCTGCCAACCTTGTTCTCTTTAAGTAGTCTTCAAAGTTATTAGAAAAGACAGCTGTTTCTGACAGCAGTCACACTGCAAAAGTCTCATACTCCTCCTCCCTTGCAAACCTGTGCAACTGGCAGACATGACCTGGTTCTTTCGAAAATTTTGGGGACAAATCTGTTTGCCTAGCCTTTTTTCAATTAATTGTACTATAAATTCCTACGATCTTAGATGACCACGCAGAACCCTCTTCATCTTCTGTTGTTAATGGTTTTACCATGCCTCTGTGAAATGTTAATGAAGCACATGTTCTGTCAAGGGCATCCAGATACCACAAAGATGGGTACCTTATGAATAGATGCAATATTGGTATGACAAAAAAAAAAAGTGAGCAATCTGTGCCTGAATTTTTCTAAGCTAGCTCTCAGTTAACATTATGGCTGATTCACAAACTGGAACAAAGGATTTAACAATCTTAAGATAATACCTCAATTAGAGCCTATGAATTAAACTGTATACAAGTTAAATAGAGGAAACTTAACATTTAGTAACACTTCAAAAAAAGTGAGCAATAGTCCATATTGCAATGCCAATAGGTGAAGGACTTTCACCCTGAAGCAAATGTATCACCTGCCCAACAGGACTGGCTTCTGGGTGTCTGACGAGCATGGAATCTTTATGTTTTTCCACACAGTGTGATGCTAGCGTGCAACCAGGGTGGCATAAAATGAGCATACACAGCACCTGCATGTGAAGCAAGACAGCTGCACTTTCATCCTTACTACATATTGCCTGAAGCTAGAAGACAGATTGAATCACACCACTTATTACAGGACAATGCATCACAAGTTCCAAGAAATCCCAAAATTTTCTTAACTACCATCTCCCTAAACAGATGCAAAAATCAAAGGAACTGGAAATTTTCTTAAGTCTAAAAGTGAAATTTATTAAAATATATGACACTTTTCGAACTTATGGAGTTAAACAACCAAACAAAATTGTCAGGATGTGAAGTGACAGTGTAATTTGGGAGCCTAAAAAGTTTGCAACCTATTAACAAGACAAGACTTTTCATATCTCAATTTCAAAATTTAAAAATGAGAAGCTGATCCTGCTCTTATTTATATTAATACATACAAAAATAATTCTACTTAGTTCAGTAAGGGCTGTACAGAAATCTGTGCAGAAGAAGAGACATTAAGCTGGGATATCTGAATCTTCAGGCTGAGGAAAAATTTCTGAAAGCAAATGGTAAAGACCAGGAACTGAAACCAGTGTGTATTGCACCTTTTACCTTCTGAACAGACAAATCTGACTATCTAGTATCCTACTTACAATCATTTTGAGAAATGAGGATAAGGTTATTATCTCTGTTTTACTTATGAAAAACCCTGTTACTGCAAAAATAAAACATGCTGAAGTTTTTCATCCTTTCTATAAAAGACAGATGATCATGATCATGTTCACTGTACAGATAGAAACTTAACCACTAGGTGAACTGTCCTATGAAACTCACAGTTTAGGTTGCAGGATTACTCCAGGTGAAGTCAGGTAAATTGCTCTCACATACTGGTTTCATACTATGATTTTATTCACAGATGAAAACGTTTGAACTTTGGCAATATATACACCTATAGGGAGATGCTATTATTTATATATTCCGTCACCATTCTTAAGGGCAAAATTGTTCTTTGTGAAATTTTCTATCTTCTTACTGAAAAGAAACGTTTAGAAATAGATCTTTACTAACCTGCTTGTTTTCATTCTGATGAGCCTGAAGGAAAACCTGTGTAAACATCTGTATTATGGTCATAACTTCCGGAGTTCCATCAGTTTCCATCAATGCATTCCTAAGCATAGAGAAGTTAGATTACAACAGATCAGACAATGAGTCTGCTGTCACATTGAAATGAAGAAATGTTAATTGAAATGAAGAAAACAAAAGGTACATTGTTTATATGCTGTAGATGCAGTCTGTGTTTGAGCTCATTATGCCTGACAAGTACTAACTTTGCAGGCTTTTAAAATTCTATTTTACTTAAACAAGAGGCCACTCCCCCCCACTCCCCTCCACTCCCATACACAGGTCCTACAAATAAACTAGATTTTGTAAGTGTATATATAGTATAAATGCAGACATAATTTATCCTATCAATAGGGAAAGAAGTATAAAATTAAAAAAAATGAGATTATCACAACTTTATTAGGAAAATTTGGCATCTGAGCAACATTACTGGGTTCAGATCAACTATTCCCATGTCTACAGTTAAGCATACTTCAGTATTTTGTGGGACTGCATCCCATAGGCCATCTCAAACTAGAGAGAAATTACAATCTAGTACAATCTCCTGGAGTATGGTACCTGGAGAGAACAAAACCAAACCAACCAAAAAAAAACCCCAAAACAACCCAACCAAAACCCAACCAACCAACCAAAAATATCTTGACTTAAACTGTTGAATGTAATACTCCTACTGGAGCCAGGGAAACTAGCAAGAAAAGTTGTTGATCATATTCACAAGTTACATGTTTAGAAAACTATACAAAGACACTGAAATGAAATATTAAACAATACAGCTGTTATTCAATTGCTGTGACTCCATAGCGATCATTAAGCAATGAATCAGCAGCACAAACAGAAATGAGTGTATGCCAAAGGTGTGCTTCAGGTCAGTCCTTGCTGCAGATTTAACCAATGCATTTCAATGTGCTTTCAATGATGAAATCATAAAATCTGCTCTGGAGGTTCATGAAGGTGAAAGCTTTAACTGACCTTCCACAGGGCATAATGTAACCTTGAGCAAATGGAGCAGAAAAACACATGGGCTGCAAAGCATAATAATCTAATTCCATAACGTTCTAAAAGGCAAGAACAGCTAACATTACTGTAACAGAGAAATTTCACACAACTACTACAGGCAAACATAATCACTAATATAAACACAAAAACCAGTATACAGAAACTGAAGACAGTCTAAGTGTATGGACTTCTGTATACATGCACAAAGCAAGAAAATAAGCCTCTACATGGGATATAAACCCAAAAGTTTTTATATCCCAAGTAGATACAACAATACTAAGCTAAAACAATATAGCACAATCAACTTCAATGAAAAGCATGCAAATACCAGGAAAAGTTACCTCTGAAATAGACAAAATGCTTAGATCTGTACTTCTAACATAGTAAGTACTCCCAAAATAAAAGGAGCTTTTTGCCAGCTGTAAAAACTCAACAGAGTTTCCAAGCAATGAAATACAGGTTCTTTATCAGCAGCATTCTAAAATCTCGCATGACTAAATCTTGAATAGTATTTTAATGTCTACACATCTCTTCATAACAGCTGAAAGGAAGCTGTGGGTGCCTGACCCCTGGAACTGTTCCAGGCCAGGTTAGATGGAGCTTTGAGCAACCTGGGTTAGTGGAAGTTGTCCCTGAAGGTTGAAGGAGGTGATCCTGTCCCTCTACTCCGCTCTTGTGAGACTCCACTTGCAATACTGCATACAGTTCTGGTGTCCCCCACATAAGAAGGACAAGCAGCTGTTGGAACAAGTCCAGAGGAGGGCCACGAGGATGATCAGGGGACTGGAGCAGCTCCCGTATGAAGACAGGCTGAGAAAGTTGGGGCTGTTCAGCCTTGAGAAGAGAAGGCTGCGTGGAGACCTCACAGCAGCCTTCCAGTATCTGAAGGGGGCCTATAGGGATGCCGGCGTGGGACTTTTCATCAGGGACTGTAGCAACAGGACAAAGGGTTTAAACGTAAACAGGGGAAGTTCAGGTTAGATATAAGGAAGAACTTATTTACTGTAAGGGTGGAGAGGCACTGGAATGGGTTGCCCAAGGAAGTCGTGAATGCTCTATCCCTGGCAGTGTTCAAGGCCAGGTTGATGGCCCTGGAGGCTGACAACCTCCGTGGGCAACCCATTCCAGTGCCTCACCACCCTAACATGAAAGAATTTCTTCCTTATATCCAATCTAAACTTCCCCTGTTTAAGTTTTAACCTGTTACCCCTTGCCCTATCACTACAGTCCCTAACGAAGAGTCCACCCCCAGCATCCCTATAGGCCCCCTTCAGATACTGGAAGGCTGCTATGAGGTCTCCATGCAGCCTTCTCTTCTCCAGGCTGAAAAGCCCCAACTTTCTCAGCCTGTCTTCATATGGGAGGTGCTCCAGTCCCCTGAACATCCTCGTGGCCCTCCTCTGGACTTGTTCCAACAGATCCATGTCCTTTTTATGTTGAGGACACCAGAACTGCACACAGTACTCCAAGTGAGGTCTCACATGAGCAGAAGGGCAGGATCACCTCCTTTGATCTGCTGGTCACGCTCCTTTTGATGCAGCCCAGGATACGGTTGGCTTTCTGGGCTGTGAGCACACACTGCCGGCTCATGTTCATTTTCTCATTGACCACCACCCCCAAGTCCTTCTCTGCAGGGCTGCTCTCAATCTCTTCTCTGCTAACTAACTACCCGACCAACATCCCTGTATTATTCCCAGGCTGCCTGTCCTTGCTTCCACCTTTTATAAGCCTCTTTTTTCCTTCAAAGTTTCCTCAGCAACTCCTTATCCATCCAAGGAGGTCTCCTGGCCCTCCTGCTGCACTTCCTTCTAGTCGGGACGCAACAGTCCTGAGCTTGTAGCAGGTGACCCTTGAATATCAACCAACAGCGTTAGCCCCACCTGCCCTCTAGGGCTATAACCCATGAAACCTTACTAAGCAGGTTCCTGAAGAGGCCAAAGTCTGCTCTCTTGAAGTCCAGGGCAGTGAGCTTGCTGCACGCTCTTCTCACTCTACTGAGGATCTCGAATTCAACCATCCCATGATCGCTGGATCCAAGGCTGCCCTGGAGCATCAGATTTCCAACCATCCCTTCCCTGTTGGTGAGCACAAGCTCAAGCATGGCACCTCTCCTTGTCAGCTCCTCTGTTACTTGCAGAAGGAAGTTGTCTTCCACACAATCGAGGAACCTCCTGGATTGCCTGTGCTGGGCCACACCGTAGATGTGCAACATTCCTCTTGCTTGTTCCCCACGCTACAGGCATTTGTGTAGAGGCATCTGAGCCGAGCTCCAAATGAAGCTGGCTCATTGGCTGGAGCAGATGGAATATCTCTGCATTGATCCGAGCATTTATTATAGGTGCTGGCAACTGACTGAGTGTGTTGGGATGGAATGATGCCCCCTTCCCCCAGCACATCTAGTTTAAAGCGTCTTTGACCAGTCTAGCAAGACATCTACCGAAGACCAGCTCCACCAGCCCCCAGCAGACCTGGCCTCCTAAACTGGCTCCCGTGTTCTAAATACCAAAACCTCTGACTCTGGCACCACAGTTCTAACCATTTATTAACCTGGCCAATCCTCCAAGCCTTTTTAAGGTCCTCCCCTTTATCCTGGAGAATTGATGAAAAGACAATCTGAGCTCCAGAGACCCCAACCACCTCTCTCAGGGCTCTGTAGTCCTTCTTTATGTTCTCTGGGCTACTGCTATCTATATCACTAGCACCCACATGGATCACTAGAAGTGGGTTAACAATCAGTGGCACTTACTAGAAAAAGGCTCTCTGCAACATCCCTGATCCGTGCCCCTGGCAGGCAACACACGCCCCTTGAGACTGGGTCAGGCTGACAGATGGGTGCTTCTGTTCCTTTCAAAGTAGAATCCCCTACTACTGATGACCCACCGCTTTTTCCTGGCAGCACCAGTAGTGATCTTGCAGCAAAAGTAGTGATCTTCATGCTGGCATGGGCCAAACCATTTCAGCATTTACAAATTTCACCTTAATATCATATTTCAACCAGAAATATCTACTGAAGTACAAAATAAATTTTAAACTTTAAAGGCTAAAATACTATCAATGCTTATTACAACTTTTATGTAAAGTTCACAAGAGTTTTCACATTTTTCAATATTTGCAGTATACTACATGGAAGGCGACATTAAGGCATGCAGATAAAGAAAAAGACAGCCTGAAATTATATTACATCCCAGGTTATAATATTCCTTGTAATGAAGAAAACCTCATTGTTTAAACTGATCGTTTGAAACAATCTCCACTATAACTTCAACACTTACTTGAAAATTTCATTAACAATTCTGAAAACGGCAGGATGGTTTGCTGCTGCTTGTGGCTGTTGGTAAACAAATAAAAGAAGTTTAGTCATTAGTAAGAAACAACTCAAACAACTGCCACTGTATTATTTACATGTTATTATTTACACTGTATTATTTAACTCATGGATACTATTACAATGCAATTATTAAACTCTAATTCTCAGATTAACTCTTACTAAACCCTCAGATTTTCTTAGGATTAGGTTCTTCAAAATAACTATGTCATGGAAGGAGATCCACAGTGATAGCAGGTAGGTCAAACAGCTGGTAAATGCAAACACCTGGGATATCAAGCTGTTTAGGACAACAATCGCTCACAATACTAAAGGTGACAGAACAGGCTGTTGCATGCAATTGCAAGAGGGAAGAGACAGGGAGCAGATTTACAAAAAGCTTTTCTTTTTCTCCACAGACAATCCCTTTTGGATGTGCTTTGAGACTCTTGCTACATCTTCAAAATTAAATTCCAGAAAATAATTTTTTTTATGACCTTTGTCTTTAATACTATCACACACATTTTGGTTGAAGACGTTTTTTCAGTGTTATCTTCTGTGAATTTCAGAGTTGCTAGTGCAAGCTAAATATCTCAGCACATCAAAATGTTTTTTTTTTTCCTAAACAACTGAGGCTTTTTATCACACTACCACACAAAAGACTGCTTTAAATTATTAGATTAAGCATGCACTAGTACGCATACCACTTTTTAATCCCATATTCCTAAATTCTAAGATGTATTAGGCTTCTATAGAGTGCCAAGCATAATAACTACTTACACATTCCCCAAAGTATATTTTTCCTAAGTTAAAATACAATTCCACACTATGTGCTTCTCAAGTTAACACCTGAAGACTTGATAAAAATATAGCTCTTGAACAATCCAGAGTAAGGCACATTTAACAAAATGCATTCTATAAACTTCATCATGCATGGAAGGAATAGCATTTATAAATGTAATTTATTTTAACAGCCTTATGTACCTGACACACTACTGAAAAAAACCCAAACTTTTATGAGTTTGTTTCAAGCTAAAAAGCACTAGTAGATTTTTTTTTTTTCTGCACACAGGCAGAATGATGAATTTACTCTATATGGTCCTATATGATAATCAGAAAATAAGAGACAATATTAAATACAAACTTTTCTGAAAAACTCCTTGTTTCTCACAGTTGTCTTTGCTATACTGCAAACATTAGATGGCACCTCATTTTCAGGTTTTACCACGATTGTCACATGGCTGCAGCTAAGTTGTCCTGTTGAACGTGTGCCATCTAGTGCTCGAGAGCATTTACAGCAGGGTTTTTTTGACGTGTGGAGAACAGCATGCGGCTTTTTTTGCAAGGCTGCTCCCCAAACTTCCACTGCTAGAACGGGGAAAAAATGTCTGGATGAGACAGAAGAGAGACAAGTTCATCTTTTTTTTTCTTTTTTTCTTTTTTTTTTAGTTAAAAAAAAAAAAAGAGAACTTGGGCTAGACAATCTCCAGAGGTATATTGAACCCCAGCCATTCTGCAGTTCTGAGACACCCCACCTACTTCCGTACATATACTTTTGTGATGAGGTACCAACACACGGTTGTTAAGATATACTGAACATAAACTAGACAGGGTCCATCTGCACAGTGCCATACATATCAAGATAAAATCTTCTGAACAAGACCAAAATAAATGTACTGTATGCAACAATGAGTATCTCTCCACCCTTTCCTGCCAGACAGAAGGAAAATCACTGCAGTACTCACTACAAGAAACCACAGTTAATATCTCCTAGTATTTAATCTACACTACTGAAATCAGTATGAATTTCATCACTGGTATTCAAAGGGGAAAATAAAAACCAATCAACCAAACAAACCCACCCCCCAAAAAACTCCACTGTTACCTAATCCCATGAAGCTTTGATGAATAGACTGCATGGAATTAATTTGTAAGCACTAGAAGTAAGAACGGTATCATAGTGCAACAGTCTCCAAAGCCCTCTGAAGATGTTCCTGTTGTGTAGCAGGACTTGAGCAGGCCGCACAATTCTGCTGCATTCAACTGCAGTTCTGGAGTTTGTGTGGGACTATCAGTTTCAGGAGGGATTCTCATAGCGTTTTCAATTGCTGACATTACCTCCTTATTTTTTCAAAATAAAAGGCATTTTATATTTCAATAATCTTGTCTGTGACTATGCAATATTTTTCACAGGAAGCTCAGAAAACCAAACATCTTCTAAGAGCTTGTCATTTTTAAAACTTGCACCATACATGCATTAAACATGCAAAACATGCACTAAGACAAAAAGATTCAAACTACATGTGTGATATTATGATTGCGTATTTCAAGACTGTATGCCCCTTGAGGAAAAAAGAAACCAAAAACAATGGGATTTCTGAAAGAAATAAAACAGCTGAAACCAGGGCAATATACTCTAACATAAACTACCACAAACACAAGTTCTATAGAACCTCACTACTCTTACATTTATATTATCAGAAAAAAGAATCACAAACCAGTAATTTATAATACAAAGCCAGAACTGGATGAAGAAATAATAAAAATACAGTTGTGTCTACAAGAACAAGTAAATGGCACAAAGAAGAATAGACTAATAATCATATACTGCATTTTGTTCACATCATAGAATGCTCTCTAAAACAACCAAAAGTAAAGATTAAACGTAAGATCCTGTGCTCAGGATCACACAACAACAGATTTAAGGTAGTACACCACAAACACCAGTTCTCTTGACTTATGGACTCACGTGCACTTAATTGTTTTCTCATACGAAGTGCCAAATGTATTTTTATTTTGAAGCATGCACTGACTTTGAACCACAAACGTCTCTTCACAGATTTAAAAAGCTCCTGAATTCACCAACATGATGAACAAATTAGCTTGCACCGTTTCAAAAATTTTACCATAACACAGAATTTGAAGACAGGTAATACTGTGGGAACTAATTGTAACCTAGCCCAAATGTATTATAAGAAAAAAGCTTCTCCTTTTCTCTCTCTGTCCTTCTTCCCTTATCCCTCGTTAATGCCTGTTTCATCGGCACAGTTCCCAACAAAAGGTGAGCTTGGAACCAGCTATATTCAAAATTTGGGGATAAAGCACAACATGAGGTCAGTGCAAGGGCATGGGAACCAGAGCAGTCTCCAATGTGGTATCCTGCCAGGCAACACAGGAGTCACCATATCACCCACTAAAACTGTATTCACTCTATAATGCTGAAGAAAAATAACAGCAAGGGAGACCCCACAGAGAGAGCTTTAACTGCAGAGTGTAACATGATTTTAGTGCTGGGCTGGACTTGGGAATGCTGGTAATGGGGAAAAACATAATACAGCAATAACAGATGGTTTATAAGGAGAAGCTGGACAATTTTAGTCCCTATCACCCTATTGCACTTTTCTTGCACCATAACTTTGAAATAAATAAAACCACTTTGGAAAGCTATCTAAGTACTGAACAAAAACTATAATTGATATTGATCCATTCACCTCTCTTTTTACATATATGTGCTTTAAAAATGTGTTTATATACATATGCATTTTTGGTAAAGCATATAATTAGAATATGTGTATTTATTCAAATTTTAGCTGATTAACACACACACACACACACACACACACGAACCTTGAAGTTACTTCAGAAAAGGCATCCACTCATCCACCAAATTCCAAGAAGCTAAAAAACTATTTGTGATAGCCATTTCACTTGTTTTTATTACTTCTGAGTAACTATAGAATTTCCAATATTAATTCCAGTTTAGGTCCAAATCCACAAGCCAAACAGCATACCATATAAAACACAAGTTAGTGGATCATCACACTACAATTACTCTCGGATTTAAAATGTAAGAGCAGTGCATATCAAGTTTCTTGCACAATGGAAGTGTGGTGGTTTACAACTACCTGGGTACCACAGACCTCTATGAGGTTTACATACAGTTTGGTTACTGTATCAAGATATTTTATTTAGCTAAATTACTCTGCTAATGAAATTTTGAAAGAGCTTATTGTAGTTTTGTTATTATATACTATAATCAAATCACTAACATATTTGTGCCTATTTGTGCTCTAGAGGTTTTCCTCCAAATAAAAAAATTTTGTCTTTTTATTGCCATATCCATATGGCAAACAGAAGTCAAATCCTACAAATAATCCAACTGCCAAAAATGCACACCCACATTCCTAAATAAATATTAAAATATCTTTCTAGCGGGCTAAATTAATCATACTCTTGGTTTCAAAGTGCTGACTGACCTAATGTCATACAAGTATCCTTATAGTACCATGTACAAGCTGCACAAGGTATTAAATATTTGAGAACACAATTTCTGGATCAAACCTTTTTCTTCTATACTGCCCCTCTGAAGCTTCTAATCCTTTTGTTTTTAATTGGTATGCAATCTCCCATGTATGCATCCTCACTCTTATCAATGCCTATCAACCAGCAATATCCATCTTCCAGCTGCTCTGTTCTTTATGCCTCCATTCATTCCACTCCTTGTCCACAGGATGTCCTCTCTAAACCAGCATTCAAAGTTGCTGCACTGGTCTTTGAGCTCTGTTGATACCATATTTTGAAAGCAGACTCTGGAGCAGAGGCAAGTAAGGACAACCTAAGTGTGGCAGCACAGTAATGGTCTATTCTTTTCAGGGACCAGGATGCGAATACAAGGCACATGTGAACATTGTTAATAAACAACAATAAATCAATAATTAAAGATTTTACTTTTTTATGTATAACCAAGATTTTTCTTTTTTATTTCTATAGCCATGTGTGATACCATATGCTGTATTCAACTCACAGTGTATCTGACACACAAAAAGTGAGGCCTTGTATATAGCTCTATCTTCTAGAATACCTAAATCCCCAGGTGACATACAAAGTGCTGTTGATGCCAAGCATTTATGAGCTTTGCAAGTATAGTAATGGATTCCTAAAATGGAAATTTGCGGATTCCATTTAAAAATTAAGAATATTTAAAGGCATAATTCTTTTCCTATCTACAGTACATACTCTGCAAGCAGTTTCATAGGCTGAAGATACACACTGTATGCCATTTTTTAGTTCTATTTTATGAAATACATAATCTAAGTGCATAGCACACATGCTATTTCACACTGTAATTAACAAATTTTCTGTTGCGAATTAGCTCATTATTTTAGAAAAGGTATTGTGTCATGCTTTCTCATAGGAAAGATACTTAGCACACTGCATAAACTGCATTTGAAAGCAAATTACAGTTAACAAACATTCTGTACTAAGAATTTTGATCATAGCTGCAAACAAAATCAAATAACTAAGTAGTCTATAATAAAATAATATACAAGGAATTTCAACTGTTTAAATTGCTAAACTCCCATAGGCATGAAGATTGAAGAAACAACATTTTTAAATCCTCCCTGGCCGAAGTTTAGCATTTTTTAGGACAGAGGCAGTTGCTGAGTGCCTACCCCCACCAGTTAGATTCTTTTCATCCATTCTTCATCACTGGATAAAATACTTTTCCACCAATTCAGTGTAAAACTAAATATTAGCAAGCTATACGCAAAATGACAGCTATTTCCCTCAAATATCCTGACAAATTTGAAACTCTCTGTCACTTCTGAAGCATGACAGAGCAGTATCAAATATACTACATGTTGCACATACCAGTAACGAGTCTTTTATGACACAAGCCACTTCCTCCAGTGAATTCAACTGTATGGAAACCAGCTGGTCTAAAAGATATAATGTGGCTTTTTCAAGGCTTGGTAAGTGACGAAGCCACAGGCTGAAGACAGCAGTTTCAGGGAGGGAGATCTTCTTCCTGGTTTAGAGAGAAAAATACTGTTTTCTCTGAGAAACTGAAAGGAAGATGAAAAGTATGTTTTTGTTGGGTTTTTTTCAAAGCACACTGGAGAAAAAGAAGACACAAAGATCAACTTGCAGCAAGAGAGAGAAAATCCTGTTTACACTACTCTGTTCAGTATATAATAGCAAATAATGACAGGGGACCACCAACATCTGCAAATGAAACCTTACCACATGTCTGTAAAACAAAAAAAAAATTGATTATGATGGATGCCAGCAAATGGAAACAGGAGGTTTAAGTCTGAAGGTCCCTTCCTCTCTAGAGAAAGGTCCTGCTCCACACCTGTGCTCTTCCAAACCCAGACTGTGCTCTTCCAAACCCAGACTGCTTCCTGTAGACCAGCCTGCTCAGAAAGTGCCAGCCCCTGACAGATAAGCAGGAAGACCCTGGATAGTATGATTGCTGTCCAAATCAAAGCATTATCTGTCTTTGCAGACAAAAAAGTAAAAAAACAAGTGAGGTAGAGGCAGCTAAGTTTTCAGCCCGCCAACACTGACCAGAGTGTTTAGAAGATAAATGGTTAAGAAGGTAGTTGTTGCTTCACCTGAAGCCTTCAGTTATAGCTCAGCTGAAGTACAGTGTTGTATATCTAGGAAACAGAAGGCAGAATTTATTTTGAGTCAACACTGTAACTTGTGTGGATCAGCACAAGTCAAAATACACTAAAGAACCACCCAACAAGAAAAGATATCACAGCAAAAAACATCCTGGAAAATGTTTTGTAGCTATCACGATACTTGAAAATTAAAATGTTAAAAACAAACAAACAAAACAATAAACAACAAGAAATATGTGCCTTGGTCTTAAATCAAGTTAAGATTAAAAAAAAAATTAAAATTAAGCTAGAGAGTACATGCAAACTAAAGCTTCTGATAAGATTTAACACCATTTTGGGATCCATTTTCAAGGTCTGTATTTTGCCACACATTTATTTAAATATCAGCCCTCACAGCCTTCTGTGACTGCCCTTGCAGATGGTCCCACTGGAACAATGCTCAGTTCTGTGGAGCACTGCAAGTCCCAGTATCTAATATCCCTAGTTCCTGGAGCAGAATTCACCCATGTTCAGAAGGAAAACAGGTATTCAGAACACAATGAGAGAGGTAGGGAACACAGAATTCAGCTGTTAAAGTAGAGAACAAAAAAAAAAAATCCAACAACCAAGCACATTCACAGTAAGATCACATAAGCTTCAGAGATGGGCCAGGAGTATAGAACACAAAGCATGTGTAAGCCTATATTGGCTCTCACAGAAACCATACATTTCTGTCAAGGGCCCTTAGGGTATCACTTAGTCAAGAGCCACGTGAATAATGCGGGCTCGTTGTGATAAACAAATAGCCCTGAAGTTAAAAAAAGGGATGATCATTTCAGTCAGAACAACATTTTATGACCACCTAAAGGATGAGCCAGCAGTGTGCGCTTGCAGACTGGAAAGCCAACACTATCCTGGGCTGCATCAAAAGGAGCATCACCAGCAGGTCGAAGGAGGTGATCCTGCCCCTTTATTCTGCTCTCATGAGACCTCACTTGGAGTACTGTGTGCAGTTCTGGTGTCCTCAACATAAAAAGGACATGGATCTGTTGGAACAAGTCCAGAGGAGAGCCACAAGGATGATCAGGGGACTGGAGCACCTCCCATATGAAGACAGGCTGAGAAAGTTGGGGCTGTTCAGCCTGGAGAAGAGAAGGCTGCATGGAGACCGCATAGCACCCTTCCAGTATCTGAAGGGGGCCTATAAGGATGCTGGGGATGGACTCTTCATTAGGGAATGTAGTAACAGGACAAGGGGTAATGGGTTAAAACTTAAAACAGGGGAAGTTTAGATTGGATATAAGGAGGAAATTCTTTCCTGTTAGGGTGGTGAGGCACTGGAATGGGTTGTCCAGGGAGGTTGTGAATGCTTCATCCCTGGCAGTGTTCAAGGCCAGGTTGGACGAGGCCTTGGGTGATATGGTTTAGAGCAAGGTGTCCCTGCCCATGGCAGGGGGGTTGGAACTCGATGATCTTAAGGTCCTTTCCAACCCTAACTATTCTATGATTCTATGATTCAGACTCTCATCATGAAGCGGCAAAAGTATGTCGTGATGGACTGCCCATCAGCTTACTGACATCTGTATAGATCACCTGTGCTGAACCTATAAACTTGCCCTGAAAGTTTTCCAGACTGTGTTATTGCTTGTGCAACACGCCCAGTCTTAAGGCAACATGTCCAGTTTGAAGCCACAAAAGGTGGAAAAGTGAAAGATAGCTCTCTCTTTTCTGGGACATGTTTTTCACTACAGATCTTCACATTCCTTTTCTACATATATTCCTCAACTTCTAGTAACATTTACAAATTAATAATTGTGCTTTTCCACTAATTATTGATTTTTGCTGGATTCTTTAGTGGAGCAATATAACAATTTTCATTGGAACATCTCAGAAATTACAATATTGAGTACAGAGAAAGAAATTAAAACTTTGGTTAAAATGGAGACAAATGAATAATTGAAGTGCTCACACAGTACCTTCTCTAATATTAAAAAAATAAATAAATCTGTATAATACAGGCCCTCAGCTATAATCTGAATAAACCAACTCTCAACCAGAAGTAGGCTGTGCTTTCGCTGTCTTTCCTTCCCTGGCATAGATAATTTGCTGATGCAGCTTCACTCAGCTGGTTGTCATCAACAGACTTTTATCAAAACAGTGGGTTTAGTGAGAATAAAATAAGCAAAGTTGTATTTAAAAAACTGCTCCTCTCAGACTCATTAAAAATTATCTGCTGAAAACCAGGAAAGTTTAAAATCTTGAAAACAAATTTCACAGGAAAAAAAACCCAGAAATATAGAAGCACTCAAACATACAGATGTATCTTGTGCCCAGAAAAATAAAGGTGGCTCTCAAAATACCAAGTTAGGAATGTTGATAGACTTATGTGAAAGGTAAATCACACTTTTATGAAAAGCAATCAGGTCTTTTACAAAATTCTTAAAATTAATTGAAGACTTTAACCTCCATTTTACAGAAAAGGTGGGACGAAGTTCCAGTCAATATTTGAAGCTGTTATTCCACAATTTTCACATCAGCAACATAAAATTCTGCTTTGGCAAACAAACTGAGCTCTGCTATTTGACTGTGGAAGATGTACAGTGCATCCAACATACAAACACAGAGAAAAGACATTTAATTGAATTAATAATGCTTAGAAAAAGAGCACAAAAAGCATACAGACCATGCTACTTACTTACTTTAAAAAGGCCTCATTCACAGCCTCCAGAAACTCTGAACTGAGAATTTCTTTTGATGCACCTCCATGGTAAAGAAGGAGAGTTTCCAGCAGTGGAGTTAGATCAGGCAAAGTAATAAGAGGGAGGCAGAAAAGGGACACAGCATTCACACGACTGGCTGAAACTCTGAGGGAAAAATAAATACAGTTCACCCAGAACTTCAATTTCTAAAATATTATAAGGTAAAAGAAGATTAAATTCTTTACAGAAGGTAAATATAAGAGATGAGTATCTTAATTGCAGAAAAAAATACTTATTAGAATGACTGTTGACGTGTCATTACATATTGCCTGAAAAATCTCAAGAGATCAGATAAAATTCTAGTGCTCAAGGCAAACCAAATGAGGAATATCACCCCAATTCTGAAGTGCAGCCAATTGCATTCACTCAGTAATAACACCCTTCCTAGGAGGGCATACTTGCCTTTTCATGATCAGCAAAGCACAGATTAAGACTATAGATTCACAGCTCCCATGTTGGTTTGCTAGACACTCACAAAAGACCACCTAGCTGCTTTTAAGGCCTCCTTTTGTTCCCTTCACCTTTATCCTCTCAACAGAGACAACTTCTATGAACCAAACAGTATGACTGCTGCTGTCTTCAAGCGCTCAGCTGAAAAGTTTTTGTCTTACAGGTCTCCAGTTGAAGGAATGTTAAGACTTGTTCATATATGAACCACTCAGTTGACCTCAACGCTAAAACTACATGCTTGGAAAGGATTAAAGACAGTAGAACCTGGAACATAAACAAAACATGGAACCTTTGGAACATAAAAAGGAAAATAGCACACAATGCAAAAGGTAACATCTGCAAAAGGAAATCACAAGTTTCCCAGAGCATATGTATTTTCCAGCACATGAAACTGCAGATTTTTCTGAATGCATTTTTGAGGCAGATATTACACTACAGGCTGCTGTGAATAAGAGGTAACTCTATGGCTCTACATATATTAAACCTACTCCCAAATAGATGTTGCCTAATGATCATTGGCATATGCTGATAGATGTGCTTTGACCTGTGGACACGGGGTACCATTGTGGTTTCCACAGTGAGAGAAATAAAACATGACACATTTTCAAAGACTCAAATTTCTCAGTGAGCACATAACCAAATATGTGTTTTAGGTTTCTTACACTAAAACACCTCGAGATGCAGTTTTACTATCAGGAGTGTTTCGGTACAAATAGTAATTATTAGGCTGGTATTGAAAGTGCAGTAGTTTGGTTTTTTTTCCCAAGGATATACATGTAAAGTTCACAGACCTGAGACTTTAAATCAGTCCCCTTTACAATATTTTATTTCCTTATCCAGGTTTAGCAAACTTAAGCAGCTTCCCTTACTCAGAAGAAAAAGCCTGCAAAGGCAATTTTCTTCTTCTTCTACATAATCTTCAAAATATGTTCTTGGAGAATACTGCACAGTGCATTCCACTGTGTGCAATCAATTTGCACAGAAACAGGGATGATTCAAGTCAGATATAAGGAAGAAGTTCTTTACTGTTTGGATGGCAAGGCACTGGAACGGGTTGCCCAAAGAAGTGGTAAATGCTCTGTCCCTGGCAGCGTTCAAGGCCAGGCCGGACAGGGTAACCTGATCTAGTGAAAGATGTTGCTGCCTGCAGCAGAGGAGTTAGGGTAGATGATCTCTGAAGGTCCCTTCTAAACCAAACCATTCTAAGTCACTCAGACCATTCTATAAACTCTCACGTGAAGCACATCTTAACAAGCTTGTCGACACCTGAAATTATCTACATGTATATCAAAATCTTTCCATCCAAAGCCTAAGTTGCCCAAGCATGGGCCTCACTGAACCATAATGATCAAAACTAAAACATATCAAAATGGTGTTTAGGTAACACCTACCTCCCCTGAATGTTAAGTCCACTGAACTGATTTCCTCTGAGTTCTGTTACTAATGAAAAGACCATCTGTTAAATAAAATAAAATAAATTATACATACTTCAAATAAGCAGACATTAGTTCCATGGTTCTCTGTGTGACTGACTTACTGTAGAGGTTAATAATTTTCTCTATTCACTTCAGGTTTATTTTTAATTGGGTTTTTTTTTATTATTGATGCCAAATAAAGCTGTCCAGATCACTGAATAAACTATGCTGCAAAACGTTTATTAGCACACATTACATGCCTTCCACATCTGAAAAGTAAGAAGCTATTTGCTTTAGGTCTGCTTCCCCAGGAGTTAAGGCAAAATTTCAGAGAAGCATTACTAACAATCTGTATATGTTTTATGTAATTTAAGTCGACATATTATGAAATATTATCCCCATTATTTTTACATACTAAATGTAAAAGACACTTCTCCCAAGATGTAGGGCTCATATACCATTTTAAATGCAGTTTACATAGTCAAAAAAAGCATTCAAAAAGTTACATTCTAATACACAATATACGTAATTTAAACTTCACAGGGAAAAACATTGATAGGGCAGATTATTTTTTTTTGTTATAACACAACAGCAACAGGAGTTTTGTTTTTATGAACCTCTATTACAGCATAATCTAATAAAATTTTTCTCATTTGTCTAGAGATCTCCCACTTCATTTTTTCCCTTAAAAGGCTGCAAAAGTAACTGAGGTAAGAAAAGATAAACAAAATTCAGACCATGTTCCTTATCACAATGACAGCTCCGTGTATGTGCTTATAAACTGGTGATTTATTATTAACAAAATCTCAATTGCACAAAATACTTACATTTTTAACTAAGTGACAATAATAATCTGCTGACGTGTAGCCGAGAGTTGATAGGAATGTACTGGTTGCAGCTTCATTACTTTCCCACTTGGAAGAAGAAAGGAGATGGCACAGCATACTCTGTGAGAAAAAAACAGAAGTGCAATGAAAAAAGTATTAGGCCACAACATGCTGTGTAAAAGGAACTCTCTGCTATTGGACTGTATGGGATTGCTATTTGGGGTAAGATCTTTCGGTCAGTTGTGGCCATTTTACACCATCAACACAAAAGAACAAGCAGCTCCCATCAACCATAAGGAAAATGCTGCAATTCACACACCACATGATTTCAGTAGCTGTGCAATAGCAATGGAGGCCATCCATGTCAAAACCTGATAGACCTCTAGGTAGGTTTCAGTTCTCAGGGGAGAATTTCAGTCTGGTATCATCTGGATAGCAGTAGTCAACATTGCTACGCAGCAAAAAACTCACCTGTAGTCTTGATCAAGAAGAGAAAGTTCAAAGTTAGCATTTACTTTTCTGTATTGCTCCTTCAAGAGGCCCCAGTATTTTTTTGACAGGATTCAGGATCTAGCCTCACAATTTAATTTGCTTAATTTCTTCATTATTTTGAAAAGATAATTATAACATTTTAGTGTGACATTTAATTCTCTACAATTTCATTACAAAATGCTGTTAGTCATATTTAAAACCCTTCTGAATATAAAATGAAAACAATCCTTTGATGATAGCTTCAGAGTGAAGTCAGATGAACACATGTGGTACATTGGTTCTGCAGGCACACACCAAGGACTTGAACAGCGCTCTGGTTTTGCGTTTCCCCAGTCCTTCAGAGCTCTACTACAGCTCTGCTCTTCTTTTGATGGATGTTACACCCCAGTACCTTCCCAACTGAACTCCTTTATGTAAACAGTTGTGAGAAATCTTAAGCAGGTTTTTGTATCCTGCTGTCATAACTGAGCAGAAGTAGTTTTATGTTGCTTATCAAATGATCTGCTCTGTATTTGGTACAGTTTTCTTTTCTTCCTGTCCTCTATTGCTACATACTGATACAACAACAGCTTCATTCCCTTTCCAGAGGTTCATTTGTGGGCTTTATATATCATTGAGACTTAAAAGTATAAACTATTCATATGGCAAGAAGAATAAACCCTTTGTAACAAAGGGTCAGGATTAGTAAGCACCGAGAAAGACCTTCATTTTAAAAATATGTAATTAAAAGGAAAGTTCAGACAAAAGCTCTGTGACTTCTGTGGTCATAGGGTGTGTCACTCTCTATATGCTTTTTAGAAGAGGGATCTGACGGAAGATTTGAGACTTAAAAAAACCCACAAATCAGTTAGTTCATTTTATCCTTTCAGAAATACAAACCAAATATGTATGCATGCTTTTGCCAAATATCCCTAAGCAAAGTAGAAAATTTGAGATCTACGTAATTGTCAGCTATTTCTGGCAATAAATCCATTACCACTCACTGTCTAATCCACTAATGCCATATTCTACAAGACAGAAAAATGGATGAGTCTGTGGCAGAAATGCTGCATTCAGGAGAAAAAATAAAAAGTGTCATGATTCTAGAAAATGAACTGCAGTCAGGCACACTGTGAGTTCAGAAATTATTTCTGTCTTGATTTCTCTTGCTATTCATTAAGTAGGAAGCAGGAAGGAAACCACCTTGGCTCTAGCTGCAAGAGAATACATCCATCCTGATTGCCTTGGATTAATGTTCTGTTACATAATCCCTTTCAGACTAAAACTGAATTAATAAATTTTCATAAAGCCCTCACAATGACAGACCTTCTTTAACAACCTTGCCAGTGGCTTTATTTTATTGATGCAATTTATACTGAGTATTATTCTAGCTGATTCAATTTAACCACTGCTGCACAGAGATTTCTAATATCTTTAACAGGCAGATAATCCTAGGAACATCTGCATAAAGAGATAAAATCATTTACTTTATCAGCATAAACACAGTGCTTCATATGCTTTTAGACTGGCTATTAGGAAAAAATTATTTATCAGTAGGGTGATCAAGTATTAGAACAGGCTGCCCAGGGAAGTGGTGGAATCACTGTCCCTGAAGTTGTTCAACACATATGTAGATGAGGCCCTTAATGATATGGTTTAGTGTTGGTTTGGGCAGTCCTGGGGTAATGGTTGGACTTGATGACCTTAAAGGTCTTTTCCAACCTAGTTTATTCTATGATTCTGTATCTTCCAGGTTTTGTAGTGGAGAAGGCCTGATTTAACGTTTACTCCTCTGATTTATAGATTGGTTACAAGGCTGTCCCCTATTAATTCTCTCAGGGAAAGTGGAGGGAATAGACTTGAAACTAAAGACTTCTGAGAATACAAATTAAGAAAACAGGCCACTGTGTTCCCTGGTTATTGTCCCGCTGTATCTACAGAGGACTAAGCAACTGAGTGACATTTCCTACATACCACTTTTCAATTAATCTAAGCCAACTCTTTCAATATTCCTCTAAGTAATAAAGGCCAATTTCCATGCTCTATAATGGATTTGTTGAGTTACTCCGTGAAGTTTGTTTCTTGAAGTTTGATCTCTTAGAGCACATGTATCTATGAAAGCCCTTCCACTGAGATAAGCAGCACAGCACTGGGCGGATACCAACTCAGCTAGTGTCCACAACTCCAGAAAGGGGGAGGAGGTGCATTAGTCTTCTGATACTGTCTTCACTAATCAGGGATCCAAAGCTTTTTTCCCTTCTTTCTCTAATAGGAAGTATCTTACTGCTCATGTTGACAGAGAAAAATACAGAAGCCTGAATTAAAAGTATAATTACTTCTTAAATTAGACATCAGCACAGAAATAGCACTTGATTTCTATTACAGGACCACATGACAAGTTTTATGCTAGTAACTGTATTTGTGTAGCAACTGTCCTGGAATTTATGACCATTTCAAAGACATTTCAGGGGAACCAGATTAAAAAACAACTGTTTCTGGAAACTTCTCAATACACTCTCTTCGAAGTGGTTATGATACTGAATGTCCTCAGAAGCAGATGTGAAAATCAGTGGGGAAATATATTCACCGGGATGAGCCATTCAAAAAGCCATGACACTCCTGGGCCCTTTTTGCCAACTTGGATGAGTCTGTCAAAGTGATAGGTAGAGCAGGACAGAACAGAAGAATTTATCATTTATCTATCATACAGAACATTTCTCTTTATTATATTTTCCTTGAAAACACAGAGTGCCAATATTTTTTGAGAAGAGACAATCTGCTGAAAATTATGATCCATGCAAATTTGTCGGAGTAAGTACAACATGGATACCTGAGTGTAAATTTCTGGCATCTGGTCAAGAAGCAGGTTTATTTCTGACCTTTCCATCTGCTTTGAAAGAAACCAGATTTCCTCAGCTTTGCTAAGAAAAAGCAGGTATAGTTAGAAAAACTATTCAGAGGAAACATTAGAAGTTAGTGCTATTTCCTCTTTGCATTTTATCAGATTTTGGAATATTTCTTGTATAGCAATAATTTCAGAAGTCTGTAATCAATTTTATTCTTAGATGCTCCCTGTACAGTCAGGTGGCACACTGCTTTCAACACAGGTCTAGAAGATGAGATCAAATTCTGTTTCCAACCTGGTTTTAAAAATACTTCAAAACTATGTTGTCAAGCACAACATTAATGATAATTTAGATAATATGATTTCCAATCATTATTAAAAAAATAAAAATGCAATAAAATAGGCACTATTTTTTTTTCTTTGAATAGTTCAGATTCTAACATCCCAAATTAATTCCTAAATTATTTTTAAAGGAGTCCTCGGGAAGCAAGTTATACACATTGCTCTTATTTCTTGAAAAGTAAACTAATTTGTTTGTTTACTAGCTTCCAGCAGCTCAGTCCAAACCTAATTCCTACTAGTATTTTCTTTAAAATCCTGCCTGAAGACCTAAGGGTTCTATTTTACTCCATACCCTCTACATGCCCCATACCCTATACATGGTCAACAACAAAACATAAACAAGGTCTTGTATTTTTAGATCCTTTTTACTATGAAATAAACATCCAGTTCTGGAGAACCGTAGTAGCTAAGTCTGCAAATGACAAGGCAGCATGGTATTTCAGAGGCTGCTTATGAAATCAATTCTATGACATAACACAATCCGTATTATTTTCACATGCTTATCCATTCATAAAAAAGCCTCTGAGTTTTAATTTTGTTTAGAAGACCTCTTGCTCACTTGCTCCTTAGTTCCAGGAAAGACAGAAAATTAGTTCTCCACAAACCAAAATCAAAATGTAAAAAAATAATGGTAGTCAAATATTACACAAATTTAAACAATGTAGCTTCCAAAGTATTGTTTTATTCTAATTAATTTTGTATTCTTGACATTTATTAAAATCTCAGAGTATACATTAGGTGAAATTATATGCCATATATATTGGTTAACAATATAATTATTATCAGCACATGAAAGTGTATTTTATAAGCTGGTAAAAAAATAACTGCTTACTACTGATAAACTAATGAAAATCTCCAATTTCTGCTTTAAAATTAGTTAAAATACACTTCAAATAGACTATGTACACATGGGTATTTCAATGATTAGTTAGCCAACACAAGGATAGTTCAATGATTAGTTAGTCAACACAACCTCCCATTTTACCAAATTGAGTCTATTTGAGTAACCTCAGTCACTAGGTTTCCTCTAGTATCCAGTAGAGGATGGAGGTTCTCCCTGGCCCTCCTTTTATTGCGAATATGTCTGAAAAAATACTCTTGTTATCTTTTATGGCAGTTCCACCTGTGCCTTCACCTTTCTAACTTTCTCTCTGCATAACCTAACAACATCCTTGTACTTTTCATGGCGAACCAGTCCTTCTCCAACAGATAATGAATTCTATTCTTCCTAGAGTTCCAGCAATATGTCCCTGTTCAGCCAGGATGGTCTCTTCCCCATCGTCTGATTTTCAGAAGATAGGGACTGGCTGCTCCTGTGCCCAATGGATTTCGTACCTCAAGAGTGTCCAGCCTTCCTGGACCCCTTTATCTTTCAGTAATATTTCCCAAGGAATTGTGCCAACCAGCATCCTAAACAGGCCAAAGTCAGCCCTCTGGAAGTCTAAAGTGAAGGTTTTGCTGACCTTCTTCCTGACTCCTCCAAGGACTAAAAATTCCCCCATTTTGTGATTGCTTTGCCCAACATAGCCTCCAACCATTATATCACCCACCAGTCCTTCTGTTTGTGAACAGCAAAGCTAGACAGACATCTCCCCTAGGTGGCTCACTAACCATGGGTTAGGAAGTTATCTTCCACACCAAATCAATTCAGTTTCAACTTAACTTTAAGAGAGCTTAGAATATTCTTCAGTAATATACTGGATCAGGGCCAAAGTGCCTAAGTAGAAGGTGGGGAGGAGTTTTCTTTCTACATTTCTTTCTGACATTCACTGTCAGGAAGTTTTTTGTTTCAGCACAGCTCATGGATACATGCATTTGCAGGATGGTTTTCATTAGCTAAATTCTATACCACAAGTTCAGGATTTACTGGAGCTCTCATTTTTCTCTTTATTCACTTGGAATGACAATCTGACATCTGCCCACATCTAAATCCTCACTGATAACCATGAAAGACTAGTTGATTGTAAACAAATTATTCTGCTAAACACTCCTACAGAGACAAGGGTCTTGCCATTTAAGCATGTGATCAAGTTACAGAAAATCTGTAGATAAATTACTAGATTGAATATTACTTTAAAATAAAAAAATAAAATAAAAATAACCACCACCCCCCAAAAACCAACACACACCCCAAAAAAACAACCTAAAACAAATAATAAACAATCCAGGAATATATTATTCTTTCACAAAATTAACATTGGCAGATGTGCAGACTTCATTGCTTTTCACATATTCCCAGGCAGGAAGACACAGATTCTATGAAATTCCCCACACTGTACCTGATGCAGAGCCCTTCACCTTGTTCTGTCCTTGAAGCATGTGAGCAGGCTCACCTTCAGTCAGTGTTTGCAGTAAAACTGCTTAAGTGCTCTAAACACAAGGCCAATTGCCTTAACTTCTCTTCAACAACAGTAATTGCAATTTGCTTCTTAAAAAAAAGTAATAATTGCAAAAATACAGAAAAGGACCATGAAAACCTACTAGAAAAACTTAACTGGGGGAAAAAAAAAGTATTCAGATTTTTTTTAAGAAATCAATGGAATTGTGTACGAATTATAACTTGCTGATATATGTGACTTATTAAAAAGACTACCCTCATGTTTTACCTCTATTTCTTAAAACAGAGAAAAATGTTACATATGGACCTGAGCCTAATCTCAAAATTATATGAAGGAAAGAAAATTATGGGAAAGGAAGGGATGGGGAAGTTGCCTTGTTGTTCCCTCACCCGTTCAAGCTCAGTTAACTTCTGTGAAACTAGCACAGGAAAAACATGTTGCACTACTCCTGTGGCTAAGACCACACAACTGTTTAATGGATAAGTTCCAAAGCCTAAGCTCCATCTGCAAATCACTAACAAAACCCATGGAAATCATAAGAAAGAAGCTAAAGAACTGGGGGGGTTTAGCCAGCTTTAAGTCTATTCTTGGCCTCAGACAGGAAAAGCAGTTTCAAATCTCCTTCTCTTTCCTTTCTCCTTTCTCTTTAAGAAACACCCACCTAGAAAGTGCTATTACTCTTTGTATTAAAAAGGGGTGACTTTAGCTGCTAAAATAAAACACACATTTACACTAACTTACAAAAGGAAATTCACTAGCCTTACCAGAGTCAACCATTAGTTTTTTTTATTTTTTTTTAAAGCTCTCTGGTTTAACTAGCCAGAGATTTAAAATTAATTTCCCCTCTTCTCTCCAAAACTTCAAAAGCCAAAATGCAAAGTTCCCACAGAATTCCTTAAAAAAAAAAAAAAGAAACAAAAAAGGGAAAAGAGGGATTAATAAGTTTAAGTTTAGAAAGAGTGGATGCATCATTAAAATGGTTTCACTTTTAGTTTAAATCCATAAATTCAATAATTTCTAGAGAAAAGATTGATGCAGAGGGTTGACCAATGTGCAGGGGGGTTAGAGGAATTTGCTTGCTTAAGCAAAGGTATTGTCTGTACCTATCATGCCTACTAAGCAGAACAAAGGCACTAACTATTGATAAGGAAGACACTTGGTTCTATTGACAAGGAAAAGCAGACACCTGATTCAGCTGATAAGCACCTATTGACAGGGAAAAGCAGACTCCTGAATCTACTGTTAAGGGGGAGAAGAAGATGGCTGATGGCTGGGACCAAACCCTAAGGCCATAGGTGGAGACTAAAAGGTGAAAAGTTCAAGAAGAGGAAGACTCATTTACTTCATCTTGAAGACCCCTACCCACAGGAGGAAGACTCATTTACTTCATCTTGAGACCCCTGCCCATGACCAGAGGGGGCACTGCGCAGGCGCAAAGGACCTTCTAGCTCACTGTAATACGAAGCGGGGATAGGACATGAATATGCATAGGTGTATGGTGCAACCTGATAAATGAGGCACGCATGACTTTGAGGAATTACCCCGGTGTGTCTCAGCGCTGAATAAAAAACATACCTACTTTACAACTTTAACGAGTTGTGGAGTCAATCCGCGCATCAAGATAATCCCAATGCTTTTTTCAATAAATGTACCAAATGTCAGATTTTTGTATTTCCAACAGGTACATGCTGCAAATACCCAAAGATCACCTAACCTAGAAAGTTTTTTAGGAAAAGTTACTTTTAGTGAGTTGGCTTTAGAGTTCGTAAGTATCAAGCTGTTAAAAGTTTACAGGGAGAAAAATTATGACTGTACTCTTTATCGAAAAAGCACAAAACACACATATAATGGTGATGCAACAACTTCTGGTCACTAATGATATTAGGTTTAGCAAAAGTATATCATACCACCAGAATTTCTTCAAATAGAGACCTCTTTTTGTTTGTCAGTAAAAATCATTATTCTTTACTAGAGCCACCTGGCAGTACTAAAGTGCTCTGAGAAATGTCAGCTGGCTAGCAAATTGTGACGCTGTTAAAGCTCAAGCAGCCCTGCAGGAAAGCAGAATCCTTAGTTTCTAATTTTGTTCTCTGAGATACTTAGCTTTTGTTTATTTTGGCCCAGAAGCCAAGAACTTACATATATTCACATTAGCTTGGCATTGTTAAAAAATTATCTATTTGAAAAAGAAGTCTGGTTTCCTCCAGCCCACTCATATTATATTATTTTTAACTAGAAGAAAATGGTAGTACTTGCAAATCTGCAAGCACTGCAAATTCTGTTACATCCTACCAATGCTGTTACCTAGAGGTGACTAGAGAAAGTCCAAATCAGCTTAGAAAGGTGATTCATAAGGAATTTAGTGAAAAGGCTAACTAACAATTCAGATGTATAATAACAGGTCAGAAATGACCAAGAACTCCCTTTGGTTGCCTTTCCAAAAACTGAAATAACATTGTCAACAACAACAAATACTGTCAGAGAACTCAGTAAAACTTTAGGACAATAAGCATCAGAAACTGACTATGTGCTGTGTATGAAAATTCCATTTTAATTCTTAAATGGTCTCACTTCATTTAAAAGAGCCAACCCCAATCTCTTATTGTATGAGTATCTCTGAACGTCTTCAATCACCATCCTGTCCTTTATGACAAATATTATTTTAGAACATATTCCATTAGAATTCTTGAATACACACTGTATCGATACAATGGTATGTACCATACATCATATACAGCTACTTACTCATCTTTGATTTATTGGTCAATTTTACTTTCACCGCAATTTTCTGCCTCCCATATAAGTTACCCACTGTAACCATAGCTAAGATTATCACTTTTTAACCTGCTAGAGGCAGAACTGTGTATTAGCAAGTTTAAGAGGGAGATACATGTTCAATCTTAAGCAGGTATTGTTAGAATTGGGTTTCCTTAGATGCTTACCAAATGTAGTCTCACACTCTTTAGCAGCTGGTGCAGCTGAACAGAAATGTTAAGCAATGGTTCTGAAAACACTCCACCTCTGGCCTACATATTTTGTGTACACACAGGACACAGACACCAGGGATACGAATAAAAAGGGACAGCAGCTCTGACGAGCACATTTTCCTTTCCAGGTTAATACCCAGGACACAAACACATCACACAAAAGACTGAGAAAACTACCTTTATCACTCCTTACTTCCTCAGGACACACTGCAAAGCAAGCAGACTTGGTTTTCAAAACTGTAGTTTAAACAGCAATTTAAAACTGAAAGGTCCTATATTGCATTAGGAGTTCATTAAGTCACTGGGCTTTAAAAAGTGATGTCAGATCACAAAATTGTGCGTGTATCTCACTTAACAGTGCTTTCTGTTTTGATTCAAATTAAAATTGACTTTCAACTGTTAGTTACCAAGTGAAAGTTAAGACGTTTCTTTCAAGCTCATTTACATGTTGATTTCACATATGCCTAAATATAATGTAAAAGCCCATCCATCAAAAATGTATCCTGCTATGCCCATACACTTATGTAACAGAATTACAGTAACTGTCTTCAACTGCATTTGATTTACATACTCCAAAAAGGCTTGTAAATCATTGTGTATGTGTCTGCATGACACCGAGTTTAGCCATTTAAATCTATTTCATGAAACTCAAGATTCCAGATGAATATTATGTAAAACATTAAGGAAGTGAAATCAGCTTCCAAAGCAGTAAACTGGCTACCAGGTTAAGGAAAAAAAAAAAACAACCACAAAACACCACCACCAAAAAGACACCCCCCCCACATATACACCCCAAAAAACCTGAAACAAACCAAAAAACCAAACACCCTCCCCCCAAAAATCCTCAAACCAACAAGCTTATTTTGGTTGGAGAGAAAACGCTGTGCTAATGGCTAGAGCAACAGTAAACAGTAACAGTAAAACACACACTAAGCACTGAAAGAAGTTGGGAGAATGAAAACAACAAAGATTAAAGGCTTTTAAAAAGGGATTAAACATTGTACAGCCTTTAATATAAGTGCAGAGTTTATTATTGCCAAAAATCAACAAAACATTCAGGTTTTAAAGTAACATATATTTGTATCTTCAAAACCAAAAAACCACAACACCAACACAAAACTAACAAAAGCAAACAACTTTTTGAAGAGTCTATATATATATTACATTATATACTATTTACTTCAAGCAGAAAGCAGAACTGATTCGGTAGGAAGCATGACCTGTATGGTTATGGGTGACAAAGGCAAGCAGGCAAAAGGAAGCTATACTTTCTCAGAATTAAAACCCTGTAAAAGTCTGTGGATTGCTGTTTACTTCAGGTCTGGTTTACAACCACTGCTGCACAGAGAAGGGACTGACTGAAATGTCTGCAGCCTGTGGCCACCCACGCTATGGGAAGCAGTATGATTAAAGAGAGTGCTACGTTCTTGTATCTGCCAGCAAAGTCTGCTCCATGCTGTAATTATTATACTTGCAGTCTTATAATCTGTTGCATCTGTTGTGGCAAGTCCCCTTACATTGTCCAACAAGAAAACCACTGAATATGAATAGCAAGTTATTTTTAATGTGCACAAATGGCTCAAAAACTGGATACTTCAAATACTTTTAAGTTTAGGAAAACATCTGCCTTATAGTATAGCCAGTGCCATGGTGATAGCAGATCTACTGCTGAAACACCCACTTTGACCTACTTACCAAAAGATACAGCTTGACACACCACGCTTTCACTCCACATCTTTATGAGATAAGTCTTTGCTTTAGATCTTTAAAGTACAAAAACTATGTGAACTGTGGATTAGACATGTATCTAGAGAGCACTAAAATATTACAATCCCATCTGTCACTTCATTAAGTGATTACACACATGAACATTTTCAATGAACCTATGATTTAAATGCATAACTTCTGCCTTTCTCTTTAAGAACATTTAATATTTCATAGTAAAAGTAACTTTAAAAAGCAATAAAATAAGCCCTAAACATCAAAATAAGTAGCAGTTCTCTTAGCAGAAAATTTAATTTCAAATTCTGATCTCTGCAATAAGTAATAAAAAAAGGTAAAAACATATTCCATGCGTTCTCCTGAATGTCTGATGCTCTACCACACAAAATTAAGCAGTAAAATGCTGATGTTGGAAGCACAACACATAGCTGTTATTGCACTCTTCCCTAACAAATTTATGAGGCAGTCTGCACCATTTCAACAATTTTACCAGGAGCTGGCTGCACAGATGCTCCTGTGGAAAGCACATATTGTCTGCTAGCTATAAATATGAAGTGTTACATTAACCAGCATGCCACTGCCTAGCAAAGGAGGGAAGAAGGCTGTACCAAAAGCAAAGCTGAATGAAAAAAATCAAGGACTGGGTAAAAGCCCATTTGTCTCCACCAACTCCAGACCACTTCCTGAGGAAATGTCTTTAGAACCCTTTGATATAAACCTTTGATTAGAGGCAAGGATAAATTCCACATATAGTGGCTGAGGAGAAGTGCCACAGACTCCTGAAGGACCACAGGAAAATACACAAAAAGTTAATATGAAAAGTATAAACAAGTTACATACTTTAATCACCATCAGATGTCTTTCGTCTGAAGGAATACACTAAGGTCGTTGCAGTCATCAAAGTTCCTGATGATTATTTGCACAGGTTAGAGAAGGAATGATAACTCCTCTTTTCCAAACACACCAAAACAGCTGTAAGATCCCTAAAACCACAAGAGTGAGCCTCAGAAAGTGGTTAAGTAACTTTGAGATAAATTGTGTTCCAGAAGACTTAACATTTTCTGTTTCTCTCTTGGGTGCATGCCCCCTCGAAAACAGACCACTTGCTTCCCACAGCTGCTAGGGAAAACCAGATCCCCCACTCCATGCTTCCCCATCCCTCTTAAATGGGGATTGCCTTCTGATTATTTTCTATTTTAACTATGGCAAAGCATTATAGTGATACAAAGGTAAGAAACAGTCTAAAGCAACCAGTTACTCATTTTAGTCTGAATATTACTAAAATTAGTATTCTCTCCTTAAAAGGGGAAACAACAAAAAGTTTTGAATGCTGTATTTGTAATAAAACCATGCTAAAACCTACACTCTATAACACAGATTCTTCCTCTGCTAACTTTCCCAATAATAAATAGCAGATAAAATATATTCATAATTTTAACTGAAATCTGTTCTGCTCTTAATCTCTTTCAAAACTGTCTAGATAAGAAGAAAAAACCATGTTTCTCAGTATGACCTCTAGCAATTCATAAACTGTTTAATAGATGCATTACCCATATTTGTCATTAATATAGTATTCTTATCTCAGAGACATTTCAAATACGTTAATATTTTTCTGCATCAAATGGTCTTGGGGCCCATTTGTCCTGTCAAATGACAAATTATTCAGGCTCTTCCTAACTTAATAAAGCAGATTAAAGACCAATCTTGAGGTTCACTACAATTTGTGGACTAAGTATCTTCTTTGTGTTAGCTTAGATGCCCATCTCCTATAAAAATGTGAGTTTGTAGACTTCTTTTCATAAAGGCAGAACAATATTTAAAAAATAATAAAAAATTAAAAGCTTTTTTACACTATATTTGTATTATTCTTAATATAGGGTGTTCTTTCCTAAAAACCTTTTCTGATGTGTTTTTAAATGACAAAGTGTGCATAGAAATAAAAATAGCAGGTAGCCAAGTTTTATTGAAAGATGACAAGTATATTCGCCATGAAATCAAAACTTCACCTTTAAGAGACTATCAAAATTCCAATGTACAACCTACATCTCCATGTATAACTTAATGCATCTGTATTAAAGCTGGTAATGTTAGAGAGAATGAAGACATGTAACACTGTCTCCTTAAATCACAATGACCTAATTTATATTATTTATATAGTTTTTACTATGCGTTGCTTATGAGCAACAATAGTAAAAAGCTGAAAATGATTGAGGTTTTTTGGAGGTGTTTTTTTTTTTGTTTGGGTTTTTTTTGGTTTTTTGGTTGTTTTTTTTTTATGATTGTCATACTCTTTGTTAATGTAATTCCTTTTCTTCTAAAAAATACAGAATAAAGTGCAGTTGCAGTTCTTGGAGATGTACTGGCATGCAGACTTCTACTCCATCAAAAGGGCATTTAAGAAAAATGGACTGTTTTGCAGAAAAAATCATGTAATACCCTGCCCTAACTTGTGGTAGGTGTTTGACCTTAAAAGGATAGCAGCCACCCCAATAAATTAAATTCCTACAGGAAATAAGTTGGTAAGAAAGCTAGTAACTGTTCAACAGACAACAGCTTTTCAGGTTTGGGAAGACAAAACTTCTCACTTTTGAGTACTTAACTTGAATGCAAATTCATACTGTGGGAAACTTCAGTTCATCAAAGGATCTTATAGGTGTCTTAGAATGAGTCATTCTGCCAAGGATGGAATTGTTTCACGGAGCCTCCAAGATGACATATCATTTTTGTATGAACAGAACTTCAAGTAATCATCTCACACATACTGGAATGAGGCCCAACTGCTGGTGGAGTGTGCCTGGATCACTTGAATGCTACTGCACTCCTGCAGTACATCCTAATAGAACTCAGCATCATTTTCTTTCTATAAGCACTACACAATGTTTATTTCAGTAACTGAAATAAAACAAGTAGAGAGAATAACAGAAGTATTCCTTTTTAAAAAAATGTAAACATGAATAAATAGTAAACATGAGTTTTGGAAAAGAAAAAAGCCAAGTGAATCTGAGCCACATATACAGAAAAAAACTACAGCTGGCTAAAATTAAGATATGCAAAAACAACCACTGATCCTGGGGGGAAAAAGACAGGCATGGGGGAGAAGGTGTTATCAGTCTCTTACCAACAGATGAGGATGGGAACAGTAATAAAACAACATAGGGAAAAGTTCTGGGTAAAAGGATCTCATGTTCATTATTGTGCCAAAATGGTTCACCTCTGGGTTTCTTCTGGGTCTCCATCTTACAATCCTGTATTATAAAAATACCTTCATAAAATCAAGGAGAAATGTCAGGCAAGTAGCTTTGATCTCCAGCTCAGAGAAGATCATGTTTACAATTCTTTTTACTTATGCAAAACACTTAAGATGTTACCCCCTATCATGTGGTTAGGATGATCAGCAGATGGGCTTGAACTCTCAAATGTTAATGTGCAAACTTCTCTTGACAGGAGAATAAAAATGTTCACTGGCTGAGAAACTCTCTCCCTGCCCAAAATGAGGTCACTGTAACAATCATCCAAACTAAAGAGGGAAAATGTGAAACTGACTCCCTTAACAGATGTTATAGGGGTCACCATCACAGGAGAGAGTATATTCCTGGATGTAGAAAAGCTGAGTGGATTAGATATTGAGAAAACAACTGTACATTTGAAGCTTAATGGACCCTACTTGGAAATCTTACATAAGAAGTAAACACATTTGACTCTTTCAGGTGAAATTCTCGTCTGACAGTAGGCAAGACTAGTTGATCAGATAGGTTCTTCCTAGTGGAAAAGTAGCAATGAAAGAACTATGCTAGAGACCAAGTCAATCCTAAAGGCTGACTATGGCTTCAGCAAGTGTACCAGAGGAGAATGTATTTTTTATTGTTTACCCGAGGAATGATGATCAAAATGCATGACATGTACGTGAATCTGAGCTGCTGAAGCACTTCAGTATAGCAAGTTGTCTTCATAGTAGAGAATAAATCCGAGATACCCACTGATAGGAGGAAGACTTTCACCACAGGTGCTAAGAAAAGCCAAACATCTGATCTGATAGGTCAGACAATCTACTGTGAAGCACTGGTACTTACAGCAAGAGAGTGTTCATAATTTGAGATTAGGCTTTGAAATTCTGTGTGACAGAAAAAAATGCTCCACTGCAAAATATAATAGTTAACCTCTCTCTTACTCACTGTAGCAGATCAAATCAAAATCATCTAGAGTCCCTGTGTGGACCTCTTACTTAACAACTATACCATGTGAAGGACGCTTAGAGAACGTCCTCTGGGGTTTCACCTGTGGGAGATTGAAAAAGTGCCTGGAGAGCAGATAAAGCACTTCACTGTGTCATGGCTTAAGCCCAGCTGGCATCTCAGCACCATGCAGCCATTTGCCCACTCCCCTCCTTTCCCCTCTCCCCCCCACTTCAGTATGGGATGGGCAATAGAAAGAATGTAAACCCCAAAGGCTGAGTCCAATAACTAAAGTATAATACAAAACTACTACTACTAATTATAATAATAAGGGTAATAACAAGGAAGAGAATACAAAACTAAAAATGGAAGGAAAAAAACCCCAATAAACGTAAGTGATGCAAAATACATCATGCTCACCACCTGCCAAATGATACCCAGCCCTACCCGAGCAGCAATCTAGCCCTTCTGGGTGACTCCTCCCAGTTTATATACTGGGCATGATGTGCTGTGGTATGGAATGCTGCTTTGGCTAGTTTGGTTCAGGTGTCCTGTCTCTGCTTCCTCCCAGCTTCTTGTGCCCCTCCTCACTGGCAGAGCATGAGAGACTGAAAAGTCCCTGATCAGGATAAGTATTACTTAGCAACAGCTAACACATCCATGTGTTATCAGGACTGTTCTCAGACTAACGTCAAAACACAGCACAGTGCCAGCTACTAGGAAGGAGAAAAAAGAATAACTGTTACAGCTGAAACTAAGACACACTGTCACAGACTTTCCACACCACAAGATGCTCCTTTTGTCTACTGGAATACTTCCGATTCCAGCAAGCTTATATATCCATATCCCAGCTAGATGGGATCACAAAATACCAGTATAATTTTTTCTCAATCTCTAACAAATACACACATCTTTGTTTCAAACATTACATCAACAAACTTTGCTTTGGCCATCTGGGAGAAACACACAGTGACCCCTGGGTACAAAAAAATTTACACATAAAAATCTGTCCCACCTCCCCAGTAAAAGTCTTTTCTATTCCAATCTACGGAGCTGTTCTCATAGTGCACAAAGTGTCTACTTACCTCTTGTATACAAGCAGCAACTGAAAGATACAGAAAAATTACAGTAACTGAAACCTAAGCCTTCCTAGGACTTACCATGCAAAGTTTTAGACACTGTATTTCTAAGTCTTCTAACTCACATCTGCAGAAACCTCACATTGTATAAATCAAAAGTATTTCAAGGCAGAAGTAAGAATGAAAGAAATCTCAAGCCGAAAACAAACAAACAAACAAAAAAGCACTACTGTGGCAAACCTCAAAAGAGCATGCTGTTCAGGCCTGCTGATATACTATATAGAAGAGTAATCCAAGTGCTATACGTAATATGCTATGGCTACTAAAAATAAGTGAATAGGGAAAGAAACTTTAATACAGTATCTTACAGGGACGTTATCTCTGGGAAATACAGCAATAATCAAAAGCACTTTGTTTCTGAAAAGTAAGTAACTCTGCCTACCTGGCTTTAGTGGATTCTTACTTGACTTGGCTTGCACTTCAACTTCTGAAATAAGCCTTAACAGATTTACTTGTATTATGTCATATTCATTTGAGACCAGTCTAAAAAATCTCCATCAAAACTAAGAACCCTTAAATCTGTGACTGAACTTTTCCCTTTTAATATGTCTTTTCCACTGTCCTAAAGAAACCACCATGACAAGTCTTAAAGAAACCGCAAGAGCACTGCAATTTTCCCTCTGCCCTCACAAACTGACAGCAATAATCAGAACTATGTTGTTGTGACCCTCTGAACTAGTATTCTTAAATTACACTCTTCTACTTTTGAATTACATTCCCTAATGCTGCCTCTAACAATTATCACACATCGTATGTTTGAAACAAAACAAGTTTAATTACATAGGAACAGAAACACTACAAAAATAGTTCCCCAGCTAGCTAGTATCCTGCCTATGGATGGTGCCATGGTCAGGGATTTGGGTATCTAGAACTTGGGACTCAATTTAGTAGCCCAGGTCTACTGGGGGCTGGTGGAGCTGGTCTTTGGTAGGAGGCTTTCCAGACTGGTCAAGGAAGCTTTAAACTAGATGTGTTGGGGGAGGGGGGCATCATTCCATCCCAACACACCCAGTCAGTTGCCAGCACCTATAATATGTGTGCATGTCTACAGGGGTATGATATAACAGGCATCACAGAAACATGGTGGGATGGCTCCTATGACTGGAGTGGTGGAATGGAAGGTTACAGACTCTTTAGAAAAGACAGGCCTAGCAGGCAGGGAGAGGGTGTTGCTATTTATGTTAGGGATAGGCTGGAGAGTATGGAATTCTGTCTGGGGACAGGTGAGCAGTCAACAGAGGGTTTGTGGGTCAGGGCTAAAGGGAGAACAGCTATGGGAGACATTACTGTAGGGATCTGTTACAGACCGCCTGCTCAAAAGGAATCCGTGGATGAAGCACTCTATAAACAAATAGGAGCAGCCTCCCACTCACAGGCCCTTCTTCTCACAGGGGATTTCAACCACCCTGATGTCTGTTGGAATGACGATACGGCCTGGCACAAGCAATCCAGGAGGTTCCTCGATTGTGTGGAAGACAACTTCCTTCTGCAAGTAACAGAGGAACCAACAAGGAGAGGTGCCATGCTTGACCTTGTGCTCACCATCAGGGAAGGGATGGCTGGGAATGTGACTCTCCAGGGCAGCCTTGTTTGCAGCGATCATGAGATGGTCTAATTCGAGATCCTCAGGACAGTGAGAAGAGCGTGCAGCAAACTCACTGCCCTGGACTTCAAGAGAGCAGACTTTGGCCTCTTCAGGAACCTGCTTAGTAAGGTTCCATGGGATATAGCCCTAAGGGGCAGGTGGGGCTAACGCTGTTGGTTGATATTCAAGGATCAGCTGCTACAAGCTCAGGAGTGTTGCATCCCAGCTAGAAGGAAGTGCAGCAGGAGGGCCAGGAGACCTCCTTGGGTATCGATAAGGAGCTGCTGAGGAAACTTGGAAGAAAAAAAGAGGCTTATAAAAGGTGGAAGCAAGGACACGCAGCCTGGGAAGAATACAGGGATGTTGTTTGGGAAGCTAGGAACCAGGTTAGGAAAGCTAAGGCCCAGTTAGAAGTAAACTTGGCTAGGGATGTTAAGGATGACAGGAAGGGATTCTACAGGTACGTCGCTAACAAAGGAAAGTTTAGGAACAATGTGGGCCCCCTCAGGAGAACTGGCTAGCCTGGATTTGGAGAATGCTGAGGTTCTGAATGACTTCTTTGCCTCAGTCTTCACTGGCAAAGGCTCTGACCACACCAACCAGGTCTTGGAAGGCAGATGCAGGGACTGTGAGAATGAAGACCTTGGGCCCACTGTAGGAGAGGACCTGGTTTGAGACCGTCTTAAGAACCTGAACGTGCACAAGTCCATGGGACCTGATGAAATCCATCTGTGGGTCCTGAAGGAGCTGGCAAATGAAGTTGCTAAGCCACTGTCCATCATATTTGAAAAATCATGGCAGTCAGGTGAAATTCCCGATGACTGGAAAAAGGGAAATATAACCCCCATTTTCAAGAAGGGGAAAATGGATGACCCAGGGAATTACAGACCAGTCAGTCTCACCTCTGTGCCTGGCAAAATCTTGGAGCAGATTCTTGTGGAAGGCATGCTAAGGCACATGAAAAACAACAAGGTGCTTGGTGACAGCCAGCATGGCTTCACTAAGGGAAAATCCTGCCTGACCAATCTGGTGGCCTCCTGTGATGGGGCTACAGAACTGATGGACAGGGGCAGAGCAGTTGACATCACCTACCTGGACTTGTGCAAAGCATTTGACACTGTCCCACATGACATCCTTGTCTCTGAATTGGAGAGACATCAATTTGATAGATGGACCACTTGGTGGATAAAGAACTGGATGGATGGCTGCACGCAAAGAGTTGTGGTCAACGGCTCAATGTCCGACTGGAGACCAGTAACAGGTGGTGTCCCTCAGGGATTGGTGTTGGGACCAGTCTTGTTCAACATCTTTGTCGCTGACATGGACAGTGGGATTGAGTGCGCCCTCAGCAAGTTTGACAATGACACCAAGCAGTGTGGTTCGGTTGATACGCTGGAGGGAAGGAATGCCATCCAGAGGGACCTTGACACGCTTGTGAGGTGGGCTGATGCCAACCTCATGAAGTTTAACCATGCCAAGTGCAAGGTCCTACACCTGGGTCGGAGCAATCCCAGGCACAGCTACAGGCTGGGCAGAGAAGAGATTCAGAGCAGCCCTGCAGAGGAGGACTTGGGGCTGTTGGTTAATGAGAAAATTAACAGGAGCCGGCTTCAGTGTGTGCTCCCAGCCCAGAAAGCCAAGCGTATCCTGGGCTGCATCAAAAGCAGCGTGACCAGCAGGTCAAAGGAGGTGATCCTGCCCCTTTGTTCTGCTCTTGTGAGACCTCACTTGGAGTATTGTGTGCAGTTCTGTTGTCCTCAACATAAAAAGGACATGGATCTGTTGGAACAAGTCCAGAGGAGGGCCACGAGGATGATCAGGGGACTGGAGCACCTCTCTTATGAAGACAGGCTGAGAAAGTTGGGGTTGTTCAGCCTGGGGAAGAGAAGGCTGCGTGGAGACCTCATAGCAGCCTTCCAGTATCTGAAGGGGGCCTATAGGGATGCTGGGGATGGACTCTTCATTAGGGACTGTAGTGACAGAACAAGGGGTAACGGGTTAAAACTTAAACAGGGGAAGTTTAGATTGGATATAAGGAAAAAATTCTTTCCTTTTAGGGTGGTGAGGCACTGGAACATGCTGCCCAAGGAGGTTGTGAATGCTCCATCCCTGGCAGTGCTCATGGCCAAGTTGGACAGAGCCTTGGGTGACATGGTTTACTGTGAAGTGTCCCTGCCCATGGCAGGGGGGTTGGAACTATATGATCTTAGGGTCCTTTGAACCCTGAGTATTCTATGATTCTATGATTCTGCCTCTGATAACAGCCAGATGCAGAAGCCATAGGAAAACTTGTACAAACAGTGCAGACATGTAGTTGTGTCTTTCTTATTCTTCCTTCCTAAGGGTTTGGCTGCCTGTGTTTGAGGCCAGTTGCCACACAGTGCTGTGTGATCAGGAGCTTTAAGAAGCTGGGTCCTTCTGGCTTCACTTGGGAACTGCATTTAAGCACAGGCAAACAAGGCTCTTGGTCCTTGCCTGAGCTGTTGCAGCCATGCCTGTCCCTGGTCATGCACCTCGCTGTTCTGGAACCTGACCCAAACTTCTCAGCTTGACCTTGGACCTGCTTCATCACTGTAAGCTGTTCTGGCAATCTGGCGATCACAACTGATGGCTACCCTGGTGATTGTCACTGGACTTACCCTGTTCTTGAATGGCCGTGCTGTATCTGTGTAAATCCAGAGCCGTGTCTGCCTTCTTGTAACCTGCAGATCCTGGCTCTCCTTCCCCAGTGGAGAAGAATACTCTTGGCACTTCCTCACACTAGCTGTGTCAGTGTCCATTTACCTACAGAAACTTCCTCTGTCCTGTAATGGCCACAGTATTCAAGCTCACAAGGTACCACTAACAAGTCTTGCCAATTAGCCTGTCTTGAATATCCTCAGATCTCACACAAATTAAAACAGTCGATCTACACCTAAGGTTTGCCTCGCCAATGTCTTCCAAATGCTCATTAGATTTCCCAGTAAACAGCAATTCTGTCCAAGGTCTGAACTTACTTTTGCAAATGCTACATTTAGAGGTGAAAAATGTCTGATTACTAAATTTATCTTTAGACTTTTTTCCTTGGTGGATGCAACTGCTTTATTAGCATTTCAATTATAGCTTGATATACACCAAATAAAAAAAGAAACCCAAATATTTCACTTCATGAACTGAGCCTACTGAAAGAGTAGGAGTTCCTACTCTTGCTTTTGTTAGGCCCATGATACAACCAGTAGCATTTTCCTATTTCAACTGACATGGCTGCAGTGGTACCATCTCTGGTTTTCTGCAGAGATGGTCACAATAATTGAGGATGTTTTTCTTAAATGAATCCCTTCTGTTCCTCAAACACTTTTCACAAACTACACAACAGAATGTCCATTAAACAGTTCTGCACAACGGTATACTTGTAAGAATGGTTCAGGCAGCTTGATTAAGTGCATAAAAACTGCATCCTGAAGACCTTTTATACAGTCCATCCACATACATGGTACTTTTCCTTTTAATATGATCTCTCTTGCTCTACACTTCTCCACAGATATGCTACATCTATGCAAAGGCATTTTTGTTTGTTTCACTTAAGTCAGAAGTTCTGCTTCTTTTAGAATGGCTTGGGGCTTCTGACCATATTATTGTTGTGTTTGGATATTACAATTTTCTTCCAGACTCACAGAACTTCCTCATTTGTAAAAACATGTTGCTGAATCCTAGTGGCACAAACTGACTGCTGAACCCAACCCAAACGACAGTAAACAAAAGCAGTTTTCCCTGTGGAGAGGGCTGAACTTGAAAATGTTTGCTCTGTTTTTCAAAGAGGAGCCCTGATGTCACAGCAAGCCTAGTACCTGACAACAATCAGAAATGTCTCTCCTTGTGTGTCAGATATTTTCTTTCTATTTATTTAACTTAGAAATCTTTCACTGGTCCACCACCCTGCCCAGATTCTGGCAAGAAGTACAAAGCTCCACCAGGTAATTTTAGATCTGCATGCCCTTTCAGCTCAACTTCCCCCTACCCCCATCAGATTTGGCTTGCCAACTATGTCTAGCAAATGAGCACTCCATCTCCCCATGCTTCGTAATGACACTGTCTTTTGCTTGCTTTTGACAAAAGTTCAAGTGTCAAATTGCTGGTTAACAAATACAAGGCATCAGAAGTCAGGTCTACACATGCTAACATGTCTCTCAAGGCTTGTTTGAAATCCTGAGCACACTGTGAACTCTCACCTGTGAGCAAGCCCTTGAGTTTGTAAGACTGGGTATTTCTGTCTTATTTACAAGTCATTTTACAGAATTTACTCTTTTAATTTTCCTTTTGCATTCTCTAAAACATCTCATTTTTATGTTTCATTTTACATAATACATGTGTGTATAGCTTTTGCACACATATCTGAAGTAACCATTCACCCAGCTGCCACTGGCTGAATTAACTGAAAATTGTTTTAACATACCAATTAATTTATCTCATATAATTACGAAGAGGAAAGCTGCTTTCTGAATTCTCTAGGTTTTAATACCATCACTTTTGACAGAACGGCATATCTGAGTTTTCTGTATGTACTTTCAGTGATACATAGGGTGGTATGTTGGCATTTAATCTGTTCTACCTACAGTTGGAATAGTTTTTTAATTTTTGCTAATACATGTAACTGAAAAAACACTGTAGAATAAAGTGCTTTTCAGATACCTGTTTCATTCTGCTCCTGAGATCTAGCCTTGAGATTGTGTGCAAATGCACCATGTATCAACAGAGATAGACTACATGAGCAAAACATGATTTTATAGTTACTGCCATTATTACATATTCGTTGTACAACATGGTGGACTGAGAACTATCCAGAAGCTAGGTTAGCACAAGCACTGCTTATCCTTTATTGCTTAAATAAACAATGGGAAAACCACTGGTTTAACTGTAGTGACAATTACATTCACTCAGGTATGTTTGCTGTTCTTTAGTCAACTTCATTATTAAACGGATAGGTTACGTTTTAAACAAAAACCCTTATATTTGGTCTCCACACACAAAAAAACCCCACAACCCTGTATAAATAGAATTTTGAACATAGAATTGGTAAGCAGAACCTTTTATGTTTCCCCTTATATCTGGGAAACATTTTTAAACCAGGTTTTCCTATTCAGAAACTAGTATGCTTCCTCTTCTTTGACTTGCAAGTCAAGTAAAACATTTGGGTTCCTTTGATGCTACTGTGATGGCCTGTCAACTTACAAATACCATCAAAAATCTGCATTTCCCATCCTGTCTACAGGATATGAACTTACATGGGATTTAAAACTGGATTAAAATTTCCATGAAAGATGAGAACATTAATAATTGCATTGCACAACAATATGTTTAAAATTACATTAATTTACACGTGCTTCAATGCTCTGACTAGTAATGAAATATAAGAATAATATATACTCTGGGAAACAAACAAAGCAGTATTATAAAAGCAATCACTAGCCCATAATTATCCATAATCTCTTGCGTGTTCACAAAAGCCTCCAGAACAGGCAATGAATAGCTACAGGATATTTGGTAGGCTGTTTTTCTTTGTTTCCACTTTTTACGAGGCATATTTCTTTAATAATTGCTCTTAGCTCTAACTAAGAATGGAAAATGTTTGTAACATAGAACAGCTTAAGTGAAAGTATAATGTACAACAGCTAAGTCCCAGTTTTTATTTCCTGTTACCCATTCCAGTGAATGTCCTGTTCATGCCTACCCTGTAACAGCGTTATTTTATACCCATTAATTTGGCTGCAGAAGTTCAACTTGGTCCCTCCTCAGAGGAAGTACTCATCTTTATTTGTCACCCTCATGACAAATTAGAGTACTTCACAATACTGACTTTCTAACAAAACACATCCAGATGGAATCAGGGAAAGGCCACAATGTTATTCCTATTAGTTTAATCCCTTAACAACAGCGAAGTTACCTGGCTCTAAAAATCGGTTTGCGAGAACGCGTGTTTGTGTGTGTCCCATGTCCGCGTGGGGTATCTGAAGGCAATCGCTTCATACAGAGGCTGACATCTACTGGCATTTAGTGGTATCAGTTCACGCAACTTAACCTACGCTTGCTCGAGTCTCTGCTAATGCAGCTAATGCATTGAAGAAAGCTTACTCTTAACAAGGTACCAGAAACAAAAGAATGGCTGCTTTGTTGTACTCGACAGTGTGGGGAAGTCTTATATCAAATAAACTTCTGAAACCAGCAGCAGGGAAAAATGTGACAGAATAAATTACAACATGGGAGCAGCAAACCAAGTAATACGATAACAGAGATACTAAAAACATTTTAGCATAGATGACTTGACCATATGTAAGTGGGTAACCATACATATATATATATAAATGTATATAGGGTTACATAATAAAAGAGGGGAAATAAAAAAACATGTGCTGTGCAGAATACAATTTGTAATTTTACAACATGATGGAAGGATGGGGCTAGAAGAAAGGATTAGTTATTTATTTTTTGGTTTCTGTTTCTGACTGCATCACAAGTCATTCATTGTAGCCACTTCAGAACCAAGGATGTTTTCTAAACTGTTTGTGTGCAGTGTTTAACAAACAGATCCTCAGATACAAAGCCCCTAAATACTAAAAAATTCCCCATAAGTATGAAGTATTAGTTATCATGACAAGTGTTGTAGAATTCTTCTACATCTCTGAAATACTCACGGGCAAGACAAAAATCAATCCAACTGTGTGCACTGAGCATACAGAAAAGAAGATCAGTACATTAGTTTTCCTATTAGTGAGTATCCTGAATTGTTGCCCAAAATTTCAGGACAGGAATCTTAACACAGAACTCTCACTACTGCAAGCACCATCAGACAGCTAAGACTCAAAACAGTGCCACACAATCTGGGCAGCAATGAAGCTGGCTTCTAATCTGGAGACTACTATTAAAAGAAAACGTTCACCTTCCCTTTGAAGATGATGTATTAGAATGCTGTGAAGTGGGAAGTTGTGTACCTATTAATATAAAACAAACATATGTGTACCTGTATGTAACAGAAAGAATGCCATCTACTGATATTTAAGAATATACACCACTGTTAATAAGTTAGTAAATAGCTATCATAATAACCAACAAAGTTGTCATTGCGATATACTGGAAACAACTGCGTCCTGTTCCAAACTTTTCCTCACATACTTGGCATTCTGTATTTTAACAAACATACATAAATCATATATCCTAAAATAAATAAATACATAAATAAATAAATAATAGAAAATAAATATATAGATAAATAAATCTTCTTCTCATAAAACAGACACAGAAAAAATACAATTTTCTAATTCTAAGGTCTTAAGACCTTATTCAGACTTTCAATACTTAAAGGGGGCTTATAAGAAAGATGAGGAAAAACTTTTCAACAGGCCTGTTATGATAAGAGAGGGGGTAATGGTCTTAAACTCAAAAATCATTGATCCAGACTGCACATAAGGAAGCATTTTTCTACAATGAGGGTGGTGAAACACTGGCAGAGGTTGCCCAGAGAGGTGGCAGATGCACCATCCCTGAAAACATTTAAGGCCAGTGGATGAGGCTCTGAGAAACCTGAGCTAGTTGAAGATGCTCCTGCTTATTGCAGGGGGGTTGCACAAGGTGACCTTTAAAGGTCCCTTCACAGCATCACAGTATCACAGTATGTTAGAGATTGGAAGGGACCTCAAAAGATCATCTAGTCCAATCCCCCTGCCGGAGCAGGAACACCTAGATGGGGTTACACAGGAATGTGTCCAGGCGGGTTTTGGATGTCTCCAGAGAAGGAGACTCCACAACCTCCCTGGGCAGCCTGTTCCAGTGTTCTGTCACCCTCACTGAGAAGGAGTTTCTTCTCAAGTTTATGTGGAACCTCTTGTGTTCCAGTTTGTACCCATTGCCCCTTGTCCTATCATTGTTTGCCACTGAGAAGAGCCTGGCTCCATCCTCGTGACACTCCCCCTTTATATATTTATATACACTAATAAGGTCACCCCTCAGTCTCCTCTTCTCCAAACTATAGAGACCCAGCTCCCTCAGTCTTTCCTCATAAGGGAGATGCTCCACTCCCTTAATCATCTTAGTTGCCCTGCGCTGGACTCTCTCCAGCAGGTCCCTGTCCTTCTTAAACTGAGGGGCCCAGAACTGGACACAATATTCCAGATGAGGTCTCACCAGGGCTGAGTAGAGGGGAAGGAGGACCTCTCTCCACCTACTAACCACCCCCCTTCTAATACACCCCAGGATGCCATTGGCCTTCTTGGCCACAAGGGCACAGTGTCGGCTCATGGTCACCCTGTCGTCCACCAGGACCCCCAGGTCCCTCTCCCCTACACTGCTCTCTAACAGGTCGTTCCCCAATCTATACTGGAACCTGGGGTTGTTCCTGCCCAGATGCAGGACTCTACACTTTCCCTTGTTATATTTCATCAAGTTATTCCCTGCCCAACTCTCCAGCCTGTCCAGGTCTCGCTGGATGGCAGCACAGCCTTCTGGCGTGTCGGCCACTCCTCCCAGCTTAGTGTCATCAGCAAACTTGCTGATAGTACACTCAATTCCCTCATCTAAATCATTGATAAATATATTAAATAATACTGGTCCCAGTACCGACCCTTGAGGCACTCCACTAGATACAGGCCTCCAACTAGACTCCGCCCCATAGACTACAACTCTCTGGCTTCTCTCCTTCAGCCAGTTCACAGTCCACCTCACTACCTGATCATCCAGACCACACTTCCTCAATTTAGCTGTGAGGATGCTGTGGGAGACTGTGTCAAACGCTTTGCTGAAGTCAAGGTAGACCACATCCACCGCTCTGCCATCATCCATCCACCATTTTATTTCCTCATAAAAGGCTACGAGATTGGTCAAGCATGACTTCCCCTTGGTGAAGCCATGTTGACTGCCCCTCATAACCCTCTTATCCTTGATATGCCTTAAGATGGCACCAAGGATAAGGTGTTTCATCACTCTCCCAGGAATGGAGGTGAGGCTGATTGGTCTATAGTTACCCGGGTCCTCCTTCTTGCCCTTTTTGAAGACAGGAGTGACATTTGCTTTCCTCCAGTCCTCAGGCACCTCTCCCGTTTCCCAAGACTTGGTAAAGATGATGGAGAGCGGTCTAGCAATGACCTCCGCCAGTTCCCTCAGCACCTGCGTGTGCATCCCATCTGGACCCATGGATTTATGGATGTCCAGATTGCTCAACTGGTCTCTAACCCATTCCTCATCGACTAAGGCAAACCGCTCCGTTGACCTATCTCCATCTGAGGTCTCAGCGGTACAGGGCTCTTCAGGACTGCCTCCGGCAGAGTAGACAGGGACAAAGAAGGCATTCAGTAACTCTGCTATCTCTGTACCTTCTGTCACCAGGGCACCCGTCCCGTTCATCAGCGGGCCTACATTGCCTCTGGTGTTAGTTTTACCTCCATGTATTTGAAAAAGCTCTTTCTGCTGTCCTTGACCCCTCTCGCCAGCTTTAATTCCAAGGAGGCCTTAGTCATCCTAGCAGCTTTCCTACATCCTCTAGCAGCAGCCTTATATTCTTCCCAAGTGGCCAGCCCTTCCTTCCATGACCTGTAAACTCTTCTCTTCCACTTCAGCATACCCAGCAATTCCCTATTTAGCCACGCAGGTCTCCTGACCCTCTTCCTTGACTTCCTATGTGTCGGGATGCTCTGACCTTGAGCTCGGAAAAAGCAGTCCTTGAACGTCAACCAACTATCTTGGGCCCCTTTACCTTCAAGCAGCCTAGCCCATGAGATTTCCCCTAGCAATTGCTTGAAGAGGCCAAAGTTTGCCCTGATAAAGTCCAGGGTTGCGATTCTACTTGCTATTCTACTGGCCCTACCACACAAGATCCTGAATTCTACCATCTCGTGGTCGCTGCAACCAAGGCAGCCCTCAACCTTCACTGCTTCGATCAGACCCTCCTTGTTAGTGAGGATGAGATCCAGCAGCGCACCTCTCCTGGTTGGCTCATCCACCATTTGCATGAGGAAGTTATCATCCATACACTGGAGGAACCTCCTGGACTGCGGCTGGGTTGCTGAGTAGTCCTTCCAGCAAACATCAGGGAAGTTAAAATCCCCCACGACGACCACGGCCTGTGACTGTGAGGCTGCTCTCAGCTGCCTGTAGAAGGTCTCATCAACTTCCTCACCCTGATCCGGTGGCCTGTAACAGACCCCCACAACAGTATCGCCCCTGCCAGCCTGCAAACTATTCCCCAATTCTACAGTGAGAAAAAACCTATTCTATGATTCTACTCCCCGTTTCCATCTTCTATTTCACATAAAAGCTATTTTGAATATTCTATAAACATACGAGGACAATTCCTCTATTTCTCAAGGATAACGTAGTCTCATTTCCTTCATGCCTTACTGATGCTTTACTATGCTCATTGTGATAGAAATACTATAAACGCTTTGGTAACTCATTCCAAATAAAGCCAAAATACATTGAAACGTGCAGACCTACATATCACACTCCCAGACCTTGACTTCTTTCCATTTTTTTTCCATCAGCTATTCTCCACAACTTCCCTGCAGTTCCATCAATGTCAACTTTCTACCTTCACTCTTGTAATATTCAGGAGTAACTAAATAATCTTACAAAGTTCCAGTAAATCAATGAACAACTCTTCCCTGACAGACAAAACAGTAAATCTGCTTAAACCCTAAAATTTTAAGAAAAACAATTTTGCTGAACTCCTGTTTTTATAACAGTGCTGGTTCTATTCTCTTCTTGAATACTGTTGCCTACTCAAGATGTATGTTAATGAGTTAAACTATTAAGAATGACAAATATTGTCATTCAATATTCAACAAACACCTGATCAGACAGCTGGATGATCCAAGATACAAGCAAAAAAAAATCTCTTGACATCTAAACAGGAAAGGAAAACCAAACACAAATATAAGTGTATAGCGAGATGTAACTAAGCATTTTGATTTGTAACTAAGCAGGTGCATCTGTCCCGAAAAGTAAATCACAAATGTTTCCATTTTGAACGATTACTGATTGACCATACTTTTAATGCTAATTCATCACAGTCTTAGAAATACTGCTGCACAGAAAGCAAAGGTCGTAAAAACCCATTTTGCTGAAAATTCTGCCAGATTCAGAAGTAGGGGTGAAAGGTCAGTGCTTCATTAACTGAACCAATTCAATTAAAACTGTAGTTTAATTAAAAAGTCAAGATGATCATAAAAAACACAGGTCATCCGGAGAACATCACTAAAAATCTCAAACATCCTGTGCTTAATTGGCAGTAAATTTCTTGATCTGGCTTTTTTGAGCAATCCACCGCAAAACACTTCAATACCATTTAACACAATAGACAGAATTCCATCAAATTTAGTCTAAATAAATACAACTTCAAGGTAAGTCAAAAAGCTGGCATTTGGAAGACAGATATATGCCTTCCATTCTTCTGGAAAACAAGATTCCCATTCAGATGCTCTAAGGTGTCCTCTTCAGGAGGCAAGTGTAACAATACTAAAGACAGAAGGACTTGATGTTATGTGTTCAGATTTATAACTCAAATAAAAAAAAGAAAAAGCCAAACCAAAACAACAACAAAACACACACACAAAGCCAAACCAAAACACAAGCCCCTTTTTACAAGAAACATTTGAGCACTGCTGTACAATCAGGCGTTTTACTAAATACACACTATATTAAACTATTCAAACACGTTTCCATGTTTGCTATGTATAAAATAACAAGGTGACACTGAAGTTCTGGAACCTCCTAGTTCCCTAAAAAAGCAGAGAAACTCCAGCAAGCAAGTGTTGCAGTTTTCTGCAAACGCTGAATTTGGCAAAATGAAAATCCTTTACCTGAAAACATGTTTGCATTATCAAAGAGGTACTCTCAAGTGGTGAATTTTGTTCACTGAGTGCTGCAGTTTCCAAAGGAAATAATAATATAGTCATTGCTTTCCACTGCATACATTTGGAAACAAGTGGTGTCCACCACCTTTCCAGCATTGCTTAGCCCAGCAGAAAATTGAGAAGCTAAACTCTGAGAGAAGTTGGGGCTGAGAAAGTTGGGACTGTTCAGCCTGGAGAAGAGAAGGCTGCGTGGAGACCTCATAGCAGCCTTCCAGTATCTGAAGGAGGCCTAGAAGGATGCTGGGGATGGACTCTTCATTAGGGACTGTAGTGATAGAACAAGGAGTAAAGGGTTCAAACTAAAACAGGGGAAGTTTAGACGGGCTATAAGGAAAAAATTCTTTCCTTTTAGGGTGGTGAGGCACTGGAATGGGTTGCCCAGGGAAGCTGTGAATGCTCCACCCCTGGCGGTGTTCAAGGCCAGACTGGACAGAGCCTTGGGTGACATAGTTTAGTGTTAGGTGTCCCTGGCCATGGCAGGGGAGTTGGAACTTGATGATCTTAAGATACTTTCCAATCCTAACTATTCTATGATTCTATAATGAATGCTGGACAATACGAATCCAAGACTAAATTCTAATGATTATATAAACAATTTTATAATACCCCTTCTTTTAATCTCAACTTTTGTACCCTGGTGCTGTGCATTTTCCATTCTCCCTTACCTATCCTTTCTTTTTTTTTTTTTTTTTTAAGTTTCTCAAGAGTTCTTTCTTTCCCTCCAATTAAAATATAAAAGTATTGCATTTCATATCATATTGAGCTACACTCACATTAGGCAACTAGGGAAGTGCTGAATGATAAAAATAGGTAGTAAAACATGTTTATGCTTTGAACTCAATGCCCTCTTCCCTATAACTTTTAGGTTAACTCTTGACCCATCAAGTCACAATGACTACTAAGATTGATTCAAAAACACATAGTAGGTAGAAAAAAATCCTGCGGGACTACAGCGAGGCTTGACTCAAATGCTTACATGCTGGTCCCAGACTAAGACCCTTTCAGGTGGCAGTACTAATAAAAGCAGTAGCGCCAACTATTAAGTAAGAAATTAACTAAAGAAGCCTACGAGTATTTTCAGCTTCAGCAGACATGCACATAAATAATGATCAGGCTGCTATATTACCACTGGTTGTAACGACTATAAAATAAAAACAAAAGCACCAAATATTAGCAAGTCCATTAATATCTATAAGCATATTTTGACATGGACCAATGGAGAATGCAAAGATGTAAAATCAACAATCCTCAAACTGCTACTCAGCAATGTAAAGCACTACGCATCAATATGCTGCAAGTTATTTACATGCTGATGTGCTTTGCTAGTTCAGTGTGGAAATGTATAAAATATGAAAAGATGTACCATGCAAAACCCTAAATTTGGGATTAAAGTTAAGGATTCATTATTCCTTAAGCCAGTAAATATAAATCCACAGACAAGCACTAAGCCTCCCCTCTCTGGCTGCTTTGATGAAAGTTTGGATAGAATTATGTTCTTCATAGGCAGGAGATTAAACAAAAGCAAGAAAGAATAATATTAAAGAGCAAATGTAAGTTGTTTTCAAAACAAGCTATGGCGTTTCTCCTGGTTATTTATTTTGTCCTAAATAAAAAGGGGTTGGGTTTGGTTTTTCAATGATACTTTTTTCCCTTCTGATTTGTGTTCGCTGCTCACTAATCAGTTATCTTAATAGTGAGCTATTATATGAGTTATCTGAATATCCTGGTGCATCTACCAGGTTAAAAGTCACCAAAACGATCCATTTTTAAATGCCACATCTTTTTAATATTTAATATAACAGATTAATATTCTAATTAGAGTGCTATATACATCAACACAATATGTATGCAAGTTGTGTTTGGAGCAGTTTCTTAAATGACAGTGTCTCTATGCTATAGATGCAGCACCTTTAAATAATCAACTTAATTTAAAGCAGTCCTGGGAAGGATTCATTCACTTACCCGTATCCAGCTGTTGGCCTTCAATTCCACAGGGTTCTGTGGTTCACTGCTGTATAGACAACATAAGCACCACATCAGAGTCTTCTGGCTTTCATCTGCAGGAAAAAAAGCAAATAAGGATACATTTGGGGGGAGAAAAAAAAAAAAAAGAAAAAAAAAAGAAAAATCAAAACACAGAGAAAAGTACACACAACAATCCCTATCCATCAGCAAAACTAAAGCCCTAAGTTTCAGTCTCAATTCATAATGCTTCTATTCTACCAGATTCACACCTCACATTTAACGTTATTCATACATAGTTTTTGTGTAATCATTTCCTTCAACAGAAGTTCAAAATCTATACAACAGATACATGCATGACCTATTGATGAATTTATATAGTAATTTCAGGCAATTTCAGAATCGATACATTTCACTCCAATATCAAAATAATGTAACAAGCAATAATCAGCAGTAGCAAAATAGTTATTACATTGTGTCCAAAGCTTGCACAATCAAAGAATGCTCACTTCTGAAAAAGTTATGAATTCACTCATAACAAGAATATAAAACATCAAGTTTTCTGCCGAAATATATTAGGATTTTCCATGCTTCAGGAAAATTACATTTCTGCAGGCAGAATAATAGCTAAATGCTGATGGGAAAAAAAAATCCTATTTTGATTTTCTATTCAGGATGAGATCAGGTTTTAGTTTATTCTAAGGCACTGTTGGAATGAGCTGTCTCCTCTCACATACTGTTATGCCTCCTCTCAGATACCGTTATAGAGGAGCTGATTATTTGGAATAAGCACCGTAAGAGCCATTCAATTTGTCATTATTTCCCACAGTTTTGTTTTCAATAGGTTTATTTGTTTGGGTGGGGCCTTTTGTTCATGGTTTTTTGTCTGTTGGTTTTTTGGGGTTTGTTTTTAACATTCTTTGGCAGACACTCAGAATAAAACTTCATTATTATTGTTCATTATTGTAATAAAAATTATGAAAACTGGATATAGTATTGTAGCTCTGGTATAAAATTCACCTAGTAAGCAATATTATTCTTGTTAAAAATAATACAAATTAGTAATATCATATGAGTTTTAAAAATTATATTAGGAGACAATTTGATTATCAAACTCGGCAAGTTTTCTTTTGTTTTCTGTGTATTTGTTATCCAGGATGTAATAAATAGCATTATTTAGAAGTGCTTTGTTGGCAAAGCCTGAAGAAAAAATAAAGGCTCCATTAAGTAATGCTTGTATTTTCACCAGATCAGAGAAGCTAATATTGATTTAAACCAGTATTCCTCAATAAATGTCCAGCAAGCCTGTAGGCCATTACCGGCCTCCCACTGACTAACATCTCTGCACAGAAATGGTTACTCAAACATACAGATTTAACTGACTACAATTTGGGGTATTCTGCCATTGTGTGTTTGGGGATTTTTTTTTTTTTTTTTTTAAATATGGATTTTTACAAGGCTAACAATTTCCTAGGTTGTTCAAGATTGGAGTTAAAGGTGGTATCTTGCATACTACTCAGCATAAATTGAAACTGTCCATACGCTTTGACTGGAATTATGTCCAACTAGCATTCAGATATCAGCACTAAGAGACAAATCCATCTCCTTCAAAAAGTGTTTCACCTTAAAATTCTGATATGAAATTATATGGGAAGAAAAATAAACAAATACTGGTTTATTTGTTTAAATGACTAAATGATAGCCATTTGCTTCTTAGAAAATTAAGATTTTAAACATTATTTATTACCAGAAGTAAAATATTCTGTTTATAAAGTCTTGCATTACAGATCATTTCCAATTACATTAATTATATTTAAAAAAAAAACCAAAACTATATAAAAAATGAAAGGAGAAAAGAAAAACAATTAAGCCTAAATTGCTTATCCTAAATATGTATATACACAGTTCAAGTGTTCCTTCTTTTGACTATTCATACTATACATCTACAGTATGACATTAAGTAATTTTATTTAAGTTACAGTTACTTATTGGCTATAACCAAAACTGAAGAAACCTCCCATAGGTCTATGAAACCTATGGGTCCAGAAAAAGGGACCTACAGGCGACTTGCTGAAGAACCCAATGACACTCTGAGGGATGCTCTCAGGTTCACCATTTTCTTTTTACAACTGCTTTAAACTGGTGATGAAAGATTGGAAGATCAAGAATAAGGAGGGACAGGTCTTAAAATAATTATGGCAGCTGCAAGATAACCATATCAAAAGACCAAACACAGCCACAGAAAACCTGCTGGTGGCTTTTTTCCTCCTGTGCTTCTACTAACTCTGATCCCCACTGAAAACCCATCGTCAACATATGCACTGAAAACCATTACCAGGATATAAATTAAGGCATTTGATCTTACGATGGCATGAAAGAACACTCACTACTAAAATACCCAATCAGTACATCAAGAGGAAAAAATCAGTAACTCAAAGGTGAAAATTGCATCTCATAAAAGGTCACCAGCTATCTTCTTGACTTCTTGAGTAGGTTAATATTGTAACTCCAACTAAATGAATGAAAACTTTCCATGGGACAACAACAAAAAAAAAAAAAAAAAAAGAAGAAGGAAAGAGAGGAAAAAGAAAAAAAAAAGGCATAACACAGTCAGTTTATAAATACCCTCTCATGAACAGGGCCAAAATGCAGAAAACCCTAATCTTACAGCCAGAAATACTCTTTTTAGAGCTTGTTGTAAAGTTTTATTGAAATATATCAGATAATGTTGATTAGCTACATTTCTTGTTGATTAGATACATTTCTGTGGAAATGAATGCGTACATAATAAGCATGCATGCTCACACACATATAGTGACATACAGAGCCACCAAGATATTCCCCAGCATTTATAGTATTAGTTTGGGATTCAAGACATTTGGGATCAAAACTCAAACCAGGAGGGTCCTACTGAGAAGATAATCCCCCAGGCCACAGAAAAAAAAAAAAAATTAGAATTCCTTACCAAGACTGAATTCCTCATATATCCCTTGTGGCTTAGGACCACAAGTACAGCCATGAGATTTTCTTCAGTTGTGCTTCCTTCACGTTAGCATTCTAAATAAGGCTCACTTGGTCACCTCCTGCTCAGGGGTGTTTATGAGGAGATTATTTTCCCTTGGAGACCACACTTCCTGCACTGAGTGGTCAGCCATGTCAGCTTCCAGCACCAACAGACATTCACCTGAGGTGATAGGTATTGTGGTTTGGACATGATGCAGAAGTATAATGTTTTCCCTCCTCCATTTATTAGTATGAAAGACTGAATTGAACAAAATTCGTTCCTTCTACTGCAAGGGTGGCCTGGTCTCACACACACAGCTGAATGAGCTATTTATCCAAATGAGAAATTACACGAAACCCACTTGAGACTCAGCATCTACTACAGCCAGCACTATCTTAAAGAGTGTCTTCAGAACTAGTCCCAAACAAAATCAAAATCTGCTGAATCCAAAATGCCAGCAGTACAAAGATTGCTCAGGTGGCTCTAAAAAGAAGAAGTAGTGGGAATGTGTAAGCAGACATCTTCAGGACTACTGATGTCAGAAAATCTACCTGACTCATCTTTAAGCATTGAAGTGAAGGATTCAAACTTGAGCAAGTGAAGTTCATTGATTCGGCTTGCTTGTAACTTTGAGACCAAAAAAAACCTATAGCAAAACTTCATTCTCTTGCAATCTTCAGAGGTAATGATCGATTTGCAAAAAAAGTACTTTTCTTGTTTTAGAAAATGCTGAGGTACCCAAAGAAGAAAGAAGTAGAGGAAATCAAAAGCGTATTTCTGGGGCTGTTGTGAAAAGGAGTCAAAAGAAGAAACACATGGCTTTCAACTGTGAGGAAAAATAGACCAGAACACATTGTCAGCTCAGAAAAACTGATGGTCTAAAGACTTGTACACTCCAAACAAAAGCTTAGAAGAAAAGCATATGTGTAATTGTAAACATCAACAATTACCAACTTTCTGAAAAACTAGAACTATGATCAAAAAAGGGAGCCTCTCCATTGTAAAAAAAAAAAAAAAGCCTACAAAGTATGAAGAAGGCTTTTCTCAAAAGGTGCCACAAAAGCACACATTTGCCACCCTGCAAAAGTGATTTATATTTAAATCAATGATTCCTTCCCAAATTTTCGTTTCAGAGGGGAAGTGATGACATAACACACACCTACCATGTGTTTTGCAGACAAGTTCATTCTGTTTGTGCTTGGAGCTGACTAGAAGACAAAGCCAAATCAGAAGACATATGCTGTACTTGACTTAATAAGCCCTTCTAGGTGAACCAAAAATTGTTCTTTCCTGTATTTCCCCAAAAGGGGGCATAAAGTACAAGAGACAAAATGTGACTTTTGGGGGTTTTCTTTGTAGCTGTAGTAGTAGCAGAAAACTGGCAAAAGATTATTTTAAGGGACTCACAGAGAAGCTCAGCATTAGTTTTCTGCTTAAAGGTAGATCACAAGTCATTTATCAACATCTCACTTCCCAAAAAATGTACTGGAGCTGCTGGTGAGGTACAGAAGTAGTGTTTCCTCCCTCCCAACAGTTCTTCTGTCCCCAGTTTATTTTTATCATGCTTATTTTCACGTACACTTACATACACTACCAGTAAGAGGCTTTTAGTTTTTCATACACTTTTTTCCCATGTCACCACTTCACAGCTTTGGTTTTGATTCTACGTGCATTTTCACTAGTTCACAAGAGGAAGAAAACACATACTCAGAATAAACTCAATAAATCCAAACACACCCATAAATTAGGAGAGCTCTACACCAATGTAAAAACAAACCAAGTATCAGAAAAAATAATTATTTTATATTAGCATATATAATAGAATATTATTATGTATAAGTGCAAGAAATTTTTGTTTAAAGTAATCTGGAACACTTGATTTTATGCATATTGAGAACCTAACAAAAATGTAATTAATATGTCAAGAAAATAAGAAAAACTTAAATCATGATGCACAGTAACACTCACTGGGTTTAAAATCTACTGCTTCCAAGTAAAGATTCTCTAACTAATCAATTAAATTAATTAGCTCCCAAAGTAAATTTAAGATTTCACAATGCCACATATTTTAAATAATTTGGCTAATCTTTTAATCTCCAAAATTCACTTCAGTAAAAAAGATTGCTCTGCTTTTGGGAAAAAGTCAAAGTATATAACAAGTCATATTTTCCTAATTCCTTTAGAATAAAGTTTACGGAACTGCTGCAGAAATATCATTACATGTTCTTACCATATCCTATAACAAAAGGATTCCAACAAAGCCTTCCTAAAAGCTGGCCAATTAACGGAAACCGCTGGATTGCTACAACTGAATCCTGTTAAAACATAAAAACAAACAAAAAGATAATAAATACACTGAACATCAAAAGTAGGTTAGGAGAACCATTAATGATACAGATTTTTGGAAATTACAATCACAATGGTTTTGTTGTGTAATGTTCTGGAAGCAGAACACCTGCAGATACGTAATAAAAGCAGAACTTCCTGAAATTGGCTATAATGTCATAATTCAAATAAATTAAATCTTAAGTAGGTAATTTCCTCACCTAATATTTCATTATGCTAGAAAATCTCATTTGCCTCACATCCAGTAATCTGAAAACAGTACTAGTAAGCAAGATCCCATGATAATAAAAGCACAATTGAACTACATTTGTGGTCATCCTCACTGCTTTATATACTGCCTCACAGTTTCTGAAGAAATTAATACCCACTATGGACAAAACTAAGTGTCTTTCTGTTACTTTTGCTTGTTTTCTTTAACTTATGTAATGACTAACCAGCCAGTAACAAACTGCCATTTAACTTTTAACCAAATAGAAACCAGCTTCACTGTAAAAGCAGTAGACAATGTATTTTATATACAATCCCCTGCAATCAGTCTTATTTTTCCATTTTTGTAGCTTTACTATCTAATAAATGAAGGCTTTTAAAAATGGTGCTGTTCTGAGATAACATGCAAGTAGCAGGAACGATAACCATCTCCTGCTGCTGCAATAAATTCCTTACATTTGTCTCACATTTGGGGCTAGCCCTAGACTTTCTGGGGCCATATTCACAAGGTCCATTTCAGGCTAAGCCTCGGATTACTTGAAGTAGCAACTTTTTTTTTTTTTTTTTACTTCCCTCTTAAGAAAAAGACATATAAAAAAGCAGGAAGAAACACCACTCCCCAAAAAAAAATTATTTAAAAGTTAAATTCAGTTCAGAAAATTGTAATAACTCTACACTCTTCAGATAAAAAGAATATTTAAAAATAAATACTTCCATAAGAAGTCATCTTTACGCCATAATACATTATTTTTTAAGATAATTATACTGAAAAAGACATGATCAGAAAAAACATAAACACAACTAAACATATAAAAAACTAAATTTGTTTTTTAAAAAAGCACTCAGTAGAGTGAAGACAGTAATTAAATTGCTAAACAGAACAGGCAGTAGCATATGCCAAAGATCTGACCATTCTGCTAGAATTCACTATGTGTGCCACAACACTGGGGTTAACGTGTCAACAGACTCTCTAAGATTTAAAGGATCAGTTACAGTTTTGCATGTTAAGGCCTTTAAATAATCTAATTTATGACCTGACAACCAGAATCAAATTCTTGTTTATTTTTAAAGGGTTCTTTAAAGAGGCTAGAGCATTGGCTACGAAATCTCACGTGACAACAACCAATCAAGAAGAAAAAGCTCCTTTCACAATAAATCAGGGCTACAGGAAGCACACTCCTGTTTCCATTACCTGTGACTGTTGCCCCAATTTGCCTCTCTGATCCAGCAATACGTTAGGTCAATAACACAAACCACTTTGCTACTGTTAGCTTCTGTTTTTGTCAAAACACGGTGCAGATTGTTTCTGAGGTGTCTTCAAGACAGGTCACTCTTCCTTTTAGAGTCACTTACCATATGTTTCAAAGTTTCATAAACCGCATGTAGGAACTTTTGGAGCTCGGGCAGATGAAGGCACACATCCTTCTGGGATTCCAGCGTGGTGGCTTGACCCCATTCAATAGCTTTATCCAACCAATATTCAAAGTTCAGTTCGGTCACTGGAGTGTCCTCAGCCATCCCACAATCCTAAAAAAAGAAATTGTAACTCCACATCAGGCAGTCCTGACACTGTCCTCAAATCAAGACTGAAAATGGGAGGAAGGATTTCTGCTAACATTTTTTGTGTTCACATGTGAAAGGGAGGCATGAGGGGTGCCTTACATCTCATAAGGGTGACAATTTTCTTTGTAGTAGTAAGAGGGAAAATAATAACCCCATTGTGACAAAGTAGCAAAGGGGTCACAGTAATCAGTAAATTACCTGAGAAAGTACCACCCAGCTGTGTCTCAGGCTTTTATTACCTGAATTTGTCGTCACCAATATTTCACTCAAAGCATATTAGAATAATGTGTGTATTTACTTAGAATGCTTTGCATGATATAAAACTGAAAATGTCCATTTTCAGGTAAATGAAAGCATTAAAATAAGGCTCAACCAAAACAAAGGGGGTCAGGGGACCTTTGCTAGTAATTTCTACATTTGTAATCGATCTTAGTTTTAAGTACACAAAGAGTATTCTCCTTCAAGGAAACATATATTTAGTATTTCAGCTCTTTTTTAATTTGTATGATTACGCAAAGGAGAAGAAAAAATACGACCACATGCAGATTTTCATATAACTCAGTTCTGAATAAAAGCTGTACCATATATAATCTAAACCCAATGGCACACATTGCTGTTAAAACTTTGAGAGATGAGCGTTATTGCCAACCCAGAATATTAAATTCTGGACAAACTGCCAGAGTAAAAAAAAAAACACACCAAACCACAAAACAACAAATCCAACACCCATGACACATTTTTCTTCTGCTTTGCCATTACATTTTTCGTTGGCAGAAGGACAGAAAGCAGCACACGAGGCACTATAGCCACCTTTAAATCTCTCTGAAAGAAACACCTAATAGGCTGAAAGAGCAAACAAACTTGCAGCCATTCATTCTTCTTTCTGTCAAGACTTTAAAGACAACTGTCAATTCACACAAATGTGGTGGCAGTTTCTAGAAATGAACTGTTGCCCACCTGGAGACAATTCAGACACCCACAGATGCCACAGAAATCAATGAACATTTATCTTTGCAAGCTACAGACGAAAAAAACAAACCTGAACCTCAGCAGCAGGCCTGTAAATCAAGCTATCTTTATACAGCTAACCTTTACAATCACATCACTTACATAGCATGCTAATCTGAGCCAGATAGAAATCTAAAGATGGTTAATAAACTTGTTTCATTTCTACAAGTAATAAATAACTATATTCCACGTAATGGATCACAGCCATTATTTGGCATTGGATCCTGTCCAGAAAAGAAAAAAAAAAAAAAAAAAAAAAGGAAGTAAGGAAGGTAAAGCTGTTGGCTTGCCAGAGTTCAATGCATATTCATACTAAACATGTTCAAAGCAGTGTAAGCCAAGCCACTGCTTTTGTTCTCTATTCCACTCCTTTTTCTACCTGCAACTACTGCTGGCAGCAGAACTCTTAATGGACATGTACAGTGCCAAGATCTTGTTGGTCTTCTATGAGTATCAAAAGCAGGCCACAAGACTTCATTACCACAGCTTCCTGAAGGGACATAGGCAATAAGCAGCATTAGCCAGCAAACACTCTTATCATCACAGGAACATGATGAAGAACAAATTAAAACCAGGATCTGAATTTACATATTTATTAAAATATGTAATGAGCCTGTTTGATGTTCCCAGGTGAGACAGATCCTTCCAAATAACTGAAAAATAAGGACCCTGACAAAATGGCTCCAAAAAATTTAAGGGGGGAAAAAAAAAAAAAGAGTGGGAAAGAGGGAGAACCACAAGCACTCCAGCATTCTGGGGCCAGTCACATGAACTGATTAGGTATCAACAGAGAATCCCAGGTAAGGAAATCAAGGACCTTGTCTCCTATACCAGGTACCTGTAGCTACTATTACAGTATGCAGAATGGCACAGCCACCATCAGGTAAGGTGGTCTTTTTCCAGATGTCTGAAATCCCAGCTCCACAAGAAAGGTAGTTTACCTCCCTTCTTAATTACAGCTTGTAGTGGTTTGTACACAGCCGGTAACACAGCAGCACATAGCCACCAGCTCACCACTGGGTGGAAGAGAATTGATAAAACCCACAGGTTGAGGTAAGAACAGTTTATTTACTGGGCATGATGTGCTGTGGTATGGAATACCCCTTTAGCTAGTTTGGGTCAGGTGTCCTGTCTCTGCTTTCTCCTGGCTAATTGTGCCCCTCCTCACTGTCAGAGCATGAGAGACTGAAAAGTCCTTGTTCAGGATAGGAGCTACTGAGCAACAGTGAAAACATCTGTGTTATCAGCATTGTTCTCAGATTAAAGCCAAAACACAGCATGCCACCAGCTACTGGGAAGAAAAATAACTGTCCTGATGAACCCAGGACACAACTAAATAAACTGGATTGCTGATTTAGAGAGACTCCTTAGCAACTCCTTCGCTGGTCCAGAGCCTTTGCCTTGCAGAAAAACTGTCAAAGATTTATATATGTTATTTTTAAACTACAAACAAAGTCAAAAGGAAGGACATCAGCACAAATAGTAGGATAAAGGAAATCTTTAAAAGTATAGATATTCTATATGCTGCTAGCTGCAAATGTTCATTTATTACAGTTTCTGATTGTTAATTCCCTTAAAATACCTGTTCTGAGTATCTTGATATGAGCAAAATAGCGTTCCATCAACCGACTTGTTCTAGTTACATAAACCTGGTTTTCCTTCACCAAAAAACAAAGTAGTTCTGTGTGCAGTGCTATTCAAAATCCTCACCTGAAATGCATTAAATTTCCACAGTTCTTGTTGTATGAAAGCCTAAGCAAAGAACCTGCACTAAAAAAAAACAACTATACACTCCAGAGCTCAGAGGCCATCTTCAGAAGGATCAATCCTAAACTTGCTCCTTTCCCACCATTTGCTGCTGAAACAAAACCAGAGTTCTGTTTCTAAAGCAGTTTAGAAAGTCTAGCTGCTGTCAAATGCTCATTCATGGATACACTTACAGGCAAAAATGGAGGAATCAGTTATCTGTTCCATTTCTGAAGTGGACTAAGGGACAAATAAATGTATGTTTCGGTGCAATCAATTTTCTGAAACTGCTCAAAATACTCTAATATCAGAAATAAGGAGCAAGTGTTCCTTATGACTAAGAGAACAGGAAATCTGCAGTGCATATCTGCAATATACTCCTACATATACACTGAAAAAAAAAAAAAAAAGAAAGAAATCATGAAGAGTTACATGAAACAAGAATTTTTGTTTGCACTCTTTTTTTGAGGAGGAGGAATGGTTGAGCACTTCTGTGAAGCCTTATATAACTATTCTCACCAATTCAATGGTAGTACCAGAAGCCCTTGCAGCAATTATTAAGAACTGAACGTAGTTTTCAGAAAATTATCATCACAAAGAAAATTCTTTAAGTGCTAAAAATATTGCTATTATCTGTTTTGGGATACAATCAGTTCATATTCTTAGAAAACTTATCCTGAGATCTACACAAGAGTATAAAGTGACATTTACATTTCCAAGATTTTTGCTGCATTGTTCATACAGGCCATTGGCCTTGTTTAGCATTTTAGTATGCGCTTTGATTCATCCTTGAGCAGTACACTAATATGCACTAATATTTTGCTGCATCACATTACTTATGCCGTACTAAGACAAAACCAGAAAAAAGAATGATGCCAAGCACCTGTTCTATTTTGCAATAGCATAACTTTCAAGCTGAACTTACATTTGCTTTCTTGAGAAGCCTCTAATGAAACAGTTACTATTTAACTATAGCATCTAGTCCTGAAAAGAGCAATTTTAATAACATCGTTTAGTCTTGCCTTTATCTCAACATTACTGAAGAGCACCCAGTAAAACTATTGCATGCATTAAAAAGAAAATATAACACACCAAACCTGACATACAGATTTCATCTCAAAAAACATCTGTCACAGAATATATAGCTTATTAACAAAAGAAATATAAAACTATTAATTAAATGTAATTTAAACATCCAGACCCCAGTAAGGTACAAAACATGCTAAAAGACCTACAGAAATTACAGGTAACAAAAACGTGATAAACGACTTGTCATACTGTCAAGTATATTCCTGAATTATCTTTCCAGCTTGTTTCCACTCTCTTCAATTAGCTGGGACTCCTTTTGCTTCAGCTGCCAAAAATCAAAACCTCCTTCTTACTTATGACTATTTACTCCACAATACTGAGAAATGCAGAAGTTGGATTTACTGTGAATTGCCTTAAAATACCCTTTACTTCTAGGAAGAAGGGGACGAAACAGTCAAGTCCTCCGTTCTCAAAATCTCCAGTCAAACCCTTCTGGTCTTGCACTTTTAAGCACAGGGAACCCTGCGCAGCTCAGGCATGAGGGTACTTGCTGTATCTTTCACAAGCTGAAGGCAACATTACTAACAATGGGTTAGTTTTATTCTATCAAGTGAGCTATCTGGATTAGTGTCTGAAATGTAACACGTTAGTTACTTTTCTTACCAGATCCTGAGGCAAAGCCCTACAGTATACCAGGTCATTCAACAACAGAGCTGCTGCTACACTTGATGCATACATGCAAGTACCACACTGTCAAGAGTCTTCCATGTTAGGACACGTCTGATATACTACTACTCCTTTGTGACAGAGTGAACTATATCCATAGGTGGAATACACACAAAGTTTGTTGAAAACTTTGCACAACTATGTCTTCACCTACAGTCTGAAAATGAAGCATTTGTGCATTCATCATGTTAATTAGTACAATAACGGAATTCCTTTTCTTTTTTCTTTTTCCTCTAGAACTGTAGAAATAAAATATTTTTAAATAAAACCATAAAAACAGGAAAAAAAAAAAAAGGCGACTTCTTCACTATTAGGAATTCTGCAGCTTGGGACTCAGATATAATAAAAAGGGAATATATAATATATATATATCAAAACATTATCCCTCCTCAGAAAGAATTTCTGTCAATCATAGAAAATTCAGTAACAAATGTTAATAGCTTTCGATATCCCCCACATCTGGCTTTAATAGACTGCCAAAAATTACTACTGAACTTTTATTACTTAGTTTGTCTTTAATCTTGTAAATCCAGCTCTTACTTTTAAATAAATAAAATCATTTCAAGTAGAAGGATCTTTGAGACACCATTAAGGTACAATATTGCCTTATGTCACAGCATTCCAAATTAATGTGACAAAAACTTGCATTCAAGGCATAAAGCTCTCATTTGTGTACTTTTCCTTGAAGCAGTAATAAGTAGCTACACACTCCAAACGAACACTTTACTTTCCATTACTCCATCTCTCTTTCAAGTCTTACCCATCAGCAACCACAGCTTTCAAGGAAAAAACAAAACAAGAAAACAGTTAAAATACTAAAATGACATCAGGGTCCAAAGGCCCCAAGCAGAACAGGTCACTATTGAGCTAACACAACACATAAGCATACATTCCAAATTCAAAATTATTTTTAGGGTTGTTAACACTTACAAAAGCCATAGAGCAGTCTTTTTGTGCACCTTTATTACTCTAACATATATTAGGAGACTAATACTAAGAATTAGGAGACTAGATATTAGGTAAGCACTTGAGTATATTTTATAAACAAAAGTATATTTGATGATTTTGACTCCTTAATCACCCTTAACTTGATTATGATAGATCATGGTTGATAAATTAATAGAGCAGAAGACTATTAATTACAGTTAGACTATTAACTGTTTTCATGTTTAAAAGACGATAACCGTATCACAAAGTTACTATTTAATGGATGATATTTTAGGGTTATGTCAAAATAAAAAAAAGTAGCAGTTATCCAGAACATAGATACTATTTTCTCATTTATTCTTTCTCTACCTCAAATGTCTATTATGTTCTTTCACCTTGTTCCCACAACTGAAACATACAATATACCACAAGCATATTTTTCACCTTCACCTTGACAGCTCTAATTTTACTTGCCACGACCAAAACTGTAATGCATACTTAATTAGGCAGCAAGATGAAAGATGATTTATTTCCTACTTTAAAAAAAAACCCACCACTAGCCCCCCAAAAATAAATTTGGAGAAAAGTGAATAATATTTCAGAAACTGCAGAAAGGCCCAAGAGTAGCAAATCCTAGGAAAAATGTAAAATATGTATTATTTATTAATGTCATCTTGGTTTTCACACGGTCTCTTGCTGAGAAATTAGCTTTACAGGGTAGTTTATGGGTTGGTATTAAGTCTAATCAGCATTCACTGGCAGTCCAGCAGTCAAGAATAATCTAGAGAAAATTTCCACCTTGATTCTGGACTGTGCTCACATCCAATGTTGACTTTTTATTAATTTTTCAGTTAGGAGCAAGTTTTCCTAATCCTCTTTGTGCTTACATCCACAGATATTTTACAGAAAGATCAAACCACTCATAGAAAACTTCCTGTCTGCATGCAGACTTTCGAAATTAAAACAAATTGCATGCAAATATATCTTCTTCTGGAAGCAAAACTAAAGAACAAAGATTTGCTAAAAGAAAGGAACCAGCACTGGCTTAGCAAAATGCAAAATCTGGTAAACTAAACAGCTGTCAAGCAGATGGTTGTCCTTATAATTCAACATTTAGATCAACAATTCTCAACAAAGATGACTTAACTCATCTGTTTTACTCCTCTGTATTCGTTTCCTCTATTTACCCTGAAAATTAGTATTTTAACAGTTGTCAGATCTGTCTTCTGAATTACATTATCAGATCTTACTGTAAAAAGAGCCCAATTTTAATCTTTAAGGGACTGTGGTCACTAACAAAGCTACTTATCCGGAGAACAGGTTATTAAATCTCTAGCACAGGTTCTAACTGAGTAAAACTGCAAACAGCAAAATGATGCTTCCAGTTGTGCTCTGTTGCCCTGAAGAACTGGAGAAGAATCGATGCCCTGAAGAAGCATGCATTGCCAGGATTCACAAAAGATGTCCCTTCCTAGAACACTCTGAAAACATTACATCTCCCTCTCTCTCCCAAAAGGACTATATGATAGTAAAAAAGCCTTCTTCCTATTCATCAGGCCATAAGCTCCATGACCAAAAAAATACTATTTATTAGCCTTCCCTGATAATAATAACCGTTTCACACATAAAAAATTATTTTAATACTTTCTGGTTCTAATGGCAGACTTGTAGCAGCAGAACCTTCCCCTGACTTTCCCATTTCAAGAGGCTAAGAATAAAACCCTCTTTAAGGAAAGAAAATAATATTATCTCAGCACATCCATCTACTCTTATCTTTTGCCCAGGGGAATAGTGGAAGATGTGAAATAAGGCATTTCGGAGAGGTATCACCGAATTTTACGGATGTTATTTTTTACCTTTCCTTAACAGATCTTATTAGGACAACAAGGCAATTAATTCTCACTTCCATATACAAAAGATGGAATTACCATCCCACAGAATGTATTACCAGGTTTTTAAGTACAAATTGAATACGAAGTCTGACCAAAAGCCACTGAAAGTTGCTCCTGCAGGAAAGGTGCCAACCAAGATACTAAGACCCAAACGTCACAAGTATTTTAAATCTTTAAGTTAAATTTAAGCTGAGAAAACAGACAATGAAGTGAAGCCTCTTTGTTATTTCTGACAGAAAGCTCTACACAATTCAACGAAGTAACAAACTACATAACATCATAATTTAAAAGAATTTCAATGTCAGGACTATCCAGATCAAAACCCAGCAAGGCCCACATAAAGCTGTCCATACCATCTGGCAAAATATGTACAAAATTTAAATTTGTTTCAAGGTAATAAAGCAAATCCCGGATTTGACCGGTGCACACTTACGCTAAACAGATCAACACGGCCTTCCAAAACAAAAGCCACACTTGAAAAAAACTGAGGGCTTCCAGCTCAGCCTTTAACTCCTTGCTTATTCCGTATCTGAATTGTTTATCCCCCATCAGTACACCAGGATCTACCACAAAAGGGGACAACAATATATCACAAAACACAGGAGAATCTAGAAATTACATACTAGGCATGGTGAACAGAAGCACAAACAAGTACACACCTTCACAGTCTTCTTGAAATAGGGGCAGGGGGACGGTGGTGAAGCATATCTCCCTTTCAATTTATTTCTGCAGTAAGGGAAAAACTTAAATATTTTGTCTTGCATAATCTAAATAGCAAACCTTCCAAGATTACTTTGGTAACAGGTCACTGTAATGTGGCAATCTCTCATAAGTGCTAGAGGGATAAAAATTTTTGGGGATAGCTCAACTGCAGATAAATGTTAAAGTATTCTTGGGTTTAGTTTGCTGGACAGAGCCTTTTCACTCAGCCCAGCTCATTTCCAGCTGACTTCTGTGACAACAGCTGCAATAAAGGCCACACAAAGAGAAATGTAACTAAGAAGACAATGCTAAGAAAGGATAAATGCAGTTCTGGAAAGGCACTAGGTCTGATTCAGCCTCTGAACTAAAGGAGGCAAAACTGCTTCTGCAGAACATCTTGTAAGAAAAAATAAGGAGTAACTTGTCTTTACATCACTGCAAAAAAGGCAGTCATTGCTAACAGCAGTTTAGCTTCACTATGGCTAGTAACATCACACGTCAGTTGTGCATGGGCCTCCAATATCAGTACTCTAAACACTACATACTTAGACCTTCTTTTGCAGGTTACAAGAAAAGGAATGAAATCCTGATTCCGTTTACTTCAGTGGCAAAATTTTCATTCATCTCAGTGGAGCCTATATTTCGCATAGTACATTCAAAACACTGAAAACCTTACCCACGTAAGAGCTCACCAAGTCACTACACCAGAAAAGTCAGACCTTTTAGCAGTAATGGCAAATTTTTATTAGATTCAATTTATTGTTTGTACCCCTTCTACTATCCCCAATCTGACAGCTAATACATCACACAGTATCTTGACTATAAAGTTTTCATTACCATCTTCTGGCAAATATTATGTTTTCACTTTGCTGCATGTAAGCCAGTGAATTAAGTATAACTGCTCAGAGAGAAATTTTTGTAGAAAATACAAACTGTACTTTTTACATATGGCTACCACTTTTACATATGGCTACCACTATTTCCTCTAGCTTAAATCCACTATGAGACATTTTGACTGTAACTTCAGATGCCTAAAAGGCTTCGTTCAACCTCTTCTCTACTGACCACCACTTCAGGAAAAAACTGGTCTGGGGGTGCTAACTGACATCAGGCTCAATGCATGTCAGCTGTGTGCCCTGGCAGCCAGGAGGGCAAACCACTTCCTGGGGTGCACTGAACACAGCATCACCAGCCAGTCAAAAGAGGTGATTAACTGCTGCACTCAGCGTTGGTGCAGCCTCACCTTGAGTACTCTGTACAGTGCTGGTCCCCAGAGTCTCAGTAGGATGTGAAGGTCCTTGACTGCACCCAGAGGGAGCCAGCAAAGCTGGTGATAGAACTGGAGCTGTGTGCTGTGAGGAGCGGCTGAGGGCTCTGAGTTTCTCTAGGCTGGAGAGAAGGAGGCTGAGGGGCGACTTCATGGCTCTCTGCACCTTCCTGAAGAGGTGACACGGAGAGGGAGCTGCTGATCTCTTCTCCCCGGGATTCAGTGATAGGACATGAAACAGTGGTTCAAAGCTGCACCAGGGAAGGTTCAGAAGGGACATTAGGAAGCATTCCTTTACCAGAAAGGTAGTCAAACATTAGAACAGACTTCCTAGAGAAGTGGTCAATGCCCCAAGCCTCTCGGTATCAGTGGATAATGCCTTTAATACCATGCTTTAACTTGGTCATCCGTAAATTGGTCAGGCAGTTGGTCTCGATAATCATTGAGGTCCCTTCCAACCAAAATAGCCCTAGTCTAGTCTAGTTATGTTCATAAACCAAACAAATCATCCAAGCTTCCCTTATCACTGAGCCTTTCCCACGATTAACTTGTATCTATATAGTGCTTGAATGGCATACAGAGAAATCTGTTCCCTTAAAATTGATTTCCTCTGAAAAAAACTTAAGGGATTAATTCAAAGTTTTACCATGAAATAAAAAGCATTCCTCTCTTTCATGGGTACACATACACCAAGCTTTGGCTTTTTTTCTGTTTTTCTTTTCAGATGTTTCACTTTAAGTTCTGCAACAAACAAATGCACAGTAATTCCTTAGTTCCCTCATCTGTACACAGCAAGTTAGAATATCAGTCCTCTCTTCAAAGAAATCATATATGACCTATAGAGTAAAGGGCATTCTGCAAATGGGGAGGATGGTCTGAAAATATTTACATGTGTTTCACCATTTAAAAAAAAAAAAAGAAAAAAGAAAAAGAGGTGGGGGGGCAGGGCTCAAGAGATTGGGTGGGCAGCAAGAGACACCATCTATTTAGACACAGAGAAGTATGACTAGCTGTTCTTTCTTCAATTAAATTCAACTTATCACTAAAGGGCTTCATATTTCTGACAACCGTGCTTCTGTAAGGGCCATGCAACTTTCCCAAATTCAAGCTTTACACCTGACTTACACAGATACAAGAAAAGACACATAGCCCAAACTCATTATCACAAGTATTTGAACATCAGTTTAAAAAGTGCCAGGGCTATGCATACAGTACATAGAGTTGTCTTGTTTATACTAAGTGAATTCCTTTTCTCCAAACATCTCTAATATTTACTGCAGTGATGAAGCATATACCTTTCACTGAAATTCTTCATTTATACAAAGTTAAAGCATTTCTACATTTGCATAAGGAAACTGAAGCGCAAACAGAAAATGACTTGTCCAAAGTCACTGAGGAAACAAATGGCAGGAGGAGATAGAAGACAGAAATCTCCTAGGTACTAGCACATTAGACACCACTGCTTCTCAAGGACAGAGATGGCAGAGTTACTGAATGCCTTTTTTGTCTCTGTCTACTCTGCAGGAGGCAGTCCTGAAGAGCCCTGTACCTCTGAGACCTCAGATGAAGTCAGGTCAACGGAGTAGTCTGCCTTAGTCGATGAGGAATGGGTTACAGACCAGTTGAGCAATCTGGACATCCATAAATCCATGGGTCCAGATGGGATGTACCCACGGGTGCTGAGGGAACTGGCGGAGGTCATTGCTAGACCACTCTCCATCATCTTTACCAAGTCTTGGGAAACGGGAGAGGTGCCTGAGGACTGGAGGAAAGCAAATGTCACTCCTGTCTTCAAAAAGGGCAAGAAGGAGGACCCAGGTAACTATAGACCAGTCAGCCTCACCTCCATTCCTGGGAAAGTGATGGAACACCTTATCCTTGGTGCCATCATAAGGCATATCAAGGATAAGAGGGTTATGAGGAGCAGTCAACATGGCTTCACCAAGGGGAAGTCATGCTTGACCAATCTCGTAGCCTTTTATGAGGAAATAACACGGCGGATGGATGATGGCAGAGAGGTGGATGTGGTCTACCTTGACTTCAGCAAAGCGTTTGACACAGTCTCCCACAGCATCCTCGCAGCTAAATTGAGGAAGTGTGGTCTGGATGATCAGGTAGTGAGGTGGACTGTGAACTGGCTGAAGGAGAGAAGCCAGAAAGTTGCAGTCTATGGGGCGGAGTCTAGTTGGAGGCCTGTATCTAGTGGAGTGCCTCAAGGGTCGGTACTGGGACCAGTATTATTTAATATATTCATCAATGATTCAGATGAAGGAATTGAGTGTACTATCAGCAAGTTTGCTGATGACACTAAGCTGGGAGGGGTGGCTGACACGCCAGAAGGCTGTGCTGCCATCCAGCGAGACCTGGACAGGCTGGAGAGTTGGGCAGGGAATAACTTGATGAAATATAACAAGGGAAAGTGTAGAGTCCTGCATCTGGGCAGGAACAACCCCAGGTTCCAGTATAGGTTGGGGAACGACCTGTTAGAGAGCAGTGTAGGGGAGAGGGACCTGGGGGTCCTGGTGGACGACAGGGTGACCATGAGCCGACACTGTGCCCTTGTGGCCAAGAAGGCCAATGGCATCCTGGGGTGTATTAGAAGGGGGGTGGTTAGTAGGTCGAGAGAGGTTCTCCTTCCCCTCTACTCAGCCCTGGTGAGACCTCATCTGGAATATTGTGTCCAGTTCTGGGCCCCTCAGTTTAAGAAGGACAGGGACCTGCTGGAGAGAGTCCAGCGCAGGGCAACTAAGATGATTAAGGGAGTGGAGCATCTCCCTTATGAGGAAAGACTGAGGGAGCTGGGTCTCTATAGTTTGGAGAAGAAGAGACTGAGGGGTGACCTTATTAGTGTATATAAATATATAAAGGGGGAGTGTCACGAGGATGGAGCCAGGCTCTTCTCAGTGGCAAACAATGACAGGACAAGGGGAAATGGGTACAAACTGGAACACAAGAGGTTCCACATAAACTTGAGAAGAAACTCCTTCTCAGTGAGGGTGACAGAACACTGGAACAGGCTGCACAGGGGGGCTGTGGAATCTCCTTCTCTGGAGACATCCAAAACCCGCCTGGACACATTCCTGTGTAACCCTATCTAGGTGTTCCTGCTCTGGCAGGGGGATTGGACTAGATGATCTTTTGAGGCCCCTTCCAATCTCTAGCATACTGTGATACTGTGATTCCCTCAAAGATAATCTATTATTTAACCTAGGCTCCTCAAGCATGGAACGACTGTTTATGCAACAGTAAAGGGCAATATTCCACAAAAAGAAAAAAACACACACAAAAAAAAAAAAACAAAAAAAACAACCACACATCAAAGTATTTGCTTTCCTGTTTTTATTATATGCACTTACTTCCATATGAACTCCAGTGACAGCATAATACACCTAAGTAAAAATTATACATATTCATCCTAACATCAGTTGAGGCTACTGAAATTCTGTGAAAAGCATTCACATAGTCCACAAAGAATGAAGGCAAGTTTGCAAACAAAAGAATGCATTTCTCTTTGGCATAAGAAAAAACAACAAAACAAAATCAAAGCAAAATAAAAATCAACCACAAAACAAACACAAAAATCAACCTTACCAAAGAGTTTCCTACTTTTCCCACCTCCCTCCCTGACCACTCACACCTCAGAATAAAACCTTCTGAATAAAGATGTAGTTATGGCACTAAGTACACCTGACAGAAAAGGAAAAACGCATTCTTCAGAAGAATAAAAATAACTTCACGACATCCACAACAACATTTACATCTTTTTGTTATACATTATTTTAACACACTACCACAAACACTTGCTACTGGAGTCCATTGACAAGGTTTCATGCTATTCACAGGCATTAAATCAGGCTATTCATTCTTTGCAAACAAGAAAAGTTTCCTCAGAAACATCTAGAGCAGAGTCTTTCAGTGATTCACTCAGTCAGACTCATACTGCAGCAATAATTAGTTATGTGGGCATTTGAACTGGAGACAAGGCAGTGATACTCAAAGCCATAAGGCATTTGTTTGGGAAGCTCTCAGTTATTCCTGGATATTCTATGGGCATGGGCTTTTTAATGTGCAAGTAGTGGATCCTGTGACTTGTAAGTAAGATTTCTGTCACTTTTGTTCATTAAAAACTCACAGTTTAGTAATACGACCCTCATCATTAAATTAAAGCTATATAGTTCTGGTATTCTATGGGAAGGGAGTTCCTTATGAATTTGGGTCACTTCACGATAGATGAGAACTTTAAACGTACAACACAGAAATAAAGTATTAGCTAGTGGTATATCTCTTGGCCTCCTCTCCTTGGACACTCATATATGTCAATTTAGCTGTATATTATGATACTTTATTACAGTCACTGTCTGGAATATTTCAATACTGTCACACAGTTAATCAAGATTCATAAAATAAACACGTTCAGTGAATCTACCAGGAGGCAGGAAGGACAGCCTTGCAAATTGGCTCCAGTAATCACGAGTCTGATCTGATTCTCACTTCTGACATATTTCACATGACATGAAAGAAGTAACTTCAGTTTCCAAGGCCTGCTCTACTTCACCTCTACAGAAGACTCATTGCTAGTGCTCTAATTTTAAAGTTTAGTAGTACAGTGTATTTTTTTAATCAAATTAAAATACATGTCTGATAACATCAGATTTGCTCCATTTGCTAGTAAAAAGTATTTATTCCTCTCAAAGACTTACGAAATTCCTTCTGCTGTTGTAGCCTCACGGACTTTATTTCACCATAGTACCGTAACTGCTGCTATGCACATCACATTTGAGCAAGTCATCAGTCTTTAAACTGTGTCCAATGATACCTGTGTAATTCATTACTAGTGAGCTTATGAAAATAAACCTCACAGCATTGCTCGCCTACAGAATTTTTAATAAAAGTTAAAAATGCACATAGAAGTGCTACATCAGAACCCCATAACTAAATGCAAGGCTGACAGTTAAAAACAGTAACAGCAGAAACCTCTTGTGAACACCTTATATCTGGTGAGTCCATCATTTACCATTACATACAGTAAAAGCACTCCTGAAAAGGTGTTAAATAACCTGTAACTAAAAATTCCCAAATTCAAAAGATTTAAATTAATAAAGAGTTGTCTTTATGATTTATTGTTATCTTTGTTTATTATTAATAGGAATAGAGTATTTTTGTATTGGGGATACAGCATTCAACTCCAAATCATCTCACAAGATTTATCCTAGCCACCTAAAATCAGTATTATTTCTATAAGAAAATGCATTACTAAGTTTTACTAATTTTAAATACTTTTGCAATATCTGCAAAGTTAGTGGCCCACACCAAGGTGAAAATATTTAACATGTTCTACATCCCTGTAGCTCAGAAAGTAGATTAACTATGTGGTCCTAAAGTGGTTTCAGAAGTTTTCAGAGCATTATCATTGTCTTCATTTAGCAATGCTAATATTAATTTCTGTCATTTCTGATAACATTAACCAGACAGTTCAGTCAGTTACCATCTTAGTGAAAGGTAAATTGTTTAATTCAAGATTTGACTTGATTTTTGAGAGCTGTTGTACTATTTATACATGCAAAAAGACCTTTACAACCTGGTATACTTTTGCGCCTTTTTAGATTGGGTTGGCACAAAATACTTTGTATTAAAAAAAAAAGTAATCCACAAATCAAAGCCTGAAAATTTTTATTTGTGATTAGTGTCATACAATATATTTACCTTCCTGTAAACATGAGAATTGATTCAATGTGTATCAAAGGACTCTTAACATTTTCTGTATTGCTGTTGCAGGGAAAACTTGTTTGACCCATCCTTCACCCTTTACAGGATCCTTCACCCCTTTTGAAAGACATCTTTGTCAAAACCAACCCCTTCACAATAGGAAGTCAGTATACTGAAAGTATCGCTTAGGGAAAAAGAAAGAAAAGCAGTTATGGTTTAAAAGTACACTGAGTGCACAAGGTTACTCCATTAACAGGAGAACAGATCTGTCTAGTACCATAAAATAGGTACCCTTTGTTGCTTTAACTCCCCGTAATACCATCCTTAAAACCCCAGCTCCCATTGGTATTCCTCATGACACTTCCACCCATGATACTATGTATTAGCCTGTGGTTAAATTCACCATCCAGCAGACCCAGCTGCAAGTGCTGAGCAAGGACCACTGACAAACAAAACATGGAACAAATTGTTTGCAAACCTTTATCCTGGTTTCAAACTTGGTTAAAATTGACTAACAAGCTCAATTCTTAGTAGTCAAAGACATGAGGACGTGGAATCACACAGATTTCATTTCCCGGGGAAACTAAGACAAGAAGCAGAGAAATGATTATAAAAACTTTATCAACGCCTACAACAGAAAAGTTAACGTTCAGAATCGGTTCGTGACTCATACTATCCCACTGCCAAGTTCTTTAAAGGCAAGTCTCCCCCAAGGAGCAAATACATCCTAGTTTGTATTCTCTTTACAAACCAACCACTAGAGAACCAAACTGAACGTCCAGCAAGCCTGCTTCTCCCCAAGAGATGGCAGTAGCGAACAAACATCCACACAGAGCTCGGGGAGCGAGGCTGTAACACGGAGGAAACACGGCCGACGAGTAAGAGGGCCCTCTCCAGCAGCGCCAAAACACTACAGACGCGGGACTCTCACCGACTTGTCAGTAGCTCACAATACACCTTGATAAGAAAACTTTCATTTTACAAAACAAGATTCACAAGAGTTTGAACTGGGAGGTAGAAGCTCCAGATCCTTAAAAATTACACATTGGAAAAAAAAAAAATAAAATCCCAAATTAATCTCAAAGATTTTTCAGTGGCCCACCACTAGAATGTTATGTCCCATAAATTTTGCATAAAGAATTCTTCACTGTGCTAGAAAAGCAACAACTACCAGATTTTTAGACATTCTTCCATATGAACCATGGTGACTTGGAAAATTTTGGAGAAGTGGAAAGAAATGCTTTAATTACCTACATTCTTGAACAAAAACCAGGAATAAAAATGGCAGCTTCTCCCAGTACTTCTAAGGCATTGGTCTTCCCCAACCTCTACTGCAAATAAAAGACCAGCATGCTGACAGTATTCTGTGAAAGCATACTGTATCATCCACTGGAGCAGATGTCTGCAAATGCCAGACTGCGCAGTGCAAAAGTCAGCACATCTCATAAATCAGCAACAAACCTGTACACTTCTCACTACAGCCCTCTGTGAACCACTCAGAAAGTTATCCATGTATTGTAGTCACACTGGTCTCGTACATGTGCCACAGAATTACATTTTACCACTCAGTTCCCACTAGAGCAAAGGGGAACATCAAGATGCAGGCAGCGATGCGTAAGTCCTTCTCTTTCCAAAGGTTTTCAGTACCAGACAATACTGGTCAAGTACTGGGACGTGCATGCGGCCCCAAGTGCACTCCTTCATCGCAAGGCATTCCCACCTTTGACAACTCACAGCCCAACCAGCATTCACGGAGGAACAGGATGGTTTGGTTTGTAAAGAGACTTTGAACATCACCTAGTCCCAATCCCCCTCTTCCCCCCCGCCGGCAAAACCACTCTCGCTTTTGAGGAAGTACAACAGAACTACGTCGCCCGTTAAGGCAAGAAGAGGCACAGCTGCAGCAAGGCGTGAAACACCAAGGGACGACCCCACAAGAGCGACAGCGGCAGCTCCGGGAGGCCCGATATGCAGTCCGCAGGATGAGCAACGCAGCGCAGCACCGATTACAGCAGGAGGCCCGACAATCCGCCTCGTACCCTTACCGCCAACCTCGCACCGAGCCCACCGACTCCGGCGCGGGCCCCGCCCTCCCGTGCCCCACCCCTCAAGGCAGCCCCCAGGCCGCGCTAGCGCCAATACGCATGCGCGGACCCTCTCACCCGCGCCCACCATGGCGTGGGGTGTCGCGGTCGGGCCGGGTGCGGGGTGTAGCTCCCCTTCCAGTCAGGGGGCAGAACCCCGCCGCCGCGGCGGAGCCGGTGGGCGGCCTGAGAACCCCGCGCCGAGCGCAGCCGCACGGCCCCGGTCCCAGCCCCCCCCCAGCGGCTTACCGCGCGGCCCAGCTCGCACCGCCGGGTTGTGATTTTCGCGCGCTCTGCCCCGCGCCAGCGCGAGGTGCGCCTGCGCTTGGGGCGTACCCCGCCGCCAGCCGGGCGGGGGCGGGCCGGGCCGGGCCGCAGAGCGCGGGAGCTGCGGTGGCAGCCGTGAGAGCCGGGTGGGCGGCTCGGTTGTCCCCGCACGCTGCTGCTTCCCGTCCCAGACACGGGGCTCCGGGAAGCGGGAACGGAAACCTCGCCGGGCTTCACGGCTGGTGTGCTCAGAGGGCCCCTGATGGCTGGGGGCGCAGATGCCTGTGTTTCTTGACTAGGTTAAACAGAGCGAGGTGGTTAAATCCGGTTTGGGTCCTGAGTGACCAGCTGAGGTGACGACTCCACGGGGAAATCAAAATGTGAGAGGGGTGTTTTCCCTCGGTGAGTGTTGTGGTGGGCCGACTGAAGGTACCTGCCCCCCACCATGGGTAAGATCGATTGGTTTTTTTCCCCTCTGGTAAGACTTAAGTGCAAAACCTGTTAAACTTCTGCTTAAGTTTTGTCAACTTCAACAGACCTTTACACCCACGTGAAATAAAAAAAACGGTACAGGCGATAAGAAACTTTGAATAAACTTACAGTTTTAAAAAATACCTGATTTCTCTAACCGAAAACTTTACTGGTGCTAAAACAAGAAATACACACATGGTGCACCTTAACTAGCGCTGCATTTGTTAAAAAGCATCAGTGGTAAAATTACCAAGATCTGTATTCTGTCACTTAGCCAAGTTACGCTGGTCCTGAAGAAAATCTAACGGAAAATACTAACATACACACTGGCTACTTCATGCAGTTCTGCTCATTAGTACCTAGCCCACTTACATGATCATTCATTACCTTCCTGTCATGCTTCCTCTTCCACTCACCTTCTTCAGCTGCTATTCACCATAGCGGTTTTTCCACCCCGGGCTGGTTTTACCTCCACATTCTCTACTTGCCATGAAGAGCTGGTGATAAAACTGCTGCAGTATTTCCACCTGTCTTTTGAGAAGCCAGCAGCTCTTAAAATTACTTTCTTTCCTGGCATCTTCTTCCCACATGCGTATGCTTACACCACTCTGCCCTTATTTCCTCCTTGAGTCTGGATAGTGAGGCACTTGTTGACATTCTACCTGAAGAGAAACAAAGTAAATTATTTGAAAGAATAAAGCCTATGAAAGAAAATGCTATCTTGAACTTGGGTCGAAATTTATCTTTTCAGGTGGATCTTAAACTAAGTCCCACTGATTTCATTAGTCTATCATTAGTGAATTTACAGGCTAGTTTGTATTACATTTGTGTTCAAGATTTGTATTCTTCATGAGCATAGGACTACCACCACTATTGCTAAAGCTGAAGTTGCTGGGTTTCCCTTTATGATTTACCCAGTACAGCTGCTGTCCAAACTGCTTACTCTCATTGAGCTTTCGTATTCTTCTGTTCATGTTTTGTGAATTGTTGCCTTTTCTAATAACCACTGTGTTCAATTTTCTCTAAAATGAGACAAAATCCCCTTCAGTACAAAAGCAGATTCAACCTACACACACAGTGAAATCCCCATGCATAAATGCTTAACATTTGGGGTTTGGTGCAGCTGGTATTTTTTTCATTTCATCCTATCAGATCATCAGCACCTGGTGAACTAAAAGCTTGTCTGTGGAAGTTTCAAAGCACTTTCTTGGGAAACAGCAATTGCTCATTAGGCAACTCATCAAGACAAACTGGCAGGGATGTTTCCCACGCATCCAGGACATCTGCAGAGCACAGCTCAGAGCTTTGGGTGTAAGGTCCTTATTTGCACTGTGAGTCCAGTTCATAACTCATGCAAGTCTTTAATCGTTCTACTCCTTCTCTTGTCAAATGAAAACTTGGGAGGATTTATATTTGTTTTCTACCATCAGTTGAGTTAACACTTCCTTAGATGTCAGCATTATTAAGTATTTCATTGCTGAAATGTGTAACTGTTCTGGTACAGTGGAATAAGCTTGAATGGAAGAAGTTTGATAACATGTTTCTGCCTGAACATATTCCATTGTTGTCCAATATCTATTTGTATCTCATAGTCACACAGTAGCAAAGAGCTGCATTTGTTAATCGGCTTGATGATTATACCAGTTTTCTTTTTCCTATGCAAGAAGCCATTTCCCAGTTCTCATGCACACTCAGATATATTGCCAAAGATCATTGTAATGTACCAGAAGCTGTGAAAAATAAACCCAGGAATTAAATTCAACAACAACACACACACACACACACACACAAAAAGACATTTAGGAAAGTAATGAGAAAGGGTATAGTAGGCAGTTGTCTAAAAATAGGAATAAATATAATGCAAAGATGAAAGCAAATTATTAATATGCGTAAGCTCCAGTAGGTGGAATGAACACTTGCTAGAATTACCTTCAAATGACCCTCATTTTAAATATTCACAAAAGAAGTGGCAATGATATGAATAATGAATTAGGTAGTACAAATTAAGTGAATGCCAATACAAATCATAGACTTTATGTTACTTCAGACATTATGTATGCAGTCTGTCACTTTCCTACATTTAATAAACACAGAACATTTGAGTGTTAAAAAAATGTTACTGGGACTATTTTTTGTAGCCTTGATCTTTAATGGAAGGTACGATTACATGTAGAGCTAATCCAGCTGCCTAGTCTGAGAGAATTACTCCTGTAGATAAGAATGCCGTAACTTCAAAACCTGAATATTTAAGAAAAGATCTTCCAAATACTGAAGAATTGCTGGCTCCTCCCTGAGAAACCTAGCAATCTCATTTTACCTAGTGTGTGCTGCAAAAGCCCTTGTTAAGCTTTGCACTTTGATGAGACACAGCAGATACAACACTTTGGTTCAGGTCAGAATATCACCATTTTGTCTTTTGGCCAGTATTAACTTGGTAGGAAAAAAATCCCTCATTGGGGGAAAAAGAAGGAAATGTATCTTTGACAGGTTGGGGGGGTGGGAAGTCCCAGCTGTTTGAAGCTGTTCAGAGGTTTGGAATGTTAGAATAAATACTGGAGGAGCTAGATTGATGGGCTAAACTGCAGGTGAGGCACACAAAGGTGCATGCTAAATATAATTTATCAGTGCACATGACCACCACATATGTAGTAAATTTTATGCACATTATAGCGATTAGCTAAAAAGCTCATGCTGCTTTAAGCAGCACTGCTTTAAGGAGATTCTGCTTAAACAAACAAATGCACAGTACGAAGCAAAATGCCCTCAGACCCATAAGCTGAAGTAAACAGGATATGCACCTTCATATAGGTCGATGGCTAGTTTGAAATGTTTGGCTAGTTTGAAATGTTTGCTACAGCACAACAAAGAGGTAATGTAGCTATTGTGTACATATTGTTGTCATTCATGGATGAAGTTGGAAATGCCCAAGTACTGGAGTGGCAAGCAAAGCAGTAGTAATAATCAAGAGGTTTCCTGTCCTTCCAGAGAAAACTACAGTGTATAACAAGTCACCAATACATTTCAGTTTACTGCTGTGCCTTAGCCATATTAGAGGATTTCTGAATAGGCAGAAGTGTCACTTGAAGGTGCTGATTATATCTTCAGAAATTCTCCACTAAATACTGCATTTTGGGTGGCAGCGTAATACCTAGGCATACTAACATCCTGGAGTTCCAGATGTTCGTTCTCTCCCATATCTTCCATTCAATTTCCAGCATAATTTCATGTTCCAGCATTGCCTATGTTTTCTGTACTGTTCTATGAAAGAAACAATGTACTGTCTTCAGTAAGGAGAAAGGGAGTTGCTTCTTGCAGGCATGAGGGTCTGCAGATCTGGTTGGTGTTTTTTGTAAACAGTGTGTGTCACAGAGTCTTTATGTTGACACTGGCATATTTTTTCCTCTCATTTTGGTTGCTGATTCTTTTGTCGTTCCTTTTGAGTTGAAATCCTGGAGAGATTTTTTTGCTTCCAAGAAGAGCAGGAACATTTGCTATGTCCTGTGTCCCAAGTGACAGATGAGCATGTCTGATTTCTTATTAATGCAAATACTATCAGGTCTGTAGCTGGGAAGCTTCTGCAGGGTTCTGAAAAATTGGCACTCAATAGGCCAATGGTACTTAATGTTCCTTAAACCAGACCTTAGGAGTTCTCCTAGTATCTATTAAAGCTTTGCCCTTAGTATTTCTCAGTCTTGTATAAACCTTATCTTCACAAGGATAAAATTGGGAAATTACACCATATATCAACCAATTAGCTAATCTTGACAGAAGACGTAAGATTTTCATGATCTGTCTTACTGCATATCTTTCCAATATGTTCATTATTAGAGAAGCTGAAGTATTTAGCTTAGCCATTGATTATGTTTCTGTCTGCAGTTTATAAACTTCCTCCTGTACCTGCCTGCACTCTAAGCAGGTGTTACAGAAAAAACATGAGTGAAGTCAGTGATTCCCAAAACACTGAGACAGCAAAGATAAGAGAATCTTCCATGATGTCCTGCTGCTGTGGAGTGGTGACTGAACATTTGATAAATACTGGAGAGCATTTCCAAGGCTTGGTCTGCAGGAACTAAGCACAGTGAATGGGAACAGAGAGCTTACTCATTCCTATGGTATTCCCTGTTGATACTCCAAAAAGCTTCTATGGCATATTCAGAAGGAGCATAAAATACCTGCTATGGAACGGAGGGTTAATGACTTTGCCTTGACCTTTTATGTAACTGTCAGCTATTAACAATATCAAATACTTTAGAGTAAGAATTTCAGTCTCATGAGTGTGACTATATTCCTTCTTGCTTTATGTAAAATACTCTTCTTTACTAGAAGTATTTACACATTCTAGAACATGAAGTTTTAGCAAAATTTAAGATAATAAAAAGGGAAATGCTGATGTTTACTGGCAGCAAGCAAGAGCCCAAATAACAAAGCAACAAAATGCAATAAAGATCACGCTTGAATCAATTTACAGAGGTTTGGACATGTAGGAAACTGCCTGTTGAGAATCAGAATGCAGCTACAAAACTTTATATTTTCATGACTTACATCATTATTGAAACTTGTGTGGAGTTATGAAGCATTAAACCTCAGCAAATGAAGTTACCATCGTAATTTAAAGTACACCAGTGAACTCAAAGACATCATACACTGAAAGGCTTTAATTTATTTTCCTTTGAAAACTTGATTATTACAAATGAGATTTTCAAATTAAGAAATTAGATCTCAATAAATTCCTTTCTGTTCACAGTTAAAAGTATGAGAAAGCTGATCACTATTTGAAACTGAAATTTCAAACAAGCCCACAACATTGTAAAATGTTGCAAGTAAAACAGTTTATAAGTTCTTACTCCATAAAATTTTTGGAATAAATCAAAAAACAAAATTCACACACACAAAAGGTATGCTTCAACTTCCCACAGCACGATACAAGTAATAAACTGACGTAAAACCAGAATGTTGCCTTATAGCATCCCACTGTACTAAAAATGCAGTAACACTGGGTCACTGTCCATGGAGAAGACATCCCTTATAACAGCCTTTTATCATCTGAATGAAATGCTTGTATTAAAAATGGAAGCACAGTTGCCAAACTTGACGGTTTTATTTGAAACATGAGACTGCCTTCTCATCTATAAGATTTCCCAAGCATATGACTCCATCAAAGCCAAGCAAAACCGAAGCATGTACATAAATACTATATATCAGATGAAAAACAAGGAAATGAAGATCAATATTTAGTCAAATCATGAATTTCCACCTACTAACCATAGTGTGCTTAATGCTGACTCCTATGGTTCATAATAGGGAAAAAATAATATTAAAAGGCTATAGTACACAGGAAAAGAAGTCTGGATGGGGAGACAGTGAGAAGATACTAATGTTTGCTGCATGCTGTGTATGATCCTCTGTTCACAGTAAGATAGGCAAATCTGCTACTTTGGCCTTCATGCCTTTGCAAATTCTGTATTTTTCTAGTATTAGAGATCCTCACATCACCAGAAAGTCCCTAAGTAGGGATTCCCTTCAAAATGGGAAAGATCTCCACTTACTGGGTATTAAAATAGCTGCTAAAATAGTATATAGCAACTCTGCAGAATGAGTCATTCCAGCGTTAACCAAAGCAAGGCTGAAACAATGCAGCTCTGTGGCACAAAACAAGAACTGCAATTTGTGAGTTGCCAGCTTTGCCACCGCTTTCTCTATATGTTAACCTAAACCCTCATATTTCTCATTCTTTCACTTAGTTTATTGGACACTACAGTATGGTGCTTCTTTGACCTCCCAAAGGAAATATAACTCCAATATTCCAGTGCCTTTACTGCTTCTTTAAACAGTTCGTCATCCACACTTCTTTGCCTGCAATACTCACAGTTGCAAATCTGTGGAATGCACTCTTTCATAAGTCTTTCAGTTGTTTTAGCAATCCTTCTTCCTTTATTGGTATTAACCTTTCTTTAACCTTGTCTATCTTCAGATTTAGTCCCTTCCTTGTGACATCCCAGACAAAATATCATTTTGTTTCCCATCATTCTCTCATTAGAACAGTGTTCACCTTTTCCCTTAATTTCCTTGCTGCATTAACTGAATATTTATGTTAGATCTTTAAATGGTCTGTAATTTAATATGGTGAATCTGAGTCATAACTGATAATCATTTACATGCATATGTATCACATACAGTTCAAAAGTGCTTTATACAACTTTGTACTGACCATGTAAAGCCTGGTTTAAAGGCACCGTTTCATATGCCTCTGTAAATGAAAGATGCATTATGCAAATACATGATGCATATTAAAATGTCAAAGACAAATTTTGTATTATGATGGAGATAAGATTGAGAATATGTACCTGTAAAGTACAAATAAATAAAATCAACTCAAACTGTGTTAAATTAACCCAAATGTGAGCATCACAATGCCAAGTTATATAATTAACATCACACATAAAATAAATCTAAACATATTAAGAAACACAGTAAGAGCCCAAAATCCCGTAAGAGTGTTCTTGCAGTAATCATAAGTTTAAAGCATAGCGTTTGTTGCTCTGTAGAAAATTTTGTTAATTTTGGAAATAGTTTCCTGCCCATGTTTCCCTTGTACCCACAATGTCACACCCCTTGTTTTTTCTCAGTGGTGTTCCTGAAAGCTTGCTCAAGAGCTTTAGCTCAATCTTAGAATATAACTCTGCATTTCCTTACATTTTTGTACTTCTTTCATTTCATATTCGTTTCATAAAGTAACTCTGAGGGCAGCTGCAATGTCATTAGAGGTTCTTCTATCAAATAAGAATACAAAGCTGAATCTCCTCCCTGCTGGGTGCTACCATGTGGAGCTCCTAGTGACCTGAAAATAAGTGCAAGCAACCTTCTTGCCTTTTATATTCTCATCTGAAATTCACTGGTCTGGACAAAGCATCAAGTAAAGAAATTGTGCATTATTAACCTTTGATGTGTCCCTTCAGGCACTCCTTAGTTCTGTGTCAGTCTGCCCAGCTGTGAGGGCAGGACTGTATGAGGGAGCCTTTCTCTTACTGAGCTGGCATAAAACCACAGAATCTGCAGTGAGCAATAAAGCTACTGTAAGCGATTCTGCATCCATGAATAACAGCTCAGAGTTGTGTATCTATGGACTACTGCTGCAGTCAGATATCCCAGCTTGCTATGCCAGTGGCCTGATACACTAAGGTAATTTCTTTGCTCCTAACCTTCAGTTCAAACAAATGAGAACAGAGAATAATTAATGTTTCAGATCTGAAAAGTGTAAACATTCAGAAATACTGGCTATCCTTGATCCCCCAAGTATCAAGTCCTAAAGATTTCTCAGTAACTAGGCTCTCACTTCAGATGATTGGATTGTACAAGCTGACCAAATAGCCAATGGCATTTGAAAAAGTCTCAAGAAACAAGTGGTAATTGACTGTAAGAGAACAGAGATTGTGCCCTGAGCTCCACCTGTGCCTGAAAGTAAAATGTGTCCAGCCTGACCTCACCTGAGCATCCATTTCTATCCCATACAGAAATGTTTCTCTCTCGTTGAAGTCACAGTGCCATGTGCTTATACAAGCATATCATAGGCAGTAAAATGATATTCAAAATGCACCTCGTAGGCAATGAATTTTGTGAAGAGTGCACTGGATGAACTGGATGAATCTTCTGGGTGGCTGACAGCATTTAATTTCATTCTTCCAAGTGGCAGTTTTTTCCCCATCTGGAAATGAGCAAAATGATATTGACATTGTAAAAAGCTCTAGGAATAAGGACTAAGGAGCATGATGCAAAAAGTAAGTTGAATAATTACTGTAGAAATAAAAGGACATTCAGATTATAGAATTCAAGAAGCCTAGTTCCTCAGTCTTCATAATTGGCTTTGTGATTTCTAGGAAGTCACCAACCTTTGCATTTTCCATGCTTTAACTAAATACTGCAAGGCTATAATTAAAAGAAAAATAAACAAACAAAAAAATTAAAGCATCAGTACCTATATTAACTGAGTAAAAAAATTGTCACTGGGAAAGTATCTAGAATGCAAAAAGGCTTTGAAATGGTTTCCCAGTGAATGAATTTACTGGAAACATACAGGGTACAGCAGTGAAATGTCCTTTAACGTGCTAATATGTAGTTGTACGTTACAGTGCATGAAATGCTGCAAATAAGTAACTAGATTAGTTAGGGAGACATTATCTACCTTCAGTGGTTCCAACTTCCTCAATATTCAAGACCTATGTAGGGTCTGCAGCATTACTTGCCATCTCCCAGAAGCCCTTCCCCATGCCATGGGGTGAGAGACAAGCTGTTGATGGGAACAGATGGCCAAAAGACTGAGGAGTCTGGGAGCCTGACCCCCGTCTGGAATGTTTCTCAGGCTGTAACAAGGGCGGAGGAAAAACCCCACCAGCAAGACCTTGTGAGTCTGTTGTCAGAGCTGTCCTTGTGCTGCTGCTGACATCTTGATGATTCACACTTTGTCAGGCACTCTGTTCAGTGATGGTGGCTCTGTAGCTCCGAGAGAATCAGAAATGGAACATGATTAAATGCTGTTCTGAGTTGTGCCAGTGCATTAAAGGGAATGGGAGTGACATGTGAAGACTGGTCTGTAACTGGATAATAGTGCGATATGCATTTGTCATGGAATAAAGAAAGTCTAATTTAAAAAAACAGCAGGGGGAAAAAAGCAAGAGGTCTGTTTTAAGAAAATCTGCAATTACTAAAAAAGAGGTTTTAAAATGTCATTTTGCCAGCTTCAACAGCACTCTTTAAAATTGTAGTGAAATCTATTTGTGCATGTTCAGAGAACTTGTAACCATGTTAGATCTAGAAAAGTTGTAGTAAACCAGTTACAAATAATGGTATAATTTAAAAAAATCACTGCTGTGTAATATTCTGTATCAGAATAACCCTATTTTCTCTGACATCTGTGGGTCTGAAGTTGTGAAATCTCTAGTAGCTTTATGCTCATCGTCAGTTTTCATGCATATTCACATGACAAAGTTCCTTAATCAGCATGTGCCAAAAGTAATATAGTATATTTAGCACTGTTACAAATCTGCAGTATCGGTCTCCTCTCATCCAGAACTTTTAAACAGGCAAGTTTAACGGTGGCTTGCTGAGTTCATTTCAGGCTCCAGAAACCTTGTGTATTCTGTACAGTGCAGCTGCATGCCTAACAAACCCTTCTGTACAGCCTTTGCCGATAGCCTGGCAAAGCCTTTGGTCCTGTGCTTAAGGTTAGGCACAGTATTTTGGCAAGCAACAGTGCAACTGGTGTGCATGCTGCTAAACACAAGCTTACACAGTTTCACAGCATCAGGGCTAACTTCCTCAGCACCTCGCTAATGATTCTGGTTGAAAGAAATGGTGGCCTGAACGTTGCCCCTTTCTGAGCATACCAGTGGCACAGAGTAAGCTGGAAAAGCTGGCTTTCAGCTGTGTGATTTCTCTGGTTTACCAGTCACTGTGTCTGTGTCCTCATCCTTCTGGTTGCTAATGTCTCTGTGAATGAATCTTGAAGACATGGCAGAAATAAAGACTTCTTTTATCTGGTTTGTCCGTTTCAGTAACCACATGTTCTCCTCCTAATTCCCTTGTAGCATGCAACCATCACAGATAAGGCTATACTGCCTTGGATGTTGTACCTATACAATAAGTCTTAACAAAAAATTACTTATATGAGGGTTTGGGTTTGTTGGTTTTTGGGGTTTTTTTTTGTTTGTTTGTTTTTGCATGTTAGAGCTCTGGTGGCAGACATCTGCTGACTTTTGACAGGGTTAGCAGAGGATAATGCGACTGCTTCTCTAGCTTATATCCACCAGCAGTGGACAATGAGAAAACCCCAAGGGTGTCTAATTTCTCAGAGACACACTGAGAATGTTCATCTTCTTAGCCCTGTCTGTTATGAAATAGGCTATTTTCCCAACAACAAAAATCATCTTTGCTTACTCTTTTTTTTTTTTTTTTTCCTCAGAACCCTTGGCTTGTAAATATTTTTGAGTTTTTTCTGAAGGAACGTACTATGTGCATTTAACAATAATATTTTCCCTACTAACAGCTATTTACAGTCTGGGTTGTCATGCCGTTAAGCAGTAACAATCAAGAAACAGAGCATTTCCTAGGAATTAATGGCTGGCTAGGCAGAGTTTAAAGCCTGAGGTACAGCCAGAGGCTATTAACTCCAGCTGGTCATTAAAAATCCTTCGGAAATACCTTGCTCTAAGGTCAGTATTACTGTTAAAACAAATGTAGGCAGATGGATTTATTTCACGGGTTGCATTTTCAGTTGGTATGCATAGGGCTTTTCTGGAGAATTTACACCTTCTTAACATTAACCAGCCAATTAATTGAGTCACCTCTCAGCATTGCAGTCATATAGTTTTAATTAGACTTATTATGAAAAATGGAAGGAAAGCACTCTGACAACTTTCAGATCAGTTTATCTGACTATCATTTCAGATCTGCTTGCCTACTGAAGAAAGGAACAAAACCCCTGAAATGTGGGTGCATTCAATGAGAAGTAAGTACTCCGTCTTCTTCTCCTCATTATATACGATGTTTGCACAAAGACATGATCATTCAGAGTACTAGCTGGCCAACAGGCCAAAATGAAAATTTATCACAGTCAGGATTTTACAGGCTTTAGCAAGAGGCTATAAGTAATAAATAATTCCAATTAAACATCTTCTGGGGAGACAGTGTAGTAGCAAAAGAAGAATTCAAGAAAATACATTTGGAATCAATTTGCTGGCACAGTAAAAGAGCATTCAGTGGAAGTATTCCTTCTCATAAGCAGTGATGGGCATAGGTTGGAATAAAAGAGGAATTGATTTATGCTCTACAAACCCCTGAATAAATCTTGAAAGTTATATGTCTAATAGATCGGTTATCTTTCAGAACAGCCATCCACACACAGCTTTATATTTTTGTAATATTCTGATTTCAAAAACAAAACCAAAACACAGTGAAAGGATTATCATCAATATATTGCCGTTGCTACTGGAGTTAAAAAAGAAATTCTGGAACTTTAGTAGAAAGCATAATTTTTTACTGTTTCATATGTATGTACTGTGATAACATAATAAATAAGCCCCAGTACAGATAAAGCTGCAGCCTCTCACGCTGCCACTTCTGTAATATCTTAGTCCTTTATCTCAGTACCGATTTTCACACTGAAAGTCAAAATGACTTACCTGGAGCTTCTGAGCTTGACTGGTGCATAACACCAGTTCCACTCTTGTCAAAGACAGATTTTCCTTTTACCAGACTTTAACTCCCTGTGTGATTAACTTTAGGGGGAGGTGGCAGGGCTTTGGGGTTAGACTTCACCACTTTCAATAAGAGGAAGGTAAGTATCAACACATCCCTCTCAGCTGCTTGTTAGAATCACTACCAGTAAATGGGAAAGTTTCTAAGGCCAGTCATCCTACCAGGCAGACTATGTTTCAGCAGTGATAGCAATTATTTTCTTAAGGTACTCAGAGCTGTAGAGCAGGAGATGATTCCAGCAATCCTGTCAACATTCTGTTGCACTACAAAATCTAATATCACTTCTGCTGAAATACTCCTGTAGCTATCTGCTTGCTTTCCTTATGCATATACACAGCCCGAGAGCTGTTCCATCCTATTTTAAGATTATTTCCACTAGCCTATGGGTTTCTTCTATTTTCCTTTCAAAAATGTTTCAACACCTCAACAGTGTGCATATATGTTACCTGAAGGTTTCTAAATATCCCAAACCAAACCTCCATTGAGTTTGGTCGGTTATAGAGCAAGTCCTAAGGCACAAATCCTTCAAATAGTTGCGCATCTGCTTAATTTTACAGACTTAGAAGTCCTCTGAGAGCTAAGCGCTTAGTAAATATTTGCAGGATTGAAGCTTATGTATTTTTAATTGTAATGTAGTATTATGTATGTAGGAGTATGCTTATACCCCATGACTGTTCAAATACAGATTTTCCCTCTCAGCCACCAGTTTCTGATAGCAATAGTCGAGTGCAGTCCGTGAAGTCAGACTGCAAACCTCAATTCAGTGCTGGTTTCTCCAACCGAAAAAAAAGAGGGTTCTTTCCCAGTTTAGGCTGCAATAGTTGCAAATGCTGCCTATGGCTGGGCATGAATTATGGACTTCTATACAGTGTTTGAAAATCTGTGCTTTTAGTGTAAGAGACAGTGTGTATAAAATCAAATTTTGTCCTTCTAAATGTGCTTTCGAGATGAAACATCCATCCCTCCTACATTAACTGGATAAGTTGCAGCAGTTACAGTGAAAGGATGCCAAGACTAAACTATTTACTTAAAGGATTCCAGTTCGTCCAAGCACCAAATGGTTTAAGTCTCTCAACTAGACAATTAATAATAAACCCACCATTACAAAACACAGTTTAGCACCCCAGATATATACCGGAGTTCAGCAGTATCTGATTGTCCAACATGTTGCACATGCTCTGAGCAAAAGTTTCTCACCAAATGGGATAGCTTCAATCCTGAAATCCGTATCAGACATTACAGGGGTATACTGGCAAAAGATTTAAATGCCTTTACGTTTTAAACTGCAGCTTATCTTCCCGTGGACAAACACTTGGAAAAAAAACAATCCCCAAACGCCACCTTTGACATTACTTTTGTTTTTCACTGGGGTGTTCCAAGAATTCACACTTCTTCATATTCGTCAGGCTTTAGGCAGACTTCTTTCCTTGTGAGGATGCCTAGGTGTCACTCAGCTGTGTAGAAAGTGCATTTTTCCTGAACTGAATAGGTTGCACCAAAATAGAAGGAAACCTTGCAGCACTACACCTTACAATTTATTATTTCTGCATTACCTGACATCGGTTTAGAAGACCAAACTCAAGTATCTCAGTATTTTATGTGGACAGAAGTGGGAAGTCAGGGCAAATGCAAGTAAAAATCCAACATAGGTGAATATATATGAGCAAGATGGAGGTCCAAACCAGAATGCTGGGAAACGGAAACAAACACCAATTTCTGTATTTTGATAAAGGAGATTCAGCCACTGCAGCAACTTTCGGAAGTCCACTGAATTCAGTTCACAGTTCTGAACTCAAGCCAATCAAAACAGCAGATGTTCATGATCGTGTGGTTAGATTCCACAAAGGATTAAACTAATCTAGGTATGAAGGTCCTAGGTTTTACTGCACTGCCAGAACCACTAACAACGATGCCCAGAATAACAATTTGGATGCATACCTACCAGAAAGATAAGTTACTGAATGTAGTATACACATACTATAGTCAGCATTTCATGGGGAAAGTAGCACATCCTCTGCACTAGGATGTACTAGGATTTCATATACTCTTTTATTTATTCCCAGGGTCTTTCTCAAATCTGTCTTTATTTGATCTCATGTACTTTGAGATACTAGAGAGAACCTAAGAGTGGTGCTTTCACATAGAATCCTTGAATGTGTATGAATTGTTATCTGTAGTAGCATTGTACGTTTCATAGAGGCAAAGTCTTCTTTCAGCAGCATGTAAACGGCATGCAGATGCAAATTTCATATGCTCTGGAGCACTGTACATCATTGTCCCCTGGCTATGACAATAAACTGCTTAAATGAGCATGTATCTAGACTTACCATTTTTATGAGAAGGTGTGGGAAGAAGGACCAGTATTGTAGCTACGTTTCTGCTGACCCAGTGAATGCCCTTTTTCAACAGCATGCTTTGATACACATACGAAGCTCGAAAGTAAATACCTGACCAGACTACATGGTCTAAAGACTTTGCATTAGCGTAAACCCTGCTATCAGCATTCCACATTGACTTCAGATCATATAATCTCAACTAGTTACAGAAAAATCCTTCCTCAGTGCCTTCTTCTGAGCTAATAAACATGGAACTTTCTTGCCAAGGAAAAGCACAAGCGAATTAAAACCCTGATAAAGATATGGAAGAGAGCTTAAATCAGGTTTAATTGTATGGATCTAGTACTCATTCATCTTTGCTATTAGTCTAAAAGATGACACTACTGGTCCATTTATTGATCTTTGACTCAGAGGACCACTCAAAATCTGTTTGTATTAAACAAGCAATATGACATTTACAAAAATGTAATGATAATGAGTTTATCTCTGACAGCAGTAAGATAACTAATCTAATTACAATAGTATAATTATGGAATGCCTCTGATAGATGAAAGGGTTTGATTTTGTCAGTTATTGTAAAATACAATCATAAAAGAATGGGAAAGGACTCATGGCACACAATAAATATATAGCCACATTTAATTTTAAATCAGACATTAAAGAACTCTTAAATATAAGTATTTTACTCATAATTTACTACTGTAATTTTAGTGTAAATTACTACTCTCCATTATGATTTCCTTTATACTGTCAAGTAACAATACAGCTACCTCTGGTCTTCCAACAATGCAGCACTGAGTGCAAGCCTGAAACACAGAGCAGCAGTTGAGCAGATGAATAAGTATTGAGTTTAAGCCATGATTTACAACAGTGAATGTTTCCAGAGCCCAATTCCTTTGGAACAAAGTGTAGCAGGAAAAAAAAGAAGAAGAAGAAAGCTTTGATAATTCTTTCCTAGGGTGGAACAAAAGGCCCAGCATCCAACTCAGCAACCATAGCTGAGTTCTCAGTGCTCTTGAAAACTTGGTGACCTGTTTTGTTGCCTAAATAAATGCTGTGATCCCAAAGAAGACCTCAGGATAAACCAAAACGAGAAAGGACTTGTGAGAAGGTGGAATTCCCTATCCACTTGTCACAGCTCCACAGTGTCACTTCTTTCTGTCGTGGGTCTTTCCTGCTTGTTTTTAGGGAATATTTTGTTCTCAAAGCTGTAGGGAAACAAATATTCAATATGCTAACCTGGTGAGAAGTGTTCATTGACTGTAGATGTGCATCTGTTTACAGGCATTTAGAACTTACATACAAGAATTTACAAGCAGGTTTTCTGTTTTTAAATAACATCTTTAATTTTCTGGGTATTCTTAGTAAGGTTATACTCTTACTGACAAAAAATCCCATTTGCCTTTTAAATACTTCTTTATAAAAAAAAAAAAAAAACACCAAAATTTATGAATCTGATCTTGTAAAAAAGAGCTTCTATCCAAAGCAGGTAAAAAAAAAAGAAACCAAAACCCAAGCGTTCTTCTCTGGTGGTGATTTTAGTGCAGGAGAATTTTGAAAGAAAAGGGTCTAGAACAGACTGGCCCCTCTTATATTTTGGGGGGTTTGTGTCATTGAGAATTATAAAAGAAATGACAGCAACCTGGGCAAAGCACTGACGGAAGCACTGTTGTAAGAAGATAAACCTCTCTATGAGCTGCAGGTGAATTACTTACCACAGCGATGGCGGTGCCTCCAAACTATGGCACCACTTAATCTTGTGTAGTATTTATTATTATTACTGTAAGTTAGGACCCTTAAATATAATATTTGGACTGAGCAGATTATAATTATCCATGCATTTAATGAGTATTTTGCAAGGCCAGATTTCTCGTGATGAAAATAACAGTTTTGATGATGTTGTATTACATTTTAATTGCAATTGCAATGTCTTCTGCTTTGTGTAGTATTTCATTGGTCTGTCATGAATTTCTATTTTAAAATACTTTGAATATGTTAAAATGCAGGAGTTAGGTTTATTCCTCAGGTGAGTAGATTTTATTCACTTTTCTGGACATATTCATTGAAAAAGTCACCATTTCCCAAACTGATCCCAACCTTCTTGCTCTCACCAAGCCACCAGCCCATGCTCCCATTTCAGAAGTGTCCTGCTTCATCCTCTCCCATCTCAAGCCCCTTTTACCCTTCCCCAGCTAAATCCTGGCTTTCCAATGCCTCCCAAATCTTCCTTGTCACTGCCTGAACACAAAGGTGGGCTTTCTTCCCTAGCTCCCATGGCTGTTCAAGGGAATACTGCTGCTGCTGTCCACAATTCATACCCGGACAATGCCTTTTCTGGCACTTTTCTTCCCATCTGCCACCCTCTAACTGGCTTTCATGGCTAGCCAATTCCATTCACTCTTCCGTTTCTTTTTTGCCAGAGTGCAGGGATTGAAAAACACACACCAAGACACACTTATCAGATATCCCCAAGAAAACCAGGATAAGCCAGCTTGACAGCCAGACTTCCAGATGTCCCATAAGCGATGGCATGCTATGCACCCCTACTGCATTGCTTCTTCACAAGGGCTTCCAGAGTCTTTAGTTTTTCGCGTACTTAACCTGTTAGGTGGCATGTGAGGAATAATATGGTGGTTATTAGGGGGATGTGTGTTCTCTGGAACAGGAAAAAAGTGTCTGCTGGACCACAGCCCACTTTTGGGTTTGACACAAAATTTCAATGGGAAAAAATTAAGTGTTAGTCCAAGTATCCATGCAAAGAAGACCTTAAAAGGAAAGGCACTCTGATGCCAGAGAAAATAATGTTAAATGACACAGTGAAGTGTCATCAATTCAAAGCCTTTTTCTTCTATTACATTTACATTAAGGAAGCTAACAAGACCATTTCCAGTAAGTCTGTGCCCTTCTGTTCTGCTTAATCCTACTTGTACTCTGAAGAAATTAATCAAAGCAACATGAGTGTGGAAAGGACATCTAGAGACAGCCACAGTGTGCAGGACAGTGCAGAAGAAAATCTGTTAGGAGAAGTCAGTGAAGCCAGCCCCCAAACCAAGGAAAAACCACTTGTCTGGAGTGTCTTCTTTTAAGCTTCCTTCAGGAGTTTGCCAAACAACAAAAAATTAGAGCAGAAAGAGAAAATGAAGCTACGTGCACTGGGTACGTCAGCCCCAGAAAGATTGCGAAACCCCAGGTGCAACTTCCTGCGTGTTGGAAGACTTTTGAAACATTTCAGGACAAAAAAGCACATGCAAAAATATAAGCCTACCTGTTATTTATCTTGGACTTGGTGCTAGAATAACTTGCCAGTAGCAAATTCTACACACTGAAACCACAGTTCTTACTACACACTCGCGTGTTTCCCATCATACACACTCACACACACATAGACACACACACGTTGCATAGAAAAACATTCAAAAAGCCAGCATCAACATTATAAAAAATATCCCCCAAAGCAAGCTATCACCTCCCCTATGAGTAGGAACACTGGGCTCTTATGCTCAGCATCCAGTCTCAGCCAAGCCTCCCTTGTCTGCAGAATGACACCCCTAGTCATTTTACACAAACTTCAAATGCACCTTTAAAACAAATTTTGTAAGTCCCCCCCCAAGGGCTCAGATACAGCTCCCTCTACATTTCTTTTTCTGCCGTTGCCTTTGATTTTCCACAGTACGGTTCACTGCCCTTTTTTGCTTTTCCGCGTCTCAGCATCCGTTCACCATGCATCTATGAAGGTAAGCTAACAAAGCACCACAGCATGTGTGTGTACTATTGCATGCAGAATGTCTGGGTTCCCATGTTACCAGGCTGAACCAAGTCTTGCCATCATTAGTAGTAAAACTCAAGCTTTCTTACATGTGTTTTTATCAGTTGCAGCAATCACATCCCATTTCTGCAACTACAAACAACAGTTTGAGTAGTCCTAGCTACTCACTGTGCTTGTAAAACAAAGCACTTAACTACTCAAATGAACAGAGCCCATGTCACTTTTTGTAAGGAGAATATTGAGTTTTCTGATGTGGCTTTCAGAAATGTGAAATTCACCTTTAGACCCATGCAAAACCTGAATCATAAAACAAGTGGTGGCTGCCCCATTCCTGGCAGTGTTCAAAGGCAGGTTGTGCAGGGTTTGTGCAAGGTGTCCCTGCCCATAGCAGAGGGATTGGAACTGGAGGATCTGTAAGGTCTGTTCCAATCCAAACCATTCTGTGATTCTATGAATTTGTGAAGCATATGCAGAAAGAAGAGAAAGAAAATAAAGCAAAATAAACTCACATAATCATTTCCCAGGGATCACATTCTGAGAGGTTATTAGATTTATTTTCTGGGATTCCTTAGGCCTTTCCAGACCCACATCTGTACTATCTTACTGGCGCACTATCTTGTACTTCTGCACCATCTCTTTTAATTGGCTTTTTGGAACAACTCCACTGATATCTCTGGGTATAGCTGCATTCACCAGCTAACTATGAGCCATACTGGATGACATGCTGAGGATGTGCAAGGACAAAAGCAAAGAAGGGCTTGGAAAGGAGGAGAGCAAAGAAGTAGGAAGTGCAAAGAGATGAAGAAGTGTCGTAGCTCTGAGTAAAATCGTATTTATAGTAAGAAAAAATAAAAATACAAGTTAAAAAAAAGAAAAGAGCTTTTTCCCTGCAGAGATCCAGTTCCACAGGGGTAAAAGGCACAGTGTAGGTCATTGCATACAGGTTTCAGCAATTTTCTTGGCTGAAAAGGTTTTGCAAGATCTGTAGAAAAAGAGAATAAAAGGTGATAAGTTAATACAGAGTGGCCAAAACAGAACACAATTATAAAATATCATAAGAATGAGAGAAAGACTGTACATAATGGCAGTGTCCTGGAAGCCTAGAATTAAGGTTCACAATCATATTCCAGCATACCTCTTCTGCATGTCTCAGGTGGGTGTAAGGCAGGTCACTTCCACAGACAAAACCTTCAGCTTGTTGATTTCCTTGTACAGCTTCTTGTTTCAGACACAGCTCAAAAAGGCTCCTGAACTTTGCGAATCCATTCAAGAAGTCCCATAGTACCATTGACTAGATCATGATATACAATACGAGGGGGGGGGAAAGGTGATTTTTTGGCTTAATTTTCCCCCTCAGATGTCAGCACCTAGCTCAAGTATGAGCTGGAGCCTCCATGGTCAGAAATCTGTGTATCTTTTGTAGTCAATGACAGCAGAGGGACACTTCCACAGGGTGAGTCACTGTGCCCAAGTTACACACTGTGGATTAAAGGAATGGTTTGAATAGTACACCATATACCAATAGCCAGACATTCCTCCCTAGAAGTCTATTCCTCAGTGTAAACTTCAGAACAAAAAAATCCAGGGTTGTTAAACTGGGCACAACCTAGAACAGAAAAATCAGTCTTACCTAGGTGCTGAAATACTTTTGCAATGCCATTATGGGTCTACTAAATCAGATGGTGGAGCTCTCCTCCTTCCAGTGCACCCAGGGTCTCTCACTTGTACCATAAATCACTTTTCCAACACTTCAGTGGTCTTTCTCCCTCAACAGATGGGGAAACCCACCTAATTCACTCACTCGCAAATGAAGCCTGGCCCCAAATTCCCAGCCCTTCCTCTTCTACTGAGACAGAGCCCTCTCTTGCCTGGGAAGCAGTTTCCAACCTCCAGCTTCCAGCCCCCCTCACCTTCCCAGCTGCTGTGGCTCTCAGCCTAGCTCCCTGGCAGGTTTCACAAGGCTGTGGTGTGTGCAGGCAGATGGAGGCCTGCAAAGTCAGCCCCACTGCGAAGCTTAGAGCTCAAGGGATGGACAGACCAGACAGAAAAGCCGCAAGGGTTTTGTGCTCCATTGTGCAAAAGCGTTATCTTCACTTTTACCTTTATGTGAGGTCCTAATTCCAATAGCAAAAAAGATCCCACAGCTCCTGACTGGCAGCTTGAGCTAAGGCTGGTGAAGAGCCTGGGAAGATGATCTGAATAGCAAACCAAACCAAAGTGCATGTTGCCTTGTGTTTAGTGGTAACAGGCTGAGTTACATCATGGTCACTAACCCACAGTTGTCTCCACTGCAGCCTTACCCTGCATCAGTGACAAGCAGGTACAGCTGCAGTGGCAGCAGAAACACCAGTGACACATGCAGTTACAGCTGTTACAAGAAGGGTGGAAGCGTTCCTATGAAATACTCTTGCAGGGTGGTGAGTGGCCTGGATGCCACTGCAGACAACCGAGTCTCTGAGGCAGAGGTTTCCTTTGCTTACGTAGCACCCATAGAAGCGGAATGGTTTCTCCAGTACTAAATGTGCCAGGATATATGTTAAACTTTTTTTTGTCAAAGCAGCAGTACTGCTTCATTTTTGTGTTTAATTAGCTGCAATTAACCACGTAAAGTTAAACTGGACATGTGTTTTTTTAAGCCACTCAGGCTGGGTAGTGCAGTTTCCTGGCATGCATCCTGTTCCAGCAGTAAGGTTCAACTTGTCTGCAACAAAAAGGACACGAATGATTAAATGGAGTAGGGAAGTAGTAATTGTTCTCATTACTTGCAGCAGCCATTAAAAGTAATTACAATTTGGCAACGGTGGTTTTCAGATATAAACAGTTGGTGTGTCAAATGCTCATTGGGAGTGAAAATTAACAAAAATGAAACACCTGTTCATACATCAGTGCTGCTGCAGTTTAGCAGCATACAGCATTCCTGAAGCTGTTAAATACATGCGTTATGCCAACAAAAATTTGGCCACATGTTTACTTAAGGCCTGAATAAATATGGCCAATCTCTGACAAAAACTGAAGTAAAGTCTTACCTGGGGCTAATAAGACTGACAACAAGAAGAGCCATTTAGGGGAAATCAAAACATGACAAGCAGTGTAAGGTAAATAGCTCTCATTGATGCAAAATGGAATTTATAAAGAAAAATCCTGTGTTCTGGCTGGCAGAATGTACTGACTTATTCATATCATTTCCAGTCCTGTGAATGGAGGTGCTCCCACGGATGGCTGGGACACAAAAGGCCTTTTAAGTCAATGAGTTGAGCTAACGCCAGACTTTGGTGGCCAGTGTTCCCACAGGCTGTAACCTGCTAAGGCCAAACCTGCAACCTGACTCAAGTCTGTCTGGTACTGAGGTCTGAAGGAGAGTATTCTGAGTAACACAAAAACATGTGCAGGAGTTTTGCAGTTCAAGTCCTTTCACTGTACTTTTCTCTTTGCAGTTCAAGTCCTTTCACTGTATTTTTCTTTTCTGGTTAAACTTCCCATAACCATAAAATAAAAGGTTGCATTTGTATTTCTTCTGACCATGAAAAGTAGAGGCAAAATCATGAATTACCCCAAGACATGTCTGGGTTTTTGTTTGTGAGAAATTTACAAGACCTGTGAAAAAAAACTCACCCAGCAGTTGAAAGATAAAGGGAAGGATTGCTGGCTCTGTGGCACTTAGCTGAATACTCAGCACAGTATGTTTGCACAGGACAAACCCCACTGGGGTTTATGATGCAGGTGACTGAAGGCAGATGTTGCTACTTAAAACCTTCACCCACCGTAGCCTCTTCTTCTTGTGCAGTGCATTGGAACCTGCCTGCTGGCTTGCACAGGTCACAAGCACACTTCCCAGAAGGACTGTCGAGTCTCCTTATGGAGCGTTGTGGTTTTCAGAACTCCACGTTTGTATGTTTTCTGTTCCACAAAGTGGGACAAACAGACTATTTCTCTAATCCAATTTAGGGAGCAACCACAGAGCTGGAAAAAGGCTGGAAAAAAATTCCTCCTGCTTCAAAGCAGAAATAACTTGTATATAAACTGCTTTAACCACGGGTTCAAAGCATATACAAAATGGTTCGGTGAGAGTAAAAATGAAAGGTAATCCTATTCTCCAAGACATAACATGGGTAATAGAATCAACAGAGAAGCCCCAGCATGTTGCAGTTTAGACATTGGATTCTGGTCCAAAATTGACAAATCTGGATCTCCCAAAATCTCCAGTACTAGAACACCCCAAATTCATGCTTCTCATCAAAATGACTGGATGCCCGTCCCTACACAGCTGACCAGCAGTACATAAGCATTCTATAAACAACCATATCAACCAATAACTTATAATATTTTTTTATTCATGTTAGAATTTCTATCAGTGTTTGAACATTAATATTTAGAGAGTTTGTACAATTTCCATTCAAAGTTTAAAATGAGAACCACGCTAGATCACAAACGGTAACTAAAACACAGTTCAGAATTGTATGATTATTCACACTCTCTCTCATAACACTGTTAAACACTTTTTTTTTTCTGCCAGGGGGGTTACAAGGAAAAGTGTGCACCATAATTGTATCTCAGCAGTGTTCCAAAACATAATGGTATCATCATTACATATAAACTCTTTAAAAATATACTTCTGTCCAAAGACTTGATGACTACTATGTACACTACAAAAATAAATTTTCATATAAATAAATTATATGGCATAATTTTATCTTTGTAACTGAAATGACACAAACCCACTCCTACCAACAGGCAGGCAATGAGACCCAGTTCGGATATTTTTTCCTTTTAACTCCTTACACAAAAAGCTACGACGAGTCTTTAATGTAAATGTTATATACTCTTTCCTATTTAACATTAGTAAGCACTCTATACAAATAAAAATCCACTGAACAGTAACAACATAACTGTAATAGTGTTTTCCAATAGAAATAAAATCCCTGCATCTTGTTTGTTATAAACTGGCATGACAAATACTGTAAGAAAACATTCTTATGATACAAAAATATAAATATCACCCATGATTAAAAAAAGTTACAAAATAAAACAAACGCTGCCAGCCACTGAGTTCTCCCCTTCCCAATGTGACTATGGAGAAGCAGCAGACAGCTCACCCACACACCAGCCCACAGGAGGACTTGGGCAGGGGCAGGCAGGAGACACCACGGTTCACCCTGCCCCCCTTCCCTCCTGAGGAAGAGGAGGAAGTGAGGCAGCCCCGGTGTGGTGGAGGTGTCAGTGGGAGCCCTGCAGGCGCTTGGCGGTTAAAGGCATCTTCCAATTAGCATCATACAGTTTTGTGGCAGAGTGTGTGCGATCTGAGGTCACTATGCTGCTAGTGCTAAATGGGGGCCCCTAGTCTTTTTGTCATTTAGAATTTCCAGGTTAGACAGTGAACTGGACCAGTAGGCAGTTGCGACATTAACCCTTAGTGTGCATTGAAACAGTAGCTTATGTATCACAGGAATGACACCAGGCTCTCGCCACCTGCTCTTCGACCGTTCACATTGGAGATCTGTAAACAAGTGCCTCATATCAAAGTGTTTTCAAGTGAGCAAAAAAAAGGCATGGAAATTTGTGCATTCTAATTATCCCCATTCGTTATGCTAGCAAGGTCTGTGGGCAAAGATAGACTCCCTGAAGCCACTGGAGAAAAATTTCCTACCAAAGAATTGGCCACCGCTGTTCAGGCATTGTACTCAAAAACCCCACCACTGCTGTGGTTAGGAACAGAATATTGGTTGTATTTGTTTGGCTCTGAATACGTAACTGAACATCTACCTGCTCTAAAAACAGCTTGGAGAAGGGCAGAAAAAAGATGAAGACAGAGGAAGTCAGAGATAATGAAAACTTCTATTAGTTTTTAAATTAAGGTTCTCCATTCGTAAGGTTTCCAGCTGGAACACAGAGTGTGGTGTTTTTTACAGACCCTTCACCTGCAGCTATCCCCTTTTAGTTTAAAAAAAATAATAATGCAGAAAGCTAAATTAGTTTCGCAAAGAGATCCCAGTTTAGCTGTTTTAATTAAAAGTGCCACTGCAGCATGGGAAAACACAAACTATAGAGAAAAGAACATCCCAGGCCTTTCGTGTCATTACAGTCCTGGGCTCATCCAGAAAGCCATTTATATTTATAAAGTAAAACTAGATTATTTTTTTTTTTTATCCTTCCATTTACTTTTTATCACTTACTATTAACTTCCTTCCTGCCATGAAAGTAAGGTGACCAATGGTACTGCTTCCAATGCTGGAAGGACACAGCTGAGCTGTTTCTCACCACCAAACAACTCAATTATCCAACTTTTAATGCCACGCATAGTTAATAGTATCGATATCAAAATAAGGCATATGCTCACTGAAATTCTATAACCAGCATTTCTCAATATCCAGCACCTTTGGAAGTGGAACAAGGATGGTTATAGTGTTTGCACTTACCTGGCACCTTTTGCAAAGAAAAATTAAAGGAAAAGAATCAAAATCAAAGCACTACAGGAACAGTAACTAAGCCTCACAACATTCCTGGGAGGTAGGTAAGTGTAATTACACCCATTTTACAGAATGAGAAACTGAGGCACAGGGCAGTTAAGTGACTTGACCAAAGCCATGTGAACCAAGTCATTAAGAGTGTGGGAAACTGAACCACAACCCCAACCTTGACTCCCTGTCTTCTTTTCTATTTAAGTTGGGCCTTTCATGATGGCAGTCTATGGTGCATGTTCATGAACATCAACACGGTTTTCACTAGTGCCTGCTAACAGGGAAAGCCATACTTATGTCAGCATCAGTGGGTTGATAAGCCCACTAAGTGTTGCCATACAGTAAAAGAGAAACTACAGTACACCAGGAACATACACACAAAAGCATGCAAGCTTCCAGATGCACACATGGATACACACAGCAAAACAGAACCTGCACATAGCTAAATCTATTTAAGCCTCCCAGATTAACTTGCTTTTCTTCGTATCTGCTTATTTTAACAATTATCACGCATAGCGTGTTTGAAAGTTAGCAGTAACACCTCATCCTACCACAGGGTTGTGATACACAAACTTAAAATACTTTAAAGAGACATGTACCTTAAAAAAAAACCTATCACATAAGCAATATTTGCATAGAGTTATACACGTAAAGTATAAAATATTTAAGCAGCAGCAACTTATGCTGGAATTTAGAACTAGATTAAGCTTAGTTGTGGCACAGAGATCAATGTACAAAAAGTACAAAGCGCGCACAATATTGTCCCCATTCTATTGCCCAGAGGCAAATGACTCCAGACTATACTACTTTACATTGTTCTTTTGTATATTACATATGTGTACATCTTTTAAATACTTAAAGAAATATTTAACAAAATAATACAATAGGTTACAGTAACAGTGAACTGTTGTCCTGATGCAGCATGTCCTTTTCTACAACTTCAAGCAGTTCTTCAATTCAAGCAGTTCTGGAAATAGAGTTTTCTATCTTTGGCCTCTTCTTTGCTTCAGTTATTACCTTTTACAAATAAAGAGAAAAGAAAAGCAAATATTCATTAAAGTTCAAGAAAAACAAACAAATCAAGCTAATCCGAAATTCATTTCACGATTCTTGTGGTTACAGTTAGCGGTCAGGAAACATGGGCTCTGCTTTCATATCAGTCATGAATTTCCCAGTAAAGAAATACTCGGGCTAATTAAAAAAAAATGCAGATGCTTTAATTTCTGAGTTCCCAGCTCCAGATACCTGCAACAAACTCAGTCAAAACCAATGAATGCTTCAAGGAGGAATATGCTATATTGAGTACGGTGCACACTTAAGAATCTCACATCACCATGCAGTTCAGCTTGAAAAAGCTGAGCCCAAGTATTTTCTTATTCTGTGGATACTGTTATTTGCCACATTTCTAGACTGCAAGGCTAAAGGTATTCATGTCTACTTGCACTTTGGGATGTTTGGAGAGACGTTACATAAATCAGAGGGTGATGTTTTGATTAAGTCATCAGAAACTTTCCATCAAAACTCCCCCCCCCCCGGGTGTGTGTGCATGCATACGTGAAAAATAGTTCAATAACCCAAATAAAATGGTTTGGTCTGGTCAAACTAGTGTCTGTCAATGAAAAGCTCTAAAAAACAAAGACAGAAAACAGGGGTCCAGAGCCAAGTAACTATTGTAAAACTTTCCCGTTATCCCAGAAGATAAAAACATGGTTAAATTGGTGAGAAATGGCTTTTAAGGCACAAGCCCCAGAAACCTGTCAGTGCAAATGCTCAGTTAGTTTCTCCCTTTCAAAGTATTCCCTATAAAATTGGTGGAAAATTTTCAAGAACATGAACAGCTTTATCCTTCCCCAAACATCTGCTAAAGTATCCCGTCTGTTTTAAACAGCGCTGTAATCTGCTGTTGCCAGCCTAAAGACAGGCTATGATTTACATATCACGTCTCAAAAGTTCATGGGGGTATCTGTTGTTTCACAGGAACGTCTTAAACACCATGATAGGTTGGCTCTGCCCTATGCAAATCTCCCACAGCCACTGCAGCTGACCCAAAGGAACCCAAGGAACTCCCTCAGGGTCTCTGAATGTCCCCCTGCACACAGCAGTGCACTAGGCATGGTGGGGCCTTCCCATCTCTCACTTAGCCCATCTCCCAGAGGGACTCAGTGCTCAGAACTCAAATTCTTTCACAGAGTTTTATTCAAGGGAAGGACAGCCCTCGAAGCAGCTGGCAATGTTACACTCTCCTAGGCAATGTCATTCTGTGTCATGTTTTAGAACGTGCTTGATTCAGGATGAGAAGACAGGACCTATAAACAGTAAAAGCAGTTGCACAGCTTTAGGTGTGCTTCTCATGATCTCTGCGTCATTCTGGTCACCCAGTAAACTGGGACCGCATGATGTACTTACCCACTTTGCAAGGCTCTTGGAAGCAGCTAATGTCTGAACCCACTACAACTGCTCAGTGTTGGCAAGTACTATCTTACCCAACCTGATTTCTAGTGTGAAATGTACTATATTCACAGTTAGCAGATTTAAGATGATCAGCGACCAGTAAGTAAGCCTACCTGAGGAACAGGTACCTCAAGAGAACTTTATCTTTCGCCTTTCTTTTGATCACACCATTGCCCAACACAAGCACAGCTTGTAGCTACAGGAGCCGTACTGTACCTACCTTACTGTGAGCTGTTGCTGGGTGTCCTTTCCTCACATTCAACATCTTGCAGTTCTATAACTTCTACTTTAGAATTTCTTCTTTCACACCGCACATTAAAAGGCACATGGGGGTCCTGAAATGGCCCATGATCAGCTTCATGGTACCCCTCGTAGGACGGAAAGCTCCCTCCCCGAGAGCTGTGGCTGTGCACCGCAGGGTGGACAGCAACAGTCACTGAAGCTGAGGCAGTCACAGTAGTGATAGGCTGGCAGTATGCTGGTCCTGCGGCACCCAGGGTGCTGAACGCTGGACTTCTTACGTTATGAGAACGAGTCTTGTGGCCCAAGCGATCCCTGTTGCTGGGTCCTGAATGCCCTTCAGTAGAGATTTCAAATGCGTCCCTGCGAGGGCGGTGAGGAGGTGGTCGCTGCCCTTCCTTTGGTTCCCGTTTGGCTTGTTTGCCCTGACGCCATGTCTGCTGTGTGCCAGGCTCTGGATTCGACTGCGATCTGGGGCTCAACTGATGCTGTGCCTCTGGCTGAACCATCTGAAAGAGCGATGCACTGTTACGCCTTTGGCAAAGCAAGGCTAACAAATACCACATTCACTTGTGTTTTACGCTGGGAACAATTGTAGTAATGCTGTCCTGGCTCTAACAATTACAATAAAGCTGACCTGGATCAAACTCTACAAAGGAAATGTTCTAGAGTCTGATAACTGTTGTTTTTCCAGATAGTTATTAATAACTTGTCTGAAGTTATTAAAACCTGGAAAGCATACCTTCAGAAAAAACACAGGATGACAGCTGAAAACATTAGTGTAAGCTTCCTACATACTAGTCCATCTTTTCAAAGGGATCAGTGACAAGCAGTTGATCTTAACTCATTCAACAAGAAGAATTGCAGGCATTTGGAAAAGGCTCTATTCCATGGAGGGTACACACACAGGATGTTAGTAGGGTAGTTTGTATAGACTGTAGGAATCTGTTTTCTGATTTCCATAAAAAGCGTGAAGCACAGCGGCCACATCAGTCAATAAACCGTGACCAACTTCAAATGTGGCTGTGCTTGTACCTATTTCTAGGCCTCTGCTGAACAAAAACAGATCCGCATTGCAGCTCAGCATGCAGTATCAGCAGGGGTAGGAGACAGAGCTTTTTCACTTTCCTTTGAAAATGCAATTATGGCAACCCAGCAGCAAGATGCAACAGGCTCAAGGTTTGGTACAACCCTGAAACTGTTTTCTTCTGGCTCTATCAATCTTTTTTTCCCCAAAATGTGTTGGCAGAGGAGAGATACATGAGATGGTGATCCACAAGGAGTTGTGTGCAAGAGGTCTGGATCTTTTAATCTCTCCTGTTCTCTCTTTGAAAATAGTAATCAAACAGATTGAGAGCTCTCTCTTGTGGCTGGTGCCAATATGATGTAACAGCAATTACACATGCCAAAGACCTCTGCTTTCATACCATCACTTTACTCCCAGCTTGATCATAAAGAAGGGGACCCTTCACTCCCTGCAACTTTTGGCACAAAGTCACAAAGCATAATCAGCAGAAATGTGAAAGAGCTTCCCACAAAAATAAATAGGTGTAAATAACCCCAAAACACAGTCCTTGCTCTACTACCAGTCAATATGCTTACACTGGATCTTGCAAAGACAGGATTCTCAGTGGCTTCCACTATTACTTGATGGACTGGTGCCCCAGGGCCTTGCATGGCCTCATACTGATGAAGCTCTTCACTGATGCCAGACACTGTGGTTTGAGAGCTGTACTCTGAATCAGAGGAATCTGACCCATTGTGTGTGTGCGCGGGTGGCAGTGCAAACCTCACGATGCTGGGGGCTGGCTCAGGAGATGGTGTAGGCAACCTGGTTTGTCCATTGGTTGGAGAAACCTGATAATGACAGCGCATTCAGTAACATTCAGTTAGTATTAGCCTTCTAATCACTAGTACTTGACACAAATGATCTTCTCCAAATTCACCCTGTCATGCCATGAGAACCCTAGCACCAGTTTTCTGATGGATGCTTATCTCGGTAACCCATTCTTCTGAGTATCATTGTCTCAGGAAGTTCATGTAACGTCTGCGCGTGCACGCACTTGCATTTACAAAAGTGGACTTCCCTCCCACTTCAGCATGCATTAACAGTGATTTCATAAAATCACCTAAAATGTGTATGTATACCATGTTTTACTAATACTAAACCAATAAATACTTCTAAAATACTACTAGTGCTGTACACACATCTTAAGTTTTATTCCTGTAAACACACATACACATATAGACGCAATGTGATAAAGACTGCCGTATGTAATGCAGTAATTGTAAAGTAGATATAGAACTACGTAGAGCAAGTAACAAACAGTCAACAACCAAATACAAATTTGGCATCTATGAATGATTTTTGGCTGGACTTGGGCTTTATAATGTAAAGTCATCAACATCTAAATGAAGGCTTCCACCCATGAAGAATGTTGCTTGAGCCAAAAGCATATCGCAAGAAGGGGCGACAGGATAGGAGGGACCTTCTGGCAGACCAGTCATGGCTATCAAGGTGTGGTCTGGAGACCACCACTGCTCTATGTTGGTCCACACATGCCTTCCTGGTGGTCTGCTCAGTTAAACATTTTGAGGAAAGCAGCAAAGGCAGTGAGGTAGGAAAGGTGGCGTGTGTACAAAAAGAACTGTCTTTTGCAAAATGCTGGGAAAAATCCCTATTTTAGAAACTAGTCTGCATATCACATTGTGCTTTTAAAAGCATAAATAATCCTACACTTGTGTCAAGTTTGTTGATTGCAGCCTCTAAAGCAATACTTATTTAAAAACATAGAGTATCAACTACATAACAAACAGCACTTTTGATAAAGATTATAAAAACTCCACAACAACTAGAGCAAGAAACTTGCAAACTAAAAACAAACAAACAAATAAACAAACAAAAAATCCAAGATAATTTAAAAATAAAGCGTTTCTAATGGGGGGGGGGGGCAGAGGGGAGTTTGATTAGGGAGGGCAGGGGTGCAAGTGTAACATCATTTCTTCTGTTCACCATTGATTTTACTGACCTCAGGGTATGGTCCAAAGAACGAAAGAAGAACAGGAAGCAGCACCAATCCATTAAGAACTCCCAGAATGGTTAAGATTGCCAAAACAGCAAAGAAATACCTGAAGTAGGGTTCAAGGGTTTTGGGGGGAAAGAATAGCCACAGATTTTGTTAGAAATAAGGGATTAAAAATTACTCCTACATATGTTAAAACAATACATATACTAAATTAAATATAAATGTTACTAACATTGCACGAAATAATTATATCACTTTCTAGAGAGAGAGAGAGATTGTTTTTACCTTTTGAATTAGAGAAGCTACATTCCACAACTGAAAGTGTTAGTTGATAAAGGAAAGAAAAAAATTACATTTGTTAATTTCCCAGAATCTGGAAGCATGTGATGTTATTTATGAATGTGTTACACAAACACAAAAATATGGAATGTGCAGGGAATAGCTGAATGGATTGAAAGCACAAATACAATGCAAAGGGGCCCCCATTAGTGAAAACCCAGCAGAAGCAAACAAATGAAGTGAAGGGTGTAGAATTCAAACAATTTAGCCTAGAAGGAAAAGAAGCCCTCTTCTCCCAGCAGCTAATCCACTGTGAAATGCTTCTGCATCTTACAGCAGAATCTCTAATTAAATCTCCAGTGTATCAGGTAAGGGTTTCCCTTGCTGTTCATTAATCACAACTTTCCGCCTAGAATTCTGTGAGTTCCAGTTTTATCAAATAGCTCAAATTGCAACCTTTTTACAACACAGGAACCCACTTTCTGCAAAGAAAATGCTACCCATTCTATAGTAAGCTTCAGCATTGTACTGAGTAGGAGCACTCCACAATGGCAGAGCTGCATTGCAGGCTAATCTTTTGTTGAACAATTTAGCATCTCTGAATACTCTTGTTTTGCGTCAGCCAATTCAAACATAAAGGCTGAAGTACTATGGAAGAAGAGGAAAGTGCACAAGTGGTTGTCCTTTCCCACCACTGAGGGCTAAGGTCTGGAATCCTTCATGAATACCAAGGTAAACCTGTCAGTAAAAGGAAAGCCTTGCTAGTTGGTATTCGGCACAGCTGGGGCTCAGACTAAACTTAAGGCTGTGTTGTAACTAATGATTTTGAGGACTCAGTCTTGGTAAATTCCGGGAGGAGAAGGCAAAGGAGAGGGACAGAGGGCAAGTTTGCTACTAATGGGTCTGCTGATTACACTGTCTAGTTGGCAACAAACTTTCCTGCCTCCCCCTTTCTACATCTGATCAAATGCATCAGACTCCTGTAAAACTACAAATATCCTGCTATTGTAAACATTCTGATCTGCATTAGCAAAAATCAACAAGCCAATCTACTAACATAAACCAAGAGAACTTTATACTGGGACAGAGATCAACAACAGGCATTAAAAACATTTGCATCTCATCCATCTAGCGCTAGGATAAACAGAAGGATTATAGCTCTGACCACTTGGTGTATACAATGTCTGTTAATTTACTTAATCTTCCACATTGTTGGACTAATCTATCACTTTCCGGAAGTTTGGGATCTTCTTCGCCCACTATAACAATGATCAGGCTCCCATAGTTTATTTTATTTTATTTTTTAAACAAGACAAACTAAAGTCAAATTGTGTTAGAAAATGAGAAACTGATGGCCAAAAAAAGTAAAATAGCATTAAGTTGAAAAGTTGAAAGGCTCATTTTATAAACTGAGAGAACACCCAATCCAAATTTGGTGTGAAGGGCTGCTACAATCTTACATTTGCTATGATAGAAAATATGCTTGCCAAAATCTGGTAGGTTAAGTAGGAAATTAACACAACAATGTACCCTTGTAAATTTAGGTTAAATCTGTAAAGTAACCTAAACGTCAAAGTGTTCCAAACATTACAGGATCAGGTCCTAAAAGAATAATTCTCCTTGTTTCTTCAGTATCAATAAAGTTAAAAATACTGATTTGGGGAAAAACACAAATTCTATTTCAGGACATGCAATATCTGTACAGTAGTAATACATAGGTTTCATGAGGTCTAACTGCAAACTGCTTGCTTTCTTCAAATCTCTTTTATACATAAACAAAAAACCTTGATGAGATTTAGCAGCCATCCTCTCAGTTCCTGTCTCTGACATTTTGTCATCCTTGTTGTCAAATGGATGTCAGTGAAGTCTAGTCATCTATCCAGCTTATGTCTACCTAAGCAGTTAAGTCACCTTTCAGAGCATTTTTACTTTGACAGTTCTACCTCAGTTCCATTTTAGAGACTGGATTTTTTTTTTCATGCAGTAGTTTGCCACAAAGAACCTGTGTTACTTTTAAGATTAGCCATTTGCAGAGCTCCACAGGTTGTTTGGAATAGAATAGGATCTGTTTCATTGCAGTTCTCAAATTCCCCTGAATGAAAAGCTTGCTTTCCACTCATACTCGATGAATTCACGTTCTTAATTAAATTCATAAGAAACAGTCTGCCTGTAGTTCTAAACAGAAGGGCCTTCAGGCCTTGCTTCACGAAATTTTAATATGAAGCTCTGTGCTCATACTTATGGTTCCCCAGCTCCCAAACAGAGCTTTCCACCCCCCCCCCCCCGTTCTACATCACTGTAAACCTCACACAATGATAGAAGGCCCACAGTGAGTCACTTGCAGCACAGTTGCAGCATGTTTGTATGTTCATATGTCCTTTGCACACAAACTGTTGTGCATACAAGAAATATGGAAGACATAAAGGCTAAACGTCAAACCCAGTTAACACTGGTCGATACTAGACACTCTGAACTAATTCAAACCCAGAATTAGCAAACGTTGCTAAAGAGGGCCATTTCTGTGTTTTTTCATGCTGGGTGTCAAAATTTCCTGGAACAGGTTTTAATACCAGCAGTGGAAACACTACTGCGTCTAGCGTGTAACAAGGAGTTAATAAAAACAGAGGGAAAGCAAGGACTATGATGTAAGCATGCTTCACACACCATGCATAGTAATAAAATGACAGATACGCTGAAGTGACCAAAAATTAAAAGCACACTTATTTTTATTTAAAAAGAAAGTCAAGACACACACAAATGCTTTACCTGACAATAAAATCAAACTCTGATCCTGCGAGCATTAACACTCCAAGCAGAGTGGACACAGCCCCATCCAGCACTGGTGCGAACATGTGTTCCAATGCAAGGACAGCCCTGCGGTTCCTGTCTCCTATGGCAGTTAAAAATGCCTGTAAAACAATTAAATCCACTTCATTAGACAGATGCACACAAGCTTCCTATAGCTCTTCTCATAGCATGCACACTTTTTCAGCAGTTAATTACTTCAAACCACAGTTTATGAAACTATAGCCAGCTAACCTTCAAGAGAAGGCCTGGTTCTGCATTCATACCATATAGCTGCTGCTGCTGAAATCACACAACCGGAGTAAACACTGTTTACAGAGTCAGACCATAGTAATAATTTTGGAAACAATGCCTCCTTGCATCAGCAGGCTTTTGTTACCAAGTTTTTCTTATTTCCACCTGCAAGAATTCATTTCATGTAAAAGCACTTCAGGTGTCATAATTACAGGGCTACTCCTTTCACTCCCATGGGGCCAGGGCTTCCATGACTTTAACACTTCTATTTCACTGAAAACAAATGTTTTTGCAATTCCTACTACTTCAAAGCTAGCAGAACTACACATATAAAAATGCCTTCCGAAGTGCTGAACATGGTAGCACCTGAGCAACAATATGACTAAGTGAAAAGTCCTTCTCTCTTCAACTCTTTAGTGAACAAGCGGTATCTAGAACAGTCAAAGGCTGTTGTTCCATATGAATTTTGTCTTCTCTGTGTATGACTTAGTCATTTAAGAAGACAAGAACCTGGTTTATCTTTTTCCTGTGATTTTTAAGTGGTTTCTCTTTGGCAATTCTCTACTGCCTGTTAAGATACGGGCTCCAGCAGCTATCTTCCTCTTGGTCTAAAATTTAAGTCTCTCTTCCCTAGCAGCTTATTTTCACTTCCCTGACAAATCTGGGGGGAAATCAGCCAACACATTAAAAATTATCTGGTGAGACAAGCAGACTGAAAAATGGGTACAGGTGGAGTGAGATTTCCAATCCTCACTTCTGTAGGTAGCCAAACCAGGTATTGGACTAAAAGTGGTCTGTGAAAAATCAGTGTCTCCAGGATATTGTACATTCCCCTATACATAAATAGATAAAGAATCCCATTCAGGGTAAAGGCAGCTGTCAATAAGATGACTCATATGAATGTGAGCTATGGGATCTGATTCACAAACATAGTAACTATTTATATATACATATGTATATGCACGTAATTAGAGAATGCATAATACAAGAGTCTACTATGGAGTCAGAATTTATTTGCAGAATTAAAAAGATGAGGTTACAGTTCACAAGCAATGATCGAGAACTGAGCCACAAGTGGATCATGAATGACTCTTAAATAAGTTCAAGGAAGCTTTTTATCAACAGTTCCAGCATTGTGGTTTTTGTTTATGCAACACTAGTTTGACTGCTTATATGCAGGAAGTGCAGTGAAGGTCAGTACTGCTGCTATCATCTGAGGTCTACCAGACATTCTTTTATTTATAGGCTATGTTTGAAAGTTTTTTACTCCAGAGTCAATGTGAAAAAATGGCAATTTTAAGAAAATGGAATTTTCAGTTTGTTTGGCATTTTATCTTCAGCCATAGATGACTTTTTTAACATACGTATATATATATGTATATACACACACATAAAGTCCTGGAAATTAGCTCAGTTTCTTTCCATTCAGAAACAACTGTTTTGTCCTTTTTTTATTCCAGTTTTCCTGTTTTAAATCTTTAGTTTTTATTTCTTCCTTTTGTACATTATCAGTTTCTGACACTTCCCAAACTATTTCAGGTCCTAGCAAACAGGTTTACCTCCAAAAGCCTAACTACCCATAGCAGGAGGGTAAAAAAAAGATGTCACCCCTTCAGTGATCCAGTTGCTCGTCTTTAACCTTACCCTACTTCCCCTACAATTTTTATTAAAATTATTCTTTACATCCTGTCACTTTATATGCCCCAACTTTGTACATCACCTACAAGTTCCCAGGATCTGGCCATCTCCAGCGTGCTCCATAAGTGCGTCCATAAGTCCTCCTTATGAGTGTAAACGGCCTGCTGCATTCCCATCCAATGTCACCACCACATTCCAGGCCCCTCCCTTCACTTCTTGTTGGATTGCTATAGTACTAACATACTACAGACTATAGCAGACTACAAGCACCTCACCCCTGAAATTATGCACACCACTCATTCTTTACTACTTTTTAACACAGTAAAATTCAAGTCCATGAAGACAATGATATTCTTAAAATTATTCTGAAACACCAATTAGAACAGCTTTATAGGAAAATGACTTATGCTAAGTGTGCAAAATGTTGGAAAGATCAGCACTGGCATTGTCAAATTAGCCCTTTATTCTTTGTCACCAAATAAAGCAAGATGAGTTTGCATATCTTGAACACCCAAACCCTTGCAAGCACTGTAATCTTTATACATTTTTGCATATTAGGTTGAGTAAGCTGGGTGAGTAAGTGCACACTCTATTCAGGCTCTTAACCTTGAAAATGTTTAAAGTCTGCATATAAAACATACTTTTTTCTCCTCTCTGCTTGTCCTCATCACATTGAAAAACTGTTTTCCTACAGACTGCATGTTTGTGCCCTATTAATAGCTGATAGTTCTGAGAAGAAAGTGCAGATTTTTCAAGGGGAAAATGAATCCAAATACATTCAAATTTTATTGGTCCAGTGAGATCAAATGACACTATATGTGACTTTGAAAATCTTCTCTTCCACAAGATACAGAATCTACATGCAAGAGGGAACGAACAGTCACATAGCACTGCACAGGGAGGCTGTATACAAGGACTGGGACAGTCTGCAGTAAGGTGCATCAAGAGCTTTGCTTTGTCTATATATTTGCATCACTCAGACAACTAGGTATCACTGATACTCACTGATACTGACTGATACTGACTCAGCAACTACCTCTATCAAGACAAACTGAATGGCACACAAAACAGCTTGTGACCAGTTTTCTGCAGAGAATCAGGTCACTGATTTAGGAGACTAAGTAAGGATTTGTGATCCTAACATTGCCACCATTTTATTTTAGAATATTTTGAAAATGCTTCCTGATCTTACGTACCAATGCAACGTGAACAGTGAATTCCACACCAATGCCAACAGAAGCAATCAGGATAACCACAGGAACTGCACTCAGCTTTATTCCAATTAGACCCATCATGCCGAAAAGCTCCACAGTCATAAGAGCCAGCACCACCACCTAGACGATTTCAAACAGCTGTTAGTAACTTCTTATACTCCAGACAAATTAAGAGAAAGATATTTCAGAACAATATGGTGACTTCAAAACATACTCTTCAAAGCCATGCTATATTCCCAAAGACCATCTGCTTTTCCTTATATCATTATGCTCAATGGCAATGACTTGCAGAATTAATAGTCTAAATTATACTCCTAAGAAGTTATCAGACCAAGCATCAATTTTGTATTGATTACAATTTACCTGTGATTTGAAAAAAAATTTATTTTTCCTTATCACAGAAACATACATTTTCTATTTTTCACCTTATTTCTTGGACAATTCTTCCAGAAAAAGTAACTCTCAACTACCTGTATTGGAATTTCTTTTGCACAACTGCAAATATAAGTGAGGATGACTTCTAAGTAGGTTTAAAGCCCAGAAGAAAGTGAACGCCATAATCAGCTGATGAGTCTCAGGTTACAGAGGAGCTCTGAGCTTTTAAGATACTTCGAGGGATTGACATGGACAAAGTGAACAGTTAAATCTAAGGGAAAGCTTTTATTTTTCTTTCATCTACCATGTAAAAAAATGAGGAAAAGGGAGGGGAGGAAATCTGTAGAATCAACTTTAGAAGTTGCTAAAGCCAAGCAGGGAAAAAAAGATAGACATACTTATAAAAGCAATGGTGGACTTTGAAAATAAACGCCTTTTCCAAGGGAAAAAGTATGTACTACAATAAATGATTTTATAAGCTAATGAATCAAGAGTAATAACATAAATTGCTTGATTAACTGCTATGAAAAATATTCTAGACTAAACATTTACCTTTTAACATACCTGTCGTATAAACACACATTACAAAAACTAGTAACTGTTTTACGCTTTTCTACTTCTGGCATTTTATAAACCATACGATAGTTTATGGAATTTAAACATAGGAACATCATCATTCAACTTAACTTGAATGTTTACTAAGAGGCTTATGGTGCCTAGCAGAAAGTATGGAGGAGTATTCTCTACAGTTTATAATTTTATGGCTCTTTCTCCTCGATAGCTCAGTCACACTCTTTCCATAGTGCACACTGTACAACCTAACCATTTCAGATTTTCCAGAAAGACTGGATTCAGAAATTATTGGGAAAATTTATGGGCAAGTTAGTCTCAAGCAACTGCCTTGAAAAATAAGTATGTCTCATAAAAAGGGAGAAGGAATAAATAATTAGGAATAACTTTAAATAATTAATAAAGATCTTGATTTCCCTCTGTGTCTTTATTTTGCATGTATCTGAGCAAGGGCAAAAGTTTATGTACTATTCCAAGAAACCTTTAAAGCTGGAAAAAAAGGTGGCCAAAGGATTAAGGTTATTAAGGTTTGTACCTTTAGCATGAACCCTACCCCCTTAAGTTGAATAAATATATAATGAATGATGCAATATACATACTCCACCAGAGGCCCAGACATAAACAAAACCTTCCCGACTACAGCAAGAGCTATGCTGAAAGGAATTTGACTTCAACAAAGACCCTTATAATAAACTTACAATGATCCCAGCTGTCCAGGGGTTTAGGAGGAAGAGGGCACACACCAGAAATGTGCAAGCCAAAACCACACTAATTGATAAGAGCAGCCAGTGACGAAGCCCAATGTACTGCTCCCAAAACAGAAACGGGTAACCATTTGGGTAGCTGGTGATCCCCAGGCTGGTGTAGTTATTACAGATAGCTCTCACTTTCTCAATAGCCTCCACAAAGTCAGAAGTTTCACGCAATCCGTTGAGGTAGAAAGGAAACTGAGCATATTCTATGGGCTCAGCTGCTGGAACTAGAGAAGGATAGCAGTGTTAAAATGTGTGCTTGGGAAGAAGGTACCCGAGAACAGGATTAACAAAACATTTTGTTCTCTGCAGCAAAATGCTTAAAGGTGTTGAATTTAAACTTTACTTCTTTGGAATAAGTGACATTTTAAAAAATCATTGATAAATCAAACACTGAAACAGTACACAAGATTACTAGATTTTATCATGCAGTGCAATTGGATGAACACAGGCTACACCAAGTCCCCAAACAATTCTTTATAATTTAACAGATATATTTCAATACATGTATTTAATTCTCATCAGTGCTGTAGTGGTTTTTACTGAATACCTGGCCGAAAATCCCTAGCTGCAATATAAACAAGATGATCACATAATCTTAAACACTTTATCCAAGAACTCTTCTTTTATGCAATTCCTTTGAACTCAAAGGTAATTTCCCTGGGATTAACTGAGGTTCACTGACACAAAACTAGAGAAAAACTATGCTCGAACAGGCTGGTTGGTTTAAGATTTCCAGTGAATACTTTGAAATTCAGATTCAGAAATCCATGTGCTGTTACTGATGCAAATGACTGGGGAAAAAACCCTAACATAAAAGTAATGTTTTACTGAAGAAAAATGTAACTTTTTATCCTTTAATAATTTGACCAACCAACACTCTCCATACTTCTATTTCAGCATAGTGCTAAGTCTACTGCATGACAAGGAAAAGAAAAATCTTCCACAACAAGCATTTTGTTACTGCCGTTGTGTGTTCCAGACCCTGCAGGGTCATTCAGCTGACTTGCTAAACATTATTTGCCCTATTATAATCTCAACTATAAATTTTCATTAAGACAAGACTTGGCAGTTTGCCACAAAGCTCTAGGGTTTGTGAATCACAGCTACCCAATCACATTTCCAAGCGTACCAGTCCTCCCCTACATGCCCTCTCCCCTTCCCCATTGGTGTCCAACTAGCAATCCTCTCAGTAAGTTGATAGCTGAAGCATAGCAATGAAAACTGGCACAGACTGGGACTAGTCCGTGCCTAAGTAGCTCTGGTACCACATCAGTGTTGGTAACTCTGCATATGAGCTAGCTTGGTAAAAATCCCTTAGGCATTAATAATTGAGGGTAAACATGATGTAATCTCAGTGACAAAATTTCAGAATGACACAGACAGGAATTTCTTGCAATCTCCCAAGTTTCTTTCACAGACAGAACTCTCTGGCGACACTAAAAAAAAAAAATGCTTACTATAAATTTTTAGAGCTTTAAACTGCTATAAACCTTATTTTTCGACATGATAAAACCCTGCAATGGTGCTGTATCTGCAATGGTGCATAGGTCTCCTGAGGCTACAGAGTAACACAATACATTGCTTCTGAGCCCTGGTGCAGCATCAGACCACTACAGAGTTACTGGCTCATGAAGGAAGGAGTGGGGGCACTCCTTACAGTTTATATAACAGACAGTAAGATATTAAGATGAAATGCTACTTACTTCTCAGTCTTGTTTCTGGCATATAGTCTGCTTTGTCATGGACCCACTCTGGGCGGTGAGGCCGGATGTTGGCTTGCGAGGCAGCATAAGCCACAGGGTCATTGCTAACCCAGGCTGTCAGGTAGATGTAGAAAGCATTTGGGTTAATGATTCCATCTGCATCCACCAGACGCTGTTTAGTCAACTGCAAAATGGAAAATATTAGAAGCCTTTCAGAATGAGTTTTGCTTTCAGGGCTCTTGCCATAAAGCTTTCAACAAATGGCCTGGAGATGCAACACACATATCAGAGGGGAAGAGCAAAAGAGTATGGAGATTCACTCTAAGTGACTTATCTGTAAACTATTGTTCTACAATGGGAAAAAAAAAAAAAAGTACAACAGTGACAGTAGAAAGTGGTTATTTATAAATTAGTACTCATATAATATTTACAATAACCACTAAATCAGCAGATGGTTCCAGGATAGCCAATTGAATCCAAATTCTGAGAGCCTGCAGCCAAGAGTGAAAAACAACCAACTTCAAGAAACACATTTAAAGACAGGGAAAGAAAACCTGGCAGGAGTCCCTATACACGTCTGTGTGCAGTTAACCTCTGTTGTTAACACTGAAGGAAATGCCACCCAGTAAATGGAGGAGAGCTATAAAAATAAAACAACATCTGTATAAATTTTTCTAACACTTGCCTCCTATGACCTATGTATTCAGAAAATGCCCAGCATCAAGAAAGCAGACGAGTGCCCTGTGTTATTTGGGTCACTGTGGGCAAATGCATCTGTGGGGTAAACAGCAGTGGTACGCTTCTAAGGTTCTGCAGCCAAATCCTGCACAGCTAGAGCTCTGACAGAGGACTCTGTGGGTGAAAAGTATTACTGGGGTTTTCTGTTTTGTTTATTTAAAATACTGGCTTGGCTCCAGTTTCAGGTCTTTTTAATGAAATGAAAAACAACAGTGACAGCAGCTGAAAAAAAAAGAAAAAAGAAAAAAAAAAAGCTGGATTCCAAGGATCTGGATTCAATTAGTCCACAGGATATGCAACAACTGTATGTCTTCAAGCTGTCTCTGGAACTGCACAGCACAGCGCTCAGCCCCTGTGGGTGCACCACACTTTTCTCCCTCCCAGGCACAGGAAATTATATCAGCAGCTGCAGTCCAATCACATTTGTTCCACAGCGTACCTGGTACACTCTGCTAAACAAAATCTCAATGAAGGTTTTCTCTTCAACTCCCTTTCTTTGCTTAATTCATAGCTGAAGCTTCATTCAGACCTGACAGCATGTTGCATGTTGCTATACAACAGTGTGTTTTACACACCATAGCAAGTCTGAACAATGTACTCTGTAAATCTGTCACCTTTAATGCCAGGAAAAAAAGAAAGACAATAAGCAGATCTGCCAAGAAGCTCATCAGAAAGACTATTTTTCTGCCTGAAAGCACAGTCAGTAAGGACTCTAGATGAGGAGAAGCTAGGTTACTGCGGGATTTCGGCTTAAAGGTTTGAAACCTAGTTTTACTGTAAGAAGTCAAACCTAATATATTCCCACCTACCAACAGCTATAACAAATGCAGTCACAAGCTGTGATAACCTCAAACATACTTTACTTAGGCAGCTCAGACAACTGCTGTTCTACAGCAGTATAGCTGTATCTAGTGATGATTGTATAAGTACAGCGTGTAAAAATTTCAGTCCCCATCCACTGCCATCTTTTTTTAAATGTTATGTTTTGCATAAATCAGTAGGAACTAACCAAATAGTTGCAAATGCTGGATTCAAAATCCCAGCACAAAGCTGAGCAGAGGTCAACCCTATAAGGCAATCTGATTCAATCAGGAACAATGCCACTTAGAGCAACAAGGCTAATGTTGGCTCTGTCTGGCACACCACCAGACTCAGTCTACCTACGGATGCAGCAAAATATTTTTCACAATTTCAGTGGAAACCGAGCGTGTCTGACACAGGAGCAGCTCCAAACACACACCGATCACTAACAATCAATGGCAGGCATTCCCAGCACTGATTCTGAACACTTCACAATGCAGGCCAGACTGCAGCTAACAAGTGGCTTCAGCAGAGTCAGTGAGGCCATGCAGTAAGGTGTAACTCACGCATTTAACTCACCAAAATGAATAAAGCCACTACAACATGCACTTTGCCTCTTTACCCACTCCTGTATTCCTGTAGAAACCATTACGGAGTCTGATACAGTACCTGGCTGATGTCAATGGGCTTTGCTCTGTTGCCTGTTTGTACCAGGAGTTTGTAAGCCAAAACAGCATCATCAGATCCATTTTTGTAATTGTTGTAAGTGATCTTCCCACTTTCCCAATCGCTGTCAAATGCATCCTGCAGTCCTGAAGAGTTAATGGAGGCAAGTAGAAGACAGAACAAGCAGGTAAGCAACCACTCTTAGAAATAAATTTCAGTAGGAAGACTCTTTTTCATAGCTGAATCAGGAAGTAAATTATCGACCTGCTGCCTCCTAAATTTGGTGCTCCTCATTCACTGACAGTGTGGGAAGATAAAGTATGAGTTACGTGTCTACTATTTTGTGCAAAGAAAGGCAGGGGAAGCAGGAAAGTGCAAGGGACAAGCCTCAAGTCTTCCTATGTTGTACAGGCCAGCAAGGCTGAGCTAGCAAGCTGCAGATGCTATGTCCACTGGTGTAAAACAACTTCCAGTTAAGGCAAAGAGGAGATCTTGGATGGGATCTGGTCCTGCGTCCTTCTCAGAGCCTCTGACAGAAGCTCAGTGTTCTTGTTGGAGAGGTATATGCAGAAGACCTAAGCTTCTCTAGAATAAAAAGCAGTTTCCCTTGTGAATAATTCCAGAACCATTACGCTCAAAACTCCATAAGCACATTTGCATTTATCCCCTCTTTCATATATACCCTCCTCAAAACACAGCTGAAGTCTTGCCCTAAATGCCAGAACAGAGAGGGGCTGAGTTCAGCCCTGATCCAATTTCACCACCTACCATGGAGTTTAAATCAGGGGAAGCATTTAGTCTGTTATCTAAGGGGGAAACACTCTCCATACTCCCCTCTGCCTCACCAAACCCCTGGCTGAGTGCACTGAATCACAGAGGAGGACACACACCGCTCTCATTTTTACTGGCTTGGGCTACTGCAGAGCACTGAGGCAATAGCTTCTACAATATAACCAGAAATTCCACTACAAGGGGAAAAAAAAACACACTCCAACTTTCAACTTCAAACAGCAACTCAGCTGCTCCTCGAGCACAGCATGAGTGAACACGATTTTGTCAATTTGTTCCATCTGTTCAACTTGTGCAGCTAATACAAGTCGTGGGATCTGCTGCCAGCACATGTAAAGATCACAGCCAACACCTATTCACTCTCAACTGTTATATTCCTCCTTGCCACCCTTCAAGGGGGAGGGAATACCTCACAGCACAAATTTGGATCAGATTTAGTACAGGAAGCCACAGTCCAGTACAAGGAGGTTCTGTGCAAACAGATGACAAACTGCATGTCCAGGGAAGGGAAGAAAAAGGACGGGGAATGTTGGTGGAGGAAATCACCGACCCACCTCACAGCTGTGCTGTGGAGCTGTAATGAAAACTGTCATTACAGATCGCGCAGGTTAGCCCCAGCTGCACAGAGATAACAGCGCTGAAAGAGAAAATGCACTCAGCTGACACTGCCTCCAGGCCACAGTTCCCACTCCCATGTACAAATTGATCCCCTCTCCCTTAGAAAACTGCCTCCCATGCTGTTTGGCCAAATCGTACCCACACGTAAAGCCAACAGGCTGAGAACCAAGCAATGAAAGAAGCCTGCCCCACCTCTGCACATGGCCCTCCAGCATCTGCCCAGGAGCAGGCGATTTGCTGTCAGGTTTTCTGGCATCACCAAATGACTTCGAGGCTCCCTTCAAAAAAAGCACTGTTTGCTGGTGCCCTCGGACAGGGTAAACATTGTTTAGAACATGCAAAAATACCAATCCATCCTTCCTGTGCCAAGTTCAGCTTCATGTCAGTCTCTCGGGAAGTGGCCAGATGAGAGCATTTGTGCTATCGTACCAGTCATGTGAAAGAGGTCTGAGAGGTTAAGAGAAGGCTGTCAAAAAGCATGTGGGAAAGAAGAAGACCACCAAAGAACAGCTTGATTTACAGTAAAAATGGCTCCTTTCAGCAGGAAGAGCACACAAATTGTTATGACAGACAGTACGGGAGAGCAGAACTTTCAGACTAACATCCAACCCCAGAGTGCTCCACAGACACATAGTAACAAATATATCCATTGGCATGTGACATTACAAATCTGTGGTTGCAGGGTAGGTCAAAAAGGGGCATGTACATTTAAGATTACTGCAGCAGGTGAAAACCCAGCTCTCTCGCATCTTCCTCCCTCCCCTGCCCTTGCAAGTTTGGTCATCACTCAAACCCTGCTCCCTGTTGTATCTTAATTCCTCAGTGGCTTAACCACTTTATGCTGTTTTATTTAATTACTGACCTTGCTGACACTGAAAGCCTGTGGAAAGAATACCAAGAAACCACAATCAGTTCTGTGTAATTTCTAAAGAATTTCAGAATTTCAGTCATTAGTATTTCCCATGACACTTTGAAGTTAATAGCGGAGTTGCGCTTTCAAACTAACTAGTACTTATATTATAAACTGTTTACACAAATGATTTTAAAAGACATTTAGTCTTTTATAAATGGGATTAATGAAATGTATAAATGAGATTAATTAAATTGCAGAAATACAAAAGTAACTTGTCAACCTCTGTTGCAGAGAAGTTATAAAAATTTAGGGAATTTTAAAAACATTTATACGGGATATTTTCATATCAGTGGTCACTTCTGCTTAATGCTTCAGAAGAAAGCAAAATCCTCCAAAATTATGTGGGATGCAGGAATGGGGGTGAGGAAGGAATTCCTACTGACTCATGTGAACAGCTGGCACCATGAAATATCAGATAAGATTACCCTTTGCAAAAACAAGCCTAATTACAAGTCATCAGGGAATTCTAGCTACCTGATTATATTCAGTCACTTACAATAATAATGTTAACGTTTCCAGTTTAAATGAATAATTAGTGTTAATTCTTCTTCTGTTGCGTTTTCAGTAACAGAAAATATGCTGACAGGATATGACATTAGAAAGCAGCATACAAGGAAACCTCTGAAAAAAAGGAAGTGCATTAGGTGGAAGGCACACCACTAATAGTAAATGAGAAGAAATCTATGGCTAAGACCAGAGGCACATTCTTGATAAAAAAAAGCTTTTGTTGACATGCTGTCTCTTCCCTCATTCTGCCAGACAAATGTGTGCATGTCATAAGGCCATCTTGAGCCATTAATCTCTAGCACTCTAGTCAAGTCGTCAGGAATTAGCCATTAAGTTCAAAGTTGTCTCTACTTTGATTATTCTGCTCCTCCAGCATGTGAAAATACACAAGTAGAACTGTTCCCACCTCACAGGCGATGCTCCTCTTTGAATCGAGCCTAAAACTGTATCTTGTTTGCAAATTCTGTTTTCACCTTTCCTCCCCCACCATCAGCCTCAGCGGGTAATGATCAGGTATTATTTTGTCTATTACTAACTGCTCCTTGAGATAATTTCCTAACTATGACAAGTGTGGCAGCTTTTAGCATAACTGTTTAGTTCACCCCATTTACCATTTAAAACGTAACTTCTTTCTATTGATACATTTCAATATTCTTCACAGTTTCGTGAATGCAGCACCACACTTTGAGAAGAGAGTGCTGTTTTGGGCTGTTTGTATTAAATGTGCAGCTGTTTGTATTAATTGTTGTGCCTCTCTTGGGGAAGGTAGGGAGGAGAGGTAAGGACAAAGACCTAAATAAAAATTAGCAATCATAATGATTAGTTCTAAAGCTGTGGGAAATCAACAGGCCAAGCAATGCACCTTCTGTCACAGGGCTGGCATCTCCACTTGAACCACCTCAAGTCACTGCTTCTGGAGTCTCCCTGACCGTTCCAGTATAGCATTTTAGCTCCATGCACCCTGTCAGTATATCCAGGTTATCAGGAATACTCATAGCTCCTCTACTGGAAGACAAGGGAGAAGGACAGGTATGCTAATACAGGTTGGAAGGTAAGTGTGGGCAGTAAGAAGAGAATAGGAGCACCCTTAACAGAAAAACGAATAGGGAAAATGTGTACACACAGCATAGAGAAGATGTGCAGGCCTTTGGCATTGGGCTAGGCCAACACAAAGGGTCCTTAGCACAAGGAAGTGACTACAAAGAGGATGGGGAGACATCCAGAGTGGAAGAGGTTTGGGAAAGTACGTGGTGGACCTCAGAGAGTGGCAGTGGGAACGCGAGCACCCCTGGGAGCAACAACAAGTGGGCTTAGCCTCCAGCATTTCACTTTAGCAAGCCGGCAAGGGAGCAGAGCCAAGGGCACCTCTTCCGACTCTACTGTTGGCAGACTGTGCTGAGGTTCAGTATTAATATGTGAAGATCCTGAACATGATCTTATTTTTCCAACTCCCTCACAGGTTTGAAGGCTGGTGAAAGGTGGAAGGGGGGAACACCAAACATATTTTTGCCTACTGTTTTAGAACAACAATAAAAAATACCCACAAAAGAAATAAAATAAACAACAGAAGTAGAAGAGACTTTGGAAGCGCATGTAGAAATATGCTTGATTAGAAATCTAGAAAGTATAGTAAAGTTCCAGTCCAGCAAAACATCTAAGGTATGCTGAACTTTCTTCCTGCCAGTAATACCTTCCCTTATAGCTCAATATGCTTATGTGAGCAAAATATTTTAAATAAAGCTTCCAGTAAGTAGACTGTAATGAATGGATCCAATATACTTAAAAACTATTAAGAAAACAAAGACCAAAGCTAACAGCTGATTGGTCCCATAGGTTTGCATGATTTATCAGTACATTAAACACAAGGGAAACTTGATCATTTCATTTAAATGCATCACTAAGATGCATCTGCTTTCCTAATATTGCCCAATATATTTTCAGAAGGAATAAAATTCCAAACACTGGCAGTTACCTACATGTTCTCTATGAATCACTGGCTGCACTGATTGTCTCTAAACAGTTAAGTTTAAAATTTACAGTCTCACTAGGTAGCACAATTTATTTGTCTATTGGCAAAAGCTTCCTGGAGATTCTCCCAACAAAAAAGACAGAGGTAGGACAAAAGTACCTCTGGGCAAGATATGTGTGCTGTTAAATTTGCTGAGATGTAACAGTATTATTTATTTTAAATACAAAACAGTTATTTGTCTCAACATGTGCAATTATAGTGTCTTTAATACTTTTAAGAGGCTAACGTCAATATAATTGTCATCATAGTACCTGAAACGCCATGCCTTCTTTTGTCTTCCCCTGCTATGCTACACTTCAGTACAGAAAAAGCAGCACCACAGAAACAGTGAGGGTATTTGACTGGAAATCTAGAATGTATAGTGAGTTCCAAATCCAATAAAACACATAAGCTACACTGAATTTTCTTCATGCCAGCAGTTCCAGCTGCAGCCAACAGATCACTCATGTGCGGAAAGTTAAGCCTGCGCCAAAATGTATTGCTGGACAGGGACTTCTCATTTATTGTTCTCAAAACAGCCAATATTTATTTACCCAAGACAGTGGGCCATATTTAGTCATAAATTATAAAGCAGAACCCATCAGCTGCTTAGAAATTAATGGCATGAGATGGGCTCTTATGGATATAATCTCTTAAAGCTTAAAAACTGACCTCAGTAAACTTAGCCACAAAGAATTTAAGTGACCTGTTCCAGGGAGTTAATGTGCAAGTTTGCATAGTCACCTAGCTCACACTCTTTAACCATGTGATTAAATTCAAAGAGGGGAGCACTATGAACTAGCGCGAACAAGTAGTTACTACTGTAGAATTAAGAAAAGTTCATGAAACTTTCTCTTACCTTGCAGCCAGTCTCGAAAGTAGTGCAACCACATTTTGGGAAGCTGCCTATCTTCTTCCAACAAAACATATGTCACATTGCTGAAACTTCTGTGAAGTTCATACAGTAAGTGCTGGACATTTGGATAGTCTGCTTTTTGTGTCACAATATACATGTTGTAGAATGAAAAGTACTTGAATTGTGCGGCAATAAAGTCATATTCCCGTGTTTCCCGTGGTACAATGTCTGTGAGATCTAGTCCATCTCTCACCCGGGTAGTTCCATAAAGGCTGAGCCCAAGCAAACCCACAAAAAGAAAAATAACCACAATCTGCAAAAGAAAATGGAAACGCATTTGGTTTTAGGTTTCTAAAGAAATTAACAATTCATAACAGCATACTACAAAGCCAGGTTCAAAATTAACACCGATCAAGTCTACTTAAAAACTTTTTATTTCTCCTTTTTTTTTCTTTTTTTCATATACATACACACTACAGGGCTAACTAGTTTGTGCTTTACTGAAGGGGCTCTGCACCACAGATGAGAAATTTATACATAATAAAGTTAAAAAGTCGCTTTAGTTTCACAAACTTTCATTACTGAAAGTCACCAAAACCCTTACTGGTAACATATCTGAAAAATATCTCTCTACAGCATTCGCAAGATGAAACTTTTAAAGAAGTATGAAATTAGCTGTAAAATTCTTAATAACTGTTATTCCAAAAGAATTCTATTTATTCCTTGTATTCAGAATCATTGCCAGGATAATTTTATTACTGGGCAAGGCAGAGTCTATTTTTAAAAAACAGGTAAATAGTTCCCAGATTACCTTAGCTTTTGGTTTTAGGAGGAACGGAGCATAATGTTTTTCTGCAAAAGATGAGAGTGTCCACTTCGTACAGGGTGGCTCAAGGCAATGTATGCTGGAGTCTGAGAATTGGGAAAGCAAATCCCTCGTCGAGCTTGTGCTTTCTGGGCTCTGGCAGCTGAAATTATCTTGCGTCACTGTTACTGGCTGCACAGATATTTCTGAACGAGGCTCTGCTGTGGTGTAGTACACCTGCGTATGAGGATCGTATTCTGTGCGTAACTGCACTGTGGACTGCATTGTAATTTGAGTTTCATGTGCAAAACTGTGACTGCTGTATGGGGGTGGAGGGCTGTAGCAGGTATTGTCATTTTCCACATATGCTTGAGGCTCAATCTGAATCACTCTAGTAACACATGGACTGTAAGAGAAGAGAAAAACATATGTTCATATTTAGATCAAACTTAATCAGACTCGACAGGATAACCTGCTTCCATCTGAGCCTGCTTCTACTACTATTAGAGGGTTTGCATTAATTAAATGTAACACTTTGACGTCAATTTTATTTTGCACCTTTAGGAAACATTTCTCAGACATGGTTCAAAGTGTAGGCCTCTGAGAATATGTTCATACTTTTTGTGTTCAGGGAAGAAGGAACCAGCATCTGTGTGAAGACACTGACATCTACCCACACTGCTCCATTATTTACACAGGCTACTCAGATAAATATTCAGGTAGTTGCATACAGCCTGAATGCACAATACGTGTATGAGTTTGCATCTGTGTGCCCATGCTGAGAATTAAGCCATTTAGATCAAAATGTAAACGCATGATACACTGAGTTCTTCTGTTTAGAACTATTAAAGTATTCGTTAAATAATATTTGGGCCTTCTAGATAACATGTCAGACTTTTGGGAGACAGGAATTCAGAATGTTGCCCAGCTAAACAAAGCAAGCTCTCATTAACTGCCTTCTTCATATGTAAATGGACCTGAATTCTGATACACATTTGGTGCAACTTTAGATGAGAGAACAAATGGAATGTCTGATTGCTCTGTACTCTGAGAATCTGGGCTCCAAAATTCAAGCACATTAGGCCATCCACTGAAATGATGACTGAATGAGAAACAGGAAGTAGGACTCTTGGCTTGGGATCAGGGCCCTGTTCTAACCACTCCCTCAAAAACAGACTTAGGAAAATGCTTTCTCTCTTTGACGTTAAAATTAAAATGTCAAACTAGGTCAGCTCCTAGGTGGGTGTAAAACACTAAGATAACATGAGGTGGATTGTCCACATTCTGGTTATGACGGTAAGAGAACATGTGTAGAAATGTAGCTGATGTTCTTCATTGCAGGAAAAAGCAAAAACTAAGGTAGAAAACATGCTTCATTTCTAAGCAGTAGCTCCACCAATGACGGCAGACTCATTCTACCTCTATGCTCAGAGCTGGCCATGTATCAAGTGACAGTCTATATACAGACTCTTCAGAATGCAGTGTTATCATTACAAACTACTACTGCAGCCACAGCAGAAACTTGTATCAAGAACTATCCTGTAACAGTACTGATTGTTTCTCATAATCACATGAAACACTTTGCGAAGCAGAAGGCATTTTGCATTTTATATATTATGTTTATATATTTAAGTTTAAAGCCCTAAAAAGCATAAAAACTAGTACACATAGTGATTAACTGTAAGTACGGCTTTTCAGTACCCTGAGTTATATAGGCTTCCAATATTGCCCAAAACTGGCACTGGACATACTCCCAAAGTGTGGATCTTTTTATCTGCTTTCAAAAAGCTGTCCTCCAACAAACAAGATAAACGCATGCCTGAATGAAATGAGAAGTGTATGTATGAAAGGGGTGGGGTAACGGAGGGAAGAGAGGTATTTTAACTCTTCCCCTCAATCAGGTAAAAAACAAAGTAGCAAATGGAAGTCTGTCACTAACAATTAGATCATAACAGTAACATACTAACCCTGATGCAATAAAGAACTCCGGCTCCTCACAAGGAATGGCAGCCCTTACTGCTGACCACAAAAAGGACACACCTCATCATCAATTTATCACAGATTCTCACCTTGTAAAACAGCAGAATATATCCAGTCTCCTGTCTTCCCGACGATAAAGGTCCATGCTCAGGATAGCAGGGAAAATCAGCAGCACCATAGCAAAGTTGAATACCACCACAACTGCTGCCTAGAGATCAATCACAGGAAGATTGATGTTGTTACTAAGCTTCATGTAGGGCACCAGCTTTACAAAGCATAAAACTTCCCTTCAGTTCTCATTCGTTCACCCATTTATCATGTCAACCGATCAGATGCTTCCAAGTTTTTCCCTGAGTAAACTGGGAGATATACTTTTACATTCCCATTTCATTATGGTAGGCCTACTGCAATTAATTAATTTATTTCCATAATAAACTTCATATTGTTTTAATACATCTGAGATGTGATGGGATGGGATGATGATTTTTAAAGTGGAAACCATAGTCAACAGATCATAATTTTGCATGCGATCCTGCTGTATTTGGAGTAAAAAAAGATGGAAGGAAAACCAAAAGTGGAATTGGAATGGAAGTTCTCACATTTAAGGGATCTGAAGTAATTTAAGCAACACAGTAACATTAAAGCACGCTGTTAAAACAGAAATTAAGTAAAGGTTTAAGTAAATTTTACTGAAAATGTTTATTTACTAAAATTGTGAAGTACTTCAAGTACTCACTTAAAAGTTTAGCCAGAAAGAGAAACATTGTGGGTTTATTACGGATTATTTTTAAAGGAGAATCAAAATTAATTCAACACCACATAGTAAATCTATGTATTAATATGTTTGTGTTTGACAACTTCATTAACGACCCAATCTGCCAAAATGACTCTTAAACTGGAACAACGGTACTTGGTTTAATTTGTAAAGTGAGTATTACGTAATGAAAAAACCCAACCTCCCTTTCCTTTCAAATCCTACTTCAAACCCTTTCCCACACAGAGATTCCAGAGAATCTCCAAAAACATATGTGGTGCAGCATCTATCATCATTATTAATAGCATGTATTTGTAATGCAGAATTGTAAGGAGCACTAGCCACCACAAAGGAAAAGCCTGAGCACAGATGGGACTGGAATATAGCTGTAAGAGTAGGAAAGACACTGGAAAAAAAATAATGGTTGAGCCGTTAACAGGTGAAAAAGAACCCTGAAATCCTTGTTCTTTATCTATTAAATAAGCAGTAGCTATCTCAATTGCAGCCTCATTTCAGGTTAAGGAAATCATACAAACTATCAAGTTCCCCCACCTGTAACTTCTAAAGTCACGACCACTTGGGTTAAAGCACTCATAAAAAAAGAACAAAAGCTGGGCTACAAAAATGAAGTCGCTGACCTGATACAAATAGGCCCTTCTTTTTTCAGAACAAATGAATGGCTGCTTTTGATGTTGAAAAATCAGGCCTCAAAGCTGGTAGCTAAAAAGATGTGATATCCAATATCCATGTTTTCCAAATTCTTGGCTTACATGTCAAATAAATAATATAAAATGGCTAAACAACATTTTTATTTTTGCATATACCTGTGAAAATCAAAGTACTAACACACTGAATGATTTCAAGAGCTTTGAAGCTGTCAAAGTATAATAAAAAGACTAGATACTGCTTTTACTTCTCTGAGAATGACAGAATCAACTAGTTATGTAAATATTTTCTAATAATTTCAATCATAAATATGTTGCAAACAGAATTATTTTCTATTGGTGTTCCTCTTTTGTTCTCTCTAGCCTGCCTGAAGTAAGATTTTGGTCCTGCTGGTTGTTCACAGACATAACTACTAAACCAGAATTTACCAAGTACTTAAAAGCCAAATTAGTATTTAGCCATCTTTGAGAAAAAAGATCCAGTGACTGTTTCATGATTTATAAATATCCATGCAAAAAGGTATATAAGGTCATAACCAAAACTTTAAGTGATTTCATTTTGATTCTCTCTAGAATTAATTGAATCTGTCAGAAAAACAAATGGCTGTTGTTGTGAGAAAGGTGTTGGACCTAGTTTATACAACTGCTTGCTTTATTGCTGCTAAACCAGAGAAGGCCGAATCATGCATATAACATGAATAACTAGTTGTGTCTAACCAAGATCTTCTAGCAAGGATCTGCTAAGATTTAGTGAGAAAAAACAGCTGAAGCTTGACCCAGTAATTTTTACTCCTCCCAGCATGACTAAAAAACTAACAGAAGTCCTCTGTTCCATAAACTGCAAACACTTCATGCCATTATCAGTTCATTTTGTAAACCCCAACACCCTTGAACCTCAAATGCCTCTAAACCTGGAAAATAATACTGAAGAGTGTGGTAGAGATGCCATTAAAGTCAGTTATATTCACACGGGATTTTTAAGAAGCATCAAAACTAGCCCAACAACACAGAGTAAATCTGCCTAATAACATGGCATCCCTCTTAGACCCCTTTTTAGGGTGTTGATGTATCAACCCTGCATTGGTTGGTGTTTTTAAACAATATGTTTTTTTAAATTTTAAAACCTGTATTTTAAATTTTAAACCCTGTATTTTTAAACAACAACCTTACTGTTCTGATTTGAACTTAAATAAATTCCTAGAACTTAACACCTCGCTTCTTATTGCACACTGTCTCTCCCTCACCCACCTCCCCACATATTCAAGGATGTTCTCAGTTTTCATAATTAAATACAGAAAATATTGTTCCTGTACCAGCTTTCATTTGTTGTCCCATCAAAAAATATGTGGTCACTTGATAATGAGCAGAAAGAGAACTTGATAATGAGCAGAAAGAGAACTGCTGATGGGTGAGTCAGTGCCTGACCTGATGCATCAGCCACTGCTCCCCCTCCAATACCATTTAGACATCTGGTGGCTGGGAAGACGAACATATGAGAAATGTGACTATTGTAAGACCCCACAAGCTGTAACTATTACACTGATTGGAAAAGGAGCAACAAAAAAAGTGGTAGCAGAGCTTCCAGAGTACAGGCAATCTGTTAGCAGCACCCAACCTGAGAGCATGCTTCAGATTTTTGGAAACAGGGCATCTTCTCCTACCCCTTCAGAGATGAATGGTCAAGTGGGAAAGGGCCTTAGACCTTTTCCTTGAGAAATCAACACAGGTAATATTAATCCTAGGAGGGATAAAATGGGGCCTACTCAAGAGTGTAAAATGAAGGCATTCAGTGAAATGAGATCAGAGAGTAGTAAAAAAATTCCATTAATCAGAAAAAAATGTTGGCCACTTCCTGAGAAACATACTCCGCTTTTTGCATCTTTTCATAATGCACAGCCTAAAAATATTATTGCTGCTGCAACTGTTAACGGAGACAGAAGAATGGCAGTCTGTGCTAGAGGCAGCAAGGGAGACGCGAGCCAGGCTGGTAGGCTGGGGCCCCTCCAAAGGTATGTGTGGCTATGTGCTGTTCCTGGCAGCCCACCCAAGGAGAAAGGGTGTGCTGTATAACCAGAGGTGATGAACAGATGAGGAGGTCCATCAGGGAAACTTCCACCCTACTGCTCTCTATCTGCAACTCCCTCCTGACAGTGTACAGACCCAGATGGCCCCTGTGCCCCACCTTTTCCCTCAGGCTTTAATTTTTCTTGTTAAATTCTCATGTCAGGAGTAGGCAAAGGTAAATTATGTGAGTAAAAGGAGGAGGACAAACCACTTCAGCAGAGCAAGATAACTGAATGAGCTTAAAAACTTACATTCTTTCTCTCCCCAAACCCACCACCACACCACATGGTACATTTAGGGAAAAAAAACCTTGTCTTTCTTCTGTTGAGGGAAAAAGTCACTGCTAAGACTTATTGGGAAAAGTTCCATGCGTGCTCCTTACTGAATCCACACCATTCCTCTGCTGCTAGGGGAGGAAGTTTGTGGTGTAAGAAAAAGTTAGATGACTTTTTGTGAAGCTTCTCTTTCCTGGGCAGAGTTTATTCTGTAATGGTGTCTAAATAATCTGGCTCTGCCCTGCCTTCCTTCATTTATACTCAAAACAAAGGGCTATGTTTAAGACATTCTTACTACAAACTTAAAAAACTTTCAGTGGATTTCCCTGATAATCTGTTCCTCTGCCACAATTTTAAGAAATGAAACACATCTGAAAACTAAAGACTTCCTCCTTCAAAGTCCTGAGCACTCTTACAGGTGATTCTTGTAACTCAGTATCTGGGACATGTTCAGCAACTCTGCCCTAAAACTTCTTAAATAAGGAGCTAGTAAGATCAACAAATGAAAGAAAAAAAAAAAAAAAAAGAAAAAGCTAAAACAGTCCCCGTCTGCTTTATGGAATTAATTTTAAAAAATTCACTTTCAAAAAGGATCAATAAATGGACTTCCATTTTTTTAAACTTGGCAAGAGCTAACCCTAGGGATCTCCTAAGACAGCATCAGACTTGCACTGTTTAAGTTCTTTAAATTAACAACTCAGAGGTATCAATGAACTGCTTTAGCTGGCAGAACAGAACAGAAGCTGAGAAAGAGGAAAGCATTGATATGTAAAATGTGAGATTCTAACTAAAAGCTGGGCTTGTAGATGCAGGAAGCCATTTATTCTCCCTCAGCAGCTGGGTTACTTTACAGATACTGGGCCTCAAAAGTTATGGAAACTTTGACAATTATCTTGCAATGTCTCAAGAAAAGTGAATGAAGAGCAAAACAAGGTCAAGAGCAACCCTTTTTTTAAGCCCATCTGTTAAAAATTCACTATCTAGACGAGAAGAAGGCAGCATCTGTGAAAAGTAAATGCACTATTTCATTGCTTTCTAAGTCTTGCTAGGAAGCTATCAAAGACTGCAAGGACTTCTTGTTTAAACAATCCCGAGTAAAAGGGAGAGGGAGGAAGAAGACTGTAAATAAAGAAATCCATATATAAATACAGACCACCCAACAAAATCTGCCATAGTTACGTGATTCTGAATGTTATGATTAATGTATCACCTGATTTTGATTTTACCTGGTGAAGACAGGCAAAGCAAGTAATAGGTGTTCCTTTCTAACAACAAAGGGTATTATTTTAGTGGTTAATTATATACGCATCAGTCATATATATTGCTCTGTCATCAGTAAATCTTTATTATGGATCTCCAGCTCTCTCTTTTTTTTTTTTTTTGCACATTTTTCCATCTTATGGATAAGGGGTTACTATGCGCAGCAAAGACAAATTACAGATGCATGTGAGAAAAAGATTGAGCAACTCAAACATTAATTTCTGGACACCCAAACATTCCTACACATAGATTCCACATTAATCACTGCCTTAGAAAGGACTGTGATCGTGATGTTTTTATTCTGAATGATGTCAACATGTTTGTACATGAATATGTTGAAATCTCACTGGAAACTTTTTGTTTGTCATTTTGCTGTGCAGACTTCATTTTATGAACTTTCACTGACTCAGACTACAGTGTGACAGCAGTCAAAAAGAAAAGATTTCAGAAAGGTATATTTAACTTAGATTACAGTAACAAGTACCGATGTTGTCTTCCTGTACGTTCCAAAAGCAACCTGTCACATTCTGATGAATACGATGAACATGTCATGTGAAGAGCAAGAACAGAGAAAGGCTGAGCAAAATTTCATCAGATAAGGAAGAATTAATTTTGGTGGCTCACATTCAACAGGTTAGCAGTGCAATTAGGACAAAAAGGCCCATCACTATTGGATACTTGTTAAAAGATGCATTTAGGCTGAACAACTGATTCCTAGTGAAGATCTCCAGCAGCCTGTTGGCGCCTTAAATTACATGTTGAGTGTGTTTGGGCCACAGATTTAGAAGACATGAGTAACCTCTGCCAACACAAGAACTGTTACACTTCAAAATATATTTCACACATTGGCACTGTTCTTTGCCAAATAATAGAATAATTCACTGTCACATACCCTGTAAGAATGGACATCTAGGTTTTTGGCAAATCAGGAGAACTAAATATAGCTAATCAGTCAGGACTAGGAATCTAGTTTTAGCTGCCACAGACATCTGCTAAAAAGTGCATAAAACCAAGCAGGCTTTAACTTTCTTTTATTATCCACTATGAAACTGCCTACTGAGAGAAAGTGGTAAACAAACTAGTAATGCTTATTGGTAACATAACTGGAATCTCAGTTTACCATTTTACAGCTTAATGCAGGTGTACATAAATCTTTGAAAACAATTGCCACACGTATTAAGAAAAATTGCAGCCCTTGTTTTCTCTGGGTAGCCAAGGGCTCAAGGAGAATGAAAAATGATTGGAGAACCAGGCTATAGCAGAGGAAAAATAACTACTGAAAAAGTAAGTTTGCCTGCTCTGCACCAAGGTCAGACAGCGTTATAAATTGCTTGTGTCAGGCAAGGAACTCCCAAAGCTTTCTTCAAAGAGCCCTTGCTTGCAGAAGAAAGCTTTCTCCAGCATCCTTAATATTTCATATTCCTGAAGGCATATTGTCCAAATGAATACAAGAAGACAAAGAGAGAACAATAGAGCAAGCAATACATGGTTCAGCACATAAAATTCACATTTTCTCTCAAAGTAGTTGGAATGTAAAATTCTTCAAGTTTTCTCCAAGTTTTCTAAAATTATGTTGGAAGTAAGGAGTACAAACTGCTGCAGTAATAATTAATATGGCAAATGCATATTTGCTGCTGTCACTGCACTGCGGTTATAGTTTTTAAGAGCAGCAAATGAGACAAACATGAATGAAAGACTAAATTCCTACTGAGGAATGTTACAATACACAATAAAGCACAGTCTACTCCTCTTGACTTAAGAATGCAAATCTTTCTGAAGAATTGTTTCTTCTTAGTTACATACATCTTGGGCTTTCCACTCAACCCAATGATGAGGCAGTGTATTCCTTCACCTGCCAATAGGATGCAAGAGACTGCAGGCATGTGAAATGGGAGGAGCAGAATCAAGGGCAGACAGCAGCTGTTATCACCCAGATCTATGGCAAACAGTGATCATATACTGGTTCAGTGAACTGTAGTAGCACTGAACACAAACCTTAACATTACTACTAACAGGTATCATCATTGGCTTTCCATGATGGGACCATGCATAAGAGCCAACAAAGAGCATACAAACTTACTTGGAGTGAAAATGCTCGTAAAGCAGGAATAGGGATTAAGGCAGCCATAAAGAAAGCAGTAACATTGCTGATAGATGTAAGGGCTACACTTGCTCCTGTTCGCTTCAAACATTCACCTGTTCTGTCCTGCAAAACAAATGATGTCTCTTAAAAGTGAGTAAGGTCATGTCCTGCAAACGAAGGGGTCATCTGACAGATACAACACAGTAACAGTGAAAAATTATTACAATGAAATTCTGAACACAGTGTGCATTTGAGAGTAGTGAGAATAAACAGCATACGAAGTATTCCGTTCAGGAGAAAAGCAGATGGCACATGAAGTGTTCATGCTGTTTGTGGGTAGAAAAATATCATCAGAGCTGATTCAGAACACAAAACTAAATGGGTTTATATCAGACATAAACCCATTCTATCACAGGTATTATATCAAATCCATTATATCAAACTGACATTATATCAAATACATGTGCATTTAAGTAGGATGTATTTTCCACTAGTTCCACTTGTGTTCCCATTTTTCTAGCAAAATAAGCAGGTATTAACAGCATGAGGCGTAACATACCTATGTATCTTGAAGAAAAAAACAACAAACCACCAACCCAAAACCCAGACACCACACACAAAACCACAGGGAAATCAAGATAAACACGTGACCCTTTCCCAACCCAACAGGCTATTCTGAAGCATATGGAGGTTGTAGTAGAGTGAGTTGTAGTGCCTGCATGCCAAATCAGCTGGAAAGAGCGCAAGAAAGACACTGCTTGTACAGTACAGCATCAACAAATATACAGTGCTTTTAAATGGCTTGTAGTTTGGATATGAAACTTTGGGCTGAGTGTGAAAAGGTCAATAAAAGGAAGGAATCATAAAACTGATGACACCATAGAATTCCTAACATTAATGTGTTATACTTTGAAATATTATAGTCAATTACAAACACCAGAACAGAAGCGGGCCCCCCCCCCAAAATAGAAAATAACTCAAATTTAAGTCCAAAACAAATAAGTAAAGCCAGTAGTTGATACAAAAAGGAGAAATCTTTGTTTTCTAAGCTCCCCTTCTCCTCAGTCTTTACACATTCGGATTTTTGCATTCTTCCATTGAAAGCATTCTATCATTTAATTGTCAGACTTGTATTTGAGTTTGTTCCTAAATTTACACTTACTTTTGTTGAAATTTTGGACAGAATTTGGACTATGAAAATTAGTCTTTGTACGACAATTATACATTTTAAATTTCAAGTCAAAACAAATCTAAGACACTATTAAAAAAAATAAATATCTGAACATTCCAAAACATTCTATGATCACATGTATTGCCATTATTTCCTATTTTGACAGAAATAAGAATTTCCAGACCCTAGGAAAAGCTTTTGGGAAAAAATATACAGATTTTTCTAATCACTGCTAATTAATTCTGGATACAGTTATCTTTTCCTGCATAACACCTTTTGTTTTATCTTCCCCCAAATCCCCATTCGTTATTACCTCAAATGGAATTCTCTTATTCTGCCCTGTTTCACTAAATGCATGTGCCAGAAGGAAAACATCGTCTACACCAACTCCAAGAGCAAGAAAAGGCAAAACCTTGGGGGAGAAACAAAACAAAAAACAAACAAGAAAGCTGTTTTATGATCTGCCATGCAGCTACCCATTAAATGGCTAATTAAAGCAACTTAACATTACGCTATTCACAAATCCAAGGGTAACATGAAAATCAAAAGGATGTGATACAGCTTTTAACTTTTATTCTGGAATACTGCTGAGGAACTTGCTGCACACCATTTACAGGTACACAAAAAAATAATTCAATTTTGGGGTACACAAGAAATATCTTACAATAATTCAGGCTATAGTAAAAATATCTGCAAAATTTAAGCATCTTGATAATTCAGATGTAAAGCCAAAACCTACAACTTATTATGTGCAACTGGATGCCTCCACTTATGCTGGGAACAGAAAAATCAAATAACCCAGAATCTAGTAATTATACAAACTGCATGATATTTGCCTTTTAATATCATTTTACAGCATGACCACATAATTTCTTACAGCAAAAGCTATGAGATGGGAAAAAGGCACAAGTAAAAATCTCATGCCAAAATACTTTTGCAGGTTTTTCGCCCCTCAAAGATTCAGTTGTGCTCGTTTACTAGCAGAGTACTTGTAATTTAACAGCAGACTTGTGTCTCCTAAATACCTGAGTTGTGGCAGCATTAAAGGAAATTCCAATCAATGAGCACAGGCCCAATCCTGCAGCCACTGAGAGTGCAACCAACAAGACTCCTGCCAGCCCCACGGCACCCTGAGACTTGGCACAGTCCCACCGCAGCATTGTTAAACAGGCGTAGGCAAGCTAAAGCAAGGGGAGGGAGAAGAAGTTGAGGGGAAAAAAGCAAAATGTCAGAATGGATCCTTGTCTAACAGCTATCTCTTATCAACCAAAATACAAACATTTTTAAATAGAAAAGACACATCGCAAATGTCACACAGAGAAACAGGTGACAAGCCTGAGACAAGTTTACAAACTGTAGTTGATATATATATATCTAAAATGTTCTGGACTGCTGACTGGTAACAACAAAATATTTAATTCCTGCTCTACTACCACAGAAAATTAAATACATTTATTTTATTACCATTAGTAAGTAGCCACTAGCTACTCTGATAACACTGACATCAGAAAATGACTTTAGGATGTCATCCAGGGTGGTCGTAGTAAAGGAGAGCACCTTCTGAGTAGAGTTTTGTGCAACACTTTGATGAACAACCTATGCAAAGAAAAATAAAATTAGTTGTGACTAAAGAAAAATTTTATTACCATCTTCTACAGCACACATCTGAAATCAACTACTTTAGCCTTAATGTCCCTGCGAAAGCCAGGATCCTACACAGAGATTATGCTGATGCTACATAATGTGTTTGCAAGCTATTGATTATCAGACACGAATTTGCATCTTTCAGGAAAGGCTATTGCTTTCCCAGCCCATTCCAAACGTTTAGCACTCCTCCCGTAACTCCACCATGCATTTACTGCAGTATGAATTTTGCCTTTAGCCCAAGCCCAGCAATCTCTCAAGTACTCCTCTTCCCCCTCCCCGCCTGGGCCATTCACAGAGGTCAGAAGCAGTGCAGCAGAGGTCAGAGCTTGGGACACAGAGACCATGTAGACAGCCTTCCACCAGGGCTGCTGCTGGGACAGCAGCCTGTGACTAGCTAATGTTTTCCAGACACCCTTAGAATAACCATGCCAAACAAAAGTTTAAAATGCCAGCTAACTCTCTGGTTCTTTTTCAGCCCCAGCAAAGCCAGTGTCCCAGGCAGCAAAGAGCAAAACCTTCATGGCTTCTCGTATGTGAATAATAAGCAGCTCCTTCATTGGAGGGGAGGAGGCAACTTAAAAACTGCGAGTCAATAACTCAGTTCTGATTTAAGCATCTTCCTTGAAGAAAAGCTGTGACAGAAGCCAGTGGATCTTTGCAGGACTTCATAGTATGATATCTAGGTTATTTTTAATTTTACCTCAACATACATCCTCTGCCAGGCTTCCAGAATTGCTGCTGCCTTATCCTCATTCCAGTTGATATGTGAAACATATTCATACCCCTTGAAGTGCTCATACATTTGCTTAGGAGTCATTAACTGAAACATGGTTTGCAAAGCCTGGGCACTGTGACATGGAGAGAAGAGCATAGAGGAGGAAGAGGCATAAAATAAGCATTTTCAGGAAATTATTTTTATGACATCAAGTCCCAAATGAGACTCTAACAGGAGCTTGCATGAGTTCTTGTTTTATAAGGCACATGCTTGTATTAAAATTTAACAGAGTATAATTATTATGTATCTGATGCATCTGTACTGGTCTATGCAAGTATTGAGGCTAAATCTGGTTTCACTGAAGTTAATGAGAGTTTTGCCATTATTTTCAATAGGAGCAGTTTCAGGAGCAAAGAATGTAAACCTACAAATCAGTTATAAAGATCATGAATGATAGATTACTGTGAGGATGCCACAGAACACTTATTTCTACAAGATCTCGTAAATGCTGTTGGCAATTTGTCATTTGAATACCTTGATCTTTTTCGTCCCTTGGAGACAAATGCCAGATTAAATTCCTGATGCCTGACAATCTGCAAGGACTACACAATGGCAACCACTATCCATCTTGAATTTCCACAGTGTGCAAATGTACCCAATAGTTTTAGAAGATTAAGGAATTATTTTATTTTTCATTAAAAATACACACTTTGGCTACTTGTTGAAAGACTTACCAATGTTTAGTGTGCATGTAAAAAAGGTCAACATTCATATTAAAAGTTCTAGTAAAAGTTATCTGTATTATGTATGGAAGAATTATAGAATCACAGAATGGTTTGGGTTGGAAAGGACCTTAAGATCATCCAGTTCCAGCCCCTCTGTCATGGGCAGGGACACCTCACACTAGATCAGGTTGCTCAAAACCTCCTCCAACCTGGCCTTGAACACTGCCAGGGATGGAGCATTCACAAATTCCTTCGCAACCTTTTCCAGTGCCTCACCACCCTCACAGTAAAGAACTTCTTCCTTATATCTAACCTAAATCTCTCCTGTTTAAGTATGAACCCATTACCTCTTGTCCTATCACTACAGTCCCTGATGAAGAGTCCCTCTCTGGCATCCTTGTAGCCTCCTTTCAGATACTGGAAGGCTGCTATGAGGTCTCCATGCAGCCTTCTCTTCTCCAGGCCCCAACTTTCTCAGCCTGTCTTCATATGGGAGGTGCTCCAGCCCCCTGATCATCCTTGCAGCCCTCCTCTGGACTTGCTCCAACAGCTGCATGTCCTTCTTATGCTGGGGACATCAGAACTGCACCCAGTGCTCTAAGTGGGGTCTCAAGAGAGAGAGCAGAGGGGCAGAATCACCTCTTTCAACCTACTGGTCACACTTCATTTAGCTTAGCATGGTGTACAGTTTCCAGGACAGTTCTATTTCACAGGCTTTTTTCCCCACTGAAGTCCAATATTCCACGACTTCTTCAAGAAGTCTGAAACAAACGGGTTTGTTTTCCCACTCAAAACTTATTCAAGATGTAGGGACATAGAAATAGACCTTTCTCTATATTGATCCTGAACAAGAAGTTCAGTGGAGATTCTGGAATTCTGACAAGTCAAATCAATGCACATTACCCAAATTTTTCCTCCTCCTTCTACTTTGATGGTATTTCAAAACATGCTGAGAAGTGTTCAGTGCTTTAAACACTGTTCAACACACATTCTATAAATAAAATTGCCAAGATATTGCAACATACACTAGCATTCTGAGATTAGAAGAGGGAAGCAATGACTATTCCTTAAATTTAAACTACCTAATCACTCTTTTAAGTTCTTTCTCTTGAGAGATGTCCTCCTAAACTGAGATTCATGAAGGGCAGTAGATTTTGCATGATCCTCCCCTATACTGCAGAACCCAAACTCTAACAAAGATAAACTTTGACATTTTCTTTAAACATTTACCTGACAAGTTTACCAGAACTGTTCTTGACTGTACCACCTATAATTAACTCCTCTTGCCAATGCATGTATTTTCTCGACAGTCCATAGCATCCACCACTCAAAACAGGGGCTACATCAAGAGGCTAGAAAAAGTTGTTAAGAAACAATCAGTTTCATATCTTCAGACAAACTCATACCCTAATTCAACACCCAGTATACCAGAATAACATGCATTAAAGACAATCTAGGAGATCTAGAAAGAGAAATGTTTTCAACAAATCAAACTGAACAGATCAGATGGATACGTGTAGACTAGACTGTAATTTCTCCACCGTGTGAAGTGACTGATAAAGGGATACATAGAACTGGGGTCTGTGACTTCAAATTCTCCAAAAAAGTCAACAAAACTGACGCTACTTTGAAAGAAGGTTTTGCTGCACTGCACGAGCATATAGTGTCAGCTGCCTTCCAGAAGTGGCTATGTCAAAGGCATCAGGTTTCCTCAAGTGCCACATCACTGCATTGCCATTCCCAGACCGTAGCTGACAAGTGCACTCTCAATTTAAATACATGGGCTCAAGCACTGCATCACAGAATGAAGGCAACTTCATGACTGTGGGCTAAGCGCGTGTACAGAAAGAATTTATCACTCAAAAATACAAACTATATATAGCTTGAAAGAAAATGGCACCTTCTTTTCTCCTCTCTCTCACCCCCACCAACCTCAGCCACACTTGAAAAGATATACACAAGGACAATGAGACTTACTTTAGTGGAATTTTTATTGGGAGCTGTAATTGGGCAATCGGGATCAGCAGGATTCAAGCAGGGTCGATCCATATAACCATGACCAACCTCTGCTTTATTCAGCATTTCTTCCCAGCTCTCCACTTGGTAGTTTATTTTCTTTAACTCTTCCAAGAATTCTAAGGGGTCAAAGTTGATCCACTGTAAAGGAGGCTTCCCTCTGCCAGAAAAACCAGGAGAAAATGACACATACAGAAAAGACAAAAGAAGTACCAAAACAAACATACTTTTAAAAATCATATTTGCAAAATAAACGAGTTATTTTCCATTATAAGGTAAAACTTTTTCTCATAAGGTTGTTTTGCAAAAATGTAAGGCATGTTTTAATTAGATTTGTTTATGTACTTTTCTTGCAGCCCAGTTGCAAATCTAACAAAAATATTCAGGTCTTAAAAAGAACTGTGGAATAACCACAGGTCAAAAATACTTCCATTTACAAGCAAAGCAAAACAAATCATCAAGCACCTAAATAACAAAAAAGCAGCCAACTGCTGCTTCAAAGAATTAGGGGGGGAGGGGAAAGGGAAAAAAGAGAGGGGGCTGAGGAAAGAAAGCCTTTCTCATAGTATCAGATTACTTCTTGCTAGTCTACTAATCATCTTGCAAATGTAATCAATCAATATAAGTGAACTTTTTTTATCTATAACAATGCTGCGCTCCTTCAAATGACCTGGCAGCTTGACTATCAACCATCAAGCTCTCCTGCTACCATGGTTGTCACCACTATCGCTGTCAAATCTCCCACCCCCCACTCCTGAATCTGTGATGTTGACAGACTAGAAAGGCTTTTGGCTGCCTAATTCTGTGATTCAAACCACACTGTATCTGCTTAACCAGGCTTAAGTCATTATTCTGAATCTCCCAACCAGAAAACACAAAACCCCTTATTTCCCCATCTAAAACTGTACACTAAAGGTTAGAAGATGGCCATTGCAAATTGCTTTTACAGAGACATGCAAACCAGGACAGAAACAATAACTTAAATGCTAACTCTTGCATAATTAACAGAAAATGCCTGCACAGATTAACAGTTAACTCTTTAAAGGATTCAGGGCATATTATATCACACTTGTAAACTGTGAGAAACCACCCATAAAAGATACTATATGGTTTCTTTAATGATCTTATAAGCAAAGGATTTGCTCTTTAGTCCTCAGGAAGACTTGAGATTTAACCCAAGACATTTTCTTAGGAATTCCCAGCCAACCAATTTTTTGGAGGGAGAAGGAAGTGAGAGGGGAGAGAGGTGGTACATACACAAAATCAAACCAAACCAAAGCAAACACCAGAAACAAGTTTATTTCAGGGAGAAAGAAAAAAAAAAAAAAAAAGACACAATTCTTAAAGCTTGAATTCAGAAAAACTTTTTTGCACGCTTGCAGAAAGGGAAAAATAAGGTAGGATTTAAATCAATGGTACAAATCTTCTCTTAGAAACAGGGAAAACTTTTGTCAGTGGGGGAAAAAATAACCAAAAATCCATGTGTATTTTCTGTAGAGACACTACACTTTGTCTTTTATTTTTCTGCTAAACCAGAATCTGGGTAAACAATGGGAATGCAACTGAAAAATCATATACAATTACACAATAAGAATCAGTCAGACCAGACTTCATTATAACAGAAAGTTATAAAAAAACATGCTTACAAAAGATAGGCAGTTCCTGACTGTAGCTTTGCTCCCTCCCAGAAGCAGTCCAAAGGAGTGATAATTAAGCAAGGATAAAGATATTCTATGATCTGTCAAAATCAAAAAGGGGAAAACCAGTTATACTAAAATATAATCAAAACAGCACAAGCTGAATCATGAAAATAGACAAATCTTGTAACCAGGTGCTGACTGCACGTACCTGATCCATGTAACCTGCTTCTGTGATGAGTTCTCCTGATTTGTAACACAAATGTTCCAATTTCCACTGTCTGTAAGAAACATAAAGAACAAATTTTTTTTCTGTCCAGGTTCAGCTGTTAACAGTTATTTTTCTCCTTCTTAGTAGCTATTGCAGGACATTTTCTTACACAATTACTGAAAATTTATCTTTAAAATGTAACGGACATTTAAAATTGTAACTCATATACACATACTGACCTCAAGCAGTAAATCATTGAGAAAGGCAAGCAGTATTCAGCATAAATGAAAACGCCTCACAAAAAAAAAAAAGGAAATGCCTTTCTTTTTGTAGTTATAGACAAGATACTTGTTTCAGTTATTCTCACACTCACTGTAAAACTCATTAAAAATAATGGAGCTGCTTCTGGATGCTCAGGCTAGTCAATACATGTTAAAGGGACAAAAATCCATCTTTATATAAATGAGACTGCTTGTGACTTAAGATGCTGCTCAGTGGCAGAAGTGAGAGAGAAGCCAGCTCCAGCTCAGAAGACTAGACTATTCCCAGCTGACCCACACATGCAGAAGAAATGAAACCATTAAGATTTCTGCCCTCCTGTTTCAGCTGTGGGTCAATGCCTATTGCCATGACTTCTAACACCTTAGAGAAGGCAGGATCTGGGTTAAAGATAATTGGAGCTTCAGCATTACGTCATTAAGGCATCAGCTGGATGTGCTGCAAGATGGGCTGAAAGACAGGGGGCTTCATACCTCACAGGCAGCACCCCTAGGCAGATAATCATGTAAGTAGAAACCCCAGAGGAACCACTTTTCAGGGAGACATCTTACTAGCCTAAAGCTGGTACCTTACTAAGGTGCACCTTTATTATTTTTTTGTTGGACCACACAGAGCTTCCAACCTTCAGTTGCACGCACAGACACTCTGAAGGCCTGCTGTACTGTCTGTTATTAAACAGCTATTATTTCACCCACTGCCATTTCCCTTTATATACGAACTATTGGATGGATGGTAACCTGTGCTGCTGATCACAATCATTATGCAACTGAATTCAGCTCTATGGAGGGGTTTTCAATGTTAGGAATCCCAACCATAAGGTCCTATGTTTAAGAGTACAGACACTACTCCTTTACCAAGACCAATGCTGGATACTGCAGCGCTGACCATAGGGGTACATTCTCACAGTCTCTTCCAACACCACTTACCCCTTCTTATTTGTTAAAAGCCAACTTGTCACCACTAGGATGGCACAAAGTCAAGTATCAGAAACCAGTGATACTCCAAACACAGCCTAAAGTGAAAGGCTCTGAAGTGCTGTTTAAAAATAGATGGAGGGAACCATGTGCCCACTTTTTAGCTGTTAGAGAGGGTAAGAAAACTTTTGCTTTTTCACTTACCTGTTGTACATATAGACATGTACTCTGCTGGCCTGAAGTGCAGAATCAAGGTGCTGTCGGAGTGCTTCTGTTGTTAGTACATTAGCACCATCTTCCTGTGGAGTCTGGATCATGAGCTGAGGGTTAAACATGGCCTCTTCTCCAATCTTCTGCCGTGTGTAATTTAACTCCCGACTCACCCGTCCACCAACTGATGGATAAATATCAACAGCTTTGTTATTAGCCAGTGACTGTTTATTCTAGATTCAGTTGATGAGCACTCTCCTGTCAGAAAAACTTGACCATCATGTTCATGCGTTATTTGGTCTCAAACTGATCAAAGTACAACTCTAAAACTATTATTTGAGTAACACTGCAAAAAAACCTATGTTCCTCATTAACATACCATTGCCCACTGCACTAAAACACTGACATGTAAACTGGAGCCTCAAACACTTTTGTCTACATTATAACCAATATCTCATATGTAAAAATTTTAAAAAGCAAGCAAAAAAGAAAAACCTTTTTCTTGCAGACCACACCAAATACTACGTACAATTTCTTACACTTGTATAAACAGTACGCTCCAAAAAAACATTTCAAGATAAATGGTTTTAATTTACACTCTTCTCCTAAATAGTTTGGCAAAGGCAGAAAGAGAATGTTTATCTTCAGTTAAGAAAGGGAGGATCAAAACAGTAAGTGTGCAGGAATACTTCTTCCAGCCTTAAATAAAATTTAAAAAAAGGGGGGAAAAATTACCAATTTTACATTAAGAGATGCAGTTGGGAGTGCAGCAGACACTAGTTTACTCCAGTGGTCCAGAACCTGCACAACATGCTGTGATACAGGGGATCATTCATGAGCAACATCTGTTTTTCAACCCGTGTGAGCTGAATGGTGTGCCCCATATTAAGACATGGTGGGGGTTTGGGGGAAGTAAAAAAATGAAAAAGGCAGAGAGAGGCTGTAGAGTTGACAGGCTCTAGAGGGAGCCATATTCAATTTGCCTTGACAGAAAATATCAGGTAAGAATAGAAAATTATCTTCCCTCTTACAAAAAAAGCATTCAGCTAGAGTTCATATACTTTATACAATCTCCCCTGTAGTGTCTCCAACAAATGCATGTGGGAGGCAGGGTCGATTAAATAGCTGAATCAAGACCACATCCAGATGAGGACAAGAATACCAATAACATGTTGTTTCCATCCCTTACAATTTACTACCTTTATTGCTCTGCAAAGTCCAAGCTACAGACCTAGTCTAATTTCTTACATTTTTTTCAGTCCTAGTCAGCTTGGCACTGGTGATCTGAATTACTGACAAGGTTTAGCTCTGCAACAGTGTGAACAGAAATTAGGGATGTACATCTATCTCCTCCTGGGTTGTATAGCAGAAAACTGAGCAGTAACCAGTTGGCGGTGTGGGAGATGACATTCCCAAGCCTGAACAGGGACATACTTTTCCAATCACTTGGGCCTTCAACCCACCCATAGCCCCCTGGGGGTAAAAGGACCACCAGGCAAGAAGTTGGGCCCCTGCATGGATAAAGCTGTCAGAATGAGACCCCCAACAGTTAAACCATACAGTCCTTCTGGCATGAAGCATTGCTTAATTTCTTGTTCAAGAATTCTTTGAAGAAATAAGTGTTTCCACAACACACTCAATTTTTTCAGCCTGTCACACGTGCATTACCTCCATCCTCCAAATAAACAGTGACCAGTTCACAGTAAGGAAGGAAAAAAGAAAAATCAAAGCACAACTTCCTTACCTACAGTCCCTTTACAACTTCTTAACATCCCTCTTAGTACAGTGGGAGAATAGACAATCACTGAAACTGCATATGTATGGTAACAAAAAGTTATTGTTAACTTTCATCAAGAATTAAACCCTGAAAGTACTTTCACTCATCAGGTTTGTGTTCATGCCATCTTTCTCCACCAACCAGTGGTCTATGAAATACTAACAAATTTTGCTCCATCTTACAGGAATATAGGCTGGGGGTAAGGGAGAACAGTTATCCTAACCTGTATTTCTTTGAACCAGAGCTTTCTTTTTCAGTCCTTTACACCGCAAATGCTTCCAAAGGCAAAATGTCTCTCTTCCTCTTTTGTGTCTCAATGCCAGTCAAGACAATAACAGCCCAATTTTATGAGGGCTGTGGAGTCTACCATAAACTTCTGATACTATATTCCTTCCCATTCTACCCACGGTTTCCTTTTGAATTTAACCAGGACTTGAACCAACAAATCATACTTCATGCAAGACAAAGGGTGGCATTCCCATCTCTGCTGAAAGTGACTAACTGTTTACTATCAACAGAAATGATTGCTTCCTAATCAAGGTGCTGTCAAACCACATTAACTTCACTGAACAAGGCAGATTTAGCTAATCAGAACTGCATCACACAAGTCAGTCATCAGAACAGAAGCTGTTTTTTTCCCCTTTTAACATTCAAAACAGGAACCACCCAAGAAGGCAGGCACACGTTCCAGAACCCAGCAGCAGATCCACTCCACATTCTTCTTAAAGCATTGCACCATTTAATTATTTCCTTGATGGATCTGTTTTTTATATTTCTTCAGCCAAATAGAGTACAGGCAATTGTAGGTACTTTATACAATGTAACACCCAGGTACTAAGAAATTATAAATGTAGATTGCAGAGAAAAATTCTGACCACCAGAGTCAGATTATGTGAAAACATATGGACAGAGTGGAAGCAAGTGGATACACCAGTGGGCTTTCAAGGTAAGAGAAACAACAAAGAGCAAAAGGGAATTTAAAAAGTTTCTACCAGTTATGTTTTCATTTAATTAAAAGGTTGCAAAGATCACTAGAAACTGCCATACCCAGAGACCTTAAGCCTTCACAATCAGTACAATCAGCTGAATGTGCTCTTTTTAAATATCAAGTCCCTTGTTGCCTTTTGGGGGGCTTTTTTTTTTCAGGCTATTCATAGCTGGTGCAAAAAAACTAGAAGAGAAACCACTGAAATGCACCTGAAGCCTCTCACCTTACTGTGCTGAAGATATACAGTACTATGCGAAACACACACACTTCACAGAAAGTAATTTTTTGCAATTGCATGAAAAAAAACCCAACAAGATAACACACATAGTCATGGGATTTCCACACTACAGGACAAAATGATGTAATGGAAAACATAACCAGGGAACAAAATTCTGGTGTTCTGTGATTTTCCTTTACAGAGTGCTTTCACATATTTTGTGACAACAGCATTTTACACGTAAAATGCTACTGATTTAAATTGTATGCATGGAATACAGTACCATTATTTCCCATTTTATTCCATGTCAAAGACAGACAGAACTATTTCACTTTAATATCCAGGTGACAAAATCCACGTCAGTCTCCTTTTTTCAATATATCAAAAGCCACTTGGTGACGTTCAAGTCCTGTATTACATGATTCCTTAGGATTTAGTGCCTAGAGTTGGTAGCACATATTCCCACAAGCCGAAATGCTGATTTAAATAACAGATCAGTATGTTGTTTCATGGCCAGTGGTAACACAATTCAGCAGACTTGATGATCTTAATGATCTTTTCCAATCTAGTTGATTCTATGATTCTATCCTTCCAGCAGTGTCATCAGATTCTGGGTGTCTGCTTACTACACCTGAAATCTAGTCTGCCTACTAGCCTAGAAATGAGATACTATGCCAGCTCTACAATTTTGTTAACAAATTTTTAAAAAGGGGGAAAAAAATCACAACAAAGTAGTAAAATCAGTGTCCTGGCACCATTTCTTACTTAATATCAGTTCCTAATTCTCAGAAATATGTTTGAAGACCAGTGTGTTCAATGTGAGAGTTTTATTGACAGCATCTTTTTTGTTGACTATTACTCCTTAAAAAAATGTGTGGTTTTTTCCAGAGAAGAGGAAAGTGTCTTCCCCTTCCCCCCACCCCAGGCTTCCTTCTTAGCATTTTGCTGTAACACATGAGATCTGCCTTAAGCAAGTTAGCACCCCATACCATGAAACACACTGCTGCTCCTCCTAAACTTCCACACTGACTCAAATAGAAGCTGGTCAAGGTACTAAATTCTTTGCCCTTTCTGACTGGCCGGAAGAGAGTTGTAATTGTCAGTGTGGATGCTGGATTGTTAAGAACTAAGTAAGGACCACCATGTCTCCCTCCCCCAAGAGCAATGAACAGCTGTCAGGTGGTAACAAGTTTTAGTCATCCTTAACTTGAGGCAGACCTGAACCCGTGACCTAGAGGTGAAAGGCTCTAGATCCCACTATGAAGCACTGAGGTCACAGTACCAGTGTTTCAGTCATCACACATTAAAATGCTTCAGCACATCTCAGGTGAAAAACCCGGAAAAACAAAACTGCTTGCCTCTACTGTATATCTGAACAACACGTATGCACCCTCCAATGACATAAGAGCGAAATCATACTTGTTTTCACTGGCACAATCTCTGGCAAAATTCCTTCCACTCACTTATTAACAATTTCAGGGTTACTGGGTCATTCAGTATGTACTCATTTCCACTGTGAATGCCAGTGTCTTACCTATGTCTTTGTCACAACCAGCATTCAAAATTTACATGTCATTACATCAACATGCTTTTAAAGAACTCTGGAAACCACCACTAGGAACTGCAGTCCCTTCTACACTGAGTGGTTTCAGTAGTAAGTCTGACTTCTGCTACACTAAGAGATCAGTCCTAAGTCAAGCAATGAGTGATAGCTGAAAATTACTTCTAGTTAATTTACTGTCCGATACCTGAAAAGGCAGGAAACATTTCTTTCTCAGAATATCTGAAATGTTCCATTTCAGGTTACTGGAATTGCATCACATACCCTGAGGTTCTGTTATTCTTTTCAGACATGAACACTACCTCTATTAACCATTCAATAGTCACCTTGTGAGCAACTGTCACCTTGTCAGCAAGCTCCCTCTAAAAAACATTCTTGACAGCCAAACACCTTGTGTGCAACTGAGCCACAAATTGCTCAGCAAGCTCCTGCTAAAAAAGAACATTCTTGACAGCCAAATACTTGGGATAAAAATCTTTGCCTACCAATGCGCAGGACTGACAAGCAAGATTTCCAGAAACACCCACTGGGTTTGGAGCCTAGGTTCTTCCCCTACAACCCCCTGAAGTACCTGAACGTAGCAAAACCTTCTGGAGAACCTTCTTTCTGAAGACTATGGGCCTTAAGGTGTTTCTACATGAACACTTGTTGGAGCGCTGACATATTTCTGCTTTGTTTGAGCAACACCATCTTTTCCTCTTTTCCAGGACCATACATGTGTAGCATTAGAGTAATCCAGACCAACTCTTTGACAGTAACAGCTCAAAGCAATAAAATCATACACGTAATATCCACAGGCACCTCACAAAAACAGTGCTTTCATTTCATCCCTACAGAAAATGCAGATATTTTCTGATAAATCAGATGTGTAGATCAGCACTCCTTACAATGGAGTTATGGTCTGAGCATTAGACAAGGCCGCCAACCTCTGCAATTTGCAGTACTTGTTACCAACACAACAGGAAACAAAAAGAAAATAAAACCCCTTCATGACTCAGCAACCATATAAAAATAAAGACTGAGAATAATATCCCAGTGTGTTCACCCAAGACTCAATGTTTACCAATCAATCCAAAGAGCAGCAGTGTGCAGAGGAAGACAAGAACAGCCCAGGCTCACAGGGAGACCACACAGCCCATGCTGTGCAATGCTCTCCACCCGGGGCAAGTACTGTGCTGTGAAAAGCTGCAGGCACCTTGTCTTTTCACCCTTCATCACCCTCCACCTGCCAGGATGGGCACAGGAAGGGTTTTTGTCTTCATACTTCTCTCCCTGGCAACCTACATAGCCTGTCTTCCTCAACTTTGATTGCTGTTAAGGAATTTCTCGTACTGCACTTTCTCAAGTAGTCTCTCCTTGTGCTGTTGTGTTGGGCATCCCTATTACACACATATACAGGTGTTACTCAAGAACTACAAAATGAAATTAGTTTCAGTCCATTACAGTGGTGCACAGATAAGCCAGTCAGCAACTTTGCCTCCCTGTCGTAACTACGTACCAGGATTAGAAATGTTTGCACCTGCCACACAGCAAAAGGCAGTACCTAATGACACCAATGACAACTTCTATTTTTGTGCATCCTTGGTAAAGGATCTCATGAGAACAAAACATGGAAGCCAAATACTACTCACAAAGGATCAAAACCTCTGATAAAGAAACTGAGATAGAGAGCTGAAGTTCTCTAGCAGGTAGGAAGATCACCTTGCCCTTTACTGGGCATGGAAAAATAATGACCTTTTGATTTAAAGCTTCCTGTTGCTCTCTAGAGAGTTCTGTCTTTGCATTCTCTCAGATGTTTCAGCTTGTCTGTGCTGCTCTTTGTCAGCAACAGAATATAGTTTTTCTGCACACAGTCAGCATTAGTCAGCATCCTGACAGAACAGAGATGACAGCACCTTCCTCAGAATTATCATTTTCTAGGCCTGACTGGCAGAGTAGAGGGGTAACACCGTTTGCTGGGAGGAAGTGCAGCACACTTCCATTGACATCTAAGTCAGTATAAGAAATATAACTGACATGTCCATTTCTTAAACTTTTAAAACGCTGACTATGTGTACAATCAGAGTTGCTATTGGTTTACATGGTTGTATTATTAACTACTGACTGTTCAATATTATACTGTATTTGATGCATCTGATATTCCAATGATGCTAAGGATGGCTCTCATAAACCCACTGGGATTCCACTATAAAAAAGTTTTGGTTACCTGCAATAATTTATTTTCTGCTCATTTATTTAACTATGCAAAGTCAAGACTTCACAGTGACTGACTAAAACTGAGCTACCGAAAAAAAAAAAAATCTGTTGAGAAGTGATGAACTTACAAGAGCTAGAACACTGTGGTAAGCAATCAGTGTCTTAAGGAAAATACATGGTAATTCAATAGGCTGTGCAACAGCTCAATGAAAAACTATCTTTGTCACACAATTAGACATGATCTCTGGCACAACTGGACTATGGCAGTCAGAAATTCCATGCAGTGTCTAGGTTTTCTCGCACAGCATTTTCCCTACTGAATACACGTATTTTACGTTTGTATAGCTCGCATGGAATAGTGATGGTTGTACCTGTCCACGTTAAGACAGCCTGTGCCATACTATCTCCCTTCCCAAGGTCCAGTTGGACACTCTACGCTGCTTCTTCTCCTTCTTCTTTTCCTCCAACAATAGGAGGCCCTCTGTCTAGAATATTAACACATCCCAGTGGGAAGATGTAATCAATTTCAAAATCTCTTTTTAGCACCACTGACTCCTAGGAAAATCTAGAAGCAATGTGACCATCTCAACCATTCTTGTCACACTGAGAACAAGATAACAACAGGTTCTTAGTTTTTGCTTAAAAAAGAGAAGAAGCAAAGATAAAAGATAAAAAGACTATGGCCTACAAATGCAAAAAAGTTACCAAAAAAAAAAAAAAACACCCCAAGAACTAAGAACTTCAAAATGATGGTTTTTATCTCCTGAACCATCATATGATATGAATTAAGTTACCCCTCACACATGCTGGGGATGACTCCAGTGTTGCTGTTACAGATTTCATTAATGCTGAAACAATTATGAACAGCAAAAAATAAAAACACACATCAAAGACAGCTTTTCATTGTGTCACATGATAAAGTTTAGAGCTGTGACAAGGACACAAAGCTGTCTGCATACTCAGGAAGACAGCCCAACAACAGCTGCCTCTACTTGTAGTGGGAAACCTCCCCTGCAATTTTAGGAGCTAGACCCTTTTCTTTCTAAAAATCAAATAAAAACTGATATTACATGTACTCATCTCCATTCCCATAATCAGAAAAATATTATTTCTGATTGGGTAAAAGAGATTGCATTGATGCATTTCTTGCTTGATGCCCCTCTGGGTTGAGAAACTGGAAAAGTGCATTAAAAAACCCCACAAACTAACATGAACAAATTGAACAGTTCAAACACAAAAAAAACCAAACCACCGATCAACAAGAGCAAGCAGCTTTGAAGTGTACAATAACACACCAACTTGGTACATGCAATTCAAACTTTCCAATTAAACATAAAACACAGTAGCTGCTTACTGAGCTGCGACACATGTCCTTGGTAACAGGATATGAGCTGCTCACCTCTGGGTCACTGGTTCTAATCCAGCCAGGAACAATAGTGACCACAAGTTGTTTACCATCTGACAGCTGTTTGCTAGTTTATGTGAAATGATTTGGTGGTTTTAGACCATTTCCTTGTGGGCAGGTGTCCATATTATAGAAAACTGCCATCACAATTGGCATCCTTGTTGACCATCCCAACAAAGAGACTGAGAAATAAATGGGCATAGAGAGTGAACTATCCTTTCTTCCAAAGACATGGTCCCTTCAGGTCAGCGCTAAGCCACAGCCTTTGCTGGAGAAGGCTAACTATTGAATTTTCTGGCTGAAGCAGCAAAGGAATAAAGGACTCTTGACTGTGCTTTTTCCTAGAAATCAAGGAGACAACCTACAGGGAGGATAGGCAGCTAATACAGGCTACCACAACTCTCCAGCAGTTTATGATGATGTAACAGTTCATACCTGCTGAGGAGCAAAGCTGAATTTTTATTTTTTGATAATTTAAAAAAACATTTGAGCACACTTTGTAGCAAGCCAAAATCCTCAATTGTACATGGAAGTGACTAAGTTTCTAGGAGTTCTGCTGAGAAGGGTAATGTAAGTGGCTTCAAGGTTTAAACCTAAGGATTTCAGAATGGCTGAATATATTTATCTTAAGTTACTTCAGCTTGAACAAGGAGCTTCTTCGGGGTAATATGTTAAAAACAGTTTACCATGTTGTTCCACAGGAGTCAGCTTTCCTCTAGGCCCAACTTTTCATTTAACCTCTTGGTGCCCTTTCCTCAAATATGTAATTGTTTTCCTGTGTGGTTAAAAGCAGCATTTTTAAGTCTTTTCATCTGTACTCCTGGGATAGCACAAATTTCATCTGTACATGGAGTAGCACAAAATTTGAATGCAATTTATTTTTTTTTTTTAAAGGCGCAGCAAAAAATGAAAAATCCTCTCCATCCAGAACCTTTTAGTTTCCTAAATAGTGCTTTAGGAGATGGCAAAACTAATACATAGAAAAATGAAAGGAATGAACATGTTATGAAACAGGGTACAGTTTCTTTCAAGTATTCCTTACCAGCTGCTTGCTGTACCATCTGTTGTTCCCTAAGCAGCTTCCTACTGAATGGCTTTGCACTGAAGCAGAACTGCTCTCACTGTTGGACACAATCAGGTCAGGTCAGCACTCCCCCACCCAGCACCGAACCTGCTGCCTCTCGTGGTTCCCCCCACCTCGATGTTTCTTACTGGCCACCAGCTCCCCAGACAGTTCTGCATCTGTTAGGAGGCCCATTTTTCATAGTTTGCTTGCTATTCACACCGAGCAGCAAAGAACACATTTCATTTTGTCCAGGGTGCAATCAGAGATTCCCAACAGAAACTCCGAGAGCGTGACCATATGGCCGAGTTTACTCTGAAGCAGAAATGGCTGGGGAAGAAAGCTGAACAAATGACCACACCCCCCAACACAGCCTTTATTTCCTACGTCCGCCTACTCTGGTCATACAGGTTATTTCACTTCACTACCAAACCCGCGAGACTACTACAACGGTCTGTTCTCCCTTTGGAGGAGAGGTTACTGGAAGCTCTGGGAGTGGGGAGACGCGCCGCGGGCCCAGCCGTCGCGGGTGCGCACAGCAGCTTTGCACCTCCCGAGACCCGACCGAAAACGCCGCCGGGGCTAGTGTCCTTCAGCCTCAGCGGGGCCCCTTCCCGCCCTCCCCGGCTCGGCTTCCGCGGTGCCGGCCTCACCTCCCGGTGCCTATCCCGGTGCGGCGGGACGGTCGCTGCCCGGTCCGGTCCCTGCCGGCGCCGCACGCTGCGGCCGCCCCGCCCCACCCCGCCCCGGGGAACAGCAGTTCCAGCGCCGCTCGTTCCCGCTGCATCTGTGCCGGGAAACACACATCGCTGGGAGCCACTTTCATGATTTTGTTGCGAGCGGGATTAGCTGGATTAGGGTCTGATTCATAAGGACCCCCTGCGGCTGTGAGGAAGTTTCATCACAAGGTCACTGTGGTGTGAACTATATTCTGTCAACACCACCACTCCTTATAGGCGACTACAAAAAATACAAAAGGGGGAGGGGAGGGGAATTGCATGCGAAATATATGAATGAACAGTTTATGGCAACAAAGAGATTTACCGATTTCCCCATCAGCAGGTTAAAAAGATGTGTACCCTTCAAAGTTGTGCTCCTTTAAAACAAGAAACCTGTACTAGTGATTTTTAATTTGTAAAGAATTTAGTGGTTTAGGAGGTGGGAGGAACCTGGGGAATAAGTGTAGCAACCCACACACAAAACCACACGAGGAACTTTTGGCACTTAGTCTAAAATCAGTCATGCAGCTCGAAGATGGTTGCGCTGTTGAGATTTTATTACATATAATGCTGTCACCTTCAAGAGTATTCAATTCCTAGCCCCGAAGTGCAGTCAAGAACAGAGACAAAAAAAAAAAGAAAAAAAAAAAAAAGAAAAAAGTGGGGTGGGATGCAGAGAGAAGGTGAATTAAAGTTTTTTTGTTTGTTTTTGCTCCTTAAAGCTTAATTACCAATCCCGTACTCTCTCCCCACCAAAGATTCCCCTCACCCTACCGTAATGACATGGCTCAAAGACAGCAACATTTTTGTAGCTGGCCTGATGGAAAATAAAATCTATAGTGAAAGAGGGGGACTTTTGTTTTGCCTCTGTGTGTGTAGTTTTTTTGGGGGCTTGGGGTTTTTTTAAAGAGCAGTCCCTCTTGCACAGAACCAGGCTGTTCAATCAAAGCCTTATCTGTTGTATTTCTGTCTGTCTTTCTCTTCAGTTTAGCGCATTCACCAACAAGAGAAAAGGGGGTAAAGCAATGGAGGCTTTGACCTGCAGCTGTAACACAATACTTTCGCACAGCCCTGTCGACCCCTGACATAAATTTTACACCGCAGCTGGCATTTACACACTTAACATTACCATATGTATAGCCTACTCTGTGCTAATTATGCTAATCACCTGTCTAACTCTCTGCTGCGAAAAATGGTTGTATTTAGCAGTCCACTGCCTACCAATACAGCTTACTGTGTGGCTGAAATGTACATTCAGACGGCTCTGAATGGCAAGATTTTTCCACGTTGCTGGCTTCATTCAGACCACAGAAAAATTTATTCAAGTCAACTGGTTTCGGTCCGCAACAAAAAAGTTACGAGAAAAAAGTGAGTGTGTTCCTGCCCTAACATTCTAAGTCTGCTTGCAAGCAAAATGATAAATCAATTGGTGTGGGAAACAAAAAGGGAGAAAGATTTCTTTTGCAAGCCATGTGAAACTGTAGCCTATTAAAAAAAAAAAAAAAAAAAGAAAGAAAAAGGGAAAAAAAAGAAAAAGAATAAAAAGGTCATCCTATTTCCCCAAATCTCTAGAAAGAGTAGTTAATAGATGTTTATGCCTGATCACAATTCTCTCAAGTTGCTACCTTTTGTCTACACTTGGAAGTCATACCAAAAAAGTTTTAGTTTTGTTTCTTGATCTTAATAATTTGCGCTAGAATTTCATATTTTCTAGTATCTACCCCTTAAACAGCACCAGCTTCTAAACAGCGAAGTCTTCTTTTCTGAGTATGGGGAGACCTTCAAGAAGTCATTAGAGTAAGACTGGTGTAAATGAAATCTGAACCAGGTCCATGTCAAAAGGCAAATAAGATAAATGCACAGGAAATCATCACCAGGAAAACTGGTGCAACAAAGTACCTTCTTTAAGTACCTGTATACTTTTTTTTTTTTTTTTACCATTACAGGTAAAGTAGCTTGGGAAGAAAAGAAAATAAAAGGTTTTGGGATTTTTCTTAATTTTATCATAGTGTAAGAAGGAAGGGAGATGTTTAAATGAGTTCCTAAATCTTATTTTTCTTCTGGGTATCACTGAGAAGATTACACTGAGATCTGCACAGGGATTACATTCTTGTAGCTATTTCAGTACAGTTTATCACATACAAATAAGTTCCTACAACCCCTTTCCCCTCTGCACACACCCAAGGAAGCTATGGCAATTCACAGATTTGTCAGATAACCCAAACGTAAATCTGATTACTGCATCCCCCTCAGCAATTGCCTTTCGGATCAGATTACTGGAACCTCCTTTCAACTAGTTTTCAATGTTATAAATGACATGTTCATACACAAAATGGAAAAATGTGCAAATAAACCTCCTATATCCAGTACCACATCTGAAGAAGATAAGCACACTGGAAGGTAAGTCATTGTTAATACACAGCAAAAGGTATTTAATTAAAACCAAGAACAGCTCAGCAATGTTTATGCTGAGGAGATGCGGTAATATACCCAGACTTTCCATTACACAGCATGAGGTAAAGAACAACCCCATGCCTTTGCCTTCCCTACTTCCCATCCTTTGTCCACTCTGCTTCCATGTGCACAAGACTGCTGCTCACAATAAGGTAGAGTAACAGGTTTTGCCTGTCAGCAATGGCTTTTACTTTAACATTTCACTTATTACATGCCTGTTTGACTAAATCAAGAAGCCTCAGCCAAGATACATCTTGCTTTCTAGCATCTCAGTTTCAGTTGTTAGTATCTTCCAGTCCAAAGTAATAATTTATCTGTGTACTTTCAGCTCCAAAATACCAGCTGTGCAGCCAAAAACACAAATAACACTACAACTACTGTGCTTATTTCAGAGCATGTGGATTTTTCCCTTTTCGTTTTTTTTTTTTTTTTTTTTTCCCTTAACTAAGAGATGGACCACCCTGCATTCATGGCACAGAACACTGTTTACATTGCAATACTTGACTGTGTAATACATCTGGCATTTTTGGGCAGGATTCCTGAGCTAGTGGCCAGAAGCCCTTAAGTAATGATTTAAGGATGGAAAAAAAAAAATACAACTGACTTAACAGTGCTCATTTCTACTTTGCTGCACTTAGCTTTTGCTTACTGACTGAAAAGCAGAAATGCATCATACTGGTAAACAAGAGAAGGCTGTTTCTTTTAATTTATCTCACTGTTAGTAAATGAAGACTGTATTGCAGTTTAAGGGCTCAGTTCCAGCTTCAGGTATATGGGTGTACAACACTGCACATGTGCCTTAAAAATATCAGCTTTTCCTGTACATGAGCTAAATACAGATGTTTCAAATACACAATGATCACTTGTATATTTGAAGCTGGAATTAAGCTCAGTACAATTTTCTGAAGGAGTACCACCTTTGCAGAAAGAGCCAGGTTATGGTTCTGCTCATTCCCTTACCTCTTATATATTTTGCTCAAGCACTGAAATAACTAAGTTTTCCAAAACCAAGAAGTTAAAGCCAAGACATTCATTCTAAAACCCCAAATTTAAATCTCCATACATCAAAACATTGATACGGTCAGCAGTTTCCATAAAGGGCTTTTTACCTCATGAAACTACTGCTTCTGCCAGATTCAGGCTGTTTATAGCAACTGAGATGATACTGAATGAAAATAACAAAGAAAAAACAGTAACAAGTACATTGTATTTATAGATACTAAGCTAAGATTAGAGAGCAAAACCAGGAAATCAAGAAAAATAGAATTTATTTTCAAATTCTGAATTCAAAGTTACTCCTTGCAACTCCACTCCATCTATTTCTAGAGCAATGTACAATGAAAAAATACTCCATGTCAAAGTCAGTCAATTAGCAGGAAGGGTAAACATAGCTTATTGCATCCAGTATTCATTGGTCATATTTAGGATACTGTAAGTGGATAATAAAATCAGATACGTCACATTGGAGAGGAGCAAAATATCTTCCTGTTCACCTGGATTCATGGACACCAAAAGAAAGTGGCCATTGTAAGATAGCATACCTTTTCAGTGCAGAAATCATGCTTCAAAGCACTGAGTTTTCTGTTGGGAGGCACCACCCTGGGAATCTGTTGCCACGGTAAAGCATCAACAGCAAAAATACTGATACAGTTTCTCCAAGTTACAATGAAAATCATGTATCTTTCTGAAATCTGACAGGGTACTATACTTCTGGCTGTAGAACTGTCACAGCCTTTAAGAAGTTTTATTGATTTCTTCGTGTTTTCCCAGGTAGAGTGACTCACAAACACAAATGGGGAAAGACCTCCTGCATAACAGAAAGCAGGAGAGATCAGAGAAATGAGAAGAACTAAAGGCATACTGAAGATAAAAAAGAATGATTGACAAAATATATATCTATAACTGTACAGTAGACACAAAGAAAAATGAATTTCTTTGTAAAATTCTGCACTTTAGCTCCTGCTGAGCTCCAAAAAGAGCAGATAGAACCATGTAAATCCATGTCACCATTTGCAGAGAGAAAAAGCACTGTCAAAGGCTGGAAGACTGAACTATATTCCATATACAGGAGAAAATGTCTGACAAGGAACAGCCCCACAAGGTCTACAGCCAAAACGCTGTTTTCACCAATCAGAATATTCTTTAAAAGCTAGCTATGGGCAGAAAGCTTTACAGGCATGGTTTTACCTGAGTGCTCATAGGTTGAAGAGCATAATTCACTGTTAAGCTAAAAGGATTGTGCACAAAAGTCCATGAGTAGCAAAATAAGAACATGTTCTATTAGACACCAAAAGGAAAGCATCTGCAGACACATTAAAACTAGCATCCTAGTGGACACAGCTCCAACAGGTCATAGGGAGGTCAGCTTTGAAGGAGAAATCCAAATGAAATATAAACATGGCATTGTGAAAACCAGACAAATCTCCTATAGCTTTGTCCAGCCAGTACTAATCTAGCCATCAGCTGTGGTGCGTAATCTAAACAAAGAGATCAGTCGGTTCATACATCTGGAAGCTGTCATATTTTGGAGCCTCCTAACGGTTATGTGTAGCTGAAACATCCACTTGCATGCAACAGCCTCTAAATTTGTTGAGTGGTCAAGAACTGTTACACACCCAGGCTACGTAGTATCACTACTTTCTGGGGAACCACCACAAATACTGTTTAATAACAGGGCTTGGACCATCTCTTCCCACGGAAAAAGAAATAAATCATGAAAATGCATGGAGTCTGGGTAAGGAGCTAAAATTTTCCTTAATGCATTCTCTGTTGAAAGTAAGTATGAATAGTCATGGCTTTTGGAGTTCATTCTTTTCTGAACCCACTGTGTGCGGAGGAATAATGAGAAAGGAAGACCCATTCTCATGAAAAAAAAAACCAAAACCAAAACAAACAAACAAAAACCCAAACAAACAAACAAACAAACCCCAACAGTCCACTCAGCAGGTAACAGGAGCTGGTGTAGACCTCAGACTACTGATGCCACCTCCACATAGCACCACCGTAACATCACGAGTCAGGTCTACAGCTGAGGTAGCTCTTCTGCTTGCCAACCTTCTCCCTGTTCCTGCTCAGTGGGGACCAACAATAACAAACTGTTGCCTTCAGCTACTCTATATCCCTCCAGGATTTCTATGCTGAAATTTCCCAGCTCTCCTGAACTACAGAATTGACTTCACACCCTGTTCACAAGCAGCAAAATCCCCAGAGTGCAAGATGACGCTCAAAGCTCAGAAGAAGGGAAAAGAGAAATGGTGCAGCCAAGGCCCTGCCCTGTTTAAACACACATTTCAACAGGGAAGGAAGCAGACCCTTCCAAACAAGGATCTTCAGGACATACTCTTATCAGGGACATTGGCAACAGTGTGTTACATTTGGAAATAATAATGAAGACTAATTTTCTGCAGCCTTGAGTAAATTAAATGCCTCTAAAGTCTGAAAGGCAGGAGGAACCCCACAACCACCCACTTATACCTTAGGAGGGGGTGCCAGTTCTACAGGAGATCCTCCCCTTGCCCTTCTGAGAATGGGGGGTACCCTGGTAGTCTGCTGTGGCTTTGTATATGGGTAAGGCCTAGCTATACTAAAGTCATTCCAAGTGCTGCCACTATATTCAGCGAGTTCAGAACTTCATCCTTTCCCTTATCAATGACCAAAGGATGGTCACATTAATACCTTCATTAAAACTCTTACAGATGAAATAGAGGAATTTCAAACACAGAAGCTGTTTTATGTAGGAGCTTTCCAGCAAGAAGCACCAACTCTGAGTAGTAATATGGACCTGTCAAACTGGAACTTGAGACCCACAGTGATTTTTAAGTTAATAGCAGGCCTTTGAGAGATGACAATCAAACACCTGCATAACTACAACCTTTGAACATCTTTTCTTAAAAACTTTCAATATACAGGAACAGTGGGCATTCAAGTGCACATGAATGTAACACTCACTGTCCTCATGTTTTCATCCACAAACATCAAGTAAAGCTTAAGGATTAGAAGTTGATGTTATTTTCAAACCAGAAGCATGGACTCAGTCTTACGTTTTGACCAGTAAATGTCAAAAAGAGCATGCTGTCCAGGTGATTGTTCTACAGCCATCATGTGGAAACACGACTGCTACTTTTCAATTTCAGAAGCCAATTACTAATCATACTTATCCGAAAGGAAAGAGGACTTGGAATTTTCCAGATAAACACCTTTCAATGCACTTTCAATACGCACTGTGGAACACAGCACAGCACAAGATAGTATTCAGAGATAACTAAGCTCTTATGTCACCTGATGTAGACGAACCTAATGGATTTGGTGATGTGATCAGGACAAACTTTCAGACTGTCAACACAGCCTACCAACACCCCACCTCAGATTCATCAACAGGGTAACTTCTGCTCTTCTGCCATCTATATTGTGTCAATGTGGTGATGCAGGTGCAAGCACATCTAAAACAGTACTACTCCTCTGCTCTGCACGGATCATCACTGTACTGAGAGTGAGGAATTATATTCAACTGTATTCAAACCTAACACTACTCCATCCCAGTCACATAAATTTGTCTCCTTGAAACAACAAATTCACACAGATTTGTTCCTTTACTACACTTCCTTGCTTCTACAAAGAGTACTAGTGTAAAGCTAACTGATGCCTTAGGCAGAACTTAAGGATAACCTTCCCCTCCACCTGCACTTGATCTTGCTGGGTTAAGCAAACTGAGAATCTATGGAAATAATACCAGTTCCTGCATCAGTCACACACTTTCCTCACTTTCAACTCATGCCGATGTTACACAGGTAGATTAATGTACTTTAAGATGGGTCAGCCATAAATACTATAGTAGAGTAACTTAATTTTTGCCCTTTTAGAGTGAAACACTGCTACACATAGCTCAAATCTTCACTTACAGACTGCTTCTGCTGTGCACACTCAGGCCTAATTCACTTACTATTAGAACACACTCACTGTGTTCCAAGTACCAAAACTGAACTATGTGGCTACTGAGGCACTGTGTTCAATGCAGGATGTCCTATCCCTACCTGTATCATCCATTCTCTTCCCTCAAACTGTCATAAAGAGGGGGTTCTGCATATTAGAGCTTATTTAGCTTCATGAAGAGGACTACTTACAGAGGGAAAGGCCTGACTGAGCTACAGCTAGTGCAAAAAGTCCAGAAGTCAAGAAAGGAAGGAAGGAAGGAAGACCATGACCCTCAACCTCCTAGAGAAGAAAAACTAATAAAGAAAGCAAGGGGAAAAAACACCAATAGTGACATGAATTATCAATGAACAAGACTAGACCATCTCTCCCCTTACAAGCTGCTCCAATTAACACTATTCAAGGCATTGCACTAGCCAAATTTCAAGCTCCATTTAACAGAACCTTCTCTGGAGCCACAAAACTACCTTCTTTCAGAAGCAGAGGCTGTGAATTTATGTGTAACTCCTGTTCACAGACAGAATCCTAGACTGCTTGTTGCACTGGTAGCAAAAAACATAACCAGTTATGGGCATGATTTCATTTCCATCCAGAGTACTTTCTAGTTATGAATGGATGTTTCTAAAAGCACATGTGTGTCCAACAAAATACGGTCATAGAGGAAATCAATGCAAAGCCCTTTTTTTTTCCCTCTCAAGGGCACATGATGTATAAAGATGCTAAACAGTCTCCACAACTCTAGCATGCACGGACACCCACACAAAGCAGTTCAACTCAAGCTGAATGGCTGTGGATAACAGAATTGCCACTAAAATGCCAGTCCAGAATTTGTTTGCCAAAGCAACTAAAACAAGCATCCCTCAGCAGAAAGATATGCACATGGGGATGACAGACCTGCTGATGGGCTGAGGGGACAAAGCTGTATGTCCCAGTCAAAGATGCCAGAGACCTGGACTACAAACTGATGCAAGGCCTGAGGTCATAGTGTGGGACATAGACTAATAAATGAAGTGCTCTGAAGAGCAGCTAGAGGATGACTGTGGGCTGCTTTTTTTTTTTTTTTTTTTTTTGGGGGGGGGAAGGGGAAGGAGGGAGGTGGTTTTGTTTTTAATAAATAAATAAATTTTTAAAAAGCAAAAAGCTACTATACAACACTTAATGTCAAGAAACAAGCTGAGAGGAAAGTCAATTTGGTATCAGAAGGCACAGAGAAGGGCATGAGTGCTGGCATAAATCCTGAAGGTGAAACACTACAGGAAAACTGAAAAAAAAATATGGAGATCTGTTTTTCTTTTTCTCTCTTTGAAAGTTTGCCTACCTGGTGGGTTTCTAAACTTCTTATGTAAATATTTCAGTCATAATAGCTTCAGGCCCAGACTACTAATCATTTACCTTGGAATGTGCATGGCCTTAAAAATTCATTCAAACTTCGCTTCACTATTTTTAATTAATTGTTATGGTTTTAAAGCAACCATTTACTTCCTGCAAACTTGCGATGTATTATGTTCCGTGTTCTACGGTATTCAGAAATACACCATAGAAAATCAGCCTCTTTATGTAAATACTGACAATTTATTCAGCAGTAAGAACTGTAAAAAGCTTCAGCAGCAAATCAAAACTGTTACTTGAAATATATTTCAGTAGTGTACCAGTGGACATACTGGAAAACCAGGTGATGAGGCCCCTCAGGGCTTGAGGGGTGAACTATTCACTGGGAAAAAAACTGGCTCGAGGGCTAGGCCCAAAGAGTGGTGGTGAATGGAGATAAATCCACTGTGCAGCTGGTCATAAGTGGTGTTTCCCAGGGCTCACAGTATTGGGGCCAGTTCTGTTTAATATCTTGCTCAGTGATCTGGATGAGGGCATTTAATGCACCAACAGTCAGTTCGCAGATGACATCCAGCTGGGCAGGAGTGTTGGTCTGTTTGAGGACAGGAAAGTTCTACAGAGTGATCTGGATAGGCTGGGTCAATGGGATGAGGCCAACTGTATGAGGTTCAGCCAGGCTACGCGCCGGATCCTGCACTTCTCGGTCACGACAACCCCATGCAGCACAAGAGGCTTGAGGCGGAGCAGATGGAAAGCTGCCTGTTGGTAAAGGACCTGGGAAAGTTGGACCTGCTGAATGAGTCAGCCGTGTGCCTAGGTACCCAAGAAGGCAAATGTATCCCGGTTTGTATTGGGAATAGTATGGCCAGCAAGGCCAGGGCAGTGATCATCCCCCTGTACATGGCTGCACCTGGAATCCTGTGTTCAGTTCTGGGCCCCTCACTACAAGAAAGACATTGAGGTGCTGAAGTGGGTTCAGAGAAGGACAACAAAACAGCTGAAGGGTCTGGAGCACAAGTCTGATGGGGAATGGCTGAGGGAACTGGGGTTTTTTACTTTGGCAAAAAGGAGGCTGAAGGGAGCCCTTACCACTCTCTACAAGTACCTAAATGGAAGCTGTAGTGAGGCAGGGCTAAGTCTCTTCTCCCAGGTGGCAAGAGCAAACAGCCTCAAGTTGCACCAGCGGAGGTTTAGATTGGATATTAGAAAACACTTAGTCACTGGAAAGGTTGTCAATCATTGGAACAGGCTGCCCAAGGAAGTAGTGGAGTCACCATCCCTGAAGGTATTTAAAAGATGTGTAGATGTGGTGCTTAGGGACATGGTTTAGTGGTGGACTTGGCACTGCCAGATTAACAGTTAAAGGTGATGGTCCTAAACGTCTTCTCCAACCTAAACGACTTTCCAATTCTGTATTTGGCCAACATTGCCCAGTTCATTAAAACTCTCAGTAAACAAAAGATAAAGGCAAAAGTAAGGCAGGGTCCCTTAGTATAATAACCTCCAGAGTGTACTTTCATGCTGTTACGAGCAGATGCATGCAAACACAGAAAAGTGAGTTTGGTCATTGCTTTCCGCTTCCGCATAGGAAGAAGAGTATTTTCCATACTATCTCTTTCCATGCCTGTTCTTACTCAAATTCTCAATCTGTAGTTCTATCTTTAGTTTAGCAGCAGAAATATGAAACTGCTATTTGTTAGGTTTATTTGTGTAACACCTGGCTCATGAGTGCAACATTGACAGTCTCTACCAAGAAAGCACGTTCTAGCAAGTTCTTTTGTGTAGACAGTCATTTAGTGCTAGAACAGGAAGACTAGAAGTTGAATTAAATCCAGAATACTTTATTTTATCTTAATCAGATAGCTTTTTTTTTTTTCCAATCTAAAAATGCAAGGGTTTCTAAAGGCAGAATTTTAATACTTTTTTTTTTTTACGTTATTTAATCCTCACATGAAACCAAACTCAATAGATGTGAAATTAGAGAGGTCAACTCTGTATAACCAGTTGCGTTATGAATTCATCTTGGCCATAAAAACCCTAGAGATCAATTTCAACGAGATTTTAAACCAGGGACTTTCCCCCTCCCCACTCCATAAAGCAATAATGACATGAGGTCAGTGCAGCAACTGAACTAAGCAGCTATTTTGCAAACCTATTTGTCCCTTGACAGATGCATTTTTCACTGCCGGGCCAGTCATACAGACATCACCAAGAAGTAGTTTCTTGGTATTACAGAGTTACAAAAAGTAGGTGGCATTAATCAGATTAGATCAACTTTCCAAGTAAGAGAACCCCAGTGATATCAGGACAATAAACCTCAGGGAAGCGTGCTGGATGGAACTGCAATCTTGTATTATTTACCAAACTCTTACAGAAAAGCAGGGACAAAACACGTATGAGCAAACATTGACAAAAGAAACTTTGACGCAACAGCCTTACAAGAACTTAAAAATGTTCACAATCATTTGCATGAGTATATAAGGTACTCAGGACCTAGTGACCAGTACAGACTCTGAATGAGCATCTCTGCCTATAGATGGGATCCTGCACTGCCTGCTCTCTTTCTCAGGGCTGCTAAAACCAGACCTCATCATATTTCGGGATCCTGGGCTGCATGGACCAAAAAACCAGTTCAGTTAGTCACACATTACTTTCCAAAAAAAAACAACAACCCAGTACTCACTAAGCGACCCGTGAACCTCATCCTGACCCCAGTATGGCTCTCACCTGCAAGGGTGGAATCTGGTCATATACGCTCCAATTCATTCAGGACAGACCACCTTCCGAACAGCCGCTAACTTTGTTTGCACTCAGCCCTAGCTTTTCCACACTCTCACATACAGAGAGCTATTTAGTAATGATTATTTATGCAGTCTTCCATATGAACTTTTATAAGCCACATTCTCCTGCAAGCAACTTTGACATAAACCCAGAGTAACTACCGCAGTCAAGGAACTCTGTTTTCACATCAACCCAGATAACGAGGGAATATGATGCTAAGTAAATTTTCCCCCAGGAAAAAGGAAAAAAATAAAAAAGTGAGAAAACACCCCCACCCAGAAAAACCCAAACCCCAGGCCCAAAGCCGCGGACTCCAGGAGTGGTGGTTCTCGGAGACGGGTAGCCCGCCAGGCCTGCAGCACCACCGCCTGAAAGACACACTAGCTGGCAACACCGTTTTACAACCCCACACCCCGTGTTTCTGCCCGGGTTGGCGGCGTGCGCTGCCAAAGGCAGCCCCGGCCCCCATCACATTTCCTCTCTCATGCCAAGCCTGTCTTCCTATGCCGGGGTCCTCAGCCTGGGCCCGGAGGGACCACCCCCACCCCGGACACTGCCCGCAGCCAACCCCTTTCTCCCCGGCAGCCTGATTTTCTTCTCTTTTTGGTCCTTTCCCACCTCTTTTTCCTCTTTACCTGATACAATCGCTCCCCCCCCGCTGAAAGCTGTCCAAGCCCAGGACCACACACAGACACCCGCCCCTCCGCGCCGCTCTCCTCACCGACCGCCCCCTCCCCCCCCGCCGCGGGCGCACGCAATCCCAAAATGGCGGAGGGGCGCCTCCGGCAGCGCGCCCGCCTCCCACCGCCCACGGGGACGCTGAGACCGCCGGCCACAGCCCGCCCGCGCAGAGCGACGGGACAGAGGCTGGGGGCGGCCTGCCCTGCCTTCCCCTCCGCGTAACGCACGGCCTGCCGCCGCGGTCTCTCCCCCTCCGGGGGCGGAGAAGTGGTACGCGCCGCCCGGAGCCGCGCGTCGCGGCGCAAACCCTGCTGGCGGCAGCCCCTCCCAGCCCTCGGCTCACGGAGCACGCGGCCCCCGCCGCTCCAGGCGAGCGGATCCGGCTGGGCATGCGGGGAGGGACGGGGAGGAGGCGGCCGCGGGGAGAGGGGCACTTACCTTCCACCCACAGCTCCTCCACGTTGGTCTCGAGATTAGCTGCCCTTAATCCTACAGCGAAAGCCCCAAAAATCAGGAGGCCGACAACCAAGAACTTCCCGCAGTTTTTCTGAATGTAACAGCCCAGTTTAAATAACAGTCTCTGAAACTTTGCTCGCAGCCACAGCGGCGCTTTCCGTCCCGTCGCCTTCCCCTGCAAGGCAAGAAGAGGTCAGTAGTAGAGGGGCTGCGAGGGGAGAGCCCCTAGTGTCCCGCAGCACCCCTGGGACCGAGTACGGAGCCGTTCAGCCGCTGCCCCAGCCGCAGGCACAGGCCGAGGTGTACCTGCGGGCAACCGTCCTGGCCCCAGCGCAGCGCTCGGGGCGCGGTGACGCTGCCGCATCACGTCCCGGCAGCCGCCACCTGCGCTGCCCGCCGTGCTTCCCTCTCCCCAGGGCACTGGCAGCGGCGCAGCATCCCGCTGGCAAGAGCCTCGGGCCCAGCACAGGAGCAACCGTTTCCGATAATCCGCAACAGCCACCAAAAAAGGAAGATAAAAGCCCCTTTTCGTGTTCTCCTTAGAGCTCTGAAGGGCGGGGTGGGGAGGGAGACGGGACGGCCGGTGGTGACGGAAAGCTATCTGGTAAGCAGTTTGCTGCTGTTCCCCCATTCCCGGCTCCTAGCAAGGATTTGATGCTGAGACAGGACCCACGTGGTGAGCAGCACTGTAAGATCAGAAGTAATTCATTTCCATAGAGTTTGGAGACGCTGTGTGATCTGAATTAGGAAGTAGAGCAGCCATCTGTAAGTTACGACAATATTTGTGAACGGAAGAGGGCAGCCACATGGATTTTCTTTTTCTTTTTTTTTTTTCCCTTCTCTCCTCCTCCTTTCCCCCTTCTTACAAAGCCTAGAAATCCGCTCCCTGAAGATAGACCATCCCCGCAGCAAGGCAGCTTTTCGAGCTTGTTTACTTTGAACATTTTTTGGCCAGCGGAGGTCGGCGGCGGGGGCCGTACCTCCGCCCCACCAGGGCCGGTCCGGGCGCTCCGGCACCTCCAGCCCTCCGCGGGGACCGGTGCGACCGGAGTTACGGTGGCAGTTTGTTTACGGCCCTCGCTCCGTCTGCGACCGCCGGAGGAAGGAAGCCGCTGCGAGCTTTCACTGCCGAGGGCAGCCCCTCTCCGAGGGCAGTCGCCGCATCGGCGGAGGAGAACTTCACAAAAGCACAACTTCTGCCAAGAAAGCGGCAGCCCGTCCGCTTTCTCCCCCGTCCCGGCCAGGAGCCGGTGTTGCCGAGGTCGCAGAACTCTACCAGAGGATGCAGAGGAAACGGAGGGGGAGAGGGAGAGTGGGGCCAGGGGCTAGCCGGGGGCAGGCCGGGAGCGAGCCAGGGTTAGCTAGGGAAATTTAACCAGAAGAGTGCTCCGCAGCACAGGCACGCAGCTGGGCAGGCACAGGCGAACAAGGAGGGAAGGAGGGCACTCTCTCCCGCACTGAAGAGTCACAGACGTCCCTCTCTTTTTTCCCAGCATTTTATTGGTGGCCGTTTCATTTCCATCTCCTCCTTCCACCCCCGCGAGAAAACACACCACCCCCTCCTCCCCCGCCGAAAAGCAGCTCTAGCGCTAGTTTGTATCTCTGGAAAAAAGAGTGAGAGATTGAGTGCACCTTTGAGATCTGCTCCAAGGCGAAAGCCGCATCGCAGTAGCTCGGCCGCTGCAGATACTCCCGGTCGGGTGCCGCGGCTCGCCGATTCCCTCCGGTCCTTCGCCGCCACCCGCCGCCGCTCCTCGCCGCCCGGCCCGGGTGGCCGCCGCCGCCCGCGCTGCTGCTGATCTCCGGCTCCGACGCGTTACCGGCCGAGGCCATGTTGCCGCCGCCGGCGGGACGGGGGAGCTGCCGCTGGCGCTGCCGCGGCGGGCCCCGGGGCCCCGGGGGCGCGGCGGGGCCGCGGGGGGCTGGCGGCGCTGCGGGCCGCGGACTGCTGCTGCTGGGGCTGCTGCGGGAGCTGCCGCCGCCGCCGCCGCTGGGGCTGCTGCTGCTGAGGCTGCTGCGGCGCGGCCGCCTCACGCGGGGCGCGGGGCGGCGGCTGCCGCCGCGGCCGCTCCGGCCGAGTCGCTCCCCGCGGCTCCCATTGCCACATCGCGCGCGGACCCCGAGCTGCAGGCGGCCGCTCCCCGCGCCCGGCGAGGGCGGGCGGGCGGGCGGGCGCGACCCCCGGCGCCCCCCGGCTGCCGCCGCCGCGCTTTCCTCCGCTCCCGTTGAAATCGCCTCCTCCAGCCGCCGCTGGCTCCGGGAAGCCGCTGTCCGCGGCGGCTCTCAGCGGCGGGGCGGCGGCGCGGCGGGCCGCGACTGCTGCTGCTGCGATGCCTCGCCGCGCTGCACCATCCTGCCTCAGCGCCGGGGTGCTTCCCGCGGGCCGCGGGGCCGGCGGGGCTCCACGGTCGGCCCCGCCGCGGCGGCGGACAGCCGGCTGCCTGGCGCTCTCCCCCGGCGTGTGTGCGGCAGCACCGAGCTGCAGCCCCTCGGCTCAAGAGATGAGATGAAGAAGAAAAAAAGGACTCTCTCCATTTGGATAAAGAGGAGGAGGGGTGGAGGGGGGGGGGGGGAGTATGAGAGGAGAGAGAGCGAGAGAGGGAGAGGGAGGAAAAAAAAAAAAAAAAAGCGCTGAAAGCCCGCCCCCGGGGCTGTCAGATGGCTTGGGTTTCTGCGAGGCGATTGGCTCGGGGAGGGCAGAAATTACTCAGCAAACATGACTATTATTAGCTGCTTAGCAACAGCTCACCAAAGTAGAGAGACCACCCAGGCCGGCAACCCTTGTGTGTGCATCTCCAGCTTCAGGGGGAGCCTTAAAGAGATCCAGCCTTCTTTGCATGCAATACTTCCATTAAGGAATGCCTTCCCCCCCTTTCTTCTCCGTTTTCTTTTCAAGAAAGTTTTCTCCCCTCTCTCTCTCTCTCTCTTTTTTTTTTTCTTTTTTTCTTTTTTTTCCTCTCGGGATGCTTGCAGACAAATACAAGCGCGGAACTTTCTCGCTATCGACATACAGAAATATATTTTCCCCTTTTAAAAAAAGAGAGGGAAACTGGGGGAAAGCAGCATTAAACGCTTTCTAAAGCCCTTAAAAGAAAATCCTTTTAGAGGCACCTTGGCCTCAAGCTGCAACAAATACTGGGAGGTCCGAGCTGAATTCCCAGGCTTGCAGAAATAATGACAGGGTGGTAGATACTGCGGTAGAAAGTGCCAGATTTTTCTCCCTCTCTCTTTCTTTTTTAACTAAAGAGGAGTCTTAGTTCCTTGCAAGAAAACCACTCCGTCCAGTTAGAAAAGCACAATGAAAACTTAACACTTAAGGGATTTAAACCCGCTCAGTAGCTAGCCTGTTTCAACTTAGGACTCATTCTTTAACTGAAACCTGAGGAAAGCCAATTTTAATATGTTTTTAGTGTAAAAGTCCATGAAACGCAGCCTGGCTGGCCGCGCTAAACACTTCTTGAACTATACGCGATTGTTTACTTTTTTGGCACCGCTTCTCCCCGTCTCTGTTCATTGAGAATCAGCCTTTAATTGCTGCCGTTACAGCTGCGCGCAGTGCCCCCAGGCCCGGGGCTGCGCGCCCCGACCCCCAGCGCGGCTCCCCGCGGAGGCTCTGAGTCCCGGCGGACCTCTGTGCGCACCGGTGCGGAAGGCAGCGGTTAACCCGGCCCGAGGGGCGCTTGCTGTGTAGGGCTGCCCGCCGTGCCTTCCCTTGGCTTGGTGTGGGGGGGAAAGAGAAAAAGAGGGGAGTGTGGGGACCCGAGGTGAAGGCGCAGCGAGGCAGCTCCCCGCCCCGGTGCCGCGCACCTTTCCCTTCAGCCCCGCCAAGTGTGCCCGGGGCAGCTGTTGTGGGCTAAACCTCCGAGCCCCTGCTCGCTGCCCGCGCCGTCCTCCTTGCGGCGGGGCTGGCAGGGCTGCCAGGCATAGAGCCCCAGGGCCGCCGGAGGCAGCGGGCTGCGCACCCACAGCACCTCCCATGCGGAGGGCCCCTCCGTGCCACTGCCTATAGGTACTGGGGGTCAGGGGTTTTCCTGAGTGACAGCCGCCGGTGAGGGGGTCCCTCTTCCTGTCCGTCCCACCTCCGTTTTTCCCACGCTGGGGGAGACCTTCCTTCGGGAGGGCCCGGCCCTGTGCTCTGCATAGGATTGTCTCCAGGAAAGCTGCTAGAAACAGCTAGTTGTCATAGCAAGCACACGTAGGTGCATACATGCGGGAGAAAGAAACCCAAAGAGGTTGGAGGGGGAAACCAGTTTCTGCTGGAGGCTGAAACCCACACCTCGGATGCAGTAGGTCACCTCCAGTTCAAATTTCCACTTGGGAGAATGACCATCTATCTCACTAGGAACAACTGTGCCACTGCTTCTGCTCAGCTTCACTGGGTTTGGTGGAGCGGCGTATCTAGGGGACAGAGAAAGAAGGCGTAGATGAAGAGGTATTTTGGTTCCTCAGCCTCCCAGCAGGCTCCAAAACCACGGAGGAGTGTCCCTTCAAGCACCTCGAGCCCCCAGAGCCTCCCTGCCTGCCTCCTGCTTGCTAGGTTTCACACAATAGCCCAGCGCCCGTCTTTGCTCCTGGTTCCAAAACCCAGCCTGAAGACTCAACTTTAACAAGCGCTATCTTAATCTCCCCTCTCTCCCTGTGGTCTGGAGGGATTTTATTTTTTTTTCTTTTCAAGCATACACAAGAGATTAATTACTGCAGGGATCTAATTGGCCTTGTTTCTGTATTATTTTTTTCTTTTCCCTTAAGAAGTGTCAGTGTAAAAGTCTCCACTTGGGTGGTCAGAGCAGTGGCTGCCCCCAGTTTGCCTCGTAGCTGATGCCTGCGCGCTACATTCCTGACGATAATGTTGTTCCTAATCAATCTGCCCTTATTTACATTTGTAAGCGCTGCTGGCTGTGATATGCATACCCTGTGTGTGCAACTGTTCCTCCTCACCAAGGGCTTTTTCCATCCTCAGCAACTCGCAGGGATCGCACAGGTTTCTTATCTCGGTCTTGCACTGTTGGAGGCCTGGGAAGCAACCTTTTATACCTGATCCTCCCAATTCCTGGACAGCCGGGGCTGGCGTATAAGAATCTCAGCTTTGACTCTGGCCATAGTGGGCTCATTTTGTAATGTTCTGCCTCTTAGATCCTTTTTGTGCTCATAATTTCAAATACTGCAAAGCTTCACACTTCCTTCAGCCAGGTGAGGGGTCAAATTCAATAGAGGTCAACAGTGGGTAACAGGTATACGCACTGATTTCACTTTTTTCCAGGTTGCTTGTGGGCACACCACCAAGACTGCTGGAGCATCTGATTCCCTTAATAAAGAAACGGCACTGAGATTAAGTGCTTTGGCTTCATTTTTTAGGTGCTACAGGATAGCTGACCGTGGCAGAAGGACTTGTAAAATACCCTGGTTTTGTCTATTCCAAGATTTTGGCCTCAAGAGTTTGGCTATCATACACGTTTTCATCGCACAAGAGCACAGGTCTGCCCCAGCCCTGAGCTCCCCACGCACGCCTGGCGCTGGCTTTGACATCAGATAACGTCACGGGGCAGCACCTTTGCTGGGTTCTGCAGGGCAGTCTTAGCGTTCCCGTTTCCACTGGCAGTGCCCCGCTTGCCACCGGCCACCGGAGGCCTCAGTCCAGGGGATTGGGGGGGGGGGAGGTGGAAGGGGGGGGGGGGCGGCCGGCACGGGGAAACCGCTCTGCAGGGGAGCGCCGCGCCCGGGGAAGGAGGCGGCTTCACTAAGCGAGCCCTTTCCCCCTCCGCAGTCCTGCGAGAAAGGGAACTGCTCGAGCCAACTTGTCAAAATAATGCGGCTAATTACCCCTGATCTCCTTTAATGGAAAGCTGCTCTGCACGCCACAAAGGAGCAAATGAGGGATCTACAACACCAACCCAGCAGCGCTGGCATTTTCTTCCGCGGAGGGCTGCGGGGAAATGTGCCTCCGGAGGAGCCTCCGAGGTCCCTGCACTCCTCCCTCCCAGCAGCGGACTCCCAGGGGAGGAGCAGATGGCTGGGGAGCTGCGCAGGGCAGCGGAGGGAGGGACAGCGCTCTCCCTCCAACAGCTGGAGGACACCCCAGCCCCAGAAGTCCTTGTCATATTCTACGAAGAATTAGCTCTATAAACCCAAGTCGTCTTCAAGACAGATTCTTTTCCTGGCAAAATGCCCTGCAACTTGCAGGACATTAATGTGCATAGAGAGAGGAAAGTTACACTGAACCGTTTTTAGCTGGCCCGGACAACACCGGGTCTCTGTAAAGGTATAGTTCAAGTCTTGCATTTGGCAGAAGGCAGGTCATTCATTTTCATGATCTCTGCCATCGGGTCTTAGCAGAAAAGAAAAAAAAAGCTGAGCGACACAATCTCTTTGACCCACTGCTGGAGCAACAAATTTATTAGAGATATAGGCGTGAGAAATGAAAAGGAAGTAAAACAATTCAGGCTCATTGTATGTCTTTCTTTCATACTGCTAATCCGGTTTACACATCACGCCTACATGTCTCAATAGGGCTTTATACACTGTGGCAAAGGCAGAACAAAATAAAAGGTGTGTGTGTGTGAGTGCGTGTGTGTGTGTGCATGTGTGTGTAAAATAAGGATAAAAACAGAGAAGCCCAAGACGTTTTAATACACAGTGGGCTGCCAGTTTTATATCTACCATCTCTCGAAAGCAGATAGATTTTAAAGGTTACCCCCTCCTGCCCCTCCCTCCTCAGCCCTAGCGTTTCCTAACAATACTACCTCCTGTCCAGATACAGTGTCAGATTATAATCCAGGCACACAATGACCCTAATAGCCCTAACCAGAAATTAGATACACCTATCAGACCGGTGACAAAATGATGTGGGACCCTCTAACCACAACTCTTAAATGCTCTCTGGTTAGAAGGGAGCTCCCACCTTGGCTCCAGCATTTCTTTTAAAACCATCCGATGACACCAGATGTCTCTCCCATTCCCTTCCCTGCTTTTGTCCCCCCAGGTCTACCTCCCATACTGGGAGTAAAGCAAACACCCTCCGGCTCCAGCCCACGGACATCCTCTAGCCTCCATCCCGCCCCTAGGAGCAGCAGGCCAATGGTGCTCAGGACCGATGACAGCAGTGCTGTACCGGTCCCAGTGGCGCCGGGTATTAACTACATTTAGAGTCCGATACTAGTGCCGGGGGCTGAAACCACGGTTCAACTTCACCTCAGGCACACCACGCATTTCTGTAGCAAGGGAGAGTCTGTCCCTCCTTTTCCGTACAGCTGTGTTTTCAGCAGTTTCAACTGACTGCGATCATTCAGTTTCAAAGAGGTGAAGGACTCCTCAGTGGACCTCATTTAACAAGCCCTGTTTAGCCTCTCCTAGAAGGAAGAAGACGTAAACTGCATTTTCCCTGCGGCCCGTGCTCTGCGAAGCCTGGCCCGCGTAGGGGCTCTGGTCCCCTCAAGGCAGGTTGTTTGGACCGCAGCTCACACAGGTGCCGAGATGCTGAAACTGGGGACCCGCTTGCATTTCTCCACGGGACTGCACAGCGCCACCGGAGGAGCAACTGTACAACCGCGGCGAGACTCCCCGCGCCTCCCCACCCGGAGCTCCGGCCCACAGCACCGCCAAGGCGCGGGGAGCCGGCAGGGCGACGGGCAGAGCCACGTCTGCACAGGGGGGCTCCAACACACCCTGTCACCCACCGCTGGGGCCCGCACCGTGCCCTCGCCTCACCCTGCCGGCCGTGCTGGCGCTGCCGTCCCTGCTCGGGGTGGACCAGCAGACCCGCTCCCCTGTTCCCTGACACGGCGGAGGCCTGACGGCCCCCGACGGCTGGATGACGGTGTCCCCGTTCCCCGCCGGCCCAAGGCCCCAGCCATCAGCAGCCCCGGCGAGCGCCCGCGCAGCCCCTCCGCCACCGCCCGGTCCCCGCCCCGCGCCCGGGATTTGACGCCAGCTCCCCTCGCCCCCGGCCCCACTGCTGCCCCGCCGTGGCCCCCCGGGGCTGCACCTACCATCGCTGCCCTTGCCGGAGCCGCTCGTGGGGAGCCGTGCTGGAGGGCTGAGTGTGCCTTCATCCACTGACACTGACGGCTTTAATGGGACATCAGTGTTTTCTTCCTCTGCCGTTCTCTTTCTTCTTTTCCTTTTATTTTTCTTCTCTTCCCTTCCCCTTCCCCTTCCCCTTCCCCTTCCCCTTCCCCTTCCCCTTCCCCTTCCCCTTCCCCTTCCCTCCTCCCTCCCTCCTTCCCTTCCTTCCTCCCTCCCTCCCTCCTTCCTTCCTTCCTTCCTTCCTTCCTTCCTTCCTTCCTTCCTTCCTTCCTTCCTTCCTTCCTTCCTTCCCTCCCTCCCTCCCTCCCTCCCTCCCTCCCTCCCTCCCTCCCTCCCTCCCTCCCTCCCTCCCTCCCTCCCTCCCTCCCTCCCTCCTTCCTTCCTTCCTTCCTTCCTTCCTTCCTTCCTTCCTTCCTTCCTTCCTTCCTCCCTCCCTCCCTCCCTCCCTTCCCTTCCTTTCCTTCCTCCCTCCCTTCCTCCGTCCCTCTTTTCTCCTTCTTCTTGTCCTTCTCCCCTTCCTTCTTTTTTTTCCTTACCCCAGAGGAACTGAAAGTGTAAAAAAATAACCCTCCTAGGTTACAAGCATTCTGCAGAGTGCTGGAAAGCCTCACAATTACATGCCTGTTTCTATTAAGCAGCTCCATCGTCCTCCATGTGGGTGGTCTGGCTCTCAATAGGCAGGACCTGTCAGGGCCACGTGACGAAACCGCAAACGTTACCCCTTTACAATAAACTTTAGGGGAGAAAAAAAGAGACAAGAAGAGCAAACAGGCGGGGGACGGGAGAGCCCTGTGCTGCTGGCGCGCACCGGCACCCCCCGCAGCAACCCTGCCGCCGCTCCCTTCTCCCACCGTGGGTTTCAACAGGAGGGAAAGCGACAGCGTGAAAGGTGCCAGGCAGTAGAAGCGGCTTGCTTCTAAAGAGGAATACATAACTGGGTGTGCAGGGAGAGGAGAGAGCAGAATGCTCTGGCTGGAGCGCCTGCACTGCACCTGATTTAGTGTTATTTGTTTCCGAAAGGTTTATGCCTGTCCTGCTCATTTTTGCTAGAGGTCACCAGAAAGTCAGCTTTCAGGTGGTACAGCAGTGCAATGCAAGAAAGCTCCGGTGAATTATACCTGAATGGGGAAGAGCACAGTGACTGTCTTTTTTTAAAAGCAACATTTTCTTGAATAGTTACAAACAGTGCAGAAATTCACTGCTACTTTTCTAAGATCCTGTGGTGGCTGAGTATCCTTACAGAATCTGAGAGAAGTCATTGTTGATCTGGGATGGCAAATGTTGCTTTCAGATTAGGGCACAGTGCAAGGAATAAATGCCGTGTTCTTGGAAGACATGTCACTAATTCTTTGTGGAAGACCCTTGTCTTTTAGTCAGTCACATTTGATTTGCTATCGGATTTGGTATATCCGCAATGTATTTTGAGAACAAAATATATTCCATACTGTCATAGCCTTGTGTCCAAGTTGCCCAGATATTTCTGTTTGTAATACATTTAGAAAATGTGCTTCATGATTGGGTTCAGTGATTTCACATGACTTTTTGGATACACTTTAGCCATGTTTTATTCATATTGCTCCTGTAAGAGAATTCCACTAATGTAAAATAATGCGTATCTTACGGTCGTATGTTCACTATCAAGAATATAAAAACATTATATAAGAAAAACTGTTAGGAAACATCTTGTGATCAAATTGCATTAAATAGCCTAACTCCATACATATTGTTATCTGCATGAAACCAAGCTAGGCATCAAAATGATGAGCAAAAAGGATATTTTGCCTGTGAAACTTACTATTTTTACAAGACAGAGGGGCTTGTGTCAATGATAAAGAGTTGGAAGAGCATGGGAAAAGACGTGTTACACGATTTTTAAAGAGTACATGAAAAACATACATCACTTTTTATGGCCTCACTGATCAATCAGAGTCAGATTACTGAAGAAAAAGATAGCAGGGGTAGAGAATGCACAGATATTAATGGTTGTAATGCTCCAGTCTGTTCTCCCACCCAACACATTCAGTCTTCAATTTTCCAGAGAAACACAAACTCCTGATGCTAACTTCTAGTGGCTTCTGGCTCCATATATTGGACAGGATAGCGCTCCCAGTGCATAGCCTAAACATGCCATGTAGCTACAGCGCTGTTATTTAAGGGGGTAGGAGGCAAAATAGCAGAATAACCACATAAAGAATCAGCAATTATTCTGTTAAGGAAGAAAAACAGGGTAAAGTAATTCAGTGTGTGAATGTGCAGTTTTAGAAAGAGGTGTGCAGTAAAGATAAAACTTTATAAACAATGACAGAATTGGGATGTTAGCGCATGTGTCCCTGCCCATGGCCGGGGGGGTCGAAACTAGATGATCTTAAGGTCATTTCCAACCCTAGCTATTGTATGATTATATGTTAGGAAGGATCAGAGAAAATAACTTGAGAAATACAAGACTCTTTACTTTTTAAAAATCAGAAGTACATCAGTGGTAAATACCATAGCTTTCACTGACTCTTTCTTTTGCCAGTCTAATTCCTCCATGTACTTCTACACTACCAAGCAAACTTGAGTCTTTGGCACCCCATGGTGCTGAAGTTTATAATGTGTTCAGAAAAAATAGCATAATCAGGCATAAATGATTAATTACTGGTAATTACAAAAATAGCGTAATATATACACAATTTATCTGTTTACCTGTCTTTGTGTCACACAGACATGTGACACAAAGAAAAAAATAGACATCTATGAGGATCACCCAGAATATTTCAGAAGAGGAAGGCAGGGCTAACAGTGCCAGTTTCTTAATTCTGTAATGTAGCTATTTAAACAAAGATGATACACACAGCTGCAAGGTTAAACCAGGGAAAAATTACTCCATAACCGTCCTGTTTTCTGTACTGTTTCTCTAAGCACATCCTACTATACTCTTTTGGAGGCTGCATGATAATCAGGTTGGGGCTTCACATGACACACAGAGCTTTTATTTATGGTCTTGTATAGCAAATAGTCTGGTATTTTGTCTGTAACTTCACAAAATTGCTGTCTACTAATAATATCTATTACTAAATGGTAACTAGCCACTTATATCTATATATGTATACCTAATGGAACTCAGGGGAGGGGGGAACAGATCAGTTACTATGCAACCTATACTCTCAACAGAAGTAATGATTATAGTCATTGACAGTAACATCTGAAAATGATGGGGAGCAAAACTTGTAGCCTGGTAAACCCTAACCATGATGCTGTCCTGAATAAATAAAAATGACTGTGTGAGCTCCTATTCGCAGATTTGGTTGTCAGGAGGTGGTTACTCAAGCTGAAAGCTCAAGGGCTTCTGGTAGGTAAGTCCCAATGGCATCTCTTGCAGCTTCTTAGCAGGGACAGGTAACCCTACAGGGGTCAGTGCTGTCACATCTACTCTACTGATAATTATGAATAATAATCTGGAACTTAGTTGTGGTTCTACTTGGGTGTCAGTGCTTCACAAGGAAAAGGAAGAGAATGGAAGGAAAGGGAAGGGAAAATGACAAAACCAAGACAAAGCTGACTTTGCTGCTAAAAAACAGGTATCCCCTTTTTCAGCAGCACCATGCTGTAGGATCTTATCCTGTTTCATTTCCTTTTTTTTCCTATACTAGCAAAGACCATATGCAACCCAATTCTGTGCTTTCCTTTTGAGGTCACTGTTGAAGGTCTTCAGCTCAAGCTAACTTGGTTGTAACTACAAGTGGTGCTGCCAAGAACACCGTTCTGAAAACGTGACAAGGCCACAATGTCAGTGACCATATGTCACACCTCTTTTGGAGATGCAACTAAGGCTAGCTAAGATTAAGAGAACTGACCCCATGGTCAGGGTAACCTCATGAAAGACATTGACTGGTTTACTTTCAGTTGTTCTAGAGAGGAAGCACAGCTGTGGATGTAAGTCTGGTAGTCCTTTGCTACTGGTATAATGAGTGTCTTGCAGACAGCTGGTGATATAAGAAACCCTAAGAAAACAGATGTTCAAATGGCAAAGGTTCCCCCAAAACACCATCAGAAATCTTAGGCCAGCTAGGTCATTTGCTCAGTCCTCCTTCTGAAGACAGGATTGATTAATATGACATTCCTGGAAGATGATTGCCCACTCTCCATTTTAAAATCTCCCTCCACAATCTTTCTGCCCAAACTGGTTCTGACTATTGGAAAGGGTTTTTTTCCCAATTTCTAACCCAAATGTCCTTTTCTATAGCTTATTCATATCACTTCTTGTCCTTTTAACAGTGAACATAAAGTTTATTTCCTTTTTCATTACATAAACCTCAGAAAATTAGATTATCTGTCTCTTTCATCAGTTTTCAGTCTTGAGACAATCCATTCAACCTTTCTCCAGTGGCATATTTTCTAAATTTCTAATGGTTGTTATCAGTCTTCCCATGATTCTCCACAGCTGGTACAAATGGTGTGGAATCAAAACTAACACACATAACTTCTCTCTACACACGCAAGCATGGAGTTTGTCTTATTTGCAATTGTTGAATTGTTTTTTTTTACTTGTGCTCCAGATAGAACCCACTGTAGTTCTTGGATCCTTTTCTGTGTAATCCTTCCCTGAAGTCTTCACTTCAAGCTTGTCTATATGTCACTAGAAAAGAGTTATGTTCCACCTTTTTATATCATATTCAGCTGTTATCAAATCTCATTATTTTCTTACCCACTTTACTTTGGTATCATATTGCAATGCAGTAAGCTTTCCAACAAAAGTCTGGCCATTGACAAACATGAAATGTTTTACCTTACCTCTGTTTCCTTATTAGAGAAAAATACACTTGCTAATTTTACAAGTAAATTCAGAATTCACTGACTTATGTTAAAGATACTGCTTATAAAGTTTTTGAGTAAGAGCAGTCTTACCTGGGGTGTAGTCTTAATAAGCTGTGAGTTCAACTGCTAGAAATTAGCCCATCTTCCATATGTTTATTGACTAAGACTGATTATTTAGTTTGAATGCCACATTGAAGCTACAAGACCCAATGTCATATCAAGGATTCCCACCATACTAACAGAAATGTAGAACTGAAGGCAACTGTTTGCAGAAAGCATATACATATAAATGGTGTCCAGGCTTGGTATTAGCTCCATAAGTCCAAGAAACTTCTTAGGCCATCTCTACCCTAATGGCCATCGCTGGCCGAAGAGTTTTCTCAAATTTATTGAGGTAATTAACCTAGCACATGAGGTTTCTGGTGTGTTCCTGCAGGAAATACAGTGGAATCCCAGAGAGAATGAAAGCGACAGAAGGCAAAAGAGAAGCAGATCCTCTGCATGGTCTCTTCTCCACCAGCCTCAAGTTGGACCTGTGAATTTCATATGTGTCAGCCAGTGTATGTGGCCTTTTGCTAATTCTCTAGGCTTAATCAGCCTAAAGATGATACAAACCTCCTCCATTGGACCTAAGATTCCACGTGGTGCAGCAAAGCAACAGAAGCAGCATCACATATCTGAGTGGTTGTGAAGAATTTATCTCGGTCTAAGCAATGACGCATACCGTGTACCAACTGAAACCATGGTGATAAATGAGGACTTGGGATGTATGTTGAGGAAGATGTGCAGAAGAGTATGACAGGCTGTAAAAGTCCTGTTTTTATTGCAGTATTTCCCACATCCATAACTTTCCATGGGAGAGAGAGATACCCATCTTCCAAGATGGACTTGGGATTTGGTGAAAAATCCCATGGGAACATGAGCAGGAATGGCCTTGCTAAGTCATGGAACTCTAATAAGGTTTTGCTGACAGGTCATTTCTGCCTGTCTGCCACTGGAAGAAGTGCTATAGAAGAGCTAAGCAACCAGCTTTTCTCCATGTAGTGCTTCCTAGGACACCAGTAGCCACCACAAGCAAGGGAATTTCCTACTTCTTAATCTGCTACTAAATGTACTATGCTCCACTTTCAAAATAGAGTGATGGTAGTCTTGGGATGTTGGGGTCACATATATGAAAAATACACCAAAGGGCAGTTTTATAAATCAGGTTGATGTTTAAAATTGGAACAAATTTTATAGTTGGGAATCCAGGCATACTCATGGGTACACAAGTCTTTCTGCAGCTCTGAAAGAAAAGCATCAAATTTCAGTTACCTGCAAGTTAGGAACAGTGCCTGTGAATTTAATTATGCCAAGTTTAACTAGAAATGAGAGGAAAGTTATTTGGACTTCTGGAGTAGAGAGGTGTTAAGAGGTGTTATCTCTTGAGATAGTTGAGAGACAGGTAATTTATTGCCTAGGGAACACACAGAGGGTTTTGGAGGTAGCTGGAAGAGAAAACAGGACAGGGGAAGTATGCCCTAAAACTGCTAATGAATCCAGGATTTCTAGTGTCTGCTGCAGTTACATTTCAGTTCCCAGGTGTATCTTTTGAAGGGAGTTTTTAATAACAGAAAGGTTTCTGCTCCCAAAAGTTATTATTTTCCCTCAAGCTGTACAAGCTGGACTAATGAAAGATATTATCTCTACCTACGCTTCTTCTCATTTTAACAAACTGGCAGCTCAGTACAGGGAAGTTCAGTGCATCTGAATGCCAGACTTCAGAAGAAAGTCTGACTTTCCTCCCCTTGTCAGGTTTTTAGTTGTCCATCTGTAGATGGCAGGACAGACGTCTACTTTGTCCTTTGCTGGTGTGTTTAGGCTCTGAAGCATAAGAACTCAAAGACTGCTCTTGGCATTTTAGCCATAGTGGTTTTCTCCCCCTGTAAATGCCAGGTACTTGCCTCACAAAGATTATGATTGTGTTTTGCGTGGTTTCTTTGCCTTTTCATTTAGTCAAGTACCTTCATGTTCCATTGGTGGAAGACCAGCCAGTTAGTCTTCTCTACAATATTTAATGAGTCCGGGTAAAAATACTGGATTATACATTGTAACCCAAGACAGTCTTGTGGTAGAGTACTTCCTCTCAAATAACAATGGAAAAATTTCGCCTTTTATTTTGTAAAGCAGGGAAGGAATGCACAGAGCAACTCTTTCCCGCTTCCCCCCAAGAATCATGCATCACAATACACTTTCTACATTTATTTTGGCAGTTTATTAATGATATTATTTAATGTACTAGTAAATGAGTAAATGAAGTCTTAGCACTCACTGTGTTATTACACTAATATAAAAGTACATTGTAATGCTCTGCCGCTAAATCTTCGCTCAATGAAAACTTAAGAAAACATCTGTATTAGTGAAGTTCAGTGACATGCTATTGAGCATTCTGTATTCATCTGTAGCAAATTGTTTAGACAAATAGGCTAGTATTCACTACTCAAAAACACGTAAATGTTTATGAATCTATTTTGAATGTTTACTTACTTTTCTGGATCTTGTCATTATTGCTACTATTGCCATTGAGCTCTGTTTTGGAAAAAAAAGTGTGGTTTTGTTTTTGTTTTTTTCCTCTGGACAGGTTGCTGTAGCTTCTGCTATTTTCAAACAGCTATTTCAGCTTGCACTAGTAGTAGAGATAGTGGATCTTCCAGTTTCTTGCTGACCTATGGCTTTTATTTTCTATTTACACACAGTATTCTTGATTTTGGGAACTGCTTAGTTTCCTCCACTTTGGAGAAGGCTAGAAGCCCCTCAACATAGAAAAACAAAACAAGAATCCACTTTAAAACCTGTGACCTCACATAGCAATGCTGAGTGTTTATATCCTGGCAGAATTCATGCTTCTAATATACCTGCGGTGGTATCTTTTTGTGCAGTAATTTGGTTGCAAACTGAGGCTACGTGATACCTTGATGTATGAGCTTTGAAAACTGCAGCCTGTTAGAACCACGGGCTTATTTCCAGCTGCATTGACTTCACTGAGAATTAATTGCTCTTGAATGAAGTGGTGCTGTTGATTTATTCGACAGAGCTCTTCCATCTGAGTGAGCCTTAGAATTATGAGCTAGTTAAAGAGTTCATTGCTGTTTTCAAAACTAGGAAAGCTGCTCATTTTGACCTGTTCATGGATTGTGTAAGAGTAACAATTCAGAATTTGTACACAACAGAAGAGAAATGTCATCTTTTTTTTTCTCCTGTTCTTTATAAAGAATAGCTTTTGCAAGCCAGGTGCCTGTATGCTACCAATAGAAGGTAGCTGTCCAGAATGAAGAGTCATGAAACATACCAAATAAAGGACAGCGATAGTTCCAGATCTGCAGCTACCTGTTATTCTAGCCTTTTATATTTAGTCTGAATATCTTATACAAAAGCTGGCTGGACTGAGTGACACAAGGTTAAATTATAAGCCACTATACAATGAACTGTACTGAACTGTACTTTGAAAACTGTCCTTGTCTGCTGACCTACATAATGTCATTAAAGCTTCTAACCCATACTTTCTTGCTGTATTACTTCAAAAGAATGCTTTAGAACATTAATTGCTTTAGTTAATTAAAGAGAAATGAACATGCCTTTTGGCATACACCGCAGAATACAGCTTTGGTTACAGGAAATGAATTCCATTCTCAGAATTGGCATTTTTTATTATTGCTGCTTTGGCAGTACTGTGGCCTAGGATACTGTCAAGCACCAGAGAAAGGCTGACAAAATTAGTGAATCTGACAAAAAGCTTCTTGTAGTGTAACACCAAGTAGAAGACCCGTGCTTTGGTTGAGGTTGTCACTATCAGCACTACGGATCTTTGTTGATGAGGATAACTGTGATAATACAAAATCAGGGAATCAGACCTGTAAGGTGTAATGAAACCTGTACAGTCCTATGTGTTTAAGTGGCTTTTGATTTGAGATTACAGCAGCTTCATATCAAAGTCTGCACAGCTGCTGTAGGGTAAAAAACCCTCCACTCCCCCAGCTTTGTCATTAGGAAATACCTCTGGAGAGCAAACAAAAGAGTGATGTCTCATTAGCAGTAGATGTCAGGGAACCACATTTTCTTTGGTTTTGTTGACACATTGCTTTTTAAAAAGCAATCACCCTCAGCTATAATGGATTACTCCACCAGGAGGAAAACTAATCCTCCTCTTCAGCTGCCAATCAGGGCCAAAGAGTGTTCCAAGAATTCCACAAGATGACACTCTTAGCAAAATAAGAGTAGTTTGGGGAAATCCTTTGCCTTGGTTGCCTTGTGAATGAGTCATAATTTACAGGGGTTTCACATTGCTCTGTGACTGTTACCAAGATTTCAGCACCTGTGTCATAACAGCAACTCTGATTTTTCCTTCTTTCGTTAAGGAATACACTGTTGACCTACAAAGCCAGCAAAACTGTCATGGAAGTAATATACGTATCACTAGGGAGTAATTGTTAACTCTTACTATGTAATAAATGTCTTTTTGGAAAAGGCTTTTCTTATATGAAAAGCAGGAAATACACGATCTAAAAATACGTTAAAATCTAGAATTCCTAATACTTCATTTTTAGCTGTTACAGTAGATAGAAACCATCTTGGCTGGTTGAATCATCCAGATATTTCTATGAGACCAAAAGGAATCTGTTCAGAACTTGTGTTTTCTGATGTTAGTTTGATATGAAGCAAAAAAGAAAACAGAAATATATAATACTCCATACTTTTTCTTCCACAATAGCTGATAAATGTGGGTACAATTTGTAGACCCACTCATATGAAGAAAAATTTAGTGATCATAACTTGTTACCCTAGCTGTGGGACTGAAGTTTTTCCATCCCTTCTTCCTCAAACAATAAGTAGATTAAGGGCAGGATGCCATCATCTTTTCACACACAAAACATTGGACGTGCTGAGAACAGGCTGCTCCTTTAGCCCACAGTGAAAAACAAAATTTAAAAATTAAGTGCTGCTCTGCTTGCTGTAGTTTTGGGTTTGAATGCTAAAAGTAGCAAGGTCTTGGTTTGAACTGACAGGCACAGGTGGGAGACAGGACAGGAGCTTTGAAGTCACTTTTTTTCGCTGATGCTAGCACCTTTTGAAATGATTATAAGTAGCTTCCAGGCCACCCAAACCCACACATGATTTCCTTTTACATTTCTTCTTCTCATGCCTATGCCCCAAAAGCCTCTTCCAGTTTGCTGCTGGAAAAAAAAACAAATAAACAAAAACAATCCAGAACAATAACCAAATAGGAGAAGGGAGAGGAGTGACAAAAATATCCACGAGTATAACTGAGCCTTCAGTTAAATCCTTCTCTTAGGCTTCAAACCAGTTCCTCAGTTTTGTTCTTCCAGTTTTTGCTGAATTTCAGTTTGAAAACTGAGCTGTTGAAAAATCTCATTTTCCTTGTGCCAAGAAATTTCTGGAAAGCAGGAGAAATTTTGCTGAAAGAGTGTGTCTTCAGTAAAATGTTGACCACCTCTTGTAAAAGGTGATATTAGCTATAAATACCTTTTATAAATTAAAGTTTTCAGATCATATAAAAAACTAAATTATCTTAAAAACTCAATTCCAAAAAAGCCAGTGACGCTGAATGGGATTTAATACTTAGGTTGAGTTCAGTGTGTCATGTAAGTCTTCAGAGGATGTTATCTAGATCTATACTGTGGGAAGGATATTTAAGACCTTGAGAGCTCTTGTAGTAATCTGATGGTTAAAGGGTGGTTAAGTGAAAAATGTTTAGTTTTCATGTGTTTCAGGAGACTGGTCTGAACAAACATCTTTGGGTTTAGGTATTAAATTGAAATGTAGGATAGGGACTATCTTTTAGGGGTTTGATAACACTTGAAAGTGAATTCAAATGAAAGGGTCTGAATTTATGGCATTCCAGCTATTTCTGGTTTACTTCAGCTGCACATAATCTCATAGGAGAGCAAAGGGACCTTGCTCTCTTTTAGGATACACATTTTCAGGATTAATTAAGATATCTTAGAATAAAGTGTTCTTGCTTGACAATAAGATGAAGCTATTTGGGAATAGGTTTCCTGCTCTATGTCTAATCAAACATTTTTCTTTTATGTACTTGAAGAGGGTTATGATCCTGCCTAATACTTTTTTTTTAAAGCTATTGCAGTACAAATGACATATTACACTTTTAATAAAAGTCCATTGCTAATCAGAGTGTTGAAACAGAAAGACTCTTTTACACTCTACCTAACCTTATGGTACCACTTCTTTTTTGCTACAGCATAAACGAATAACAATAATTATCAACTGATATGTGAATGCTGATCTGAAACTTTGACAGTGCTCTTCAGTTTGTAGAACTAGGCGAAAACCTCATGTATGCAAGGGTCCTCCTGAGATTTCTAGTGCTTCTGAGCCGCATAACAGTCCTCTATAAACAACTTTTCTTACGGCATTTCCCTACTTCCACTTCCAGTCCCTGCAGGAATCAGAACATGCAGCACTATGCCAAAAAAGAAAAAAAACTAAAAAGGAGGAAAACAATGGAATAAAGCAGTTACACTCTTGCAAACTGCCAGCAATGCCTGCTTTGAGCTTGTATTTGTTCTGAACTGATCCCTCCAGCTCTGCTTACAATTTTGGGTGTGACACAACTGAGGGAAGAGGGAGAAAGACATCGTTTTCTGTGGTGAAGAAAGCAGTAGATTGCAAGAGCAAAACCCACCAAAATAAAGCAGAGGCTGCTTAGGGATCATGTTAGGAATTAGGTCCTAACTTTAAGAGGCAAATAGTGCTGACCAATGGTTATATTTGTCTAGCACTGGTTGAGTGGTTTTCAATAGTTGCCTCTGCTTTGCGCTTCATGAAACTAAGCTGCAGCTTTGTAATGTAAAGTCTGCATTTAAAATAACAGCCAGTAAACATAAAGCACTACAGAAAGAAGGGTTCTTTACAATGAATTTAGGACTCATGGAACATTTTTGAAATTGTTGTAAGACTTTTCCTGTAAAAGCTTATATTTGAAAAGGAAAAAGTATTTTACTTTTTGTCTGTGTTGAAGAGGTTCAGGATTAGGAATACTTGCTTTTCAAATGTAGTCAGTGGTATGGAAAAGCAGGCATGAGGTACAGTGTAGCAAGTACTGAGATGTTCATTCTTCAACTGTTCTCCGTAAAAGTCCATACTAAGATCCATCATGGAAAGGCCTTTCTTTACATGGTAAGGCTCTAAAATGTATTTTACTTATTAAATGCACTTTCAAGAATGGTAGTAGCTTGCACACTGCTGTGTGGAGGTCAGATGGGTATGTGCTTAGCCTTGGTACTTATACCTGCACAGGTTAAAGTGTGTATATTCAAAGATTTGAACTCTCTGCTGTTCTTTCTGCCTGATCATTTGATCTAATGTGGGCACCATCTAGTGCAGCACTGGGTGGTTAGCACTTTTAAATCTCTGGGAAGGCACTTCCAGCTCAGATTTTTAAACATAAAGGGGGACTTTTAAAAGATGCATGATCATGGAGAAATCAGAGTATTTAACTCTGATTTATTTTTTCAAGTAAAAACGTGGCCTCCCAGTTAATCTTTTATAGCTTATAAAAATTTAGTTAGGCCCTGACACCCATGAAAAGCCACCAACTACTCTCGTGTTTCACTTAAGCCCTATCAGTTGCAAAGCTTTAGATGACAAATTTAAGGGCAAACCCCCGAAGTAGCTTTTATCAATAGTGACTGTAATTCAAAACTATGTAAAACAGTATTTGTCATACTGCACCCCTTTAAAATTGCAGTAATGATTATGATATATACAAACTATTATTCAAACACTATTCATGATGCTATAACACATCTACTTTATTCAAAATTTGAAAATGTTGAGAATATTTTGCTTTATTACTTGAAAAATAAGACTATATTTAAATCATAGTTTGTACATACTTGAAGGTCAGGAATGAAGGTTGAAAATTTGCACTAAATTTTGACATTTCCTGGTCTTACAGTGCTTAATAATGTGCCTTTAAGATTCTTTTAATATAGTTTCAAAATGGTATTTCTTTGCATGTTCAGGCAGTGTCATGAATATCTTAAAATTCTGTATTATATCTGAATACTCAAATTGAACAAATACTGGATTTTCTGCAATCTGGCTACAAGAGCTTTGTATTCTGCCAGCACTGTATTCTAGGAAATAATCTCCATCATAAGATAAAATAGAGCTAAGAAGAAGTAATGAAGTCTGTATCTTCATCTCTCTAATTAGTTTTTTCTTCTCAAAAAGCACTGGTGGAAAAGTAATTTCACTAGTATACTGAAGGAAAAATACAAGTGCTAGTGGTTATGCTCAAAAGGAGATGAACAAGAAATCTCAGAAAACAATAAATATTTGTGTGACTGACTGTTGCAGTTTTTGTAGTCCCATACTATGCAAGTCAGTCCAAGGCCATTGACTGATCGGTGTGCATTGCTGAAAGCAAAGTAACCGGGGAGGTGTTCTTGTGATATGACTGCATTTAAACCAGAGCAGGGCTGACAGCTGATGATAGTGGGGCAGCCAAAACAAAGTTCTTGAGGGCTAATAACCAGTCTTTCTTTTTTTGGTTAAGATTACCTTTCAGCCAGGTCAGTTTCTTAATCTATTTCACCAGGCAGCTGTATAGGAACCAGAGCTTTCACAACAAATTGACTCAGAGCAAAGGAGAAGGGATGGACTCTTGACAACAGCCCACACTGGGAGCCTCCTTGGTGATGAACGGCTGCAGATGAGAATCTAAATATTTGACAGGCTGATACAAAGTCAGAGGAGAAAGAAATGTGGCCTTCATCATCTATAATAAACAATCAAGCCATTCTTGTTATCCTTAAAATACTGTTACTGTTTTGCAGTATAGACCAACTAATCATGTGGATTGTGTCCAGAGATAGCATAAAAGCTGTATAAAATTATACAGATTTAAATATCAAGACTGCGTAAACAATCTGTTTTGTTTTCCTAAGGACTCATTCTCAGGTCAAGTAATTGTTGGAACTTCAGTATCCACTAATATTACATCCCTTGTAGTTTAGTTTTAGATTAAATAATTATTTTTCTGATATTTATGAGTTATTCATTAATATCAGCTACTGCACTTCAAAGGTCACCCTAAAGCTAATGCAGAGAACCTATTCTGTTCACTTTTATCAGCATATGTCTGTCACGAGCCCGGGAAAGCAGGGAAAGCATGTGAAGATCAACACTGCTCCACTCTGACCCCAGGAGCTAGCAGAGCATGTAGGTAGAGTGGTTTCGCTCTTGGGTAGCATGTGATTGCAACATCATGGCTTAGAAAGAGCATTGAAAGGTAAGGAGAATCATCCCTTCAAAAAAGTATAGAAAACAATAGTTGTCATTATATTTGCTAGAACAGAAAAACAGTGCAAGCAACGTAACACCATAAATCAACAAGAAACTTTTCAGATGCGTCTGAGTCCTTGATCAGAGCAAGCATACTACTACTACTACAAGCATACTTACTTCTATTAACCTTTAAAAAAATGAAATTAGATACAATCTATATTTCATACACTGAATGGGTGTTGTAGTCTGTGTAAAGGCTGTGTTACCTTACCTATGCTTTTTCAGAGTCTCAGTCTCTCTCTAGTGCTGAGAAGGAAATCTTCTCCATGTCTCCCTTCTGATCATGTCACATAGGATAAGAAAAGAAGCAGTGCCTTTGAATATGGAAACAAAAAAATGAGTTGGACTATTCAAAAAAGCACTAATGAGTCTTAGTTTCTTGGACATATTTCAGTCATTTGCAGGATTTTGTGAAATTTACATAAAATCCAGTTAAAATGAGTGAACAGTCAGACTATGTAATTCCTTGCTTCCAGTTTCCTCAGAAAAATGGGTTAAAATTTTGCAATTGTCTGCTTTAAGGCACAGGACTGAAGAATGCTTTGTAGGTACAGCATTAGTTTTGAGAAATTTGGTCTCTGCCAAGGAAGGCTAATTAGTAGATCCATTGTTTGTGCAGAAATTTATTTATCCTTCTTGCATTCACTTCCCCTTAGCTGTGACAGCCTGACTCTGTTATTCAACAACATGCCTGAGAATATTTATAAGTCCTTTTGCAGCCAATCTGTACAGCCCAAAATACTATTGCTAGCCCACTACTGCTTTCTCCAGCTACCAGAATTGTAGACTACTGGAGGTATGCATGGCACATTAGCCAATAATGAGATGAAAAAAAAAGTTACAGGTGATGAAAATACTGAAGCATTTTGTGGTGTGATTCCTGCTGTCAATAGGGTATTCACAGGTGTTTTGAACTGATGTGCCAAAGGCCTTTGGATGTTTGCTCTTGATCTCATCTTTCTGAGTGCTTACTACCTCGAACACCACCACCTATTTAGGTAGCAAATCACAGGAAATAGGTCTGGCTTGTGTGTTGTACAGTAACTACAGGTCTAAGAACAGTTTAATGCACGGAACTACACTTTAGGTAAGCACACAATCAACTCTTAAGTGCAGATCTTTCCAAAGGATGATTATTTCTATTTCTGCATGTCTCTGTGCTTCACAAGTTGCTTTATTGTGAAAGGCCCTGTGTATCTTCCCAGCAGCTAAGGCTGTGTTGATGGCTTCTCATCCAAATAATGAACTGGACTCCAATACTCCCATCTTGCCTGAATCATATCCTATAATTTTTTTTTCCATCTCCACATAACATGAATTGAAAAAATGCAGTTAGGAGTTGGAAAGTACTGTGGGCAGATTTTAGAGGCAAGATGATTTGTTGTTGTTCAGTAAATATGGAAGAATATGATTAAAACCAAAACAAAATAGAAGGCTAAACCAGAGTGATATTTAGGTTTCTTCCAAGCTGTCTGTCTGTTAAAACTCACACATTCATCACTGAAAATCTCTGTTGGGACTGATTTGGTTTTTAAGCAAACCCTCAGTAGTAAATCCCTCAACTCTTTGACCAGATTACAGTGATTAACCCATTCTTATCCAAAAATTGCCTTAGCATTCTTTACCTCCATGTACTTGATGTTCAGAGCTGGCATCCTGTACCTCTAAAAATACTGTCCCAGTGCAGCCTGGAAGTGAACACTGGGCTAAATCCTCAAGATCTAATGTTATGCTATGTGGATGTAAAAATACTCAGATTTGAACACTAGACAGAACGTTTCTAATCAAGCTGACTTTCAGAGAACTTTGCAGAATACAAAGTATATTTTATACTCCCTTCCTTCTCTTGCAATTTGTAATTGATTCAGCCTGCCAGCTTAAATTCCTGAGACTGTCTAAACCTCTGCTGACTCTATTCTGTTTCTAACTTTACATCTACCAACTTTATACTATTTTCTTTGTGCCTGTCCACCCAAAGTGGGACTTTAAAAAGCAGAGGTTGTCTGCTCCTAAAACCTCTCTAACGAGGGATCTGAAAAATTTCTGATGAAGAACAGAAGCTTGTCATCCTGTCATTGCTCTGGCATGTAAATACACTGAGGGTGATCAAGGGAATGGGGAGCTTGCTAACAGCAGCCTTCCCTTGGTTCTTACTGGAGGAGCAACACACTCACTGATCTGTCCGCATGGAGAGTGCAGGATACATTAAACTAACAAATGCAAGAGTTACTGTGAGTACAGTCAGGGAAAGTCCTCAGGACTGATTGTTCAAAAACGTGAGGAAAACTGACAGCAAAATGTTGATGATGGTTTCTGTCTGAATTTCTACACAGATGTTAATTGGTGAGACCTGCTGGTCATACACATCACCTAGGTGCAAAACTTTGGTATTTGAAGCCCACCCGATGTCTTCACACTGTTAGCCTATGATTAGCTATAGGTTGCTAATGTGGATTTAAAGTATTTGAGAACCCAAAGTTAACTTGCTACATGCAGGTTAACTCAAAGTTAGATTAGGAATTTGGCTGGGTTTTGGTGCAGTCAGAAACTGCTATTTTATTTTCTTTCCCCTTCCCTCCACCACTGCTGCCATCAGGGGATGGAGTGCTTTGTGCCTGTGCAGTAGCACAGGATGTTGTTACACTTGGCTGCTCAAGTTGCATAATGGTTACAGAAATCAAGTACAGAATTTGCCAATCTCTTGTTTGCCTGCAGACTCCTATTTTGCTGACCATAGAACTTCACAGTAAGTGTACTACCTTTGCCACAATGTACAGGTGGGCCTGAATGCCAGCTTGCTTCAGGCCTGGGATAATTTGTTCTGTATCAGCCTACATGGGGTATGGAAGGGGTTTAGAAGTTAGTAAGTCCAGAGGAAATGGGCAGGCTCAAGGAATTAGGTTGTGAATATAGCACTACTTGAATCACTCCATTTCAGCACTCTTTTATAACACTCATTTTCTTGTGAAGGAGTTTGAAAGAATTTAATCAACATGTATTTCTGGCCCTATTTAAAGAGCCAATGCACTTACTGTGTGATGAATGTTAAAACACTAATTCATTAATCACAAAGTGAATAAGCAGAAGAGGAAGCAAGAAATGCTTGTCAAAACATTTTTTCTCCAAGATTGACTTAGCGAAGACACAATTTATTCTTAAGTTATCCAAAACAATAAAAATAATTTTTTAAAATTACCTTCAAAACTCATCTTCTGTATCATTCCAGTGTATTACAGGCTTGGTAGCACAAGTTTCTACCTTATCAGACTGATATGGTAGCCTTGAAAGGGATAATAAAGGTGTTTGTTAAATCCGTCACCATCTAAATCAACTTAAGTTTCTTGTGACTCCTCTAAAAGTATGGCTCTGGGAAACTTTATGGTTAGGAAGAACAAGGGAATTCACAATATGAAAAGTATCATTAACTGATTCCAAAGGAATCACAGGCTGAATACCAATAAGTCGATTGACTTCTTTACACTGAGGTCATGGCTTACCCATGCCTGTTTTTTGATGGTAGGGTCATGTAAGTGGCTTCCACCTGCTCTTTTTTTCTATTCTCTCAGTGGTGTCAGTGCATGTACTTAAGAAGCCACAAGATGAAGTAATTGGGGAATACATCCAGGTTGAAAATACTGTTTTTTTTTTAAGGATAATTTGCAGCTTGGCTCATTCATTGACTCGTTCACCACACAGAGTAGTACCAGTGTAACCTGTGCCAGGTCAGAGGCAGGGGAAGAATCTCTCCAGATGCCAAAGGAAACTTGCATGCAATCTATGACCTCCCCCTGTGTCACTGGGGCAGCACATAGTGACTGCCTAGCACAAAGCAAGCTTTGCTTCTTTTAAAGTCCTAGAACAGTGCAAGGATCAGTGGGGTTTCTTTAAATGAAACACACTGACAGACACTGCTCGTCTGCTGCATTATGTGCCAGAGCACCTCTCCAAGCCTGCAACTCTATCTAAGAGGATTTTTTATAGCAGAAATCAACACAGAGTTCTGTACCCAGAACCAAATGTTTTCCTGAATACTAAGTGCTATACATGGCAGTTGTTCATGGCAGCTACATTTTTATGCATTTGCAGGCATAATATGGTAAGCATAATGTAAACATGCATCACTCTTTTGGCTCAGCATTCATTCATGACTGCTCTCATTGCAGTTGTAGAGCTGCAAAGCAGTGCCTGGTTTTCTCTTACAGACACCTCTAGAGTAATTTCCTTAGGAAGTAAGCTCACTCTCCCCCATGGAAGGACTTTCAGAAAATGGGGGAACTCCTTTCAGTGCCAGCCACTGAAGACTGGGCTGGAGTGCATGCTCTTTCATATTTATTTATTTAAAACACCGATATATTTCTCTGTAACAACTTGTTAGCTAATGAGTTCTTTTTAAACATGTCTCCTAAACAGCATACACAGTATTGTTTTACTAATAGTCTCCAATTAATAGGCACTATAAAAATATAAACAGCAGGAATGGAAAAATCATTAGAAGAGTGGCTTTTGGCTTCTTTCATTCAGGCAAAATAAATGGGTTATATTGCTGCTGTTATTACTGATACTAGACATAAAGCAGATTAAAACAGCATACGTTTTCAGTACTAAACTCTGACTTGAGATGTGCATGGATGCACTCTCAAAACAGAATAAATATATTGCTGTCAATTTGGGAAAATGGCAGCTCACTTGACAGCCCTTTCCCTGTACATCGCAAAAAACAAGGGACATCATGCCCCAGGGACTAGGCAAACAATGATCAGGGAGCTGCAGGAGAGGTGCAACTTAAGTTGTAAAGACCAGAATAGTCATTCCATTCCTCCAAATATTTTGGCTCCATCTATGCCATCTATTCAAATACTCTTTTTCCTCAAAGCAGGAGTAAACAGTGCTGTGCCTCCTAAAGAGCGTTTATTTACATAGTGATGGGTATCCACAGTTACCAGGCAAGGTGACTGTTTCATTCAGGCCAGCACCAGCACCTTAGCTACAGAGTCACTTACACACAAAGTGCACTGTTCAGTGTGTTTATTGTACCCGGGTAGCCTGGAAAGAAGTTATTAAGCACACAGGTGTCTTTCATGACAGCTTCAAGATCTCTGGGATACGTTAACGGGGTGGGGGAAAGCAAACCCTCCCCAGCCCACAGGATGCCACCTCAAAGACAGTAATGCTAGTAGGAAGTCTTGGAGAGATATCCCGAGCAGAGGCATACTAAACTCAGATGTGATTTAGTAACCATGTGGAGTTCAAAAGATTTGTCTCAAAGTAGCAAGTTCAAAGGAGTGACTCTAGGAGAATTTTACTCTTGAGTCTTAAAACAATAGTAGAACTAGTAAATTCAGAGCAATACAAATAATGCCTAATCAATCGTGTCATTCCTCTACCAAGACATATGTCTTACAAAATGCTTCCTAGCACCTCATCACAGAAAAAGCAAGGTGAAACACCTAGAAATGCTGCTTCCAGAAATCAAGTGTTGCTAACTGTTGATCAGCCCTGACCCAAAATCAGAGGTTAAGTCCTCAAATAAAAAAGGTCAAAAGAGAAGTTGTAATGCAATTTGCTGTCAGAAGAACACACAACTGGGGAAGAGCTCTCCTGTCACTACCTCATCCCACAGATAAACTGCTTGGCTACAAATGGCAGGGGTGATAGAAGAAAGGATAGAAGAAAGCTTCTGTAATTGAGCAGGAGCTATCTGCACTGGAGATTTTAAACTGATTCTGGGGCTTGAAAGCTTTAGCCTGACTCACATCTGATATTTTCTTGCCCAACAGGAATCAGTATCATTTCAGCCCTGAGTTTACTGTTTCCTGAATTTGCAAGAGATACATAATTTCATGGCTCCTAATGGAATAACAATGTGTAGGCAAAGCTGTGAACTTAGCGAAAGAGGGTGTGCATGCGTAACTGCAGCTTCAATAGAGAGACATTGGGTTTCCTCAGGCAGGCATTCTCAGCATACAAACCAGCTAGCAGCTATGTCCCTTCTAATCTGCACACACGTTTCAGTCAGGCTTTGTGTCTCCTGCTTTGAACGGGGCAAAATGGCAAAGACTACCTTCCTATTCCCTTTCTTTCTGCTTGTGCAAAACAGAGTAATGATATAATTTGTAAGCTTGCAGCTCTACAAGTCAGCAAGCTGTATAGGTCATGACCTCCTAGTAATTTGCTAGGTAAATATGTAATTTGCAAGTAGAGGAACACCTTATTAGCAGTGATTGCTTTATCCATGGAAGGATGTTTTCTGGAGAATAAAATCAATGTTATACGTACCATTTGAGATGTTTAAAAAGATCTTGAAATTTCAAAACTGAAAAAGGCCTGTGCTAAGGGAATGGCTCAGGCTTACGTTCCTGAAATGTACAAAGACCATATAATGAGTTCTATTTAACTACATTTTTGGTTAAAAATATTTTAACCTAAGTTAAGTTATTCAGCCACAGTCTAGCTTTGACACTGCAAACTGAACAAAATATAGATGGCATTTATGTAAGTATATGTATAAATGTGAGTATATATAAAAATAGTACTAAATAGTAAATACTGCTCTCAGAAAAACTCATTAGAAAAATGTTAAACTATAACTATTTGAATTTATAATATGACCCATAACTATCTTTTGAAGCCTAAACCTTGTGAACACATATGGTTTTAATTACTTAATTTATACATATTAATTAAATTAATTAATTATTTTTCACATTGCATTTTTCAAGATTCTGATTTATAGAAATCGGTTCCATTGCAGGCCTCTACAGACTTAAGCAGAATGAAAAAATATGGTAATATTTAAAAAAAATAAACTACAGTGAGGAAGTTACTTGTACAACAGCAGCATTTCAGTGTGAAACTGCCAACACATTTAGTGCTTAATGCCTATATTTAATTAAACCAGCCTGTGAGTATAACAGAGAATGCAACTTTATGTTTTGAAGATGGTCCAGTGTGCATTCCACATGGACAGTGTGTGTGGTCTTTTCATGGTCAGAAAACAATATTCTTCTCATGTCCCATGTTTTCTGTGGTAATCTTGGTTGGCTGTGTACTCCATCCAAATGCTGAACAGTCATTTGCTTGCAGATTCACAATGAAACCCTACAGTGTCCAGTGTAATAAATGCTCTACACTTGGTATTATACTGTAACTGACTGTGAAAGCTCTGTAGATGAGCTTCTCATACCCACCCTTGAACATCAGTGGTCTTATTTTGGTGTGGGGGAAAAGTAGAGTTAGGAATGATTTACATTTTCATATGTGTGCTCTAAATCCCATATTTGTGCTAAGGTAAAATGGTTTGCTTATTAACTCTTTTAGTCTAAAAACACTGTTACAAGAAAGAAAACAGAAACATTGTTGTGAAAACACTGGTTACAAGAAGAGCCTAAGGAGGGCTATCGGGAGGCTCTGCACTACCAAAGAAGGAATTGAAGAGTTTAAGATCTTTTTTTTCTTTTTCTTTTTTTTAAGCCAGGCAAGTACTTAAGAACTGGAGTACTTAAGAACCCCAAAGTCTAAAACCAGACCGAATAAGCTCTTAGAAGACTGACAACTCATAAGTAACACCAGTTTTATTATTGTTTTACTTATCCATTTGTTTCTTGAGATAAGTTAGGATCTTTGATGTTTCTGTATCATCAAGACTTTGTGATATCTTCAGATGATTTTCAAAGTTTCAGTGAAAGACACCTTGGTCGAGGGAGTCTCAATTTAACATTCTTCTCCCTTCACTGCCTGCCCTGTGCCTTCAACAGGGAACTTAGTTTTGTTAAAAAATATGAGAAAATGACAAGCAGAAGTAGCTTTTTACCGAGTATCGGACACAAATGGACAGCTATGTGGTTCTCATGCCATTAGGAGGCCTGTATCTCCATTGTACACTAGCTTGGCTAATATCCTGGTTTCAGCCATGGGTCCTTTACACAGAAGGAAAAGAGTGGAAGAATTGAAAGATATTTGAAGGTATAACTTTGGCCTTTCTGGACAGTCAAGACAGAGAGTGATAGCTGTGTGTTCATAACTCTGGAGAGTATTTCACCCCTGATTCATACAAGCTGTTCCCTTCAATGAAACAGGAAGAAGCCAGGACAATAGAGGTTTTTCAGAGTGAAGAAATGGGGAAGGACTTCCCATCACAAAGCAATAAACTGCTGTTATTATGAAAGAGGTTATGAAACAGTTTGTGGTTCTAAGATTAATTTTAGCTTAAGCTTCAACTTCAGAGTACTTGCCAGTCGCTGACTCTCAACTGCTCTTTCTCTCAGTCACAAAATGGGGGACAAGCGAAGAACAAAAACCACTTCTACAAACAGCTGTGCTCCTGCTTACCTATGTCATGATCTCACTGAATCTTAGAAGTCCAGTTTACAAAAGCTTCCAAGACTCCTTGCACTGATGGTGGACACTATAAATTCCAAATAATATAGCATTTTTCATAGTTAACTGTCAATTCCCAGTCCAACATGAAAACTGCATAGGGTGCAGCTCTTTCCACTTACTTTTGTGGCAGAGGGACATGTTAGTCGAGGTTATCAGTCATCTGAAGAAGCATTTACTGTGAAGACACAGGAAAATTGTAATGTGTATTTTTTTTTTTATTAGGCCTTTGGCTATAGTCCTAACTGTAGCTGTAGTGTGGGTGAATGTGGTACCAGTACACTTGTCTACTCTCACAAACAGAGATTAGAATTTTGCTGAAAGCTATTTTTGATCATGCCAAACCACCAATGCACTAAAATACATTTTTATAAATACAGGACAATTGCTATCTTGATATCTTATCCATTCTTAATAAATAGCAACAAAAATATTGTAGAGGTATAACCTAAACTGTTCTAGAGAGTTTTGGATATGACTGACTTCCCTCTGTCCCTAACTGTAATCTTGGTCTTGGCCCTTTTTAGTTCATCTGTCTTGTTAGAAACATTTTTTGGTGTAAATGGCAGATTTTGTATATCATGTCTTGGTAATGCTTTCCAACAGTTTTGGTATGCAAAGCAAGCTACCTTTATATGTTGCAACAGCCTGTTTCATCTTGTAACTGTTCCACTTCTTTTGCCCCCCTCCAGATTCTTTTTGATAGGGAAACAATAGAATAAGCTATTCTCCATAGGCAGCATTTTATTGCCAGAATGAAACAGTCTGAGGAATAACATGTTTGCTAGATAAATATGTTTGTGGCTACACAGGCCAAGGAAAAAACAGTATGAATGTGTGAGCTTCAATATCTCATTTACTAGCTGTTGACAAGGAAAATCTGTTTTATGGAAAGGTCATGTATAAACTAACAGATAATTTGATGTAAATGACTGTACTCTGAACCCAGATCCACAGGTTCAGAGAAGCAGGTAGGTGGTATGCAATAATAATGGTAGCAGAGAACTGCTCAGAGAAAGTTTAAAAAATCAGAAGAAATGACAGTTTTGTGCTTCTGTGCATTGTTGGCACGAGGTGAGGGAGCAGGCAATGACATTTCACAGGAATGCTTTCACAGACTGCTCAAAGGGAGAAACCCAATGGAGTCAATACCTGCAGATAACCAAATCCTCCTTACCTGCTGTTACATCTTACCTGGCATTAGGAGAGCCAGAGGGTAACAAGAAGGCTGTAATCTGCTGAATAAACATGGCAAGCTCTGCTACTTTCTGGGAGGTTCTAGGACACCTACTACTTTGCTGGACAACATCCTTGTGGCAGGGCAGATGTGATCCCCTAGTGTTCCTCAGGACCTACTCCTCCAAACCAGAAGAACCTCAGAAGTGAATTAGCCCAGCTCCTTGCCTTCTCCAGCAAGCAAGTACTGTGGGGTAGGAATGCACCCAGATCTAGCTAGAAGGCAAATCAGAGGTGTACTTCTGGGCGAGGGAGGCTGCCATGTACAGTGTGGATGTGCCTGTTCTACATAATGTACAGCCAATCTGCATTTCAAGTATGTATGATGGTTATTTTTGCATGGAAAACGAATAAAGATCCTCCTTACTACCTCCAATAGAAGAAACATCATATAAAAAAAGAGCCAGATCCTCACACACAGAAAAGATGACACTGTGGAAAGCTTTGCAGCTGAATTTTGGTTATCCCAGAAGTAATTCAAAATACACATTCTAATTGCAAAATCACAGCTGATTTGCATTGTCTACCTGGAATTCTCTACACTGCAACCTTTTTTTTTTTTCAGATGTTCATTGCCTATGTGTAATTAGGCAACGGTTTGGTAACTGAATTTGAACAGATGGCAAGTCATCCATCAGCGTAAGCATTAAGATCATCTCTAGGGGAAGGACCACCTTTTAAATCATTGTTTATATAATGCCCTGCACAATGGGAAACCAAATCCTCTTTGAATTCCTAGATGCCATCAAGACATGTCTGTAAGCATGTATATGTTTCACACACATTATTTGTGCATTATAGAAGGACTGAATGTCAACTAAGTAAAAGCCAGATTCCTTGTTCCTATTTACTTAGGGTGAGATTTTTAAAGAGTGCTGGGTCTCTTTCTGAAATTCTGTTCTAAAGGAATAATTTATTAGACTATGGATTTGTAAGATGAAGTTTTCTCGAAAAAGAGAGCTGGTTTTGTGCAATGTTGCCTATCTGCCTATAGCTATGTCTTGGGCAAGGGCAAGGTCACCAGTGCTGTTGTATGGCTTGCAGAAAGACCTTTAGGCAAGAACTGTGGATTTGTAAACTGACTATCATGAATCTCATCCTGAGGTGGAATGACATTCTCCGTAAATCCTTCAGATTATACCTGGGTGTGTCTGTGATGCCAGCACAACTTAATGTGGAGCTAAGAGAAAGGGAAAGCTGGTTCAGCACAGAGTCCCTCATTGTACTTTGCTGGCTGGCTGGATTTCTTTGGATCCAGGCTTTTGAGAAAGAGATATGTGATCTGATCCTAAGGGGCTACAGATTTAAGTTTCAAAGATGAATGATCTACACAATAAAGATCATGAAGACTTTTATCTTGGAAGTGGTGATTTTAATGGTAAGCCCTGAGGCAATACTACAGACAATAACAAACATGTAGCAAAATCTCTTTAACTATTCCAACTCTTAGGAATAAAAGGATAGATTTGTTTCTCTTTCTACTTGATATATATGTGTATATGCATGTGTTTATCTGTCTGCGTATGTGTGTATCCACACATGCATGGATACAATAAGGGAATGTCTACTTCAAATATATACAGCCCTTAAGCAAATAAAATCTTTTTTCCCTGGGGCAGTTTTCTAACTCCTATTGCAGTCCAGTGTCTGAGGTTACAACTGAAGGATGATGTGATAGCTGTCATAATGACTGGCATTTAACAAAGACTGTCTTCACCAGCCATTTCCCCCATGTTAAAATGAAACACATTATGTCAGGGGCCACCCTGGTTTTATTGAACTCAAAACCACTACAGGGACTGAAAGTGACTCTGAAGCTGTGAGCATAAACCTTCTTTGTTGTGTATGTGTGTTAGCATGTCATCTTTTGGGATAACCATCCAAATGTGGTGCCTATGGAGATGTGGCTGATTCAATACATGTGCTCCCGGGTGGTCAGCCTGTAATTTAAAGATTCACTGGCCTCATGGAGATAGCCACAAACAGAACAGTAACCATAATTACAAGAGGCTGTTCCACTAACCCATGGTTAACAAATGTTAGTTAAAAGATAAATAAGCCTTACGCAAGAATTTCCTGGAGGTGTATGAGTCTTGTGTTCTCATTTGTTCTGGTTTCTCTCTTCTTTAGAGGAGGGATACAAGAAAATGAAAAAAGGTTTTGTAATCTGATTTTGTTTCAACTGTTAGAAATCACAGGAAGTCTTTGAAGTTAAATTGTCTTTAAAAAAAAAAAACAACAACACCCAACCATTATTTTTTATTTATGATACTGAGAAACAGTGTAATTCTTTTCCAGGCTGTTTCTCCTAACAATTCTGTTGTTCATTCTATTGTTTATCTTGTTTCTAATCTCCAGTGTTTACAGAAGGGAACAGGAGGCTTTTAGAATTTAGCACCAATAAACAAAAAAGTCTGAATAACTGATTTTTCTTTGTAAAAAAAAAAATAGGTGTATTTGCTGTATTTTTAGTACACTTTATTCATTTTTGCCACTTTTTCTGCAGAGTAACATACTGTTTTAGTAGTTCTGAACTATAATAGTTCTTCAAGATATAATTGCATCCATTTTCTTTTAAGTGACAAACTGTTGTCCAGTGTTAGTGGAACTAAAGCAGGCCTGATTACACAGAAATAAAGGAATATAGGAATTGTATTACTATCACAGCAGGGTAGTCACATAACTCTGCTGTAACCTACTTACTGGTTAAAGTCTCTACATAGCTCCTAACTGGATAGTGGTTGCTTTCAGAATTCAAGAACAAAGATTTATTCCTTTATTTTTTTACACTGTTTAATGTAACTTTGGATGTTCTCATTATCCATACAAATGTTTAATCCTTTCTTGAATCCTGCTAAGCTCTTGGCCTCACACACAATTGGTATTCTGCCATATCCAAACATTGTTCATACCACCAAGGAACTATGCAGTTGGGCAGGAGGGATAGAAAGGGATAGAGAAGCAAAGATTTTGCCCCTAAAAAGCATCTAAAAGCAAATAAAGGGGTGTAATTTACTGAAACTAGTCAGTTGTTTAGGTCTTCCCTCTTAAACTTATAAACATTTAAGAATGTTGATATAAACTGTATACGCTAAAGATAAGTCTAGCCAATATGCTCTGTTTATTCTTAACACAGGGAGATTCTTTGTTCATAGAAGTCTATAGGAAAAGGTCATATCTTACTAGATGAGATGCTTCAGGTGGAAAAGCAGACAAAACCTTAAGATCCAGCATTTCTCCAACAAATCTGAGAAGAAGCAGGAGAGTCTAGCGTAAATACTAGTTAGGTGTAATTGCTTTTAGTTGACTGTGTTAATGCTGCTTGATTAGGACACTTGAACAAGAAAGGCTCATCAAACAAGATGTTTGTGCCAGGCACAGACACAATATAAGGCAGTAGAAAGAAATGGTGGAATGGAGGGGGAAAGGCACTAATGCTTGTGCAATGGGGAAAGAAAAGTAGGAAGATTGTATTAGGCTGGTATTTCTGTTACTAACCATTAGTTACATTCATGGCCAGAAGCTCCACAGCTGCAGGAATGCTGAGTTAGCCATAAGAATACAGTTCAGCTCTGTGGAAATATCATGAATCAGTGCCTCTACTGAATAGATATAATTTTCCAGTGAAACTGTAAGCTTTTTACATCTTCTTTGAGAGACTGGAGTGGAATGATAACTATCAAAAATATTCTTTTATCGGTACGTGGTTGTTTCCATTCACGGTTATTAAACTTTTTTGAAGGACATTTACTTCATCCACTTACTTTCAATCAGGTCACTCAATGTGCTGGAAGAAATAGGTAATATATTTGGACTGAATAGGTCTGGGATCCATGTAGAATGGGATATATGTGCACATTTTATTCGGGTGGTAGGGTCAGAAATGTGATCTATGGGAAGATTATCTTTAGGTTGTGGTACCAAATATTCAGCATGTTTTTCTTAAAACAAATCCAGTGGCATTTGAGACTTTAGCTGCATGCTGTGGATTTCAGAGACACTTGTTTGATTTCTGGGAGTGCATACATTGGCCAGTGTGTTTTATGAGTACTGGTCTGTTCCTCTTACCTTACTGCCTAGCTTTCTCTTGTAGAAGAGGGAGGTCAAGAGCACCTTTACCTTTGCGGTGAAAAGATTCTTTGAGACTAGGCAAAAAACAAAAAAAACCCAAATGGTAGCAAATCACCACTGAGACAGTAGAGATGGGATCTAACATTCATGAAGGAAATATTCTCTCAGCTCTTTGTTGAAATACCAGTAAGTTAAATGATCATACATAAGTGACAGTCTGCACTTGGAGCTTACAGAGGTCTTGTTGCCATAATTTAAATCTGTCTAAAACCAGTGCCTATATGAATAGTTTCATTATTTCTCATATGACTGTATGGACAAAAATGGACAAAACCCAGTTCTGTTTTAAAAATCACAGTGACAACAGTTTTAAGCACAAAATTGAATAAGTATAATAAACATGTCAGAAGTGTATGAACTAGTTAAGTGGCTAATCTTTATTACAGATTTTAAAATCTTTCTCAGTCAATCTCTCTTTGATCATATGAGTGAGTTAGTTGCAAGCAAATACTTGAACATGCTGTGTGTTTTCACGAGTTAACCTGGGCCTTCACTGAAAGACTAGCTGGTTAGTTAGGGTTTTTTTAAACCATTTGCAGTGATACAACTGGGTTTGATCTGCAACTGACAAGTTGCATCATCCTCAGACTGTTCAGTACACACATGCCTCTTCGAAATCTCTGCTTGAGCACAGGAGTCACACAAGACTTGCGTCATTCAGCTCTGCAGAAAGACAGTTCACCCTAACCGGTCCCCCTCAGTCTTTTCCAGTGAGGTTGGAAAGCTGAGGGGTTTATTGTTTTAATTTGGGTTTTGAAAAGCTATGGCCACCAAAAGAGCCACTAGTTTCAATGAATCTCCCTGGTAAGTATGGATGCTTCTTTGTTACATTGCTATTTGGGTACTATTTTTCCTATGGGAACATAATCTATTCCACTGGAATGGGTTTGGCCAGGGAAGCTGTGAATGCTCCATGCCTGCCGGTACTCAAGGCCAGGTTGGAGAGAGCCTTGGGTGACATGGATTAGTGTGAGGTGTCCCTGCCCATGGCAGAGTGGTTGGAACTTACGATCTTAAGGTCCTTTCCAAGCGTAACTATTCTATGATTCTAAGATGAGAGCTCTTGGTGAACTGGTACCAGGGATTGTTTCACCTTAAAGTGAATTACTCAGGGAATTACAGAGCAGTCAGTCTCACCTCTGTGCCTAGCAAAATCTTGGAGCAGATTCTCGTGGAAGAAATACTAAAACACATGAAAATCAACAAGGTGCTTGGTGACAGCCAACATGGCTTCACTAAGGGGAAATCCTGCCTGACCAATTTGGTTGGCTTCTATGATGGGGCTACAGAACTGACGGACAGCGGTAGAGCAGTTAATGTCATCTACCCGGATTTGTGCAAAGCGTTCAACACTGTCCCACACGACATCCTTGTCTCTAAATTGGAGAGACGTCAATTTGATGAATGGACCACTCAGTGGATAAAGAACTGGCTGGAGAGCCGCACACAAAGAGTTGTGGTCAATGGCTCAATGTCCAGCTGGAGACCAGTAATGAGTGGTGTCCCTCAGGGATCAGTGTTGGGACCGGTCTTGTTCAACATCTTTGTCACTGACATGGACAGTGGGATTGAGTGTGCCCTCAGCAAGTTTGACAATGACACCAAGCTGTGTGGTTCGGTTGATACGCTGGAGGGAAGGAATGCCATCCAGAGGGACCTTGACATGCTTGTGAGGTGGGCTGATGCCAACCTCGTGAAGTTTAACCATGCCACGTGCAAGGTCCTGCACCTGGGTCGGAGCAATCCCAGGCACAGGTACAGGCTGGGCAGAGAAGAGATTCAGAGCAGCCCTGTGGAGAAGGACTTGGGGGTGCTGGTCGATGAGAAAATAAACATGAGCCAGCTTCAGTGTGCGCTTGCAGCCCAGAAAGCCAACCGTATCCTGGGCTGCATCAAAAGGAACGTGACCAGCAGGTCGAAGGAGGTGATCCTGCCCCCCTACTCTGCCCTTGTGAGACCTCACTTGGAGTATTGTGTGCAGTTCTGGTGTCCTCAACATAAAAAGGACATGGAACTGTTGGAACAAGTCCAGAGGAGGGCCACGAGGATGATCAGAGGACTGGAGCACCTCCCGTACGAAGACAGTCAGCAAGTTGGGGCTGTTCAGCCTGGAGAAGAGAATGCTGCATGGAGACCTCATAGCAGCCTTCCAGTATCTGAAGGGGGCCTACAGGGATGCTGGGGATGGACTCTTCATTAGGGACTGTAGTGGTAGGACAAGGGGTAATGGGTTAAAACTTAAACAGGGGAAGTTTAGATTGGATGTAAGGAAGTTCATTCCTGTTAGGGTGGTGAGGCACTGGAATGGGTTGCCCAGGGAGGTTGTGAATGCTCCATCCCTGGCGGTGTTCAAGGCCAGGTTGGCCAGAGCCTTGGGTGACATGGTTTAGTGTGAGGTGTCCCTGCCCATGGCAGGGGGGTTGGAACTTGATGATCTTAAGTTTCTTTCCAACCCTAATTATTCTATGATTCTATCATCATCGTCATTATTATTGAATATCCAAAATGGTTTTGTGGTTTGTTCATTTTTAGCAACTATTTTCATGTTCCACAGACACCTTTGTGTTTTTTTTTATTTTTATTTTTAAAGGAATATAATTCTGCATTATCCTTGAGTTAGAATTTTGTGAGGAAAAGCTGAAGAATATCCCCCCATTCTGTTATCTATTCAACACTTGCCCCTGCCTAAGAAACAAGCCCCATGGCTTCTATGAGACTAGAGGAGGCATGTTTGGTTTGTTGGGTTTTTTTACAGACCATAGCAAAAGTGAGAGAATATTGAGTATTATGTACAGAATAATGGAAAGCATGGTCTAGGCTTTTGCAATTTCCAGCCCTATCACAGTTTAAAACTAGCTTATTTTTTTAATCTGTAATTATACCTACAATAAAATAAATAAGACAACTGAGATTATGGAGATTAAAGGCACAATAACTATTTGGCCTTTCTTTAACAGTTAATTAGCATTTTTAACTATAAGAAAAACACTTTTTTTCTACTGTGTTTATTTCATTAGAAAGAGGATACATGTGTCAGGACACTAAACACAAGCTGAATGTGTATCAATATTTTCTGATGCTGTCCAAAAGTGACAGCAAAGCTAAACAACAGTAATCAAAGTTTACATAATTTTTCAGTGACAGCAGGTAAAATCAATGCTAGTTGATCCAGTTTTGTGTATTTACTTAGCATCTTCATTATCCTAGAAAGCTAAACATGAATGAAGCAGCATTTAAACAGAGGAATAAAAAGCTGTATATTTTAGACCCCTTATTACTAGTAGCTATGCTAGTTTCTACTAAGGATATTGCTACTAGTCTTTATTAGTTTTAACTGGAATCAGACACAAGCTTTTCCTCATGTTGTAGGAAACAGTCACACATCAGTAGGGGGAGGAACAACACCTGACCAGCTGTTGGGGCATGCATCCTGCTTTGTTAGACATCTACTTGTAAAACCAGTGTGGGAAGGCTGGACAAAGTTCTCTACACGCTCCCTAAAAGTGAGACAGAGTAGTGAAAAGTGTGCAATATTGCCTTCCAAAAAATGCTTGGTTTTCACGCCATTAGAAGACAGCAATTGTGGTCCGCGGTAATGTCACTATGACATACAGTGGAGGTTTCCATCTTTTTAAGGGTGTTGCTAAAATAACTTCTTGACATGAGTGTCCAAATGGATGTTAGACCTACTACTGCTGAGTTCAAAAAAACTGCTTGCACTGTTCAGGTGTTTACCTTGTCCTTGTCTTTTGCCATAGCTATAAGACCCTTCTGAAGAGACCATGAGCATGTATTCAGATCTGACCCAGTTCTGTGGCCAGCCTGAATTTTTTCATATGTTCATGAGGAGCAAAAGCAGACTGGATATTATGCCTTTCTATTTTGACTTTCCACTGGGCAAGAGTGGTGGAACTGTCTGGTTAGCCACTGTAGCTTACCAGTCAGCTCCAGCTTTGATTTATCTATCCCAAAGGGTTTTTTACTCACTATAAAAATGTTAACATAATTCTTCTGTGTGCAGACTGGTTTTAATTGTGACTGAAGGTTTACCTGTTGAGTGTACTGGTTTCTTTAGTCAGGTTAACCATGTTGAAAGCATACTTAATAAATTAGGAGAAAAATGGTAGGCAATGGCTTGTAGGAAAGTGAAAGAGAAAGTCTGGTGAGATGAACCGTATTAACTGTAATATCATCAATAGTAATTTAATTTTTTAAGTCTTGTTGTCATTCTTTTATATTATGTCTTTAAATTTCAGAGTGGTTCTTTTTTTATAGCACAGCCTTAGTATTTAGGTAGGTAATGGGATTTATGATTTTGTTTACATCAGTTGCCATGGAGATCTGCCATAAAAGATCAGTTGCCTGGCAACTGGATATTGTGGAGCTGCAATGGAGGGAGGAATTTTTTGTCTCTCTGAAGGGAGGGTTTAAGGAATAATGAAAACTTCTGCTTATAATTCTCATGAATGCTTTATTTTCAACGTCAACCAAATGTTTTTTTTTTTTTTTTTCAGTAAAGACTCATGCACTTTTCTTCAAAAGATGCACTGTAAAATGTTTCTCAAAGATTATCCTGTCTCAGAGAGGACAACCAGTTTAAGAAGTTTTTATTCTCTCCATGCTGTTGTAAAGTAAGGTTTAGAGTAACTGCGAGGCAATCACAATTAATCAGTCTCTTATTTTCCTGCCCATTTGGCATTCATTAACAAATGAGTTACTGTATATTCAAAGCTATCTCTGATCCCAGAAACTACAGTAATTTTTCTTCACTGAATTCATATTTGGAGTTTTGGTCACTGTAGCTTTATCTCTCATTTCATTATATCCTCTCTTATTTCTCCAACATGTAACTTCCAGTGTAATTAAAAACTGAGAAACTGGGATCTTATTACTCCAATATATAGGTAAACTTAAGAAAGAAAACCATGCTAAAATACAGTTTTGCAAGATTGACTTGTAGTTTAATATGTTTCATATATACTTGAATGTATATGGGATGAGACTGTCTCACTTTATATAAAATGTGTACTGTCTACATGCTATTTAATTATTAAATCAACTTTGGGTGAGGTAATTGGTTTGTGCAGATATACTCTGAAACTCGGGTTTTGGAGTCTTTTGAAATAGCTATCTCCCTAGCATCTTCTATGGCATGTTGTATCTATTTTTAAACGAACTTCTTTCTTGAAATGGTCTTCTCCTTATTGTTAGATTTAATGTTTTCTTTTTAATATTACTTTTTCTGAGCTGAATCAGTATTTGATTATAGATTAAATTAATGTGTTTGAACTCTGAATTCCAGTGAAGTACTATGGATAAATCTATGATGTCTTTGTGACACTGTGTATAACAAAGATCCACCTAATCTCTTGGATGAATGGTGAAGCCTGACTCCTGTACGCATTGTGAAATATCAGACTTCTTGGGGTTGAACAGATCTGGTCCATGCACTATCCTAGTGGAAGCACATAGAGATAGACTCTTCTGCCATGAATCCTGCTCCAGCTCGTGGCTCATGTGCACTCCACAATCACTTCAGAACATTTTACACAAATATTACTCAAAGATATCTCTTCAGTCTTTTCTTTGTATCTAGTCCATAGATGTACTGCTTCTTGCTTCTCCTAGTGGTTCTCACAAGTCTAAGAGCCTGGAGGAAAACTGCTGGGCCTCACGAATTTATGGAGTCACCAAGATGGACAGTGCTTCAGATCATGACCAACCAGGCTGCCATAGGTATTTTGGTAGGGTTTCTTAAGAGTGGAAAGCTCTGGAAGTAGTAAAGCACTTTCGAGCATAAGCAATGACATTGTATTGTCAGCTGAGAGACACAGAAATGGTGGATAACTGTAACAGCATCTTGGCATCAATTTTAATTCTTGGCTAAATGAACATAGCATGCTCTGTCATGTAAACATTATAGAAGAAAGGTGCTGGTACAGACAATTACTGAGAAGATGGGAAATTACATATATGACTGTACATTTTACATTGTTTGAAAGTACTTTGAGCTTTTCATACATGGAAGTTTCTATGCAGGGGATCTAAAGAGAAGGGGAAAGAAAATAACACCCTGATTTCTGTAGTGCTGCTTCGGATCAGTACAGAGGCATCAAAAAATGTGGCTTTTATCAAGCACTGACAGATGTGCTTGATAAAAGCACAGATGTGGAACTTAGAACAATTACAAAAATGCTACTAATTTTCTGGTTTGGTATAAATCTTATATTTAATGCCTCGGTACCATTTACACAGCATGGAAGTCTTGGACTTTAAAAAATATACTTCATCCTGGGCATTATTCTTGAAAATCAGCATAGCGTTAGCACTGTGGCAGGAGTGTGGTTAAATTCTCTTAGTTTTCTGGAACAGAAAGACTGTTCTGGTACAAATATGCACATCTACCAAGTAGCAGAAATGTCTGATATGTGTTGTAGACAAACATCCACTCCATGAGGTCTGTAAGCACTGGGGTCTCCTTAAGAAGACTTCACAAGGACAAGCCGTATTTTCTTAAACTTATATTTCGATAGATTTCTCTTATGGAAGGAGCAGGTAAACATCGCTCCGCAGTGATACCTCATAATGAACCGGGGTTTTGTGAATTTAAGGATAACAAAAACAGTCATTAGGCTAATTCCAAGTCTTGGAAAGCTAATTTGGTACTGCTGTAGCTGCAAGAGATGCCTGAATCATGGAACGCAGCTCTACAGGTCAGTGGCCACTGTTCCTAAAAGAGTGTTCAATGAACTTCATCCTTCCCATCTTTCTCATCCTAAGAGCAGTCATAGAATCATAGAACAGTTAGGGTTGGAAAGGACCTTAAGATCATCTAGTTCCAACCCCCCTGCCACGGGCAGGGACACCTCACACTAAACCATATCACCCAAGGCTCTGTCCAACCTGGCCTTGAACACTGCCAGGGATGGAGCATTCACAACTCCCCTGGGAAACTCATTCCAGTGCCTCACCGCCCTAACAGGAAAGAATTTCCTCCTTATATCCAATCTAAACTTCCCCTGTTTAAGTTTTAACCCATTACCCCTTGCCCTATCACTACAGTCCCTAATGAAGAGTCCATCCCCAGCATCCTTGTAGGCCCCCTTCAGATACTGGAAGGCTGCTATGAGGTCTCCATGCAGCCTTCTCTTCCCGAGGCTGAACAGCCTCAACTTTCTCAGACTGTCTTCATATGGGAGGTGCTCCAGTAACCTGGTCATCCTCGTGGCTCTCCTCTGGGCTTGTTCCAACAGATCCATGTCCTTTTTATGTTGAGGACACCAGAACTGCACACAGTACTCCAAGTGAGGTCTCACAAGAGACTTTCTTGGTCTTCCCTCAGCTCTGCTTCTTCCATCTCCAGCCTTTGGCAGAAGGATGTTTATCTTTCACTATTGGTTTCAACAGTGCATTTTGCCTGCATGACTGTATCTTTACCCAAGATGCGCTTGCAGTATCCTTGGTAAGATGCACAATTCATAGAGTCATAGCATGATTTGGGTTGGGAGGGACCTGAAAGATCAGTAGCAACGGAATCATTCCAAATTCCAGAGTATGAGTTGCTCCTGTGACGTAGGAGACCATAATTGCCTTTACTATTTTCCACTAATTAGATTATTCTTATTGTTTATTTTGCTGAAAATGTGACTTGACTTTGGCTAAAGATTGGTGACATTTTGTCAGAATTCAGTACTCTTTGAAGTTGCTGGAAAGATGCTTTCTCTAAGTTGGATTTGGACTGGTCTTCTTACATGATATTGCTACTCTCGTAGTATTAAAACCCCAAGTATTTCTTTATAAGATTGAAAAGGAATGATTGAGCCATTTTTTCGAATTTATTCTTTTTTTCATGGCCATTGCATATTTTCCCGTAATTAAATTCTGAAAGTGTCATGTTTTATTAAGTGAAGAAAACAAAAATTGGGTACTGTAAAACTGTTGACAACAGTGCATTTATTCAACACATACACATAGACACACACTGTCTTCTAGTCACTTGGAGCATCCATCTGGGTAATCTAAAATGGACATCCAAAGCGACAACTTTTCATAAACCAACCCTGAATTAAATTATTTTTCCTTTGAGCTTATTGATTAATTTTGTAAATTTTGTCTACTTTTATAAGGAATAAGAATATTAAGAGGGAAAAACTTGCTTCTTAGCAAAGAATGCTTCCAGAATTATGGCGGATTAAATTCTGCATATATTTACCAAGAGAAAACAAAAACAAATGTTGAAATGATTCCATACTTTGTAAAGGCAAACCAAATATGTTTAGGCTCTGCCAGGCATCTGTTGTGATAAGTCTTATTGCTGTTTCACAAGAATTAAAGTAATAGAATTACGTATTTCAATTCCTCTAATCTCTGCCGACATGTTACTTCTGTCAAGTTTGAAGCCTGATGCATTCCTGACCTTCCCAGCAGCTTTTTCTTATTCCTCTTGGTGGTCTCTATCAACCTTTCATTGAAAGTGTAACTGCTATCACAATAGGTGAATAAAGTCCAGCTATGGTCAGCTTCACAGCATCTTTTCTCTTTCAACACCTTTTTCTGTGCCACACAAAACTCTAGTGCGCTTCATAATTTTAAAGTACCTATTTTATCCAAAAGCAGCTCATTAGTCTATGGTGACTTACTGAAGCATTTATAGTTTCACTGTCTCAGCTGGCAGAACTATTTTGAGGAAGTGGCTCTCTAAAAAGTAACTGTTGCCAGACATTTTGGCAGCGTAAGGTTATGTTACTCTTGCCTTGGTGTAGAAATTCACATAGCTTCTCTGGGTTCAGAATTGCGGAGTCCTGTTTCCCTATCACTTGTTTAATATCATTTGGCTTCTATGATTACAATATTTCTTTAAAATGAGCAAAAAGGTGGCTGTGTGCTTCCCTTCTGAAATTAAGAAGGGTAGAAGACCCTTCTTAATTTCACAGACCTGCTTCTAATAAGTACTTCAGGAAATAGTTATTTGCTTTTCTAAGAAGACCTTTCCTTCTTGCATTCTGCTCCACTTAGTGCTGTAGCATCAATACAGCTAGGTTTTTACTTCTATTCCCTTTTTTTTTTTTTTTTTTTTTTTGTCTTGCACTAGAGATACATTTGCTAAGCTATCCTGCACTGAATTCAGGCAGCACTGGGACCTGTTTTGTGGGTAGAGTGTTTGTTACCAGTGATTACTTTTAAGTGCAGAGAGAAAGGAGCTGAAAAATAGGTTTAAATTGGTCTGTAGACAGAATCTACTAATGCGATCCTAGCTTAAAATGTATATTGATATAGATCCAACATAAACACTGGTCACTAATCACCTGTGAAAAAAGATATCTTCTATGAGAATTAAATGATGTCTGGCTTTTTTCGTTATTACTTAACACATTTTCTTCTTCCCTTAAAGATCTTTCCTTTACACACGTGCACACACACAAATATATATATAATGTCCCCCTTGTTATGAATTAATTAGGTCAAATATTGAAAGAGATTTTAGACTGAAAGATAACATTTTACCTTTTTTTTTTTTTTTCCCTTTCTTTTCTCAAGGAAAGGACAGTTACAGCATATCCTTTTGTGTTTACCATGCTTCAGAAGCAGACTGACCAAGGGAGGGTTTAGTGTATTGTAAATCAGATATTTATAAGTCAATTTGCCAGAGAGAACAAACTGCAGGGGCCCTTCTTCCTCTAGGACTTCAACTAAATACCCTTTCCAATACCCACAGATTTCTTTCTTGATTTAATTTTTAGACCTTCTTTGTAACTTCTATTGTTCAGTTTTTCTGAGTGTGGCCGAAAAAGGATTTGATCTGTTTTGGTTATGATGTAAAACCTTATCAAACATCAAATTGCACTACTTACAGGTCTTCTTAAAGTATGACGAACTTATGTGTATAAACTTAACAAACAAATCCCACCTGGAATATTTTTGCTGCTGGCAATTTCTTGCCCCTTTTCTAACTGTTTACAGTTAAGAATCAGTGTTTAAGCATGGTGACAGAACAACACTCTCAATCTTAATGTATAGAAATGCACCAATCCATACTGTTTCTACATGGCATTTTTAATTTTCACTGTGTTGAAGGTTCGTGCTTAATACCACCTCAGTTAAGCAGTGTTTGTTCCTTTTATTTCTGAAGACCTAACACTGAACTCTTTGGTGCCCCTGAAACACTTAATGATACCACTAATGATGACAACAGAGGAAATATCAAATACTAAAATGGGGCTCTGGCAAATATATCAAAGCAGGACATCTTAAAAAATTCACAATGTTTGGTTTGAGACTATATATGCTGGTGATTTTTCAGCCTACACTTGTGAAGGAGAGAGCTGTCCAAGATGTTGTATGCTTGAAAAAGACAGTATTCTGCTAAATAAATATATTCATTTGCTGTTAACAATGACTATCCCAGATTTTCTCTGCTGAGTAAAGGATCTGATGGAGAATAGTGAGGGTGAAAATACCACAAGCTGGCTGAAATTCCTACTTCTTTTGCATGGATCACTCTGCAATTACACATAAATTCACCTGTGCCAGTTCAGAATCCACCAGCTCAAAATCCACCTCAGTCTCAGGCCACACGAGGTCTCCTGGAAATCCTTAAGGACTGATTTGAAGAGAATGGAGCACAGCTTATTTTCACAGTAGATTCTGAATTTCCTGGCACTTAACTATACTCTTTCACTGGGGGATCTAACATCATTACCGATCAGTGGTTTTGGTAGCAAGACAGCAGAATTTAACCTGCCAGCATTTAATGGCATAGCCTCACACAAATTTCTAATCCAACAAGTTAAGTAAATATGCTAAGAGTAGAATACATGCACTGTGAGAAACAAAAATGTGTACTTGTTCTTAGAAGAGGAGTAATGGTGGATTTGTGGGTACCAAGTCCAACAGGGTCCAGTTGATCTCAGGTGCTGCTTTCTGTGAGCTACTTCTGGGGTCTAAATGGAGACAACAACAAGGACTCATCAAGATGCTGCAAGCATTTTGAGAGGGTAGGCAGCCAGAAAGAAAGGAAATTCAGGGGCAAGTGAGTGAAATGAAATTAGAGACAAAGACGAGCCAAAGTAAAGGAAAGAGGAAAAACATCCTAACAGTGCAATCAGCTTCGGTATAGAGTGGTATATCTCCAGGAAACAAGTGAGAGACCCACTAGCTAAAACTAGGAGTCATGGTTTATTAATGAAAGTACTGTATGGGATAATACTGAATAGGCATAGCAAACATGTCCATGGTGATTGCCTTCTTTATGGCTATCATTCTGTGCCCACGGCTATTTGCACTGTTAACTACAGAGGGAGGTATGAGGGGGAACTTTGCACCCTGCACAGAGCCAAGAAATTTCAAGCTGAAGCTAAAAAAGTATGTATTTCAGAAAAAAAAGAGACATGTTCCCCTCCTTGTCTATTCCAGTTCACTTGCCAACACACATTCAGCCAAACCCAGGACATTCTGATAATCTAAGAGCAGCAAAAACTACGAAGACAAAACTGTTCTTTTCCTTAATAGTCTTAACTTCCAGGAAGCTAAAGTTGCTACTGAAAAAAGTTACAAAGCTGCAGTTAGAAAGGGAGGGAAGGGCCACGAATGACTGTGGAGGAATGGGAAGGGAAAGGAAGGTAAGGGGAGGGGAACGGAAGGGAAGGGTGTCCTGGATTCAGCAGTAACGGTCATTTTTCTCCTTCTTAGTAGCTGGTGCAGTGCTGTGGTTTTGACTTTCAGCCTGGGAACGGTAGTGATAACACCGATGTTTTTAGCTACTGCTCAGTGATGTTTGCTCTGACCAAGGACTTTGTGAGCCTCATGCTCTGCTGGAGGAGGGGAAGCTGGGAGGAAGCAGAGACAGGACACCTGATCCAAACTGACCAAAGAGGTATTCCATACCACAGCACGTCATGCCCGCTATATAAACTGTGGGCAGTTACCCGGAAGGGTTAGATCATTGCTCGGGTTGGGATGGGTATCAGCTGGTGATGAGGTGTTGTATTCTTTTCCCTTGTTATTTCCCTTATCATTATTATTATTGGTGGCAGCAGTAGTGGTTTTGTGTTATACCTTAGTTACTAAACTGTTCTTATCTCAACCCGTGGGAGTTGCATTCTTTCGATTCTCCTCCCCATGCCTCCGGGAGTGGGGGGAAGAAGAAGGGTGGGGAATGAGCAAGCGGCTGCGTGGCTCTGGGTTGCTGGCTGGGCTTAAACTATGACAGCAAGGGAAGGCAAGGCAATGGAAGGCAAGGCAAGGGAAGGCAAGGGAACAAAAAAAAAAAAAAAACCAACAAAAAACCCACACGAAGAAAAAGGAAAAAACCCACAAAAAAAAAGAGAACCCCCACCCTAAAACCTCATTCCCCCTGTTGGATAACAAATTCAATTATGGCTTCAGTCACAGTGGCTGGGAGATGGATTTTCTTTTGTTTCTTCTGTTCTCTAGAGAATTGAACTTTTCTCAGCGTCAGGATCTAAATATCAGTGTGTCACTACTGCACTCTGCTTTTCTCAGAAAGATGACTGGGGTTTGTTTCCAAAGCACATTGAAAGGGTACCCACCAACCACATATGTAAAAATTTATTACAGAGTAATTTCCTACCCAGCCCTTATTCTTTGCCCCCTCCTATGAGTCATCCTTCCAGAGAGCTGCCTTTGATGGGGGGCTGTGGCTGGAGGATATCTAAGTCTCATCGGCATGGGTATGCTATCAAAAAAGAATGTTGGTTCACTTTTCTTCTTCATGCCTAACTAGCCAGAGAACAAATATTCAAAGACACCAAATAAGAGCTGTTTTTATGAGAAATCTGAGAACAGTTTTGTCATTTGCTTTTCTTGTGGAGAAATACTTAGTTTCAATGAGACTTTCTGCCTCCCCCCTTTTTCTTGGAAGGAGTATAAGACAAAAAAATGAATTGCCAATACTGTGAAATGTGTTTGCCCCTGAAACAACTCCTCTAGCCTTTCTAACTTGAAACTTTACAAATGCATTTTAAAATGATGACAAACTCCCCCCACCCCCACCTTCCATTTGTTCTATTTTTCTACCAAGTAGCACTGCACTTATTTTGATAGCTATGATCTTTAACAAGTCACACTTTCTGAAAGCAGTTTGTCAAACGATCACTGAGGAAAGGTCTCCAAATGTTAACACGTGATGTGACTTTGACCCCTAGCTTTTTCGTTTAACGCTTTCTTCCAGAGGCATGCTCCCCGTCCCTCTAAGCTGGTTGTACCTTCTAATCTGGTTTCCAGCAGCTGGCATTCCTGGTGTTGCTGTCCCCCGGCCAGCATACATAAACAGCTTGGGACCGCCCACCCACATACAGTGTGAACACCGGTTTCAGACATCCACAGCGACTCAGCTGGATTTTCCTAGCAGCTTTTCCTTAACCTTTGCTAAAAATGAATGTGATCTGCTTAATTACAATCAAATGTCCCACTATCTACTCATCTGTGAGTTGCATATAATTACAAACACAGTGGTGCGTGATGTGCGTCTACACACCATGGGGCCAGATTTTCGAGTGTGCAGTGCTGACAGTTGGGGTCAGACACTAAAAAAAAGCATGGTTCCAAATACTTGGATACTAAACTCTTTTGAAAATCTAGGCCTGTGTATCAGTGTATACTTGTATATATGCACTGTATTGTTGTCAACAGCTACTGTACATGCTACAACCCTTTGGAGCTCCCAAGCCCATGTTTTGCCCCTAGCCACTCCTTTAAAATCGCTCATGGGGCAGAATACTTCTTCCCCTCCTCCATTCTAGCTAAAAGAGAACTTTAAAAATAATTACACCCCTCACAGGCTTTCAAAAGCATAGCTTTATTCTGTGTTCTCTGTAGCTGCAGATAACAACAGAGCCACCATAAATGACATCCATTTACTGTTTCTGGTATGCATCACAGGCACACAGAATATGCTTCTAGAAGCTCTGTAAGTAATTCTTACGACAGAAACAAACTGTACTCTAAGTTTTTTCATTCCAAATCTGCAAAAGGGAAAGCATAAAATTACTATATCACAACAAACATCACATAAAATTTCTGTGCTTTGCAGCTGTAATACAAAAGCTACCTATTGGCTTCCACTAAGGTTGAAAACAACCAGTGACTTCCACTGCAATTTTTCATGCTCTTCCAGTAAAACTATGATTTGGAAACTTCTTATGCTTCCCTAAAGATGATTTTTTTTTTCTTTACTTGTAAAAACTTAAACTCTCTGGTAAACAGAGATTTAAAAAAAACATTAGACTACAGAAATGCAAATTGTTATGAAACAGTGGCATGCTTTGACGTGTTTGAAACAAAGTGAGACAAAAGCAAATGGAAACACACAGCACTGGTTTATTTTAGCAAGAATCAGCTGACAAAGGTGAACGATGTGTGTACTATATGTGAACTATGTGTACCTCTTTAGGCAATATCATGTAATAAGATGAATTTTGCAGGTAGTGTACACCCAGCTTCAAATAAATGTTCCTGAAAGCTGCAGGATGGTGTCCCTTGTGCTCAAAGAAGCTACGATAGAGCAGGCAGGAGTGCAGATCGTCCACAGGATGTGCTCATGAAATCGTGGTGACAGCAGCCATTAACGATGAGAAGCAATAGACACATATATCTCTAGTGTTTCTCTTTCTCTTCATAAAAAGTGCCTATCAGCTTCTTGTAGACATATGATTCCTTATAGGCAGATCTTCCAAAATTTTCCACTGAAACAAGGTAGCATTCAATTTGCACTGAAACATGCGAATGCAGTGATTTGGAAGGCAGCCCATTAAAAAAGCAGAACAGAATAAACCAGTGCAAAATATTTCACAGGTTTGAAGGGAATATTTTGATTTTTAATAGGAACTTGAAAAAAGACTTTATCAACTAAAGAAAAAAATAGAAGAAAAATATCAAAATTAAGAAGTAATATTTTGATACGCTTTTAATGTAATACTACAATACTCAAATTATTTATTGAAATTCTGTATTTGTAAGAAAATTCTAAATATAACAAATTTACCTGAGTTAAAATGAAAACAAATTTTGAATAACCGAATTTGAAGTTCCCACACAGCTCCTCTTTGAAGTCTTCAGCTGTGAAGTCAATTAGTGACATAGATACATACCATATGGCTTTTGCCAAGTGGATGCTCTAGGAATTTAAATTATCCTTTTTCTTTCCCTTTGTGTTTTTACTTTATTAGTGTAAAACTAGAAGATTAAATTAAAATAAAGCAAGTATCAGTATGCATATAAGTAGAAGAAATCGAAGTAAATATTCAAGAAGAAACCCTAGATTTCCTCCTAGGGTATGGTATCTAACCTTCACCAGGGACTGGGCACTGAAGGTGGAAGAGATGCAGAGAGAGATACTTGGAGCTGTGAGATGCTGAGTGACCAAATTCATCCCTACTGCAACTCTGAGCAGTCATGGGCTTTGCAAAGACCCAGAATGTGTATGTACTTTGTTCTTGCGCACAGTGACACCAAAACTGAATTCTCCATCACACTCCTCAACCCATTCAGGAAATCCTCTGCCGTACGATAATTCATTGAATCTGGGAAACTTACAGCTTTTCCCCCTCATCAGATTGATCCTGAAACCTACTAATTGCTGGGTCAGCAATGTTCACGAGATTTATATGATCAGAAGAATGATAAATCTCTATCACAATTCTACTCTTTCTGACTGACAGCAATTTGAAATCAGCTGGAATTAAGTGTTTACAGCAGTGTTGATTTATCTGTAGCCATGTTATTTTTAGACTATTTGATAGTTTGACATACCATTGTACTGTATAAGAATGGCAGATTGTCCTGCAGAATTCTGTCCATGGGAGGAAGGCTGAGTTGGGGGTTTTGATAAGCCATATTCTCCAAGACATTATATCTTTAACTTTCTGTGTGAATTGGTTTCTGTATCACTATAGGAATGTGAGCTGTATGATCCTAGATAAGGTTGATCACAGACTTAATCTGGTTTGTTTAGCTTTCAACAATTAACCGAGAAGTAATATTCCCTGCCTTGTTTAAGTCCTCATTTAGTTTTCTGGGTACCAGGTTATTTATTTTTTTGTTTAAGACACTATAAAAGTCTATTTAACATTATAATAGTAATCTAAATTTCAAATCTGAATTTTTCATCTGCTTAATATATCCTTCAAGATGTCTAGTTCATTTTCATGTCTAAAATTTCTCTCTAGCTTGGAAAACTCATAATTTCTTGATGGCTAGAAACCATACCTTGTTTGGAGAACCTTGTAGGAGTTCCTCTGTACTCTTTCTAGGCTTCCAGTCTCTGACTACCTAGCTTCCAGGAGTTGAGATTACACAAACTGTTTACCTTAAGATAAAGACTCCTATTCCGGGGAGCAACGATGCTGATTCCCTTTGACTTCCAGAGCTGTAATCCAAACCTAATAAGTAAATATGGTTTTAACTTTCAGTTTCTCAGTTGTTGTGTTGACTATTCACATGTTTGAAGTTAAGTGAGATTGTAACACTCATGTTCAAGTTATTTGCTGCATGCTCAAATTAGAAACAGTTTTGAGGATGCTTTTAAGAATGTGTTTCACCCTTCAAAAGCATTACTGTGAAATCCACAAAGAATGGAGCATGCAAAAGCAGAAAAAGTTGAATTTGGCTAAAACGCATTTTCAAGCATAAATACTTTGCAAAGAACAAAACCTCGCCCCTGGCAAAACCAGTTTGGAATGGAGATGATTGTTTTGCTGTAAAATTGTTTTCTGTCCTAGCACAGTTTTTATGGAGGTTATTGCTGCTTCATTTGCACGTTCACAGAATCAATCACAGAATCACAGAATCATCCAGGTTAGAAGGGGCCTCTGCAAGTCATCCAGATCAGCCTTCCCAGAGCAAATGTCATAGGGCTTTGCCCAAGTTTTTGCCTTGTTCGTTTTTGAACAGCTACAATAGCTGTAAAAACTCTCCTTGTTGCTTGTTGCCAGTTACAAATCTACATAAACCCAGCTCTGAGCTTTGGTGTAAGACCACCCCTGCATGCCCGAGCAACATTCCAGTATTGGCTCCCCTTTTATGGCCTGTCTTTATGTATAATTTTGAATTCTAAGAATAAGGAGTAAATGTTTCAAAAATAGCCGTAGAGTCCTACAGAATTGAAATGACTGAATGAGTACAAAATCGTGCAACTTTTGTTTTAGTTTTAGATTATCTCCCCTTCACCTGTATTACCTTCTATTACAGTTTATGCAATTGAGTTTTATTGGCCCAAGAAAAGTAACTTAAGATTCTTATTCATATCTATCCATGGCAATGAACATTTAAATTACAAAATTTCAGGTATTCTTGTTGAAAATATTGTTGCATACTCGCATAATCTGGGATCAGCAACAATGTGATATGAATTAGCTGAAACTAACCAGGATAGCTGAAGTAACACAGCTTTTAGTGTGATTCATTAATGAGTAGCTAAACAACTAAATTGCTCATAATTAATACGTATTTTTTTAAAATAGCTCAATGCCTTTTAATTTAAAAGAAAGGGGATTTTAGAAAATAGAAGACAACAATCACTATTTTTGGCACAGCTACTATGCAAAAGATATTTAAACTATGAATAAAGCCTTATCTGTAGCTATTCACACATTGTGCAATCATGAGCGATAGCTTACCACCACTCAGGAAGCTTGCTCTATTGGATATCATCTACATTTACATTATGTCAAAAAAGTTGGTTATGATAACCTGTGTTCCACATACATTTATCATACTTTCTATTTGCTGATCTACTGTAGCATCTGTCATTATTTACATTTCATAGCAGTAACACAGGAACTAGAGTAGCCCTGCTGAGTAGGACTTGGGGGTGTTTGTCGATGAGAAAATGAACATAAGCTGGCTTCAGTGTGCACTTGCAGCCCAGAAAGCCAACCGTATCCTGGGCTGCATCAAAAGAAGCGTGACCAGCAGGTCGAAGGAGGTGATCCTGCCCCTTTATTCTGCTCTCGTGAGACCTCACTTGGAGTATTGTGTACACTTCTGGTGTCCTCAACATAAAAAGGACATGGATCTCTTGGAACAAGTCCAGAGGAGGGCCATGAGGATGATCAGAGGACTGGAGCACCTCCCATATGAAGACTGGCTGAGAAAGTTGGAGAAGAGAAGGCTGCATGGAGACCTCATAGCAGCCTTCCAGTATCTGAAGGGGGCATATAGGGATGCTGGGGAGGGACTCTTCATTAGGGACTGTAGTGATAGGACAAGGGGTAATGGGTTCAAACTTAAACAGGGGAAGTTTAGATTGGATATAAGGAGGAAATTCTCTCCTGTTAGGGTGGTGAGGCACTGGAATGGGTTGCCCAGGGAGGTTGTGAATGCTCCATCCCTGGCAGTGTTCAAGGCTAGGTTGGATGAGGCCTTGGGTGATATGGTTTAGAGCGAAGTGTTCCTACCCATGGCAGGGGGGTTGAAACTTGATGATCTTAAGTTCCTTTCCAACCCTAACTATTCTATGATTCTATGATTCTATAACTTTTACTAAGCAATGCATGCCTTTTACAGGACAGAAAAACATTAGATTGACCAGAGTAATGCATAATTTTGGCTGTTTGTTACATTTTTGTTTGAACATATAAAACCTTCTCTTTTTCTTATTTTCTAGTTGAGTATTCCTTGTGCAAATAATTGTTCTGTCCAACAACATTAATAATAGTCACAAATTTTTCATCACCACCTATTGGCCAGGTTTTCATAAACTGCTGTTTTTAACCTGCCTGACTGTGCCCGCAATAGATTAAGGACTGTTTGCACATTTGTCAGCTATGGTGAATTCTGGCAGAGAGGTGGCAGAAAAAACCACCACAAACAACAAAATAGAACAAAAGGAGGTGATGCCATCTTTAATTCACTCAACTAGATATGGCAGAGACTAACAATAGGCTTAATCTGAAATAACTTCTGAAATTGCACTTCATAACTTCATTACATTTAAAATAATCTTGAAAATATTAACTGGCATATATTAACCTGCGAAGAGAGTAGAAATATAAGACAGAGGCATGCATTTGTGCATGGAGATAATTATTATTTTGATCCCACTTCTTTCAGCTTGGAAATAAGACAAGACTGAAAAATGAGTATTAGTGGAAATTGAAATTAGAGCATCAGAAATACATAAAATTGCAATAGCTAGTGACTTGACATTCACAGGAAAATATATGCTTATTCTGTTGATAGACAATAAGTGAACTTTTTTTGTTTCGCTTGCAGTGGTTTAGATTTTTTTCATTAAGACCTGCAAATCTATATTTGCTTCATGAAGGCCTGACATCTGACCATACCTAGGCAAGTAGCCAACTGTGACCCAGTGACTACAGAAATCAAAATTACCTTTGTGCAAAGCTGATGTATGTTTGCTGTCTTTTTTTTTCCTTCCTGCTCTTGACCATGCAAAACAGGATTAATCACCATCACCTTCAAGCTTCGTGTTGCTTTAGAGATTTTATTGTAACGGGGTCCTCTTTCTGGGTCCTGAGGTATTGTTGCAATAAAAACTAACTTATTTTCTTTAATAAAATAGGTACGAGGTTGCTGAGTACTCATTTATGAGTTCTGAAGGAAGGAGCACTTTGTGAGTTAAATAGAGAGAGGAAATCAGAGGAAGGATGTTACTGTCATTACCAAGTAAGTGTTTACCAGCTCTGGGAATTGTGTGATAATTAAACTGTATTTTTACATAAAGATACAATTTTAGTATGCTAGGAAAATGCGCATCCATCCTAAACAGTAGGGTCTCTTGATAAACTCTGAATGAGATATTAAATGAAAGGACAGATTTATTAAGTGTGGAAAAGATTTAAGAGTCTCCATAAAGTTTATCACCTCCACAGTCCCCTCCAACCATCCTAAGTTTTGCTTCTCATCTCACAGCCAGGAAGAAATTTTGGCAAGAGGCAGCAAACATAAATAAAATGAACAGGTTTTCTGGAGTAAGTTAGTAATGGACACATTCTTACCTCTCCTGATGGGAACTTTTCATTTGATTCCATTGGAAGTGATTTCCTGAAAAAAACTAATCTGATTAATAAGCAAAAGGACTACTCAAAAGAATTGTTGGTATGATTAATCATTTAGAGTCAGTACAGAATGACATGCTTTATTCATTCTCCAGAAAAAGTCCTGATGAACAGATCCATTTAAATGAATTTAGTTAGAGGTTTTGCCCCTCCTGAAGGAAGATCAAGCCCAGTATTTCCATTATTTACTGTCCACTTTACAGGCTTCAGCAGGAGCTCTGAGACCGTAGTGAAGGCAGACTCTAGTTTTAAAATACACAGCAACCATTACTTGAATTACATCTCCTTTTAAGTTCATTACTTCTTACTTGAGTCACACACCATGTGTCTAACTCCTTGGATTTGCAGAGTCCTCTGAAGAAAGGCTGCCTCTTGCAGTGCAAGAAGGTCATGCATTTCAATCAGTCTACAGTTGCAAACAGAAATTATACTTGGTGACATTTACTCCTTTAACTGCAGTCCTTGAATGGTGTTCTATCATGGAATACAACATTTTTTCATGGTAATGCATAACCAGATATCTTTAGTCTAAGATAATTTCCTCTAATTTCTAAAATAAAAGGTTAATGAAGAGCTATTGATTAAGTCTCAAACTAAAAATGAACTTTCAGGGTCTTTTCTTTTAAAGCAAGTGATTTCTCCTGTTCTTCTGATAACAGAAGAAAAGCCCTGGCTCTTTAAACATCATAAATGTAATCAAGCTGTCATCCTACTGCTCATGGTAACAAACGGAGAAAACGCAATAAAGACAGCTTTGCACTGCAGATTAGTGGGGTCCATTTAGCCTGAAAGGCCATTTGTACAAATCCCAGCTGAAGCGTAAGGCATCTGAGAAATGTGTTTACAGTAACTCTATGATCCTTCTTTTCTCACTGACTTCTTGCAATGAATTACAGGCTGAAGTCTATCTTGAACCTAAAAAAATACGTTTTTTTTTTTTCTTTAAAAGAAAAGATTTTAATTGTTCATTTGGTTTGAAGGCCAACATGGGAAGATCAATCTTTTATCAACTATTAGGTACCACATGTTTGGAAATACCTACAAAACTGTACAGCTTTTGCTGTACTACAGGGGAGTTTTGTCATCTGAACAGGAGGAAAATCCTGAGCTTCAGGTTAGAGCTCTGCCTGTGGTCCACAGCTGTGATCAGTGACCTGCAAAAGCATCAGATTAGCCAGGTCCAGAGAAGATGACAGTCTGGTGAAGGACAAAAATCTTACATTTTAACTTGAGAAGCAAAATCCTTTTTGCCTGATTGGACCTTGTCCATGACATGACCAAGTTTAAGCTCAGACATTTTTAGCTGGGATTGAAGAAATGGAGGCCTGCTGCTGGCTCTTGTCCTGACTGTCACCACAAAACTACTGCTGGCAATGGAATACATGCAATGGCCTCCAGCAAACAGCTAGGTCTGACTGGACACATTTGGATGCAGATGAAATCAATATGAGCATGACAATTCAGGTGAAATCAATATGAGTTGATGCAAACACCGTTTAGTTCTCAGAGTGTAGTGAAAGGGATCCACACAGATCGCAAGCCATGATAATGGAAACTCCACCTGCATCTTGCCGATCTGGAGGTATGGAGGCACATGGAGTGGGTGAGAAGATCCACTTCAGCTCAAAAGGATACACAAAATGAATGTTACAACAATTGAAAGTTGAAAGTATTGGGGTCCATGAATGGGTGGTTCTCAATTCCTGTACCAGATGCTCTGAGAAAAACTCAGTCCCAGTGTCATCCTAGTTATGCCACTGGAATTATGGCAGGACCAATTTCTCCCTATACTTGAAGATCTATTGCTGCAAAGTATACAGTGGATATATGCATCTCAGCTAGAAAGACTGTATTTGTAGTACTATAAAATAACAAGAAGCTTTTGTAGTGTGCACTACATGCGTATACACATGATAAAACCTTGAAGCAAAGGGTGTATTCACCATTGCCTTTGACTGCAAAAGGATGAGGATTTCTCCCACACTGTACAAGAGGAAGTAAAATGGTTACACAAAAATAAGTGATGAGATAGAGAAGAATACAAAAAGAAACAAATATCTAGTGGAATCTTTAGAAGTTGTTCACTGAATTATTTGGTTAAGAAATCTGAAACAACATGGGCACTTGTTAGTGTAATTAGAGTGCATTTTTATTTCTATTCCTATACTCTGTTGAAAAATGAAAGACAATAAAGATTAATGACGATGATTGCTCAAGGTTTTTTCCCATTGTTAACTGGAAGGAAAATTGACTTAAAGCGAGCTTGCAGCCCAAGCTACTTTGTAATAAAGAACCACCTAAATTGGTGTAATAGTTTTTCATGTTGAAAAAATACAGAACTCTAACAGAATTCCTGTCCTTAGCCTGAGCCAGAAGCTGCAGCTCTCTGTGGAGGCACATATGTAGCTGTTGGAAAATGGCTCTACTGTTTTCTTTTGAATAGCTTTTCACCAGGTGCAGATGCCAGATGCACAGCTTTCTGCACTGCAGAAAGCTCTGGATCACTTCTGTTGCACAGGGACTTCTCCACATTAATGTCATGCCCTAAGTAGATCCCAGTGTTTCAGCTCGAACTAGGAAATAAAATCTGCGAGCACTCCAGTGAAAAAAGACGCAGCAAGAAGAGGGATTACGCAGGAGGTCCATGAGATTGTGTTTCATTGTTAATTCGGAAGACAGTTTGTTAATGGTCATGGCTGGACCAAGAGATGTGATTTAATGGTCTGAGCAGTGAACTGAAACCTATAAATCGCTAATTTGGCTCTGATGCGTCATTTTCTTGTGGTCCGAGCCAAGTTACTTAATCTTTCTTCACCTGTAAAATGGGGATATGACTATATATTTTGCAGGGCTATATGGATGGCTTGTTAGCTTAAGATTTTAAAGTATTCCACAGACAAAAGAAAGGTAGACATCCTTTAAATGTGTAGACAGATGCTTCAGTTCAGGTGAGGTCTGGAAGTTCTACTACTTTACCTCCTTTATCTGAGTAACTGATCTTAATACATTTCAGGAAAAAGGATATTTGCAAATTCCAAAACAATGATGTATTTTCTTTCCTCCAGAAGTGTCATGGATCATGCTCTTTTTCCTCTCCTTACTGATGCTGCTTCTTTATTCAACCACCTGTATTTTTCCGGACGCCCTCTCATTTTGGTTGGGTTTTGGTTTTTTTTCCTGTCCTCTCTTTTTATGTTTTTGTAACAGATTTCAATACTTATAATTTTTTTTTTTTTTTTTTTTTTTTTGCTTAGATCAGAATGGAGCTGTCTTCAATTTCACACTGTCCAGGACATGTTCAGCTCAAGCAAATCTCAATACATCTGACAGTCCCTATTATAGTTCTTACAGTTTTGACAGTGATTATCCTGACAAACACTGTCAAATCAGCTAAAGCCATATACAAGATTAAGAGCTATAATAAGCATCAGAGAGGCCTGTGGAATATTAAAAGGGATTCTGGAATTGACATGATGCAATTACTACAATCAAAAATGACTTCTAAGAATCAAACCTGGTTTGAGGATGGAAATAAGATTTAATCTTAAATTTATTTTTCTTTTTTAACTTAAAGGAGAGGGTACTAACTGTTGCTGTAGCAACTTTGAAAGAGGTAGCTGCAACATCAGATATTTAGATTTAGAGCACGAAAGGCTGAAAAACAGAAGGCTACAGCAACATCTCAGTATTCAGGAGCAAGAGTAAAGAATGGAAAGAGGCTTCAGAATAGATTATTTTATACTGCCTTGTTGTGTCTAATGTGGAATACATTTTAAGAATATCCTTTTTAGAGTGAAAATAGTATAAAACCAAAAATACTTATGCAAAGCAAGATACAAATCACATACTTACTGCCTTGTAATTAATAGGAATATCCCTCGTTATCCCTACTTTAGTAACACTCTTTAAATTATAAGTCTTACAATTTCTTTTTATTACTCTCAAATACTTTAAATACATGATTGGGTATAAAATCATGTTTTTCTTACAAACACTAAGGTGAGCACTCGGGAAGGTACATAATAATTTACATATGTTGGGCTACATTTGCTTTCTACTTTGGTCAACAACAAAAGTTTTATTTAATCTCATTAAGAGGAGGATTCAGTCCATACTCTTGCTAAACAACAAATGAAAGCACTCATGTTAATTTATTTAATTAAGTATTAGTTTTTCATCTGAGCTATTGACGTCTTGTTCTGCTGTAGGAAAAATACCAGATTCTGTTTTAGTAGAAGGCTGCATCCAAGTGGAATTCTGTTTAAAAGGTGTCAGAATCAGAAATCCTATTTTAAATAGGGGCAAGAAGCAGGTCTGTTAAGTCTTCTAGAGAACAAATTAACAAGTGGGAATGATTAAGCCAGAAATGACTTGGTGTTCTAATTGAAGAAGTCATGCAGCATGATGTCACCCTCTGTTATTAGTATTTAATTGCTTTCAGAGAGAGCTCAGTGTGCCTCTCTTCTCTCTCCCACAAGAAAACACACACAGCATTTAAAATGCATCAAGTTATAGAAGAATGTTGCTGTTTGCACACACTTGGTCTGTTTTAAGTTCGTGTAATTAAATTAGCTAAATAAAAAACACGGAGCTGTTTATAGGCTCAGCTTTGGATATTTTGTTTTATGTACTCAGGTCTGTTTCCAGTCTCATTGGCTGGTTTAAAGACTATTCTTGCAGTACATCTAACAAAGAATGGTCACATACTGTAACTGCACCTGGTTTGCTGAACTGGGTATTTGCATTTTCCTCAGCAAAGTGTTGGTGTAGAAGGGTCATTTTGTTGTAGAAACTGAGATGGAGAGGAAGGCACTCGGTTTGTTACTTATGCACGCATATGAAGTATCCAGAATCTTTTTGTCATCACAGTGTTGGGACGGATGAACTCAACTTTCACATTGATCGGTGTTGGGAGCTGCAGATCAGGTCAGGCATTGAACCATACTGCAGCTATGCCAGTGCTTGGCTGTGTGCTTTGCTGATTCAGACCCTCATTAGACTAAACTTCATGGGTTTTTTTTGCCTGGAGATCAGTGGACTAATGGCTGATGAGGTTACCAGCATCAGACTTGCTCTGCTATTCTTGCTATGGGGCCTTGCCTGCAGAGCTACCATGCCACCTGCCTTGCTGTTGCTCTCAGCTCTGGGCTTACCTTCCCTTAGGGAGCAGCCAAGTCTTACTGCTCTCTTTTGAAAACTGTTTGCTCCTGTTAGGGGTGTGGGGATTTTTTGATTGGTTGGTTGAGGATTTTTTTTGTTTGGGTTTTTTGTTTTTGTTTGTTTGTGGGTTTTGTGTGTGTGTGTGTTTGTTTTGATTTCGTTTTTTATATATTTTTTAAAGTTTGTTTTTAATTTTCTTTCAAGTAATGAAGGGAAGAAGATAAAAGAAAATTCAAGACAAGAAGTGAGAGATATTGTTTATCTGTACTGTAAAGACACCTCTTATTTTGTAAAGAGAAGTGGTATTAGAATATTATTTGTATGCATAACTTTTTCAGCCATTCAAAACATTCCCTTATGAAAACACAGCTTTACTGAAAAAAAAAGTATTTCTGGAATAATAGTTTTGTGCACATATATGTCTTGGCTCTATTTATCCTTTCCCTCACATTCCCAGTGACTTAGAATGTCACTATTTACTATTCAAAACTTTCTCTGATTATGCCACGCTTCATCCTCTCTATGTGGAGATTAATTCAGCTGCCTCATGCTAAAGTATTTTTCTGTTATGTTTCCAGGCAACTTGTGTTACATGAAGCCTCAGAGAATGACATTTATGATATTTATGAAAAAAAATATAATAATCACAGGTTAGAAGTATACTTCCATTTGAAGATTAGTTTTAACTCTTTTTTTTTTTTTTTTTCCCAGAGAAAACTTAGTTTCTGTCCTGAGTTCAGCAGTAGCAGTCACTTTTCTCCTTCTTGGTAGCTGGTGCAGTGCTGTGTTTTGACTTTCGGGCTGGGAACAGAGCTGATAACAATGATGTTTTGGTTTGGCCAAGGACTTTGTGAGCCTCATGCTCTGCCAGGGAGGAGGGGAAGCTGGGAGGAAGCAGAGACAGGACACCTGACCCAAACTGACCAAAGAGGTATTCCATACCACAGCACTTCATGTCCAGGATGTAACTGAGAGTAACCCGGAAGGGCTAAAGGAGTGGAGGGTTGGAGGAGGTATCAGTTGGTGCTTGGTTGGGTTGGGGGGCAAGTTATCGGTTGGCTGGTGGTGAGGTGTTGTATTATCTTCCCTTGTTATTTCCTTTATCATTATTATTGGTGGCGGCAGCAGTAGTGATTTGTGTTATACCTTAGTTACTAAACTGTTCTTAACCCATGGGAGTTGAATTCTTTTCGATTCTCCTCTCCATCCCTCTGGGAGTAGGGGGAGGACAAGAAGGGTGGGGAGTGAGTGAACAAGCTGTCTGGCTGGAGTTAAACCACGCCAGTGTCATAGGTTGGTTTTTTCCCTTGTATGATGTGACATCTTCAAGATCCTTATTAAAAATGTGTGAAGGCAATAAGTTAAATTTTATATGCTAGTGAGAAGGTCTAGACCTACTCTCAAGAGGTCTATTTTTGTACATATTAATAGTTTAATCAGTTAGTTTAAGATCAAATAGTTAAAGAGTTTTCCATATTGTTTTTTATTATTAAATGAAATAATGGTAAAAATATTTTTTTAATTAAGTGTTGCTTTCAGAAGTGAGCCCTATTACTGTTTCATGTTTGTCACACAATGGAGACATGAAGACATTCTGTACTTTTAACAGCAGGATTATAAAAGATCAGGGCTTTGCTGGCTGTCCTGTTTCCTATCATCATGAAAATGGACACTTCAAAAGCTGGCTGTGGATGTGGGGTATTACCTTTATGGAGAGGTTTTCTAGCATAATATAATGTACATAATAAGAGGTCAGAGGAGCTGGGCAAGAATGACAGAATGGAAGAAGAATTAAGAAACAGGGAAAAAAAAAGGAAGGATTTGAGCTTTCTTCTATATGGTAAAGTACTATTTTATACTTTTTCCCACAGCCTTGTTAAAAATTGGTTGAACAATGTGGGCAATATATGTAATAGACAACATGAATTTGATAGCAGAGACTGGACAATGTAGATTCAGAAAAGAAGGCTGAAATCAGTGAATTATTAAGTAATATTAAACCACTCTTATCTGCCTCTTTAAATTTATGAACACAGCGACAGAGCATCATTAGTACAGGCAAAACATCTGACAGCTATTAAAAGTCTGCACAAGTGTAGTATATCTACAAATGTTCCACCCCCATGGAAATATACCAGTGTGAATGACTTGTGAGCTATGCATTGGTGAGACTGAAATATAATTGTTTCAGGATGGAAATCAGATTCAGAAAACATTATTCAAACTTCACCAGTAGGAGGCATGGGAAGTACTGGGCAGCAAGCAACATTATGGGACAAAGACAGACTATCCCTTTACCACAGGGCAAAATGCACATCATGATAGACACCATGAGTCATGAGACAGTGAAGGCTGCTGCCAGGAAGAACTATGCTATTTACTGGTTACTTACCAAACTTTAAATCACCCCTTCTGGAGCTGTTTAAATTTTTCCAAGACTCTGGCTTTGGGGGCAAGTGATTACTTAAGAGGTAGGTGAAAGAGCAGCCTGGAAAACCAGTTATTTTGCATGAACATAACAGTTTTCTGCATTCAAGAAATAATAATGGAAAAATATGGAAAACTTTGAGTATGGACCAAACCCTGTGAGTTATACAAGAAATGAGTGATATACAAGCAAATCCAAACAATTTTCCCCCAATATTTCATCTGAATATATTAGAATATTCGATACATTAGAATATTAGTACTATTAATATTAGAATATTAGATACAGTGTGATCTAAGTATGTGACAAACATTATTTGTTTTACTGATAAGCCTTTGCACTATGTTATTAACAATATTCTAAATATCACCACTGAAAAGTAGATTCTCTTCAAACCTATTCAGCTCAGCCAATCCTTCAACTGAAATGCAAAAGTTTTGTAAACTCAGTTTTTTTTCAGGTCCTTTGGTCTTAATTGAGAGGAAGCAACTGCATGTCTTGAGCGTCTAGCAAACCTGGTTCTGCTAGATGAGTGACAGTAACAAAGTGAGGTCTTTAAATAAAAGATCCTGTGCTGAGGATCTGAGTGAAGAAAATTGGAAGCATTTTATGTTGGTAAATCTAAGAAAACAGATTTCCAGGTGCAAAAATATAAAAATTTTCAAAATCATTCATGTCAATTGTTATCTTGGACTGTATACTGTATGTCCTTCTGGCATCATATCGTGCATAGCACACTACCTGTTTCCTGTGTGCATGAAATCACAAAGGCAATGCAAAAATAGGGTACCAGCAAATGAATCAAGCCTTTCTACTAGCTACTTGGAAGAAAGAAAACCCAAAGACAGAAGTAACTGCTTCTATTTTCAAATTCTGTGATGATCAAGGCTCATAAATGCTTACTAGTGGAGAGCTAAATGAGCTCCATTAGATCTGAAAGCACTGACCAGTGACAGAATTCAGCAGCTGCTGTCAACTGCAAACTAATTTCACTTCACTACCTGTACACAAATCCTACCCCTTACTGAAACTGCTATGCAAATCATATTGTATTGCATTTAACTTTAATTGAGCTAGATCAGTTCAATCAGTTAAAAGACTGAGCTTTCTGAGACCTGCATTCCCTTAGACCAGAAACCACCTAAGATGCTGAGAGTTTTGTTCACAAAGAGGAGCAAATCCCTGTTATAGGTTCTGGGTACATGTGAGGCAAGACTCATGGTATTCTTAAGTTCTAAAGAGAAACCCCTCCCCATCCTTAAGCCAAAAGGTAGTGCTGTCAAATTCTTGTTTTCATATGCAATCAGATTTCATTGCAGAAATAAGCATTAATAAGCCAAAAATTTCATACTTCTGTGCTGGCTTTCTACCAGTAAACAGGTTGCTGTTTTCCAACAGAGTTCTCATTGACTCTTTGGAAAATAAGAATGTTAGTGCATTCAGTTATCCTTCACCATTTGTATCGATTTCACTACCCTCTTTCACTTAAGATTTTGAAAATTTAGGGGGAAAGTAATTTTTTATGTTGTGTGAAGTCATAAATGTCTTCTGTTACTATACATAGCTTTTTCTTTTATAACTTTCTCTTTAACCTCATGTGACATTTTCATTCACCTCAAGTTTAAACTGAAGTGAACAGTTTGTGTGCTTACATCCTTTCACTTGCTTCTTGCACCTTCAGTCCCTGGCTTAGAAAAAATATGCAGTTTGATATGGCATAACAACATGTGCTGTTACATGCTATAAGAAGACAGAGAAATTATTTTTTTCTGTTGAAGCTCTAGCTTCAAGTCTTATTTAATTATTTTACTTAACACTGGAGCATCTTTAGAAGAAAGGATAGAAATTCTCATTCCCTATACAGTGCGCTGGCATTGCAGGTCCTTTGCTTAGACATCTTTCTCTCTTTTTTCTGGGCACTGCAACTCAGATACCCAAAACTAGCACAACAAGTTCCAAGAGCTGGCAAGGTTCTTAAATTTAGGCACTGCAGCTACCAACGTGCTATAGACCTTAGTCTACGCTGGTAGAAGCCTTAGTGTAGAGGGTGTTTACTCTTTCCAAAGGCTGGTGAAACTGTTGTGTGCTTTGTTGTATGCACAGCTCTGCTGAATTTTGACAGCATCAGGCAAGATGTCCTCTGGAAATCCACTTTGGTTATGATTTCCCCACACTGTCCCTTTTAGTTTATCCCAGAGCAAACCACATAACAACATCACATTGAGTCTGGTGGAATTTTTGCTTGATTAAGAAGTTTTCCAAGAGTGCTGAATTTTTTGTGGGTTCTGCTCTGTTTTTTCATGCAAATATTTTGAAGGGGGTGTGGGGAAGTATTGTTTGCTATGTTCTCAGTAAAGGTTTTAGCTGTGAAAATTATTGTATTTTTGAGGGTTTGGGTATGCATGAGCAGTATGTTTCATAGTCTTTGAAAATTCTGTATAAGAGAAAAAGAAAAACATGAAAGAAAATACACCACCTAATTAGATCTTTGTAGAAGCAAAATCTATTTATGCAAGGAAAAAGAAAAGAGTTATTCTCTTCCTTGACAAGAAATTCTTTTCCTTGTCTTTTGATAGAGATAATGCCTTGTAAATGCATAACCTTTCTGTGGTAGCGTCCTTCCATCTTGAAGGACTACCAGCAGCATGAGCTTTTGCTGACACTACTTTCATAGGGTAAAACCATGCTCATCAGCTCTTGACTACTTTTAGCAGCTGGTGTGACCAATGAGAACTTCCCTTTTAGAAGGCTTATCAGGCCATCAGATGTTACATGGTGCTCATGAGAAAAAGAAAATCTCCCTTTTTCTGATGATATATTTTTGAGAAATAGGTTGATCTGTGCTTGGGGGTGATGTCTGTCTTTTCACTAGAAAGTGACAGTTCATAATTGCACTTTTCCTGGAATTATCCCATTCACCAATAAAGGACAAGACATACCTTTAAAATGTTGTGCTAAAACCAGATAGCATCCTCTTGAACATGTGCTGTTCTCAGCAAAGTTTTATTGTGAGGGATATAGGTAAAAGTATCTTTCTTTTCTATTTCTCCATCTACTCCTCTATTTATACAGAAATTTAAATTTGCGTCAAAACCCAAATGATGCATGTTGGCATTGCAGGCACCTTGTATGCATATGGGGTGCATGAATCTGTCTGTAATAGCTGGTCATACAGATTACAAATGCTCACTTTAAGTAAATCCAACCCAAAATACTTGCTAGTAGTTACAGATTACAACAAGCAAGCTCCTCAGGCTTCTGGCACCACATATACATAAATCTATCCGTGAGGCCTTTGATATACCATTCAAACTGAAACTATTCAAATTTAGTTTGCTATTAAGTAATTTTAATAACTTTCCTGTGAAATGAACGTGAAGCATGAAAGTAATTAATCCTGACTATGAGTTAAGGATGTTTCTCTGGATAAGAATTATAAATAGCATGGCCTTAAAGTCTGAGACAAATGTGACCGTAGCAATTAAACTAGTTTGAAACTTTGGTTTCAAAATTCTACCTACCCATAATCTTGTGGGTGTGTTTTTTGCTCTTTAAGTTTCATAGTAAGTATCCTTCCACTTTGTGACAGGAAGGTACATGAGAGGTCTTCTAATCTGAATACAAGTAAACCACACACCCACAAGCCCATACAGTCACACACTTAATTCGAGGCGTGTGTTACCCCATAGATCTGGAATGCCTGGAAAGCTCGCACGTAACACCAGTGAACTTCACAGCTTCTATTCCATGGCAAGCTTCCTCTTTTTTCACGAATTCCTTTGATCTTAGAGATCATTTAATTCCTACACAACAAAAATCAATTTTCATGGGAGATACCTGTTCATTAACAGATATCAGGCTGGAGACTAGCATTCTAAGCAGAGAAAAACAGAATGAGGCATTCTGCTGACCTGAAACTCTGCAAGGTAGACAAGCCTCTAAGCCTAGGCCATAGGTATTATCTTAACATTGTGAGTCCTTACAGCATCAAGAAAAGATATGAACAGTCTTGAGAGCAGATTACGTGGTACTGTGGTTTAAGCATAGCCAGGGACTCAGCACCATGCAGCCGCTCGCTCACTTCCTCCCTGCTTCTGGAGGGGTGGGGAGGAGAATAGAAAGAATGTAACTCCCATGGGTTGAGACAAGAACAGTCCAATAACTGAGGTATAACACAAATCACTACTGCTGCCACCAATAATAATAATAATGATAAGGGAAATAACAAGGGGAGAGAATATAAAACCAAACAAGGAAGGGAAAAAAAGCAATAAACGCAAGTGATGCACAATACAATTGCTCAGCACCCACCAAACAATACCCAATCCGACCTGAGCAGTGATCTGGGCCTTCCAGGTAACTGCCCCAGTTTATATACTGGGCATGACATGCTGTGGTATGGAATACCCCTTCAGTTAGTCTGGGTCAGGTGTCCTGTCTCTTCTTCCTCCGGGCTTCTTGTGCCCCTCCTCACTGACAGAGGATGAGAGACTGAAAAGTCCTTGATCAGAGTAAGCTTTACTTAGCAACAACTGAAACATCGGTGTGTTATCAGCATTGTTCTCAGACTAAAGCCAAAACACAGCACTGTGCCAGCTACTAAGGAGAAAAACAGTTATTACAACTGAATCCAGGACACACGGACAATGGAGCTAGATTGCATCTGACATCTATGATACGTCATTAAAATTCTGCCTGTGGTATCTCTGGCACTGTCTTGTGCACTATAGTACACACAGCCATAACTCTGTTTCCAATATGGTGAACATTGTCTTCTCTTTCTTTTTTTTTTCTCTTCTTTGGGACATCACAGGTGGAAACCGCTGGTGATCAGAGGCTCTAGTACCACCACTGTGGACATGAAATTAAGTGTCCTTTTCTCTCAAGATGACACTCACCTACTACATAGCTTGCCTGTACATACAACACAGCTCCTACACTGGGCTTGTCCAGTAACTGCCATGCTTAACTGGTAGATTTTTCTCAGCCTTTCTAGGTAATTGTCTGGTCCTGCACTTCATGAGTTTGCAGAGGCACCACAATTCCTGCTACGACCCATGATTTTTCCACACAGCTTTTTTCCTTTCTTTTGAGCCAAGCAAAGTAAAACAGTAGCCCAGCACTGCTGGGAGATTTCCCAGTGGCAAGGCTCCAACCACAGCGCCTTGCAGAAATCAAGCAGACTCAAGCTAGAACTGCTGCATTTAAGACCAGCTGTAACAGTGTACATTTTTTATTCATAATTATTTCAATATAGTTAACATTAAGGTTTTTTTCTCCTGTCTCCATGTCATTAGATGCAGGCATCCCTGTTCAGTCAGAGCTGGTTTACATTTTTGCTGTGAAATCTCAGTTTTCAATTTGTAGGACACTTTGTTTCTGCATTGGACATGAAAGGAACATCCCAGGCATCAGTATTTTAGATCAGTGTACATTCAGAATGACAATAGATGGCAACTTCTAACTTGCAACTTCTGCTTTTGATTTTATCCTTTTCTTTATTACATTTCATAAATGGTTTATGAACACAAGTGCTTAAATGCTCTGTCTGGCTAAGCACAAGTTTGTATACAGAGAACTACACAAATGGTGGTCTCACTCACAAGTTTCAAAAAAGTGAGGAATGTTGCCTGGTGACAGGCAGTGGTGATTTATAACTGGCTTTTTTAGGGGTTGCATATACAAACTTTGGCCTGTTCAAACACAAACAGCAGAATCAACTTTCCATATGTGACAGTTTCTGTGTTAGTTTTCAGAAATAATAATAATAGTAATAATAAAATATAATAATCATAATAATAAGCATATTCAGTGCAATTTAAATGGCAAATTTCAGCGTGACATGCTTATTTTAACCTGTGTACACAAACATGTGTCTCCGATCTTATTCCATGGGTGATTTCTGCCTAGCAGGCAGAGTGTGCCCCTGTACTCACTGAGGCTGTAGTAGAAAGGCAGAGCTCACAGTTTTCTGAAAACATCCCAAAACATATTCAACACACAGTCAGTGATTTCCCAGCCAATAGCAAGCTGGTCCTTGCGTTTGTAGTGAACATATCTTTACTTGCTGGTAAAACAGCAGGTTGTTGTATGGATTCAAAATGAGCAGGGTGACTTTGATTTCTCTTTAGACACTGCTGAGTCTGCAAGACAGTCTCTAGTGTTTTTTTCCCACCAAATACTAACCATTTAGTTTTCTCTAGGTGACTGAGTATGACACGGCTCACTCGTGAGTAAAACATAAAATATATTTGTACTATATTAGGTGTGTTCAGGATATGTCACGCTTTATTTCTAGACATTTCTGGGCCTTTCTAGGTAATTGCCTTACCCTGCACTTTGTAAGTGTGCAGAGACACAGTAACTCTGTAATTCTTCTCCATGGTGCCTTTTTCCTTTCCTTTAGATGAAGAAATCAAAATACAGCAGTGTGAAGCCTGTAAATTACTTTCATCCTGAACTGTTCTCAGGTTCTGGACACATGAGGCTGTTTTATTCCTTTTTCATGGGTGAATTTGCTGTTCCATATTAGGAAGACCTCTTCCTTTGAAATGGTTAGTTTGTGGGCTTTTAGCTATTAAATAAAAATAATGCTTGAAGGAAAGAAAGAGTTTCAAGCGACCACGATGTGGACTGTGAACTTGAATGCCAGTTGAACCCAATACTCAGCAGTATTCATGTTGCAGTAATAACAGACAGTAACTAGAAAAGGCTCCAACGAAGGAGGCTCCCGACCCACTTTAAAAAGCTGGAAATAGAATCACAACCTTTAATCTCTTTTGGTTGGGGTCAGATAGCTAAGAGCCAACGTTAAAGCTTTGCGAAACCAGCTCTTGAACTGTCCGTGCATTGCACAATCTACTATGAAACTAATTTGACATTTGAAAGCCAAACTCAGACTTTCCACTTGACTGCACTGTCAAGTGGAAAAGGAGAAAGTAGGCAAATATGCAAAATGGCTGGTGCATTAAAGCATTCTTTGCTCATTCTTTCTCAATCACTTTAATGTTAAACCTAGATTACAAATTAAAATGTTTATCCTGACTTTCAAGATTGCAAAACAATTTTACATTCACAGCAGAATATTCTGCTACCTGCACTGTCATTAAAAATACTACTACTAATAATAAATAATAAAAATACGCTCTGTAGATAGACCTGAGCATGCTATTGCTGCATAAGGCAAAAGGTTATCTATCTGCCTTGCTGTCTAGCACAGCAGAGCCAGTACCATTTTAATCAGTGGTAAAAATCCAGATGAAGTCAGAAAACCTATTTGTAATCATCATCTATTTAATTTGCAATACAACCACTTCACTTTGCTTGCTGTTTTGCAAAGAAAATTCAGGGGGATTTGATTTTTTCATAAAATGAGAATTCTCTAAGGGAAAATTTGTATCATAGCTTTATGAACAGAAAAAAATTAATATAATCCATGTAATATTTATTTCTTGTTTTGCCTATCTTGCAATCTTATATCCAAAAGGCAGGATGTGTTTCTCAGCTGCTGAAATTTATTACAAAATTAAGTAGTTTTAACCTAAGGAAAACACTTCAAGTGTGTCAGTGTACAATGACATATTCACTGCGCTAAGAAATAACTTTTCAAGGTTATAAAATGTCTGTACAAGATGATGAATTTCAAAATCAGTGGCATTTATTTCCTGCTATAGGGGAAACAATTTATAACAATTTTGGTTACCAATCGCTTCAGTCCTGGAACCCGCTTGCAAAGACAAAGTATCTAAGTATAATTCTAGGATCTTCCCAAAATTTTAACATCAGATGCATATTGATGCAAAGTATGATTTACTTTCTGAATTAAGAATGTTACTTGCAACAGAAGGAAAACACTGGTTCATAGTAATGGTGAAGGGCTTTATGTCTGACTTGTGCACAGGGAGTACTGAGAGCACTCTAATTTCAACAGAAAACAAAATTCATTTTCTCCTGTAAACAAAACAATGTTAATGTATTTTTCTGCTCTTATATTTTTTGTACAAACATTTACAAAACACCACAACACAAAGATGAAAGTGTTTTCTATCTACTTTTTAAGCATGACACTGACCTTTTCTGTTTTTGCTAAGTAATATAGCTTTTAAAGATGTCAAAAAATTGGTTTTTTTTTAAACACATAGTTATGAGTTTACTGCAGCAGGCCGTTTATTAATGTAGCTGTTTTTGTTTAGGCCAGATAGTTTAGCAGAACATACCACTAAATACCTGCCACAATTATATCACTATGGGTTTATCACAGCATAAGAGTATACAGATTTCAACTTGCTATTGAGCTGCATCAAAAATATGAATTGGGCTACATTTTAAGCTTATACACACAAAATTAGAAAATGGAAGCAGTTTCAAAGGCATCAGCAGCCATTGTCCCTGGGCCCCCATTTATTTTTTTCATTGTAGCACATTCCCCTTTTGCAACATCGCACATATTACCATGTATATTTTTAAGGGTCCTTTCCCTCTGTATTTTATGTTTCCTTACTCAAATCAACTGTTTAGGTTGATATTAGGAAATATACGCAGAATAAAATATCTGGGAATCAAATGATCTTTTTCATATAGTTCCACCGATCACTATTCTTTCTTCATAGCATATCAAATGCAAAGGGGGAAATGATAAAAATCTTGAGTCTAGATTATGTTGCACCTTATCAATTGCAATGATGATCATAGAATCATAAAATCATAGAATGGTTTTGACTGAAAAGGACCTTAAAGACCACCTCGTTTTAATCCTATTGCCATGGACAGGGACACCTTCCACTAGACCAGGTTGCTCAAAGCCTCATCCAACCTGGAATAAACCTGTTTATTTTCATAGCACCTTACACTTGTTATTCAAAACCACAAGAAATTTGAGTAATGAAAGAGGTAGACTGATCTCAGTGTTACTTATATAGTCAGTAACAGAGACATGGAAAACATACTGGTTACCCAACTGCAATTAAACTTACCTGTAGTCCTGATACTGACAGTGGAGTATGGCTGTAGAGAGTATTCTCACAGCACAGAAGAAAATCTGAACTCGTGCTTTAGTTCTTATTGGAACTGACATATTAAAGAGTTGAAATTCAATATTCTTATTAATTATTGATTACATGTGTGGGATTGCTCATTCTTGGGCTTTAGAAAAAAGTCTGTGTCCAGACAAACACAAGGCAGTATCTATCACTTTCTTGTAAATCATGACAATTTAGCCATTAAATATGAGTTCTGATATTAAAACATATTCCACAGAAAGATTTTATTTTCTCTATAGATTATTTGAAGGATGGTAGTGTAGGTAGGATAAATGTATAATAACTGAATATAATAATTTTTGCCTGATTTTCAAAGCTATTTAAGCCACAATTATAATAAAAATCCTAATATTTATCCCTGGCTTTGCTTTTATTAATCCAAAAGTTATTCCAAAGAATAAGGAATTTGTCTTGAATATGTCATGAAAAATCCCTTAGAGTAATTCTTTTAAAATCCTGTCACCTTTGGCTACTCTAAGTGGCCAGATTCATCATCCTTTTTTCCCCAGTGAACATATACAAAAATTGCATTCTTCTATGATTAAGAGTTTAGGATAGCATGATATAATTCCCAATGGCAAAGTTTTCATAGTAGAGTTACAGTCTAGGAAAATTAATGACAAGCAGCAACACACTCCAGGGATGCAGTGTAATTATTCTCATGATAACCCACACCCTCTATTTGCTTTATTCCCTCTGTCTCTCTTCTTGATTGTATTTTTTCAAAGAACTGTTCAGTCTACCATTAAAACATGAAGGTTTACAGAACGACTTTCAAAAGGCTTAAACTTAATTGATATCCAAACCCTCTCAGTCTCCAAATCAACAACAAAAGACTTTTTGCCTCCTTTCTGCAAACAGAGCAGACATCTAAGTAAAATATCACCTCTGGAACAGAAGCAGCTGATTTGTATGTTCTCACAAAAATAGAAGTTCTCCACTGGTGGCCTTTCTTATTTACACCACACACATGGCAATCTTTGACATCCATTTCCTTGAATATAAACAGAAGACACAGCCTCCCTCTCCTGCAGTTAATGAATTGAATGATAAAGCTTTTCTATATATCCCCTCAATTCACGTGTCTAATGATTCTATAGTACTTGCACAGTCCTGAAAAGACAGTGCATTAAAACTGACTTTAGATTTCAGAACAAAATAGAAGATTTGTGAAATAACACCTTTTTGTTTATTAAAGACCTGTTCTCATATAGCTTTAAGCCAAATTAAAAATTACCAATTTTAATACTGTCTAAACTTACATTTTCATTTGATTAAAAGCCAATTACAATGACTGAAGTACTGTGGTACAAGTCTTGTAGCTAATCTATGGAATCCCTTAATATGAAAAGGATACCTAATGAAAGGACATTAAGATTATTAAGACGCAATAGAAAACAATGGACAAAAAGCTTTAGATAGAACATACATTCATTAGAACTAGCCAGATATTTTCAGGTGAGCTATTTTCTTCTAAAAAAATCAGAAAACAAGAAACATACGAACAGAGGACTTAAACCATGGCTCTGTTCAAGTCTCCTGTGGTAAGCAGATGCCCTGAACACTGGGCAAGATGACGATGATATGCTGCTCCTGTGTTTGGGGAAATCAACATCCTTCTGTGGAGTTCCTTTATTCAGAACTCTCAGCAGTTCTGGTCTGTTTCAATAAAGTTGTGAAGTACATGTTTCATAAGTAGCCCTAAATGAAAAAATGAAAAAAACCCCACAAGCTGAATTTTATACAGGTATGAAGTATACTAACTAGATTGGCAGCAGAAAACAGAAAAGGGCTGCTCCCTCTGTCTGTATGTGTCATCTTTTGACATGACCAAGCATTGAAAAAGAAATCCATAATTCTATCCATTAGCAGGCTAAGCATAAAACCCCTGTAAATTTATACAAATAAAAATGTCATCCACTGGAAACAAGACCTGCTTCACTCACATTTCTAATGAGTATTTAGATAGCCTGGAACACATGGCTGAGATAAGGCAGAGAATGGGGAAGAGCACTAACATAATATAGACATTTTTTGATAAGACTGCAGAAACTAACCCTTAAACTCATCTTGCACTGAGATACACTGCATTCCATGGTTGCATCCCATCTGTAACTATCAGTGATACTACAGAAATTACAGAAAAGGGTAATTATTTGAGAAGAGAGGTCTCGCGTAAATAAAATGCCAAATTAGGAGGCAAATATTTAACCTGTACCACAAACTATGTTATGACAGGTACTTAGCTGAAAAGTAGATGTTTGAACATTGCTAATTACTTACCATTTTCTCTGTTGTTTTTTTTTTTTTTTCCTAAAAGTGCTGCAATAAAGTCTTATAGATCTCTAAGAATTCAGATTAGATGTCAATTAGAATAATATGTTAGGAATAGAAGACCCTGGTAAGGCTGAAAGAATGAGTTGCAAAATCTGACATATTTATTTTTGTGTATATCTACTTGTAAACTCAATTTTATTGTTGATTTCCACTTCAAAATTATGTGGGGCAGTAGGAGGAGTTGCAGCCTTGATATTTTGTGTTTGGTTGTCATCTTGTAATACTTGTGTTTGCAGCTCTTTAGAGTCTGACAGAGTCCCAGGTTCCTATGCAAAAGCAAATTCTGTATTTTGAGGCCAAATATTTCTTACCTGTACCTTGTTGGATAATTCCTATTTCCATCATGCTGACTGACTCAAAAATATTTTAGTAGACAGCAACAGAAACACCATGGCTATACTGACAAACTCACTCCCTGGGCTGTAAAGAAGCAGCAGAGCTGACAGGACTGTCTGCTAGCTGAATGTATGGTCCCTCCTTTAATTTTCTGAAGTAACTAACCTTCGTTATGCCTTACAGTCTTTATAGGACAGGTAAGTCTGCAAGGAAGAAAAAAAGACCAGAAAAAGCACTTTATATGTCTAATTTTTCATAGTAGCACACAAATTGAAAGTACAGATGAATGACCAAGATAGCAAGTGTTCTCCAGTTATTGCTTGCTGTCAATATTCCAGTTCAAATTCCAGAAGGAAAGCTCTCTTATTTCCTTTAATGCTAATACAACAGAAAATTAACTTTAACAAACTTCATTATCAATGGCAATACTGCATAAAGAAGGCAAAATAAATTAAGCAGTTGTATATTTTGGAGCAACTAATGTGTGTCATTTGATCCCGATTTTCAAAAATGGCAAAGCCCTGCAGTTCGACTAACCTCATGTGACGTTGTGATAGGTTAGCAGTTCTGCAGACCCAGACCAGGGTATCACCACATTCTAGCTTAAATGTAAAAGTATCTAGGACAGTGGTCATTTGGGAAATTTTTGCTTTTACATGTAAATTGCCAAGCAGCCCTTGGCCCATCTGTTTGGGAGCCTGATATTTTATAAACATTTGTACTTCAACTCGGTGTTTCAGAGAACTTAGGCTCATTGATTTACTGTACTTACAGGCAATGTTTAAGAAATTGAGCTTTTATGTATTTTTATCCATTACTGTCAATGTTGTGTGAATGCTTGTACAGCTGGCATTATTTATACAGTTATGTACACTATGACTAGGCTTCTTTTCCCAAGCTGAAGTTCTGAAGCAGACGATAGAACTGGCTCAAAAAGAAAAAGAAAGGAAAAAATTTCCAAAATACCCAAGAAACCCCTCCTTCCTCCTACAGACCACTGCAATTTTCTGAATACCATACAACATTTTTATACTGATTTTCTAATGCAAGCTGGGATCTCCACAGAAGCTAGCTCCACGCCATCGTGGCAGGAAGGCTGGAACTGATGAGCTTTAAGGTACCTTCCAATCAAAACTATTCTGTGATTCTATGGTCATCTCACACAGAGGGCAACCTATACCAATGCAGGTTTTAGGACGAACTTGGCTATATGCTATGGCTACACAACAAGCACCCTACTACTCATTCAATAATCAAGGTCCTATAGGTGGAAAACAGAGCTCAGTCTTTATTTCAGGGAGGGTTTTATTGTTTGTTTGGTTGGCAGGTTTGGTTTGGTTTTCCCCCGGAAGAAGCCCCTCTTTAGGAAAGTTAAACCTGTAACATCCTCACTAGTAAACATACAATCTGTTCCATATAAAACACATCTCAGTTTGTTTGTTTTCCAGGTTTACTCCGCCAGTTCTTAGTGCCTAAAGATACACACACTCATGGAGATTTCAAAGCAATTTTTCCAATCATGTAGCCACAATGTGAGGGGTGACAGCTGAGCTTAAAGAATATCTGCACAGCACTTCAAAATTCAGTTTCTCTTTTTCTCTCCCTGATCCTTGTAGCTTGCAAACATGCAAGAACCCTCTGCTTCTTTTATAAACATTATTGTGCAACAATTCAAAGAAAGCTTGAAAACTTAGCACAAATGTAGCCCAATGCTTGAAACGCAAAAATCAAGCAAAATCAAAATCAAAATATCTCAATAACTTTTTCTTCTTCTTATGTTAACACTGTAACTTTGCTGAAAGAGCTGCCTTCTGTCTTTTTTTTTTAAATGTGGGGTTAAGTTTCAGCGTTAGCTGTCTGCAGAAAATTTTTGTGTTTAATGTTTAGAATTCAGATACAATTTATACCATTGACGTAACAGGTTCTGTTGCCCAATGATAATGAAACTCTAAAACTGAAATCAGTAGATAGAAGCACGTGGCAACATAAATAGTGTTGGGTTATATTTCAGCTTCTCTACGCCTGGGTATCAAAGTGAGAAGAAAAGTCATGAGAGAAAAGTCATGAGGAAAGTTACTGTGAAGGTCAGTGGCACAGTCCTTCCGTGAGTCACCTTGTGTCCTAATGCACAGGAAACTTTAGATAGACACATTCATTTAATATCAAGCCTTTGAAAATCTGTTTTCCTTTCCTTATTTTCGGCAAATGTCTGGAGCCTTCAGTACACACAATCCCCACAGCAGTAGGGAGGAAAAAGGGCTTGAGCCAGGTCACATTTATCTCTACTTTTTTCCTTTAATTTCATGAGCAGAGTCATGTTCTCAGTGTGAGCTGTCACGGGGGCATGCCACAACTACAGCCCACATTGCAACGCCATCGTAGTCCACTGTATCCATAATCTTAAATTGCATTAATGAATTTCATCCTTTAAGAGCACGTAATTACTGCTGTAATGATAGCATAAGCATTAGAAGTAGTCTAACGCTTTCTGTTATGGCTCTATTTTCATTTCCTGACATTGAAAAATGAATTATTTGAACTGAAATTTCCTGTTCTAGTATTCACTGTAAATTGAAATTTCTTAGGAAAAGCTTAAATGAAAAAAAAACCTTGCCAACATGCAAATAAGGGGTAGCGAAAATGAAAAGGGAGTTTGTTAGCATTAAGTGCTGGGTGGGGACTTCTGAAGTTTTCACTGGGGGGTGTGCTCACTGAACACTATCTGTTGCGTGTACTGATGTGCCTAATGAAAAAAAAATAAAATATTGGTTTTTTTAAAACTTTTCAAGAGATTCCTAAAAGGACGTAACTTGGAGATGGCAGACACTTTAATTGTGCCACTTACTTATTTCTGGACATGAGATTTTGCAATCTTATAATATTTTCAATAGACACTGCTTGGCATTGGTATGAAACAAAATACAACACATTTTTGTGTCAGAAAATGAGAAATTGCTTTTTTTCTAAAATGAATTCTGAAAGGGCAAGTTAGAATTCTAATATAAGGTCATGCTGAAAATGTCAGAACAGTATAAATTAAAAAAAAATTCTTGCCAAGTACACAACCATAGTCCACTCACAACCTCTCTCTCTTGATCTGGACACATCCATTCTTGTAAACTTAGACAAGTAAAACAGCATACCAAGCTGACACTGAGATGTAGATGTAACAAAAATGAGTTTGCAGGGTGGGTTAGCTTGATAAAACTAATTTCATGGTCAAACAGCTGAAAACTGATATCTGCAGTAATTCTGATATATTTAGGTGTGAGTTGCAGGCATATCTTCTTGTTTGGATTTCTAGAGTAAAAAATTATCTTTACTGTCATGCACTAACTGACCTCCAGGATTATTTGCAACAAAAATTGCAATAAAGGAAAGTGCAAAACCTGCAATTAGTCCTTGGGAACCTCGGTACAATGATCTCAAGGTATATTGCACTTTGCTGCATCCCAAAGGAGTTTTGCAAAGGCCATGCAGTCAACCTTTTCAATATGTACAACCATATACCTATGTGATCATACAATCATAGAATACATTAAGTTGGAAAGGACCCATAAGAATCACTGTGTCTAACTCTCTGCTCCTTGCGGGTCTTCCTAAAACTAGACCATATGACTCAGGGCATTGTCCAGATGCCCCCTGAACTCTGACAGGCTTGGCGCTGTGAGCACTTCCCAGGGTAGCCTTTTCTAGCAATAGATTACCCTCTCAGTGAAGAACCTTTTCCTAATGTTCAATCTGAACTTCCCCTGATGCAGCTTCATTCCTATCACTGGTCACCTTCTTTCAAAATTATTATGGTTCATGGACTTTTAATGTCCAGACCTGCTACCCTTTTCCCACCTCAGTCAGTAGTACTGGAAACACGTACTAGAAGTATTTTGATAAACTGCACAGACCTGTTGTTGAGTTCCTCTTGAAATGATATGCAGTGTAGGTGAAAGAGAGTCCATTGTACTTAAAATGTTTGCTAGAATGCATGCTCTTTTTCTGGAGGTTATGATTGCACAATAAATGGGAAGGGGACCTGGATAAATACAGGTGTGTTGGGAGAGAATACAGTGATACAGTAACTCAAGACTGCATGCACCATCTGTAGAATACCCTCTTTATTATTTCTTTGTTCCTTTCAATTCTGCAAAGGTTATTTTAATGTCTGCTGAAGTCCAAAATGTGCATCCCTACTGTGGCTTTAGGGAAAATATTTGAAGTTATTTTTGTTTCTGTATAACAGCAAACGCCACCTGTCACATCCAGAGGCAGGAAGGTAGTGGAAAACAGTGTGAGTTGGACTATACCCACTGGTGAGAAAGTCCTGCACCACTTAGACCTTCCAAAACAAAAAAGTTCTTAGCAATAATGGCAGTAAAATCTGACAGCATTTCAAATTACAAAAAGCCTTTACTCTCTTTAAAAGGCTTTATACATACACGTAGTAATTAGCAAGATTTTACAATTAGTTTGATCCTTTCTTGATTGGAGATTACTAATCACAAAACTATGTTCTTGTTTTGCTAAAACAAAAATCTCTATTTTGAATTAGACTGTATTCTGCCTTCAAAGATGGATATTTCTTACTGAGTGTGAAGGATTTGCAAGGAATCTCCTGGAGGATATTTTCGTAATAAAGCTGAGAAGGGGTTTACCCTTCCTTGCAAAGAAAATAAAATAACCCTTACTAATTTACTTGTGGACAGCCAACTTATTCCAGCAAGGTTTGCTACGAAATCTCTAAAGGTGCAATGGTAACACATGACAAAAAACCCCACTTCTGCCTTGGCCAACATATCACTTTATGAGTCTTACTAAGACACCAGCCTTAGAATGGAATGCTGGAAAGGTACACAGACTTCCTACTTATACATGCAAGATTTAAAAGTATTTCGTGACTTACTTTGGGTGAATTTTGATCTTAAATATAGGTCTTGAAAATTTTGAACTTTTAACCCTTTGATAAAGTTGTGTACAATCCAGAAAGACTCCAGCTGCAGCTAGAGCAGTGCTCAACAATGGAGGCTGGTAATCTAACTTTCAGACATTTACAATGCCTTCGCATGTGGTCAGTGGCTCTGCAAACCAAGAGACCACACACAAGCAAACAGAGGCTCTCATAGTTGCCTAACATTTCCACCACCTGTTCTCAAGCCATGTTATCAGATATGAAGCAACCAGTAAAAAACAGCTTGTAAGCTATAAATGGAAGCAGCTATGTCAGAGAGCTGATAAACATTTCAGTGCAGATTATTTGTGTAGCAGACTCTGTAATTTACACTACACTAAACTGATTTAAAGTATTGGTTTTGAGTTACAGGATGTCACAGTTGCTGTTTTGGGGTGGGGGCTATGTGTGTTGAGGGGATAAAGGAGAATGCAGGCAGGTGATATTTCTTGCTTAACAGATCATGTCAAAGATAAAGCTATCTCTTCCTTGTCTTTCCTGTTTCATCTGTACCCCAGTCTGCTGCCTAAGTGTGAAAGCTTGGTTAGTTTAGGTAGTCTGTATTGGTGCCTACTATGTTCAGTCATTACACAGTCTTCAGAGATGTTCACTTAGTGTGGAAATGCTGGTATCTCTATCTCCAGTAATGTCAATAAAATTAATCTTAAAAAAAAAAGTAGCCTTGCCAACACTATTAGTTTAAATTGACTAAAACTGAGGGGGAAATATATTTTGTATGTATAGCTCAGATGAATATGAAGAAAAGTATCTCCGAATCCAAATACAGCTATATATTTCTACATTATTCTTTAAAGGTGTTTGCTTTAGAACTTCTTTTAGTAGTAGCTCCTCTATCACTGCTGACATGAATGAAAATAACTTGTGATCAGCCTCTTTAAGAACTGGATATTTAGTATGATATATGATGTAAATGAAGTGTTCATTGGGAATATGTTGAATAGGTTGCGAATATCCGTCTTATTTGCCCCTGACTTAAATCTATTCCTGTTTGTTATTTAAGCCCAAAGATTGGCCCATTTCCAAAACAGAAGAAAAAGTGAAGTTAGCTGCATACATGCAGTTAGGCCCTGCTAGCTTTGCATACCTTATTGAAGAAAACAGCAGAATTCTAGTTCTGGTTTTCTTGTGAACTTACCCTTGAAATTCTATTCATATGTACTGGCCTCTTTTTGGGTTTGGTGTAAATTGTCAGATATGTGAATTCTTGCCTGTATCAGTCTTTTACTAGTAAGATAACATTGAGAAAAAGAAAGATAAAGTCTGATATTATAAACATATTAGTCAAAAGCTTGTTTGTGATATAGAGGCATCTACTATAAACCCTTGACAATTACAACTGGTAAAAAATTATGTTGAAGAATTTTCCATACTGCACCAGTTTGGAAATTTCAGTCCCGCCAAAGTCACCTTTCTATATGTATACAACCATTTTCACCTAGAAACCTTGTAAAAGCTATCTGCTTTTTTTATCAAGGTTAGTGTGATTTAGCACTGAAAATATTTTTTACTGTTCCATGTTCTCAGCTATGTTAATTTTTTTTTCATTCCTTAGACAGAGTATGAGTATTGGTAGAAGTAATAATATTCACAAAACAGCCACCCCCTGGTTGTTCACTCAGAGTGTATGAACAATGCATTTATTTGTGATGACTGTGTGAAAATTTAATTAGGAATTAAAATCTCTAGTTTTACTCTCAGACTATTATCCAGATAACGTAAGAAGTGTTACACTATAGAAATCTATGAAGTATCCAGATGTGACAGTTTTGGGGCAATTTTGGTATTGCTATCTCAAAGTTGCCATTAAGCCTGCGGAAAAAAACCCCACATAAATACACTAGACACGTTTCAAGACTGTCTGTAGGGCTAGGTGGACTTGGATCCAATCTGTTGCAACAGTTCTGTAAGTTGCATTGTTTTGCAATGGTGGTAATATTGTTTTTCAGTGTTGAAAATTTCTTTTGTGCTAATTAGCTGAAGAATGAAAGTGTGAGACTTCATGCCTGCAGAGATCACAGGAGACTCTTACTAATTCCCCCAGCTAAAGCTCTTGTGCTATGCTAACCTTTCTAATTTCAGCAGTACTTTCTGTTCAGATCAACCTCAGTTTTCCTGGAAAGGAGATTTTTTCCATTAGCAAAGCCCCTTTTTAAACATTCACAAAATAAAACAATGTTTTTGGCAAGATAGGCTCATTTAGAGGCTAGAAATGAAGTGTGAAAATTGCTGAAAACTGTTACTTTTATTGAAAATATCTCATATGTTTCTAACAGAACACATTCAGTTTTATCAGGCAATATATTTTGATGAAACAACCTGAAAAAAATCAGAACTTCAAAAACAATTGTTTGACAAGTTTGTTTTTGGTTTGGTTGTTTTTTTGTTTTTTTTTTTTTTGAGGTTTTTTGTTTTTTTTTTTTTTATTATTATTATTGCTGTTGGTTGGCTTGGGTTTTGTTTTTAAGGTGGCTTACTCTGCCTCCTTGTATACACTGCCTCTCCCTTCTTGCTGCTCCTTCCACTAACTTCAACCCCATGACCCTTACTTAGAAAGGCATCTTTTACTTTCTTTGATGGCTGGCTATGCTTTGAAAGTGTTCATGAATCTTTCTAATGTGTTCATGAATTTCAGAACCTCCAGAATTCATTGCATCGCTGTGTGATTTGGAAAGAATCAACACATTTGATATTTTTTTCTTCTACTGAAGAGGCTTTTTCCTTCAGGCTACCCAAGCCATCTGCTTCCCTGACAGTCTCTGGCAAGGGAGCTTCTCCTACTTCTTACTATCCCTGATTTATTGTAGTAACTTTAAATATCCACTATCAAACATTTATGGTGAGTATATCCTCTGTGGCTTTGGCAAAGCTCTGGAATTTTGCTTCAAGAGCACTCAGGCAGCAAGTGCTGATCCCACATAGATTCCAGTATAATATGATAAGAGTCAGGTGGAAGGGAGGTTGGAAACTGAGTATGGTTTCTGAAACCTAAGAGTTTTGCATTTTTTTATTTGTTAAGGGGTCAGGCAGATTCTTACTTCTCAAACAATGTAATTTCTTATTAGTGTGTGCAGCAACAGCTAAAGCAAAGGGAAAAAATTCCAAACCCCAAACCAAAACAGAATTAATATCCCTTGGATTTACAGACTTTTCCTTATCCAAACCTGGATATAAGTCTGTGTCCTTGAGCATGCAATTGTAGAAAAGAATTGATAACAAATACTGAACTTTTACAGCTGTGAACTGGATATAGATAATTCAGACAATCAGCTTGAATCCAGGCCAGGATGGCAGTTGCTGAAGCTCTGTGTGTCATAGAAACAATCGTGTGGTCTGTTAAATATGGGTTAAGGAGTATAGAAAGCTTTTCATTACCTGAAACTACGTGGAAATGTTTGTGGAATGGAGGAGGAATACTATGACTTAGTTTCTCTTTCAGACCTTTATAAGAGCCAGTTTAGCAAATTGGAGACTAGTTCTGCTATTAGCTGCAGTGTATCACTTGTAAACAAAAAGGGGAACATCAATCCTTACTAATTACGAAGAAACTTAGATATATTGGCAGTGTATCCAGCCCTTACATACGTCCTAACCTTATCTCCAATTAAGTGTTCTGTGGTTACCATTCAAGGAGAGACTCCACTGGATTCCATCAGAAAGGATACCAAATAATAGAGTAGTGCCTTTTGTACTCTTGGGGCATTAATTACTTTAAAGAAAATTGTTTGTATGTTTTCCGGTTTTTCTTCAGGTGGTAGGAAACAGTCCATGACTGTCAAAGTTGAAGCTCTCTGGTCATCTGAACAGCCAGGCAGAGCCCGTGTATAACTATTAATACGTTACTCAGTGCCGCTAAGCAGACTGGGAACAGACTGTTTACTATGGCTTTTCAGATGGGGCTTTGCAACGCACCATAGTAAAAGCATGTAACCAGCTCCACACATGAGGAATAACTACATTTGTTATGAGTTACTCCAGAATTCTAGTGAAATCTTCTTGCACGGTCTGTTGCTAATACTGATTCTGTGTTAATTACAATTTCACAAAATTTGCCTGTTTATATCGTGAGGCCAAAAAAAAATAATAATTAAATGTATCACATGTACATTAAGTATATACCTCTTTTTACCTCAAAAAAATCACAACTCTTTCAGAAATTTCAATCTGAATGTATTTTCTTTTACTTTTCTAAATGTGTATGAACTGAACAATGCCACAACCTATTTACACAGACAATATAGGATGAATGCTTATTTGTAAGACTAATTCTTCCTCTTCTACAGCAGCGAGAAGAGATGCAGAAAGTAAATCTGGCCCATAATATCAACAAGACACCTGTGAAGTGATCATAAACAGTTTTGGAGTTCCACATATTCGGCTTTTTGATTCTTTAGCTCGAACAGAAGTAGCTCCCAGCTGGCTCGACTCATGGGATCCAGGCAGTGAACCCTTACTTGGTGACCACCTTGCCATATAGTTCTTTCTTCATTCTTCAAAACCAGCAACAATAAAGCATCACAACAAAAAAGTAACATCGTTAAATCCCTTACTTTGGCAAAACTTTCACAGTTAATTTTTTGTTTAAAGAGTGATACAGATTTGATCTAAATTAACTAAGTATTAACGGGCAAGAGCTCAGAAATTGTATTGAACTGAGGTACACAAACAAGATCAAAGTCCTAGTGTTATCTATATCCCCTGATTACTCAACCCCACCTTGAATAACCAATAGCTCTTTCTCTTGCTTGGAAGGTACGAAACTTAGGCTGATGTCCCTGTGCCAAGTGCTCTGCCACTTGGTCTGCTCTGGTTCAGAAGCAGTTCTTTTTCAAGAGCAAAATCCCATGCAGCCGGAGATGGGTGTGGGCTCTCAGGAAGAGTGCTCTGAAAAAGAAAAAGATGCATTTTGTTAACAAATTCCTTGCTAGTTTTCTAAGACTATGGAGCATGTGGCCACAGGTTCAAAACTGCGAGAGAGTAGGACAGTAGTCAGGGAGGTACATGAAGAAGACACACAAATCTTGAGCCCCACTCAACCACAGTTACCGAGTTCAATGTTGCATAACAAGACTAACACAGGTGAATACTTCCTTGTGTCTCATTTTGGGTAACTCTAGGAAAGCAAAAAAAAAAAAAAAAAAAGTAAAATAACATATAATAAGTAACAAAAGTCATAAGAGTGAAAAGGAAAATACCATTTTAAAAGTAGAAGTGATCAGGCTCTCACGCAAAACCTCAAAATGTTGTCAGGCTTTCCTTCTTGCAGTTGGCTTTATTTGCCACACATGCAACCATCACAGCAGTAGGCTCTTCATCTTTACTACGTTTTCTAGTTACAGCACACAAAAAGGTATGCCTAGATTAAGGCCTGCAGGGTAAAGTTAATGGTGGCACACTATTACCTCTGCATGGAAAAACTGAAATAAGCAGAGGTGTATCCCCCACATCTTGAAATGCCTGGAAACCCACCTGTCCTAGGAACATTTTGCATATGCAGCAAGCATATTCTGTGCTATGTTTACTTCTAATGTAAAGTTTGTGCCTTGCATTTCTTTTTATCTGTTTCTCAAGTTTACACACTACGTTTCTTGATGTCTGCTGTGATGCTTGAACAACAATCATAAAGGTTCTAAAGCATCCTCCAGCACTGTGGGCAAAATGCAGATTTTTAAGAGGTTTGTTGAGATAGTCTGTGCGAAGGATTTGTTTTCGTGTTTATGTGCATATGTGCGCACAACCCCTGTGTGTGGCCTGTATGAACACTGAGATTTACCCTGAAGGCTCTCTAAACCACCCTCTCTGCCTGTGTGGAAAACATCTCCCTACTGCAACTAAGGAGAATTAAAATAGCTCTTTCTCCATTCTTTCTTTTATATGCACCCATTTTGGCCTTCAGTGAACCTCCTTCTCAGCTTTACTGCAAGTTCTTAGCAGCAGCTGAAAGTCCCCTCATGTTAGCACATGGGAACAGTGGAGCTGAGTATAGGGGAACAAGGCACCGGAAGCATACGACTGCTCTTTGTCTTGTAGAGCAACTGCTTCACACTCCTCCACTACACCAACACTTGCCAAAGCCACTCCTTCCTATTCTCCCTCCTGCACTATATTGCTGCTCCATTTACTTAATCTCCCTCACCAGTGATGCCCTTTCCCAGGATTTTTTATACTGATCTAATTCTCTCATTCCTTGGAGGCTGCATGGCTAAACTTCTTCCAGTGTGACATAGGAGCTCTGCTTCATGGGCCATGAAACCACCATATTTCTCGAGCCTATTAAACTGCTCCTTCCAAACAAATAAGAAGGATGTGAAATAAAACCATCACAAACTAATTGCTCACAGAACCGCCCTCTTAGTATGATTGTTATATAACTTTGGAAGTGATTTGTTTCATTTTTTTCTCTCCCATGCATGCTTCCTGCTAGCAATCCACAGAGTTCATTTAAATCTCAGTGCAAGCAGTTTTATACTTCACTGTAAAATTTTGGGCCAATAATCTCATAATTGTAGAGACAGTTTTAGAATTGAGAATAATTTTTTTAAAATGTTGCTGGCATAGAAAGTTCCACAAAATAAAAAATTCCAAAAATAATGCTTCCACTTCACTCCTAGTACAGTGAAGAAAATTAATTTTTTCCACCTGGGAATCTGAGAGAATTCTTTTTTTACTTCACTGTGAAATAAAATAATAACAAAAATCCTGTTTCAGAGTACAATCCATATTTGGACACTGTCTTTCTTTGAATTTCATTATCACAAAAAGTGGTGTTTTATCCCCATTTTTCTGCTTCCCAATACAATATAGATATGCAGAAGACCACAATATCTGTTGGTGAAATTACACCAACACTTTTGAGTGAAACCTAGACCTTTTCACCATTTACCTTGCTGGATTCCAAACTCCCCTTTTTCTCTTAATTTTTTATAACACAGGATATACTTACGCATCCACATTTAAAGGGGTCTGTGTCTGTGTACCTTCAGACAGATGACACTTATCACCTTTATTTCAGACATTTCTTTTCTGCTTACAAAGATCAAAGAAATTTTGCCATACATAATCGAGGAAGCATGTCTGTGAGAAGAGACCCAGGGCATGAAGAAGCAGACTGGGACTGAACAGGGGTTTTTTTAGTCTTGCCTGTGGCAAGTTAAATATCCCTTACTCTTTGAGAAATTGTGAAAGGAAGTCACCTCAGTAATTACTTCCCAGTCATTGATGTAAACAACTTCATAATGTAAATGAAACTAACATACTGGAGTCATCATCTGAAATTTTACTACACTTTTTTCTCCGTTCTAAATCCTTTTATGTTTGTAAGTACACCAAAGAAGGAACTCAGCTTTTTAAAAGTCAGAGGTAAATAAACCTCTCAGAACCCCATTTGTGTATTTCGATAGAAAAATATAAAGTTGTGGAAAGGAAGTAAAAATAGAGAGTAATCTCTCAGCGTAATCTGTAGCCATTTCTGGACATTGCACCATCAAAAGCGTCTTAATTTTGATTTAGATTTTTTAATTATAGGCTCATATACAAGCTTAAATATGATGTTTCAAAATAATTCTTTTTATATTCAATGTAATTATGATACGAATCTTTGGATTTACAGTAACTTTAGAATCCTAAAATGCCGATTTTTTTTCACATAATTTATTAAAATTATTTTTTTTTTTTTGTTATGTTTACACTAGGTGCCCTGCAAAATTATTCTGCTTCCTACCTCACAAAGGTAAAATAAAATTCAGCAATAGCTTGTGATTATAGAAAGCAGCACAACAAGGAGCCTAGTACAAAAGTTTGGTGTTATATGCACTACAGTTCAGTGGTTTACACAGATACAGCTTGCCTACAGCTGTATTCCAAGACAAAACACATCCCTCTGGAGAATAAGGTTAGATGTTTTTTGTCTTCCATCTGTATAAAAAATATGGAATAAAAGTGGTGCTGCTGATTTCAGCAGATAGCACTCATTTGTGTTTATACAACAGGGTTTTAACCTGTTATACTACATCTCTAGAGCTGATGAGTAGTAGCTGTGATTGTAGAAGATGCAGCATAATTAAAGGTGATTGTTGTTGTTTAATCTGAGTGATATATCTGCATCTGCCAATGTAGCTTGGGTAGCAGATTTCTCTTCACAGTACAGCCTCTGTACTGTCGTCTGGAACCTGAATGACTGGGAATTCATTTCTCCTCCATTTGCAACCACTGGGTAGGCACTGAGCTACTGCTTCACTATTATACTGCTAAGCTTTTTGCTTTTAAGGCAAAACCAAATAATGAAATATTTTAGTTAAGGTTTTGTACTGTTTTTTGCAAAAGGTAGGGCACTAGCCCCATTTTACTGCTTGCAGTGAGTAATTATAGTGTGTCATTTCCTCTGTGCTTTCAAATTGTTATGGCATTCTTCCCAACCTGACCAAAAGGTTGTGTAGCATTTCACGTACTGTTAAATAGCTTCCCTACACCCTATGAACACCTGTATTTTATTGTTGGTGAGTGAACCAACCTGTCCATTTCCCCTCACTGTGGAATGTGCTTTATGAATATTTTTATTACAAGGGTCACACCTTGTAGGCAAGAGCTGACAGCTGAAGCATGTCTGTCAAAATCCTTATCTTTAAGCTTCTTTTCTCATCTTGTCATGCTCCTGTACTACACACATACCAGCTCATCTGAGAGGAAAGCACCACTTTCTGAGGCAACAACACTGTAGCACCAGCAGCCAGGTACCCAACAGGCACCCTAGCAGCAGTGAATTCTTTAACTAGGTATGAATAGTAGTTCTCTGGCTGTTCTCAGCCTTATTTTTGTTAAAATGAATTGAAATAATTTGTCAAGTTATTTTGCCTTTTTTTTCTTAATCTTCATAGATGTAAAAAACCCACACAGATGGAGAGAAATAGAGGATGGCTATATGAACTATGAAACTAACCTTGATATACTTTGTTTTCAGTACAGCTACAAGGGGAAATTTCTTATGTTAGTAGTCTTGATTGAATGTTCACCTAACAGTAGTCATATGGCACAAGCAAGGAAGAAGATATGGGTACAGATTATTTTGAAAATGACAATCTTAAAAAAACTGGGCATATTTATCATCCACCATTATTTTCTGACAGGCAACACTGGCTTTTGCTTTAGGAAGTGGCAAGCAAGTTATCTGCTTTTCTGACTTTTATATTCTTGTGATGGGAATCTCAGCATTGAGTGTGAAGTTAACTGAACTGTACTGCTTTTGCAGCTTGAGTAGTCAAGTTCAAAAGCTTGGTACTACAGAGCTGTCCTTGCACATTGTTCTGCTTGTCCACCAGGTAACTCCAAATTAGCTCAGGAATTTGCATGGAATTATACACCGTTTGACACTGCAGGAAGCCTACATATTTTTTAAAATGGGGCCAAGGAACACTGTTTTTGAAAACAGGCTGCATGAAATGTTTTGTAACACCTATAAGTTAAGCACCTAATTAAATGACTAAGTCCTCACTAAGAAAACATGGCTTGGTGGTTCAGGAAAGCACATAACAAAATTAGGTGCAAATTAGGGCCCTGGACTTTCTCTTGTGCTATCACATTCCCTACCTGTCATTATTTTTACTACACTTACTCGGTACAGGTAAGCTTCTGCGGTTAGGAACATGTACTGGGTCTGGCTGGGAAGAAGTTACCATTTCACAGGTGTCATGTTTTGGAATTGTGGCTAAAACTGTTGATAAGACACCAGTGCATTGGTTGCTGTTGAGGAGCACCTGCACAGCACCAAAGCTTCCTTTTTCCCCCTCTGCTCTCCCAGGAAACAGGCCAGGGGTAGGCAAGAAGTCGGGATGAGATGGAATCTGGACAGTTGACCCAAACTAAACAAAGCTTAACCTAGCTGCTGACAGAGTCAACCCACCCCTGAAGGCAATTACATAAGTGAACAATTAAACTCTTCAAGATAAAATAGACAGCAGTAGCCTGGGGAACATAAAGAAGGACTACAGAGCCCTGGGAGAGGTGGCTGGGGTCTCTGGAGCTCAGACTGACTTTTCGTCAATTCTCCAGGATACAGGGGAGTACCTTAAAAAGGCTTGGAGGATTGGCCAGGTTAATAAATACTTAAAAGGGTGGTGCCATAGTCAGGGGATTGAGTGTCTATAACATGAGACTCAACTTAGTAGGCTAGGTCTACTGTGGGCTGGTGGAGTTGGAAGGGCGTTATGGTAGGAGGCATCCCAGACTGGTCAAGGAAGCTTTAAACTAGATGTGCTGGGGAAGGGGGGCATCATTCCATCCCAACACACCCAGTCAGCTGCCAGCACCTATAATAAATTCTCAGAGCAATGCAGAGATATTCCGGCTGCTCCAGCCAATGAGCCGGTTTCATTTGGAGCTCAGCTCAGATGTCTCTTACAAATGCCTGTAGCATGGGGAACAAACAAGAGGAATTAGAGACGTGTGCATGTCCACAGGGGTATGATATAACAGGCATCACAGAAACATGGTGGGATGGCTCCAATGGAGTGCTGGAATGGAAGGTTACAGGCTCTTTAGAAAAGACAGGCCTGGCAGGTGCAGAGGGGGAGTTGCTGTTTACGTTAGGGATAGGCTGGAGAGTATGGAACTCTGTCTGGGGCAGGTGAGCAGTGAACAGAGAGTTTGTGGGTCAGGGTTAAAGGGAGAACAGCGATGGGAGACATTACTGTGGGGATATGTTACAGATCACCTGTATCAAGAGGAATCTGTGGATGAAGTACTCTATAAACAAATAGGAGCAGCCTCCCACTCACAGGCCCTTCTTCTCACAGGGGATTTCAACCACCCTGATGTCTGTTGGAATGACGATACGGCCTGGCACAAGCAATCCAGGAGGTTCCTCGATTGTGTGGAAGACAACTTCCTTCTGCAAGTAACAGAGGAACCAACAAGGAGAGGTGCCATGCTTGACCTTGTGCTCACCATCAGGGAAGGGATGGCTGGGAATGTGACTCTCCAGGGCAGCCTTGGATGGAACGATCATGAGATGGTCGAGTTTGAGATCCTCAGGACAGTGAGAAGAGCGTGCAGCAAGCTCACTGCCCTGGACTTCAAGAGAGCAGACTTTGGCCTCTTCAGGAACCTGCTTAGTAAGGTTCCATGGGATATAGCCCTAGAGGGCAGGGGGCCCCCAGAATGCTTGCTGATATTCAAGGATCACCTGCTACAAGCTCAGGAGTGTTGCATCCCAACTAGAAGTGCAGCAGGAGGGCCAGGAGACCTCCTTGGATGGATAAGGAGTTGCTGAGGAAACTTTGAAGGAAAAAAGAGGCTTATAAAAGGTGGAAGCAAGGACAGGTGGCCAGGAAATAATACAGGGATGTTGTTTGGGAAGCTAGGGACCAGGTTAGGAAAGCTAACGCCCAGTTAGAATTAAATGTGTCTAGGGATGTTAAGGATAACGGGATGGGATTCTACAGGTACGTAGCAAATAAAAAACAGATTAGGGAGAATGCAGACCCCTCAGGAAGCTCTTGGGAGAACCAGCTACACAGGATTTGGAGAAGGCTGAGGTTCTGAATGACTTCTTTGCCTCGGTCTTCTCCGGCAAAGGCTCTGACCGCACCATCCAAGTCTTGGAAGGCAGATGCAGGGACTGTGAGAATGAAGACCTTGGGCCCACTGTAGGAGAGGGATTGGTTCGGGACCATCTTAAAAATCTGAACGTGCACAAGTCCATGGGTCCTGATAAAATCCATCCGCGGGTCCTGAAGGAGCTGGCAAATGAAGGAGCTAAGCCACTGGCCATCATATTTGAAAAATCATGGCAGTCAGGTGAGGTTCCCAATGACTGGAAAAAGGGAAATATAATCCCCATTTTCAAGAAAGGGAAAATGCATGACCCAGGGAATTACAGACCAGTCAGTCTCACCTCTGTGCCTGGCAAAATCTTGGAGCAGATTCTCCTGGAAGGCATGCTAAGGCACATGAAAATCAACAAGATGCTTGGTGACAGCCAGCATGGCTTCACCAAGGGGAAATCTTGCCTGACCAATTTGGTGGCCTTCTATGATAGGGCTACAGAACTGAGGGACAGCAGTAAAGCAGTTGATGTCATCTACCTGGATTTGTGTAAAGCATTTGACACTGTCCCACACGACATCCTTGTCTCTGAATTGGAGAGACATCAGTTTGATGAATGGACCACTCGGTGGATAAAGAACTGGCTGGATGGCCACACACAAAGAGTTGTGGTCAATGGCTCAATGTCCAGCTGGAGACCAGTAACGAGTGGTGTCCCTCAGGGATCAGTGTTGGGACCGGTCTTGTTTAACATCTTCGTCGCTGACATGGACAGTGGGATTGAGTGTGCCCTCAGCAAGTTTGCCAATGACACTAAGCTGTGTGGTTTGGTTGATACACTGGAGGGAAGGAATGCCATCCAGAGGGACCTTGGCACGCTTGTGAGGTGGGCTGATGCCAACCTCATGAAGTTTAACCATGCCAAGTGCAAGGTCCTACACCTGGGTCGGAGCAATCCTAGGCACAGCTACAGGCTGGTCAGAGAAGAGATTCAGAGCAGCCCTGTGGAGAAGGACTTGGGGGTGCTGGTCAATGATAAAATGAACATGAGCCAGCAGTGTGCGCTTGCAGCCCAGAAAGCCAACCGTATCCTGGGCTGCATCAAAAGGAGTGTGACCAGCAGGTCGAAGGAGGTGATCCTGATCCTCTACTCTGCTCTCGTGAGACCTCACTTGGAGTATTGTGTGCAGTTCTGGTGTCCTCAACATAAAAAGGACATGGAACTGTTGGAACAAGTCCAGAGGAGGGCCACGAGGATGATCAGGGGACTGGAGCACCTCCCATATGAGGACTGGCTGAGAAAGTTGGGGCTGTTCAGCCTGGAGAAGAGAAGGCTACGTGGAGACCTCATAGCAGCCTTCCAGTATCTGAAGGGGGCCTACAGGGATGCTGGGGATGGACTCTTCATTAGGGACTGTAGTGATAGGACAAGGGGTAATGGGTTAAAACTTAAACAGGGGAAGTTTAGATTGGATATAAGGAAGAAATTCTTTCCTGTTAGGGTGGTGAGGCACTGGAATAGGTTGTCCAGGGAGGTTGTGAATGCTTCATCCCTGGCAGTGTTCAAGGCCAGGTTGGACGAGGCCTTGGGTGATATGGTTTAGTGTGAGGTGTCTCTGCCCATGGCAGGGGAGTTGGAACTTGATGATCTTAAGGTCCTTTCCAGCCCTATCTATTCTATGATTCTATGATAAAAGAGATTTAGAATAGGAATTTCTGATATGGGTGAAATTGGAATTGGTCACTACAAAAGCACAGCTATGTCTAATACATAGAAGAAATTTATGTATCATTCATTATAGCAGATAGCAGCAGCAAAGTTCAGAGAACAGTGAATAATCAAAACATATGCTAATCTGTCTTGAGTTAGTGCATTATACATGCATTTTATGTTTTTCTCCGTATTTTTCAGAGAATGATTACTACCCCTGGGGATCTTTACTCCAGGCTTAATAGCAGCTCCAATTTGTGACTGAGCACTCTCTTGCTCTTAGACTCTATCAGCTCATCTTGCTACTATGGCTGCTAATACTTCAGACTTCCCTAGCTTTTTCTCTATTTTCAGCTGAAGAGCTCAGAAATGCCTTTTTCCTCTCCACATACACTTTCCCACAGGCATGGGCACAAACATAGCTCATCTAATGTGTGTTCTTCAAAGCAGCCACACTACAGCTCGGAAAAAGGCAGAAGATCTGTACTTTTTATAGTTAATTACACTACCCACCAACACTTCAAAGTAATTTTTAATAAGCATTTTGCATTTTATTCCAGACTTTGAATGTTTTATAAATTTTAGCCTGGGTTAGCAGATTACATGTTATTTAGAAATCAAAATGGTGACGGGTTTTAATACCAGAAAACTGTCATATAGTGAAGTATTTCAGAGATGCTGGAACTTCAAAAACATCAAGCTATTTTTAACAGAAAGACTAAGACAAGTAACTATTTGCCACTGTAGTAATTGAGAAGAAGTCAACTAGTACTTGTAGGTCAATTCTCAGTGCAAAGAAAAAAAAAAAAAAAGTTAAAATTGGGCTGCCTCTGGAACTCTAGTTGGGAATCTGAAGAGGGAGTGGTACAGAATGAAAGAGATACAGAAAGATAACTCGTTTCCTCTGCTTATCACAGTCCTAAGATTTTGACATCTCAGAGTAAAAAGGCACTGCCAAGACCAAGGGCAGCACCTTCAGAAATAAAAGCTTAAATTTATTTGTACTCCTCTCTTCCTTCCTTTAGAAAAGATGGGCACTGATGTTTCAGGAAGGCTCTCCCTCCTTCATAAACCTTATGCCCTTAAAACTGCTTATTGAAACCCACAAGAAGTTCTCTTGAAGCATGTTTGTACCAATACTAGCAGCAAAAATTATGAATGTTCTCATTTAGTCAGACTCAGCTTTTACTGCAGTTAATTTCTAAGAAGTCAGGAGCAAATTCAGCAAAAGGTTGTATTTCTTGCTGTAATTTCTGCATTAATGACATAGGAAATTGGCTTATTTTATTTAAATGCATGTCAGATGTGCTAAAAGACAAGAAAAGTCAGTCATTGGAAACAGCTCCTTAGTACAGCAGGGTACTCAGAAGGCTTGTCATAACTGCTGGCTAAACCTGTAGGCAGTGAATTCTCCACCCAGAGAACAAGAAAAAATTTCAGTTTCCAGCCTTTTGAAAGCCTCTTTCTGGAGGCATGTCTTACAGCTCTACATGATTTGTGTCATTTCTGCATAATCAAGGTCAAAGCCCCAGTACCAGTGACCTGGCTTAATACCCTGAGAAGTTAGAACAATGGTGTCAGTAAAAAATTAATAAAAAGTCAACATCTAGCAATAGGTCTTTTTTATTTTTTACTGCAAAGAGCTCTAAAAAATGTTTTAAAACTTGATTAATTCTTAGAATTAGTAATGTATCCCTCTGGAGCATGTTTCTTAAGGAAAAAGTTGGAAATACCTCTATGTCAGAAATGCCTAATTTTCCAAAGCAAAGAGCATTATTTTCTTTTACATATTGCAAACCCGCTCTATGCAGACTTCAGTGATGCAATTCATGGAAGCAGAAGCTAGAGGAGGCCTTAAAATGGGCACAGGTAAGCTAAATTCACCAAACAGGTAAGAATTCTAACTGAAAGCAAGTATTCTGGTTCAGCTTTTAGGGGCAGGCAACAGAACAGGGGGCATGCTAAGCATTCTGTTCACCATACTTCACACCAAAATCTTAGGATTTTAGGTGCCTAGACAGCCTGAGCCAAACTGTGTCTGTCTCATTTTTAAGACCTTAGAATTATTTTTCTGTGGCCATGCCATGGTAATACAGTATTTAACCTTTAATGACAAAAAAAAAAAAAATAATATTCTGAAGTACAAAAGGTGGTAGATCTAATTCATCCAGATTCAGTCAGACATTTGTTATGATGCTGTATCAGAAATTATATAGTAATTTTAAGAGAATTGTAAGAGGTAGAAACCATATTGAGTTATGCTCAAAGGGTAAGTACTTCACTAAAATACTACTCCCTGCTGCAGGAGAAGATTAGGATCAAGCTCATCTAAGGAACCTGAGGGTACACAAGTACATGGGACCTGACAAGAGGCATCTGCAGGTTGTGGGGGAGCTGGCAGATGCAGTTGCCAAGCCATTAGCTATCATGCTGAGAAGTCGTGGCAGTCTGGTGAAGTTTCCGGTGACTGGAAAAGCCAAAAACATAACCCATATTTTTAAAAAGGGAAACAAGGAAGGCCTAGGAAACTACAGGCCAGTCAGTCTCACCTTGGTGCTTGGCAAGGTCATGGAGCACACCCTTCTGCAGACTGTGACAGGACGGATAAAATGGGGGTGATTGGTGACAGCCAACATGGCTTCTCTAAGGGAAAATCATGCCTGGCAAATTCGGTGGCCTTCCATGATGGGGCCACGGTGTTGGTGGATACGGAAGAAATTACTGATGTCATGTACTTGGACTTGTGCAAAGCATTTGACACAGTTCCACATGACATGGATCTGTTGGAACAAGTCCAGAGGAGGGCCACGAGAATGGTCAGGGAACTGGAGCACCTCCCATATGAAGATCGGCTGAGAAAGTTGGGGCTGTTCAGCCTGGAGAAGAGAAGGCTGAGTGGAGACCTCATAGCAGCCTTCCAGTATCTGAAGGGGGCCTATAGGGATGCTGGGGATGGACTCTTCATTAGGGACTGTAGAGATAGGACAAGGGGTAATGGGTTAAAACTTAAACAGGGGAAGTTTAGATTGGATATAAGGAGGAAATTCTTTCCTGTTAGGGTGGTGAGGCACTGGAATGGGTTGTCCAGGGAGGTTGTGAATGCTTCATCCCTGGCAGTGTTCAAGGCCAGGAAGGACGAGGCCTTGGGTAATATGGCTTAGAGCGAGGTGTCCCTGTCCATGGCAGGGGGGTTGGAACTTGATGATCTTAAGGTCCTTTCCAACCCTAACTATTCTATGATTCTATGATTCTAATTTACATGGGACTAAAAATGAAGGTCAGGTAAAGAGAGAAGGACTTTCTCCTCTTCTTTATGAGAGCTTTTGAATACAGAGACTGGTGAACTTTCTATACCTGCTGGTGGTACTTGAGATGAGTCTTGGTTCTGTTGGTTTTAGTGTTTCCCGTCACTGAATAAATGGAGAGAACAACGATGGAATCACAGTCAATATAACCAGTGTTTACTAAGCAAAACATAAGGGGTGATACTTTGTGTAGTTCACCACAGATAACACAAACTGATCTTTTTTTCCTGCTGGATAGGCAGTAATGGAAGCAGCTTTAATATTTCCTTTGGAAATTTAATAATCATGTGGAAATCAAAGTGATTTATCCTAGTGCTACTCTACAAGAGATTAATTTTCCCTCTTACATTTCAGGCAATAGGAATCTACAGTATTGTCTTGGTTTCAGCTGTAACAGTTTAATTTTTTTCTCTTCCTCCAATAGTAGTTGGCACTGAGCTGTGTTTTGGCTTCAGTTTGAGAACAGTCCTGGTAACACATGGATGTTTTAGTTGCTGCTCAGTAGCTTTTAACCTGATTAAGGTCTTTTCAGTCTCTCATGCTCTGCCAATAAGGAGGGGCACAAGTAGCTGGGAGGAAGCAGAAACAGGACACCTGACCCAAAATAGCCGAAGGGGTATTCCATTATACAGGACATATAAACTGGGGGAACTCACCCGAAAGGCCAGCTCACCATTCAAGTCAGGTTGGGTATCAGTTGGCAGGCGGTGAGCAATTGTATTGTGCATCACTTGTGTTTATTGCTTTTTTTTGCCCCTTTCCCTTCTTAGTTTTATATTCTCTCCCCTTGTTATTTTCCTTATCATTATTATTTTTAGTAGTAGCAGCAGTAGTAGTTGTAGCATTTGTATTTGTATTATACTTAAGTTACTGGACTGTTCTTATCTCAACCCGTGGGGTTTACGTTCTTTTGATTCTCCTCCCCATCCCACCTGGGGAAACAGGAGGTGAGTAAGCAGCTGTGTGGTGCTGAGTTACCAGCTGGGCTTAAACCACAACAAGTATGTTCTTTATTTCTCAACACATAGTGAATTAACAGAATTGGGTTATACGCTTATGTCTGGTTTTGGCCAACTGTTCCCGTGTAGTCAACCTGTATGTGTTCTGAAAGTCGTATTGGTTGGAGAACCAAATGTTGATTTTTTTGCTGAAAATACACAGTCTTTTGGCTGTAGAATGCATTCTGCAAAGGGTGAATTCCCTGCACAGTGATGTTAAGTTTGCCGTTGTATTCCACTGGCATAGGCAACATACAGCTTTAAAACAGGAACCACCAATCTATAAATTCCGTTTACAGAGCAGACAGTGGCGGTGACTTCACTGTTAAATTTACAATGTTCCTAGGTTATATTCCTTTTTTTTTTTTTTTTTAATACTGGCAAAGCACTGTTTCTGCCTTCAGTTGGCTACGTACAGCCCACAGGCATTTGGAAAACGTCATTTTAGTTGGTTGGTGAGTTTTCTGAGAAGTGGAGCCTTAAGTGAAAAAAGAACCCACAAACAAACAAAAAATCCCATGTGTCCGTATAGCAAGACCTCAAGTCTTGCACTTAATGGTAGTATTAAACAGTCATAGGTACCCATAATACCTTTATTGATAGCTATGACTAATGTAGCTATATGGGTAAATACATTTTATGGGTGTTGAGAGAAAATATGATTGATTTCTACAGAGCTTGTTAATTCTATCAAACCATTAAGTATAGATCATGAGTTGGGAGCAGCCCTGAGGAAAAGGACTTGGGAGTGTTGGTTGATGAGAAGCTCAACATAAGCTCCTGAAATGTGCACTTGCAGCCCAGAAAGCTAACTGTATGCTGGGCTGCATCAAAAGGAGCATGACCAGCAGGCTGAGGGAGGTTATTCTCCCCCTCTACTGTCCTCTCATGAGACCCCACTTGGAGTCCTGCATTCAGTTCTGGGGCCTCCAAAACAAGAGGGACATGAACCTTTTTGGGCAAACCCAGAGAAGGGCCATGAAGATGACTAGAGATGCCAGTGCACCTCTCCTATGAGGACAGGCTGAGAGAGCAAGCCCAGAGAAGGGCCATGAAGATGACTAGAGATGCCAGTGCACCTCTCCTATGAGGACAGGCTGAGAGAGCTGGGCTTGTTCTGCCTGCAGAAGAGAAGGCTCCAGGAGATTTTATAGCAGCCTTTCAGTGCCTAAATGGGGCCTTGAGGAAATCTGCAGAGTGACATTTTACAAGGATGTGTAGTGAAAAGACAAGAGGGAATGGCTTTAAACTGACAGAGGGGAGATGCAGATTAGATATTAGGAAAAAGTTTTTTCCTATGAGGGTGCTGAGACACTGGCCCAGGCTGCCCAGAGAAGCTGTGTCTGTCCCATCCCTGGCAGTGCTCAAGGCCAGGCTGACAGGGCTTTGAGCAACCTAGTCTGGTGGGAGGTGTCCTTGCCCATGGCAGGGGGGCTGGAACTGGGTGATTTTTAAGGTCCCTTCCAGCCCAGACTGTTCAATGTTTCTGTGATTTTATGAAAATAAAACCATCCAGTGGAAAGGAATTATTTATGGGAATCCATTCCAAGGGTACAGTCAGTATTTAAAAAAAATGTATTGGATGATCACTAATAGGTGTAAATTCGCTGTTGCCCCAGGCATGGGGAGCCAAACATCCAGAGAAGAAACAGAACATAAGGATTAGGCAAGTTTGAGGACCACAGGGTAACTCAACAGTACATAAATGTTCATTTAGCATCCATTGTTAAAAATTTCCCCTCTCTCAAAAGGTCACATTTTGCAAAAAAGTAACCTAAGGAAGGTATGCCAACTGTTCTGCTGTAAGATAGTGAAAATATCTGACCTTTTAAGAGGTGCTCCTGTTTGTGAATACAGCCCAGGTACCATACTCGCTGCAGTTCCTCTCCCCTGTGCTACCCGTTAACCAATGCCAAAAAAATGGGATAGGAGAAGGGAAAAGGGGAGAGGGGATAAGATGGAATGAACATTTTGAAATAAACATTTCATTACTAGTTTTATGTTAGTGTGACCTCAGAAAGAATCTGAGCATAGCATGTCTGAATCTAGCAGACTTTTGAGTGGGATACTCACTCACACTGATGGCATTCCACTCAATTTCAGGTGTGTTAGTATCTTGGCTGTAGCCAAAGGAGACTCCATAGCCTTTCATGCACAGACAAAAGGAGCAGGCAGTTATACACCCTTGCTGGCACGCTCACTTTGCTAAACAAAAGGTCTCTGTATGAGGTCACTGTGTAATGAGTTGCAGTTCAGTTGTAAATACATTTTCCATGTTTCCATCCCTGTGCAGAACAAGGAGGAGTGCCTCAATTCAGGTCAATACTTTGCAACATCTTCATTTGAGGAGAAAAACAATTTTTGTCACCAGTTGTCTTGGTATCACTGCTTCATGGGAAGGAGGCTTCCTGATACATTTGGCACTGGATAGGATGTTGAATGCCTGTCACTGCCCTCTTTAATCTTAACTGGTGATCTCTGTTTTTAACCTTGTTGCATTTATGTACACTCAATTATGTGAGTGAAACCTGTTTTATGTGTCCTTCAAAATTATACTCTTGGTTTTCAAAGGTGCTTGAAAGTACATAAAACCTGAGAGGCAAAAAAACAACAAAAGACATGCTAGGCTTGAAGCAGGGAGGTTGGTTTGCTCTTCCATAAGAGGGCAAATTTTCAGATTGGTCTACATGGTTCAATCTATGTCAAGGATGAAAGATCTGCAGGCTTGTAACATAGTGTGTTTTCACCAGTACCTTCCATATGGACTTCGTATTTCCATTTTGAAACTGGCTCAAAATACTGTATTTCTTCTAGAGTATGGGTTAAAATTTAGAATTTCAGCTACTGCATGCTACCTTTCAGGGGAGTTAATGCAACTGTTTTCAGACTTCAGATTTTAGGATTCCAAAATTAGATTTGCTTTCACAAACACCAACAAAATAACAGAAAACCAATTTTTTTTTCTGAATATTACAGTAGACTTCCTACTAATCAGCGAATTAAAGCTGTGAACTAGCATAAATAATTTATTTTCAGCTGGAGATGCCCACATCCCTCTCACTACAACTAACAGGCAAAGCAAAATTACATGTTAATTTAAAATGTTTCAGCTTTATTTAAGTGTTTCTTCAGCACAACAGGATTTAAAGAAGCCTGGTGGATTAAAAAAAAACCCTTACCTCAAAATCTTTGTCAGTCTCTTTACCTTGAATAATCCCAGCTCTTCAGCACATCCTGGTTCTGGGTTTTCTCTCCTCTGTTCTTGTTACTGTATATACACTGCTTCTCAAGTTTACAGGTACAAATGCACAGAGACAAGTGGTTAAATTGCAGTAAGTGTTCTGAAGACCTTAATAGTATCTTCTTTTTTTTCTCCCAAAAGTGTTTAATTTATGTTTATATGATGCTGGCCTGAGATTGCAGTAGAAGTGAAAAATATTTTTGTGTGCCACATTTCCAGTATCAGAGAAGTCTTTGCAACTACACTATTAAAATAAAGCACTTGGAAAATATACCCTACTGGGCTCCAAAGTAAGGAAACATACAGGCAGATATTCTTGGCAGATTCTAAAACTAACATACCAGCACATTAACAAGGTACTTTATAGCAATATACGGCCAGGTTACTGTGCAAAATATTTAGTTTTAGAAACATCAGTACCTTTCAGTATAACACTTTTGCTTCCTCTCTTCTGAGTGTTTTGCATGCTTTCACTTAGTCCCTTCCTGGACTTCCAGAACACGTCTGCATCTTCCCATGGCTTTGATGAGCCAATCCCCTTTTCTACCTCTGGCAGGAAATTCCTAGGGCCTGATGACTACAGTTCCTTTGGAATTAGATTTCTCTTCTTTTAGACACAGACCTGCACTTGTAGTGAGTTGTTTAAACCCAGGCATAATGGTAGGGTTTCTAACCTCTCACAAGGGCTACCTCAAAAACATGTCACCAAACAAGGCAGAACATGAAATATTCCTTGAGCAAACAATTAACTAACCTTCACCCCTGCTCACTCCTCACAAATCAATCAAGTCTAGGTGTTCTGCATCTTTGCTTCTTCTGAAGTGGTGGTTTCTGACCCACCAGGGTGTTTTCTAATTATACAGTAGCTTATCAACCGGCATCATGTCAAAGGAAAAAAAGTTCCATGGAAAAGACTGCAATCTGGCTCTTCCGCAGCTGTGCTTGTGTTAGAAAATGGAGATAGCTTTGGAGAATGAGTGTTTTTTCCTCCCTTTCCTTCTCTGGCTGGCCAAAGCAGGAAGGCTTCTGACTTCTGCTTTCAATTGAGATTTTATTTTCTTTGACTATTGTTAAAACAAAAAAGATTCGGGGGGGGGGCCCCCAGAGAGAAGCTTTTAAAAGAACATGGGTGTGCCTTTTGCTTCCCCTCTCAGGCTGGTGACACAGCCTACATGGTTGTACTTTGAAAATGCTTTTCCTGAGGGGGAATGAGGAGCCGGGATGTCTCCTGCAGTATAAAAGATTCTCCCTCCATAATCACAGCAACAAAGACAAGGTCAAATTTAAGGATTTCAGAGATTTGTCAGGATGATTCATCATGATGTACTGCAGAATTTAACAAGCATGTTAGATGTAGAGCTGATTTCTCTGATCCTACCCTACTACTGCAAAGAAAAATCCAGTAAGCATCTCTTTTTCCATTTATGAATCTCCACCCCTTCATAATACTTGCCAAAAAAAGCACAAGAGCTTTAAGCATAACTGAAAAAGTAATAATAATAAAAAAAAATATTAAAGGAAAACTTCAGCTTATCCAGTCAAAAGGGTCTATTAACAAGGGGCTCAGGAACTCCAGTTCCATCTTTATGGAACAAGATGTAGAATTCAACCTCCCTCTTCAGGACACAGTAATACCACAGTAGTACAAGAGTTACAACTTTTCTGTTCTTTGGTTTACTTTTTGTTTCAAAACACAGGACTTTATTCCAGAGGGATGGAATAGGTGGAACAGAATAACTGGAGGAACTCCTTAAATTTCTGTATTTCATTCAAGCATGATGCTGGACCACAAATAGATCAGATTAATGTCTGTGTGATAGCTCATTTTCACTGACAATTCTGTATACTATTCAACTTCATCCAAAGCCTGTTTTCAAGAGATTTCTTGTTTTACAAACCCAACTACACTAGCAAGAAATACAGATGGGTAAAACCGAGTACTTGAAGAACAATCAAAAAATCATGCTAGCGCCAAAACAAATAAACAAATGCAATACCAAAAGCTTTGGTTTTGTTCTGCTAAATTGTAACCTTATTTTGAAAGTTGGTACACATTTTGTCATTTTTTTGTTTTCTTGTTATGACAAAGAACAGCATTCACTGGAGATTTAATTCACTTTAACATGTTATTCGGGGAGTTTTTTTTAATAATGATAAGAAAAAGCCTCTGCTTTTTGTCATAATCTAATTTTTTCTTTAAATTCTGTGCTTTTTTATAGCATTTTATTTATTAAATTTTCATTTGGAAGAAAGAGAAAGGGATGACAAATGAACTTAGATGGCTTTTAACACAGATGTCATTATTTTAATCTTTTTTCTTTGAAAAATACATTGAGCCAAATGCTACTTTCAGTTGTAGAATATCGTTTCAAAAACTTCTAATAAAGTCAGCGGATTTCCTCTAGTTGTACAGGTGTAACAGATTAGGCTTTACCCATATATAAACCCTATGAACTGCTTTATCTGGCTATAATCAGTACATCTCTATTTATGACAAAAAATTACAAATGAAAGTGTCTCAGTCTTCAAAAGAATGCTTGTTTTTCCTCTAAATTTGGTCCCAGTTTCATATGGAGTCTTTTGCTTGTCTTGAAAGGATTATGATTCTGCCAAGACTATTTAAAAGGCTTTTCATATATTTACAAAATAATCTAGGCCGTTCTTCATTCCACAAGGTACTGTTTTTCTCTCCAAGAAAAATCTACTCCTGAAAGTCATCATATATTAAAAACTACTCTAATTTTTGGATTACCAATTGATTTTTGCCTAGCATTTCCTAAAGGTAACAGGGCAATAACTTCTTATCTGAGGCCATAACATGTAAAACTGCTTGCTATATTATGCTATATTTCTACTTAGAATCAGAAAATTCTATTTAGAATCAGAAAATCAGGTTGGAAAGGACCTTAAAGATCACCTAATTCTAACTACCACAGGCAGGGACACCTTCTACTAGACCAGGTGCTCAAAGCCCTGTCCAACCTGGCCTTGAACACTGCCAGGGATAGGGCAGCCACAGCTTCTCTGGGCAACCTGTGCTAGTGCCTCGCCACTCTCGTCATTAAGAATTTCTTCCTCATGTCAAATCTAAATCTATCATCTTTCAGTGTAAAAGTGTTGCCCCTTGTCCTGTCACTATGGGCCCCAGTGGAAAGTTTTTCTGTCTTTCCCATAGGCCCACTTTAGGTACTTTAAGGCTGCTTTAAGGTGTCCCCAAAGCCTGCTATTCCCTAGGCTGCTGACACCCAACTCTCTCAGCCTGTTTTCACAGAAGAGGTCCTCTGAGCATTTTCTTCTGGCCCTGCTCTAACAGTGCTGGGGACCCCACGGCTGGAGGCCCCAGTACTGGCTGCAGTAATCTGGGTGAGATGTCATTGCAGGGGAGTAGATGGGGACAATTACCTTCCTCACCCTGTTGGCAACTCTCCTTTTGGTACAGCCCAGGATATGGTTTGCTTTCTGGGCTGCAAGAGCACATTGCCAACTCGTATGTAATTGTTCATCTACCGATATTCTTAAGTCCTTCTCCTTAGGGCTGCTGTTAATCCATTCTGCCCTCACTTGTTACTGATCTTCATCTGGACATTGAGCCATTGACCACAAGTCTTCGGATGTAGTTATCCAGTTCCTTAGCCATTGAATTGTCCATCCATCAAATCACTCTCTCTAATTTAGCGACAAGGATGTTGTGTGGGACTGTGCCAAAGGCCTTACAGGACTCAAGACAGACTACATCATTTTTCCTCCCTTATCCACCAATGTCCTTAGTCCATCCTAGAAGACCACCAGATCAGTCAGGCATCATTTCATTTTCCCATAGGAAATCCATGTTGCCTGTCTCTAATCACTTCCCCGTCATGCAGATGCTTTGACACAGCTTCCAGGAGGATGTGCTCCATTATCTTATGGATACAGGGTACAGAAGTAAGGATGACAGGTTGATAGCTCCCAGGGTCCTTCTTTTTACCCTTTTAAAAAATGGGTATGATGTTCCTCTTTTTCCAGTCACTGGGAACATGGCGTAACTGTAAAAACTTTTTACTTTGTGTAAACTATAAATATGTGGTTGATAAGACAGTCTTCTAGTCTAAAGTTACTCTACTATCTACCCCTTACACAGAATTATAAGGAAATAAAAGGAAATGTCCTCATCTGTTGATAAAAATAACATAAACCAAAAGTTATATATGTCAGAGAGCAACAACATTTAATGTCTGTCTCCATTTAGAGTATAAATGCTTTATTACTGCATAAAATATTGCATTTCCCAATTTTGGTAATTTTATGTCTCTTACTGCAGTATATTTTTGTCTTTGACCATGAGCAAAAAATACTATTTTTACAACTAGATGGAGAATAAATTCATAATGTAGCTTTAACATTCGCAATTTTCTCCTTTATTTTCTTTTCCTATAGTTTTTCATATTTAAAAATTAAAATCCACTAGGTAGGATTATTCTTTCCTTGAGATGGGGATTCCCATTTGTATAGACCCCAAACTCACCTCAACTTTCAGGAGAAATTCAGGAAATGGATGATCTGTATTCCATGTTTCTTAAATCAGTGAGTTTGGAATAGAATCAGCAACAAAAGGATGAAGAAAAAGTGCATCATCAAATTATAGGCTTAGAAAAGGGAACAATTTCAGAAACTAATGCTCACACATCACAGAATTTCTATTCTCCATACAGTGAAATTTATGTGGGTATGAACAGTTACGTCTACAGTTGTTACTACTGTAGGTTTCTAAGTAGTTTGCATGTAATGGAAAAGATTTTGTATTTTGACCTAGCTGTATATTTTAAATGAATGTCATAATTTACTCCCAGTTAAGATGATCATAGCAATCCAAACAAGAGATGGTAAGACCAGGAGTTTCTATGAGAGAAAGATAATCATAAACCACCAAAGACGGTGTTTATATCCCACACAACATCCTTGTCTCTAAATTGGAGAGACATCAATTTGATAGGTGGACCACTTGGTGGATGAAGAACTGGCTGGATGGCCACACACAAAGAGTTGTGGTCAATGGCTCAATGTCCAGCTGGAGACCAGTAATGAGTGGTGTCCCTCCGGGATCGGTGTTGGGACCGGTCTTGTTCAATATCTTCATCGCTGACATGGACAGTGGGATTGAGTGCGCCCTCAGCAATTTTGCCGATGACACCAAGCTGTGTAGTTCGGTTGATACGCTGGAGGGAAGGAATGCCATCCAGAGGGACCTTGACATGCTTGTGAGGTGGGCTGATGCCAACCTCATGAAGTTTCACCATGCCAAGTGCAAGGTCCTACACCTGGGTCGGAGCATTCCCAGGCACAGCTACAGTCTGGGCAGAGAAGAGATTCAGAGCAGCCCTGCAGAGAAGGACTTGGGGATGCTGGTCAATGAGAAAATGAACATGAGCCAGCAGTGTGCACTTGCAGCCCAGAAAGCCAACTGTATCCTGGGCTGCATCAAAAGAAGTGTGACCAGCAGGTCAAGGGAGGTGATCCTGCCCCTCTGCTCTGCCCTTGTAAGACCTCACTTGGGAGTATTGTGTGCAGTTCTGGTGTCCTCAACATAAAAAGGACATGGAACTGTTGGAACAAGTCCAGAGGAGGGCCATGAGAATGATCAGGGGACTGGAGCACCTCCTGTATGAAGATAGGCTGAGAAAGTTGATGATGTTCAGCCTGGAGAAGGCTACGTGGAGACCTCATAGCAGCCTTCCAGTATCTGAAGAGGGCCTATAGGGATGCTGGGGATGGACTCTTCATTAGGGACTGTAGTGACAGAACAAGGAGTAACGGGTTAAAACTTAAACAGGGGAAGTTTAGATTGGATATAAGGAAGAAATTCTTTCCTGTTAGGGTGGTGAGGCACTGGAATGAGTTATCCAGGGAGATTGTGAATGCTCCATCCCTGGCAGTGTTCAAGGCCAGGTTGGACAGAGCCTTGGGTGACATGGTTTAGTGTGAGGTGTCCCTGCTCATGGCAAGGTAGTTTGAACTAGATGATCTTAAGGTTCTTTCCAACCCTAACTATTCTATGATGCTATGATTTTATTAAGGAGATCTTGGCACTGAGTCCGTGCCAGGGAACTTTGGGCCACAGATGTTGCAATTTAGCTAATGAGAGTAGTGTTACATACTTCCTCCTACATAACGGGATTAGATATTAATTTATGAACACTAAATATTCTAAATTATCAGAAGATGTTTGATTTATAAACAGGAAATCTGTGTACAGAACAGTGAGTCAGCGGAGTGAGAAGTTACGGAAAACTCGTAATTCTGAGGAATTCTTTCAGGGTTCTAGAGAGACACCTGCAAATGCCAGAAATTAATCACATTATTATGTTCAAGACTGATGAGAGCTTGGAATTTTTTTCTGAAAATAACTTTTTTTTTTTTTTCTATCACAAAATCCTCCTTTGATTGAAAAGTACAAATTCCCAGATTTGAAATGAGTAAGACCTGCTACACTGCTTTTAAACTAGGTTGGACAGAGGGAAGAAACTAGTTTATAATAATTGGATTTGCTCAAGTGACTTTAGCAGATATATCAACATGAGAAGGAAGGCTGAGGACACAAAGGTATTCTGAAACAAAGATGGAGAATGATAAATCACTGATGTGTCAATAGAATTATGCAAGAATGAAGTGGAATATTTATTAGTAGAGGGATTTCTGATTATTAATGTTAGCCTGGTGGGCAAATTCTCACTAAAAATATCACTAAAACTAATACTTCTGTCTCAAATCTGAGAAAGAGCTCATAGCAGTAGCAGCACAAAGTTTGGCAGTTAAGACATTGGAGGCAAATGCAAGGTAAGATATAAACAGGAGCAGTTATCCACACTTTTAGATACAAGAACTGGGTTGGCAGATGATTGGAGGGTCATTTGTCAACTAAAAATTTCAAGTGTGATAGAGCCTTGGTCTTGTCTCTAGACAAGACCCATCTCTTCTCCTTGTGTCTCTCATTGCTTCCACAGTGCACCATGGTCCAAAAAATGCAACCATACAAAAATGCTTTTAACAATAGGAAAGAAATTCTCATCTAGAAGAAATAATTCTTCAGTACTCTAATAGGGGCATTTTAATAATTATATTTGCTATACAAATGAAAAAAATCTCATTTCAGAAACTGTGAGCATTCAGTAAATAGACTAACTCAAAAGAAATAATTTTCTTAAGTATTATATACAACTGCTTGCAGAAATCAGGTTGATTGTTACTGATATTTCAGCTTTCTTGATGCACTGTTTTCATAGCTCACATGAGTATCTGAAGTTACAAGCAGACCACAGGCCTTAGCTGGACATGTAACATTTTGTGTTTGCAGATGCAATGGTAAAAAATAGTTTGATTTCTGCAAAATTTATTATCAAAGCTTATATTGCTCTCCTTGGCATGTTCTTTAGTTTAATACTTAAAAGAATTCTGTATTTCATTCTGAATTTCTGTAAAAAAACCAAGATCAAAACATCTCTTTAGCAGAACCTCATGATAGTCCCATGAAATCTAGCAGAACTCCTAGCAAACATTATGTACAGGGATAAACTATTTTTTAGAAAAGTTCTCATCTGAGAATAACAATTAAAATTTCACACCTGGAGAAATATAAAGAGTGAGTTCAAACAGAATGAACAGTTTTCCTGTTAATTGCAATTTAAGGGTAAGTGGCTGAAACAAAGGCTCTGAAAATGGTTCTTCTGCTAGCTCACCAGAGGTAGGTGAATTATTAAGAAAAAAATTCAGGCAAGGCAAATTTACATCCTCTGTGAAGTTATACTTCAGATCCTTACCCTAACCTCCCATTACCTTCATCTCCATATTCTACCTCTTTCCCGCAAAGTCAGTGTACTGTAAACAGTTACAGGTCTTAAACTGACTTGTCACATTTGGCATTAGTTTAATTAGTTTTGGCAAATGCTTTTTGGTGACTCATGGGAGAGTTCCTTTGGTCTCTTTACTAACAGATGTACTGTTTCCTGTGCTAAAAGCAATGACAACAATGTCATATGGCTATAAAATTGTAGGAATTTGCTATTCATAGTCCAATAAAAACAACTTGCTTAAAAAAAAAGAAACGGAGCAGATAAGATGGAAAATGCACATTAGCAGAAACATTTGGTCATAAAAGATTTGATCCTTTGTCACTTATTTAAACTTTGTAGGTTGAACTAGAACTACATATTATACAAACCATTAATTTGGTGGCAACCATTACTTTGTGTGCCAAAGAACCCCACTGGATTGTGGAAAGCTGCCTTTTCCTGCTACGTGCATGGAGTAAAACAGACACATATAAACAACTATCACTATTTATCAGCTCTAGTACAATTTCCTAGATGTTCCCTTATTTATGCTAGTATGTTTCTCCTGGTTAAAGTTTCCTGATATGAAAAGCAAACTGTGGAGTAATACTAGAAGACCAAAATACTCCATTACAATTTCTAAATCATGATTTATCTGCTTATATGTCCTTACTTTCCTTCTCTGGTTAGTTTATTAGCAGAGAAGCCCCCAAAAGATACAATAAAAAGTTAAAGTCTAGCGATTGGATTATAGCAACTTTTGGGTTTGATCCTCAATCTCCCCTCCCCATTTGCAAGCAGAGGGGGATGATGTCTCTTCTGGGGAGAGAAGGGAAGCAGCACCCTGCCTGCATGCCGTCTTCTTGTTCCAGAGAGAACCCTGGAGGAGGCCACCAGATCTTTGTTAGACTCTCCTCAAGCTTTCAGGAGAAAGCAGCTTAAACTAGCAGTGACTGTAGGTACGAGAGGAATTTCTTGCCACATGTCACTCACAACTAATGTTTCAAGTAAAGCCCCACAAACACGAGTACATATTTGATAGTAAATTCAATTGGCTTTTGTAAATATTGTGAGATTTTTATTTTTTGATATATATATGTATATATTTCTCTTAAGAATAGGAAAATCCTGTGAATCATCAAGAAGAGAGGTTTCCATGTGAACATTTGTCTGGCCGTTCTGAAATATTTTTTAAATGCTTGTCCTGTTAGAGCACAGACAGGACTATGTGGCTAGTGCCCTGCTGTATTACAGAAATAGCATTTCAGTGTGTGGTACAGATACCTGGATGAAGGTAAGAATGAAAGACTCTCCTGTTGTTACTAACCTGTGATCTTTAGACCTAGCTGAAACATTTTTCAGATAATTCAAGAAAAAAATAGAAGTTAATGAAATAGGTTTTGAGCCATTTCTTAACCAGTTTCAATGACTTCATTCCCCTGTGCAATTTATCTGTCACCTTTATCTGAGCTAAATTCACCAAAACAAAACAAAAATGAAGGGAATGTATTCATCACTTAATTACAATTAAAGGTTCAGATTTAGACAAGCTGCCACAGGCAGATGTAATTTGCACTTCCTAACATCAGCCAACCCTTCTGTGCCAGAGGGGGCAATTCATCACTGTGGAGAGTATTGTTGGTTTGTGAGAGCTCTGCTGGCAGCAGGCTCCAAGTCAACACCTTTGTTATACATCCCAGTTATGCCCTCTTTCTGGACAATCCACACCTTCAGCAGCCTGGAGTACCTACGAGCCTGTACAGATATAATTTATATTGAGCCAGCAGTTTGCAGCTGCAGCTTCCCCACACATCACAAGGCGGTGAGAATAAAATTGTTTGGAATTAGAAACAAGTCTTCATGCAACAAATATAAGAGCACACACACGTATTCTTTTATGCCTACCTGTACACATATATGAGGACAAGAAAAGAAAGTTCTTAACAAAAAGGTGGACATAAAAGTGAGACTGCAATTAAACCTGGAGTTCAAATGGTCTCAAATGTATTTCTTGAATCACCTTTTTTTATGTTTTCACGCGGCTTACCATGCTGTTTTAGATAGGACCTCATACAGTAATATTTATTCAGGCCTCAGTTAATCAAAATTTGGTATTTCTCACCTATCACTTTAATATTTTAATAACATGTTCAGTATTTGGTGAAATACTGGTCTAGATTCATCAAATGATATACTGGGGAAAATTTTTCAAAATAGAATGACAGAAATTAGATGTTCAGTGTTAGGGATTTTTAAACATGTCCAAGTTTCTTTTTCTTTTTTTGGAGGAGACTCTTTTTGGAGTCTCAGGACAATGTTTAACACTAAATGAGCTATTTTGCTAATAAAGAAAGCCTACTATGACCTTTACATTGTTTGTGATATGAAAAGCTCCCACCATAGCAGAAAGCAATGTCAGATTTAATTTAATTCCTTGCAATTTGAACTGTCATCAGTGATAAGTTCTCCCTCATCAGCAACAGGGACAACATGTGCAGTAGTTTGGAAAAGTGTGAAAACCTTTAATGCTAATGAAAGCAAGTTGAGTATTGATTTATAGGTTAACATTTTGGTTGTATTAACTGAAGATGACTATGCACAATTTTAACAGAGTAATGATATCTCCTGTCAAAAGACTTCAGACCCCTTCAGGAGAATTTTAAGTGGTAATGTTTTAATTTTGCAGTGGTAATGTAGATCAGCATAATTGCCTCCCTCTAGAGACAGACAAACTGAATGAAGTTAAGATTCTATTTTATGAGAGACCTTTCTGGATTTTTCTTTTTTTTTTTTTTTTTGGTGGGCATTTAATGGGAAATAAGAATGCTTTGCTGATACAAAAAAGAAGGCCTGGGTGTCTTATGTGCATGTTAATGGCTATTTAAATCAGTATCTAGTGGAATGACTTGAGACTTTCACTGTAATTTAGTCTCCATTCATGTTCCTCTTTTACCTTTTCAGGAATTTATAGACAGCAAGTTGAGAAAATCATTATTTCAAAAATTCCTGACAAGTACTACATAGTTCATATTGTCTCCAATGAATTTATAGGAACATTCATTTCATTATCATCTTGTCACCACTGAGCAGAAAAACAAAATATAATGCAGTTTATCGTCTTCCTATCAAAAATTTCCTACAATTAAAGTTTCAACTTTTAAAATGCATGTATTTCATGAATGCATGGTCATTATCACTGAATGCTATAGCAATCCTTTCTTCTGTCTTTCAAATCTATTCACTAAACAAAATAAACACTAGTCACAGAAAAAGGATGTGTAACTTTAACTAAAGAACATGACTTGTATTTTCATTACTGTTTAGATAGCACACTAGATTTTATATAAAGTACATTGTAAGCTTTGCTTCTTACTAATTTTTAGTAGCAGTTTTTCCTTAGAAATTGTTTGCTTCCAACAAACTTGAAACTTGTTCAGGGTGGCTAACTAATTTTTGTATAAACAGTAAAAATAATCATAAGACATCACTTTGGAAGTCTGAATTACCACCCAACATGTATCTTATTTTTAAATGTCATTACTCATGTGTTTATATTTTTTAGATATGCTTTTGGCTTGATTTCCAATTTTAAGTCCATAACTAAGCTTGGTATGTATAATAGGAAAAATTTCTTTGCCAAGAGGGTGAGCAGGTATTGGAAGAGGCTACCCAGGGAAGTGGTGGAATCACCACCCCAAGAAGTGTTTAAAAACTGTGTAAATAAGGCCCTCTGTGACATGGTTTAGTGTTGGTCTTGACAGTCCTGGGGTAATGGTTGGACTTGATGACCTTAGAGGTCTTTTACAACCTAGTTGATTCTGTGATTCTACATAATCTGCCTAGATCATTAGGCAGTTGTTTTGCAATTAGTATCAGTTATCTACTCCTCCACCTCAGGGAAACTGCATCACTGCTAATAAAAAACATTTCTGATGATTTTTGGATTTGTGTAGCAACATAGTTTGGGAAAGACATAACAAGGATAACAGTGGTAAATTCAATCCAGTATCATTACTCACCAGTGCAGGTGAAAAGAGAATTCACATCAGTTTCCTACTAAAAGTGACGTGAGATCTGACATAAGGATGAGGACTGTGCTGACAATCTATTACAGCATTAGGCACTAGGAATATTACTGAAACGCTAGACTTAATAGTGATCAAGTTTATTTAAAAAATAAACTTGAAAACACAGGAGAAGTCACCATTTTTGATCAATATAAAGGGGAAATATTTCCACTGTATATTCAGATGGCAGTGGAGAAATTTACTTCTGTAAAATTTTGAGAAGCAATCTTCTTATTTACCAGAGTATAGCTCTTAATAAATGGGAAAAATTTTAGCATGAATAGTCACAGAAAATTATTTTGCCCACCTTGTTGGATGATCAGTATCTTTTACAAAATAATGAATTTGGGAATGTGCATTTGAGTATATGGACGCATGCACAGCATATACAACACAGGGAAACTTTTTGTGGCATATTTCTGTACCCAAAGGTTTTGATGTCTTCTGTGTAAGTGACCATGTAGTGAAAAGAAAAATGAAATCATCATTCTGATGATCCTTCTCATTAAATGTCCCCCACACAGCTAGGATAGGTATGCACAGCCCTCTAAAACAACACTGAAGAAGAGTACAATGTTTTTTATTGTACTCTTACTCTTCGCAGGTGACTGTGAGAACCTTTTTCTTCTTGACCTTCTTGACCTTTCAGCTTACACATCTGGACTCCAGAACAGCTCTCTTACAAGGTCATATAAAACCGTCCCTTCTTGGATATGTATATATCTTCTTGGTCATATAAAACCGTCCCAAGTCCAAAATAAGCACAAATCACCAAATTCTTTCACCACTTTTTGGCCCAGACTTCCATGAGCCTCTTCATGGGTGATAGATTCTGATAGACAAATGCTTCTATACTGCCCAGGTTCAGGCAAGCCTAAGTTGTTTTTTGGCAGCTAAGTAAGTAATCATCTCCTATTAAGCTTTACCTTTCCGCAGAGAACAAACTTCCTTAGATCCTGGCACTCAGCCAGTGCTTATACTCCCAGAGTATAAGAGATTAAAAAAACTCTCTTCTTCCCATTATCAAAGAAAAAAAAAAAAAAACAACAAACCGAAACCAGTGCTTCTTCCTTTGAATCCTCCAAGAAGCTTAACATTGGTCTCGGTTGCTCCAAAGCTACCAATTAAGATTTCTTGGAGTGCACTGTAAATCTCTTGTGCAAGGGTGACAAATCTCAGTAGAGCTGTCTAAACCTTGGAATACCTAATTAAAGAAAAATAAAGATGGAGTGCCTTTTTTCTAAAAGAAAAAAGAGGTGAAAAGGAAGACCACATCATCATGCACTGTTCAAACTACAGATTTTGACAAAAATAATTTCAAGAAGTGTCTCAAAGCGTATAGATTGTACCTGTACCATACACACAAATGTCCTGGGGGAATGTGCAACAAAGGAGGAATAAGCATTTCAAATACTTCATTGTACCAAGGAAATAACAAACATAGACATGTGACATTAATTAGACCAAATAGCTTTCATCCTGATGTTATAGAATCATACAGTCAACTAGGTTGTAAAAGACCTTTAAGAGCATCAAGTCCAACCATTACCCAGCACTGTCAATTCCACCACTAATCCATGTCCCTGAGGACCTCATCTACATGGCTTTTGAACACTTCCAGGGATGATGATTCCGCCATTCCCTGGGCAGCCTCTTCCAATGCCTGATCACCTTCTTGGTGAAGAAATTTTTCCTAATATCCAATTCAAACCTCCCCTGATGCAGCTCAAGGCCATTACTTCTTGTCCTATCGCTTGCTACCTGGTAGAGAGACCACCCCCTGTCTCACTACAACCTCCTTTCAGATAATTAAGAGCACAATAAGGTCCCCCTGAGCCTTCTCCAGACTAAACACCCCCAATTTCCTCAGTCGTTCTTCGTAAGACGTATTCTCCAGATCCTTCATCAGCTTTATTGCCCTCTTCTGGACTTGCTCCAGCAACAAAGTATCTCTCTTGCAGTGAGGGGCCCAGAACTGAACACAGGATGCGAGATGCAGCCTCACTCACGGCCCTGACTCTGCTGGACACACTATTTCCAATATAAGTCAGGATGCTGTGGCCTTCTTGGCTGCCTGGGAACAAGCTGGTTCATATTCAGCCGTCAATCAGCACCTCCAGATCCTTTTTCGCAAATCAGCTTTCCAGCCACTCTTCCCCAAGCCTGTAACGTTGCATGGGGTTGTGGTGGCCCACATGCACAACCCAGCACTTTTCCTTGTTGAACCTCATGCCATAGGCCTTGGCCCATTGATCCAGCCTGTCCAGATCCCTCTGCAGAGCCTTCATATCCTCCAGCAGATCAACCCTCCCACTCAAATTGGTATTGTCTGCAAATTTACTGAGGGTGTACTCGATCCCCTCATCCAGATCATCAATGAAGATACTAAACAACACTGGCCCTAACACCAAGCCCTGAGGGGCACCACTAATGATCGGTCACCAACTATGTGTGACACCATTTACCAGCAGTCTTTGGGATCGACCACCCAGCCAGTTTCCAGCCCAGTGAAGAATACACCTATCAAGGCCACGAGCAGCCAGTTTCTGCAGGAGAATGTTGTGAGTGCCAAATGCTTTACTAAAGTTCAAATAGACAATGCCTACAGCTTTTCCCTCATCAGCCAGGCAAGTCACCTTGCTGTAGAAGATCAGGTTGGTCAAGCAGGACCTGCCCTTCATGGACCCATGCTGACTGAGATACATACAGGAAAGCTCTAATGGGTAAGACTATGGGTTCATAGGCAGGTGTACAAAGGCAACAATCTAGAAAGATTTTCTGGTACTGTGATTGTTGCTTGTTGTTTCAATCCTACTGTAAATTAGAACTAACACATACAGGTGGTCTGGGAAGCTGTAACTATATGCCAATACTCTGACAGCGGAAAACACCAAACATAAGTTGTACCACCCAGTAAGATCCATTTATGCTGATATTTGTTGACACCACTGTGCTCATTTGCCCTAACAATGGCCTAACAGGTCAAGTTTTACTATCAAAGTTTATTATGTAGAACAGTGCCTCAGGCCATTGGTACCTTTCATATCCAACTTAATATGTATGTTGCAGAAAAAAAAAAACACCACCAAAAAACCTATCCCTTGTATAGGTCTTTCTGCTTGTTTATTTTGCTGCTTACTGAAAGATTTATTACGTATTGGCTGTGTCAGCTCCACTGCAGATCCCAGTATTATGTCACTGTTGATTCTTAAATGTAACTGAATGTCTTGTATGCTTGTTCTTATTGGTTGACAACTCTGTAATGATGAGTACAGTAGCAGGGAGTATTGCAATTGTAAGAACAAGTTCTGAGATGCTGGGAACATTACTATTAAATGTTTTTGCCAAGTTATCCTACTTCCACAAGACACACATTTTTCAAATAATAGAACATGGCCAGAGGGTTGAGTAATGGCCCTCTGGTGTTAGTTGGCTGCTTCCTATATGTGATGTAATTGTGAATCATAATATATATCACAAAGTTACTCAGTCTCAGTAATAAAACAATTTATTTTCATGCATTCTGTGATTTTTTTTCCCTATATAGTAGGAAAACAAAACCAAACAAAGCAAAACCAACAAAAACCCAGCACAAACTTTTACAGTGAATTACATGTTTGTGGTATTCTTAGCCAAAGAATGATTTTGTACATACCAGTGCAGATCTTCACCAGTGCTAGGAATGCAATGCCCTATTACAATTCCTGTTTATGTATTAAAAATATTTTGCATTGCTGATGCCACTTTTCAAATGAGACTGAAACAGTACATTATGACCAACTGTCATAATTAAGGGATCTGTCAACTTGTTTTCTTTGCAAAAGTGGCATTACTGCTATGGCATTCTCACCAAAATGCAGACAAAAGTATCTAATTATCTGATACCGACTGAATAATTTATTCAATTTAATTAGCTTGATGCAATATGGACTTCCTGACATATATAGTTATAGCAAAGAAGTTCTATGCACAGTAAAGGAAAGACATACATACGAAGCTTTTGCTTTCTGTCATCTGGTGTTCATGCAGTGTCCTGAATGGGTTTCTCAGGAGAAGTTTACATCTACTTCTAGTCTGCGTTTCAAAGAGAGGTTCTGAAAAATGGTGCATCACAATAACCAAGGTTTATACTTTTTCTCCTGAGTTACACATTCCTCCTGGAAGCAGATCTTGCCTTCAGCATTCCATGATTTCTTGTGGCTAACATTGGTATCTTTGTGACCCATACACAATAGGATTATCCTACAATTGGACACAGGATATAACGTACCTAATGACTCCAACTGTCCCCTAGAATTAATGGTCCCATATCCAAAAAAGGAGAAACTACATTTCAGAGACAGACAGCATGTTCAGTTGTTATTCTAAAAGACACTGAAGTCTATGGTGAGAGTCTAAAATCAGTAAATATTTTAAATATGCAAGTTCTCTCTGGAAAAGCAAACAGGAACAGGAAATATCAGATGAAAATGCTGAAATGGGAATTATGTCAATGCCAAAGGCAGGAGCTTTATCTAGAGGGAAAAAAAAACAAAAAAAAGAAAACAGACTTGAATTGTGCAATGACTAATCCTTTTTTTCTTCTGCTTGGTTGTTGGTTTAAAATATGGTTAATAAAAAAAAAATCCTTTTATTTACATATCAGACTAAAAGGATAGTAAGATTGAAGGAATATTCATGTCTCTGTGATCTCTACATCTTCCATTGCACGAACCTTCTGTTGCAGATAAAGATTTTGGTTTTAGCACCCGCTTTTCCTTTCCACTCATTTTCATGGTTTGTTTATCATCTTTCAGAAGATTAGTGTGGCATGGATCTACTGGAGGATTGCTTTGAAACTTTTACTCCTTATATTCCTGTACTTGGATGCTCTCCATGTTAACCCACCAAGGCTTTCTTCTAGAGCTTAGGCTTGTGCTTCAGTACTCCACTTTCCAAGTGGGACTTGTTTGTTAAGTAAAAGGAGCAGGAATTTTAAACCAAACCTGAAAACTTGCTTGACAAGAAAAAGAAAAGAGATGTAAGATCAGATGGTGCACTCTAGCTAAATGGGGTGTTGCCATTTCCTCTCACTCGACACCTAAGTTGCCCTCCCAGGTGTTGGTGTTAAATATCAAGCAAGTGTAGAGTGATTTCTTTTGGATGCTGAGTTGGATTCTTCTGGAGGCTATGGGGCATAGAATATGCAAGATGAGTTATTTGATGCAGAAATAATCTGTAGGGGTTAAGCTTCTATTCTGAAAACAAATCTTTATCTGTAACACTTGAATGCGTATCTTGAAAAACTTGTATAGTCAAGGGGTTGTAACTGTGTATAAAGTTTGGCTCTAAGACCTGATAAGATTTCTAATGAAACACACCTAACTGAAATCAGTAGCTGTGTTTCATGACTTCCAGTAAACTTTAGGTAAGAATCGTCCTCAACTACTGAGGAAGCCATGAAGAACTGGAACAGTGGTGACATCAAATGTTATAAATTATCGTATCTTCTTAGACTGCTTTTAATTTTATATTTTAATAGCACAGAGCAGATTCAAGCCCTCTATAATAGGACCTGTATGCATAGAGAAGTGTTAGACCAAAACAGGTTAGGGAATAAAATGCAAGCTGAGACACATAAGACTACAGTGGTTAAAACTGCAAACAATGTAAGTTGGATAAATGATGACAGACAGCATATTAGTTCTCTCTAGTTTAACAGCAAACAAACTCTTCAGTAGATTGAGGGGACTAAGGATGTGCTATATTTTAGAGAGACCAACAGAAGGGAAAGTAGTTAATTCTTGGGGTTGAATCTGGCACAGCAGATCATTCTCCCTCTTCTAACAGCTACTTTTATTTTGTGGCAGTCTACTTTTTGACAGCATCCAACCTTCCAGCTATCTTATACACACTGTAAACTTTACAAGTAGTACCCATAGGAAACGTGCATAGCAGTGCCAGGATCCTTATGAAGACTGCAGACTTTTTCCCCAACCAAAGCAAGAAGAGTACAGAGTACACAGAAGCTGCATGCAACCATGCTTCTCAAGTTTCAACTCTTCTATCACCCAGTTCAGTATTCTCCCCTTTTATAGGCTGCCTCTGCTGTCATAGGAGCTTAAAATCTTTAATGTGTTTCCTACAAGTATTCAAGAATAAACTGTCCACTACATAGCCTAATGTCAAGATAGGGCCTACAGTCTCATCACCAAGTCTGAATCATTGGCCCTCACAAGACTAAGGTTTTCTGTCCTTTCTATGAACTTGAAAGGTACAACTCTGAAATGATAAATAACAGTGCCCCAGGCAGCAGGGAGAAGGAAAGGCAGTGTTTCCTTCATCATATACAGGCATTACTGTTAACAGAAAACAGTATTCCTTAAACAAGATAGAAGGAAGTTTAAGGCCAATATCTCAATTGCACCATAAACCTCTTTTTCTGGACAGTTTTTGGTTTAGCTGGGAGATATCATCAATTTTTTTTTTTTTTAATTTTTTTTTTCAGAATGCCCTTAGTTCTGTGTTAGAAGCATGTCCCTGAGGGACAAAGCTTTATTATAATTCGCATAGAAAAGAACCTATTATTGAGACAAGCTGCCTTTCAAGAAGCAAAATACACAACTTTTTACCATCAAATAATCTTTGGTTCATTTTCTTCATAATACCTGTCAGAGAAGGCTCAATCTTGCTGGCAAGAAGTGCAGACTTTAGTGTATAGTCAAAAGGAAGAACTGGCTTAACTCATGACATATAGGATGGAATATGGAATTTATGAAACAGGCTTCATCTTTTCAGTGCCTGAAATCTTCCGAAGTCATCATTATACAGTTATCAACTGAATCTCTCAATCAAGGACCACTTGGAATTCAGCTATTCAGATTTTTAGTGATTCCATCTAGAAAAGCTTGTTTTCCACAGAAACTAATTTCTGTATTTCCAAGTGTTTCTCTATTTAGTTTCAGAAGCACAAGACTAACAAGCCTGTATGCCCAAATGGTTCATATTAGTCCACCAAGAAGCATTTTTGTTACTTTTAAGTACAGAGCACTTTGGAGGCCTACCTCAACAGACAAGGAGAATTTCCATTGTTTGGAGAGTGGCAGATAAATAGCTGTTGGCCACAAATAGATCATCTTCTACAGTAAGATGCAAGTATTTAGCATGCAACACAATGCACAGACTGCAGTCTAACACTGCCACCACTATAGATCATAAATTCAGATAGAAATTATTCTCCCTGCTATCCTGGAGGCCCCATGCCCATATTCTTGACCAGCAAGAATCTATTCTCCATTCCTGAACCTCTCTTAAGCCCCTGGGGTTTAGGCAAAATTAGGACTCCCCCAAAATGCACTTGTAGGGCCTCTGGCAGACGATTTAGTATGTGACTAAGAAGTCCCAGGCTACCAGCAAAAGGTCCACAGCTATTAATGTGTGACAAACTTGCACATTACAATTATTACAATAATTTTAGGACACACACATCAATCCACTGCCCCCTTATTCTCTTTTTTTCTTCACATCTGTGAACATGGCTAATTAAAATGCAGTGCTGAAATTTCAGAAGCTGTGTTTGAATTATAGTGCCCTTTGGAGGCAGGAAAATTCTTCCAGCTCCAATCCATTTCTCATGAGGAAAACAAAATGGAAGCCCTCCCATGCCCCATGGAGTGTGTCTGGACTGTGTCCAACCATGGCTAGGTTTGTTTGTATTTATTAAATATAGCAATGGAGAACACTGCAAAGAGTGAAAAATGTGTTTTGGAGGGCAGAAGACCACTATCAAAAAGCAAAGTCTGCCAGTATCATTAGGCTACTGATTCATAATGATGTTTACTATTATCCTCACATCATGTGATAGGTAATACGACTGAAGAATCTTTCAGCTAGCAGTTGTCAATTCAAAACTCCCCCAAACCACAGATTTTTCATAGGAGAGGAATGGTTGGGTTTGTCCAGTTTTGAAGGAAGAATTACTTACCCTCAAAATCCACCATGCAGCTAATTCAGTTAACGTAACTAAGTAATTTAAATTGCTCAGTTACACACATGAGAAAGATTTGTCAGGAATGTATTGCCTACAACTCCAGCCACTTCATAAGGGGCCTCTGTCCATGGTGCCAACCCAGGCACTCTTACTGGCTGCCTGCTAGGTAAGTGGCACAATAGAAGATCAGAAATTAGGAATATGTAGGGATAAAGTATCTGAGGAGCCCAAAAGACACAATTTAAGATGTCTCTTTAAAGTTCTGGAGGACTGCAAGAAAAACAAAATTGCAGCCATTTGTCCTTTTTCTGAAACAAAGGTTTTAAAACACTATTCATGTAACCTCATGTGGAAAAAATGGCTTTGGTCCCAAAAGCCTGCAATATAGACAGATAAGAGAAAAAGCAAAATAGCAGAAGGCGTGCAATAAGAGCAAAATGATATAGCCAGGACACTGACCCTGTGTTTTCGTCCACTTTCTTCAAATAAGTTCATTTGGGGTTTTTTCTTCTTGTTCTGTATAAACTGCTATATTGAAGAAAGAATTGAAGGAAGTAGGAAGCTAAATGCACTAGCATTAAATAGGAACAAAATGAAGCTCAGCCACCTCAAAATTCAGGTGTTTTTTGTTGTGGGGTTTGGTTTTTTTTCAATAAAACTCGACCTACATGTACATTTTAAACTAATCTTTTCTGAAAAATACTTACTCCAGAAAAAGACAAGTAAATTGGAAACAAAACATATGGCATTTAAACAAGAAGAGATGCCACCACCATATCTGCTGTGAAAGAAAACAGGCCTTTACAAACTGCCTTATAGCTCCATCTGTAGGAAGTTTGGACATAAATAATTTTGTGAGTCAGCAAATACACATATGGATGTGTCTCTCAGCCCTGTGAGTTCTTGTACCTGTTTTTGAAAGCCCACAATCAACAAGTTAGGTCTCTTATTTCTAGTTCCCCTCTGGTCCTAGGACTCCTTCCTGAAGGCAGAAGGAAAACAGGTGAAAATAAAAGTGAGAAACAAAAGTAAGTGAGATCCTATATAACCAATGTCTTCATTGGAGTCAATGGAACTATTCTATATTACTCAAAAAGTTAGAAAATGCCTTTCTGTAAAATGTGGGATTGTAATGTGACTGGAACACTTTTCAAAGTTCCGTTCTCTGCCTTGAGTATTTTTCATTGAGATTAGCAAATGTGAGGCACAGCTACAAGAAGGGTTGGAATGAGGATCTGGGGAACTACTGACCTTGGTGACAGGGAAGGGGATGGATCAGATTAGCCTGAGTGCCATCATGCAGCACGTACAGCACAACCAGGTGGTCAGGTCCTGTCAGCATGGGTTTATGAAAGGTAGATCCTGCTTGACCAACCTCACCTCTTTTTATGACAAGACAAACGCTAAGTGGATGAGGGAAAGGCTGTGGATGTTGTCTACCTGGACTTCAGTAAATCCTTTGACACCATCTCCCACAGCATTCTCCTAGAGAGACTGGCTGCTCATGGCTTGGATGATTATACTGTTCACTAGGTAAAAATTGGCTGGAGAGCTGGGCTCAGACAGCGGTGGTGAATGGGGATAAATCCAGTGCACAGCTGTTCACAAGTGGTTCTCCCCAGGGCTCGGTACTGGGGCCAGTTCCGTATAACATCTTTATCAGTGATATGGAAAAGGGCATATAATACACCAACAGTTAGTTTGCATGTGATGTCCAGCTGAGCAGGAGTGTTGATCTGCTGGAGGGTAGAAAGGCTTTGCAGAGGAATCTGAACGTGTTGGATTGATGGTCTGTGGCCAATGGTATGAGGTTCAACCAGACTATGCGCCAGGTTAGGTCATGTTGTGACATGGGGTCACAACAATGCCATACAACACTACAGAGATGTGTAAGAGTGGCAAGAAAGTTGCTCAGATTAAAAGGACTTGGGGGTGCTGGTTGACAGCTGAACATGAGCCAGCTTGTGCCTAGGTGGACAAGAAGGCCAACAGCATCCTGGCCAGTATCGGTGAAAGTTTGGCCAGCAGAACTGGAACAGGTTGCCCAGGGAAGTGGTTGAGTCACCAACCCTGGAGTATTTAAAAGACTTGTAGATGTGGTGCTTAGGGACAGGTTTAGTTGTGGTTTGGCAGTACCAGGTTAATGGTAAGGCTCAATGATCTTAAAGTTCTTTTCCAATCTAAAAGATTCTGTGGTTGTCAACTCCAACATGAATGCAAAGTTTTAAAGTAGCAGCCAGTTATGACTGCTCAATTAGAATGTTTCTGTCTTTAGAGAAATAGTAGTTCTGTAAGAACCAGCCACACTGACAAGTCTTTTCTCCCTGTCTAAATGATGGGCCTTCACTCATGCTATGAGGCCGCAGCTATGACACAACTGAAAGTAAACACACAGCAATATCAATAAACTGGGTAGGTATTAGCAGTTTCATTATCTAAGTTTTATTATCTTAATTATCTAAGAGTTTTGCCAATGACTGGATACTGAATAATCTAAGGAACCTTTAAACTGGCTTGCTTGGATGCAGTCATCAGTATCATTTCAACAAGACAGAGCACAACACAGGCTACAAAGCTTACTGGAAATAACAAACAGAACTCCACCCTTGTTGAGCTCTTTTCTGGTGTGGCTGAACTGCTACTTGATATCAAGTTTAGCTAATTTAAAGCTAGTTAATTGTAGACAACATTCCTCATTGAAGAACACATTTCCTGGTACAATTACTGTAATATAGCTACGCTTGCAGAATCTTTTAATTTAGATACCACCCACCCTGGCAAGATACTACTTTTGGGGGAATAATTTCTGCTATTTCTCTAAACAAAATAATTCAGTAATTTCTCACTCAAAATATATTGTTAGAAAACATACCGCTTACACTACAATACTGGGAAAAGTTTTCAGTAGACATGTGGACTAGCTGTTTTTGCCAAATAAAACTGTCATATGACAGCAGCTAGGTTTGGTGGTGTATTTTCATGTAAAATGGTATGTAAACTAAGTAAAACAGTACTCCATTTTCTTATCTTAGAGGCATACCCATTCCAAAACAAAGACTGCAGAGCCAAGCACTAAGCAATACAGTCTTTTCTTACTAAAATGGCCACACCCACCCTAGTTGATATAGGGGAATGACATCTGTGTTTATATAAGATTATTTTCTTGGCATGAACAATCCTGTTTCACTGCAGATTTGTATATTTTGTGTTTCTGCAGCTAAGCTTGCAAATGAGAGTCCTTTGACTTCTCTATGAAACTCAAGTTTTTTAGTAGAAAACAACATACTATCAACAAAATTTGATCTCAGAATTTGATTTTAGCAGTGCAAATCTGGAGTTTAGAAATGAGAAACTAAGAATCAAAGGACTACTCTTGTCTACAAGGACTACAAAGGACTACAAAGAACTACAATTGACTAATCTCGGCTACTCCAAGAATTCTTTTTTTTTCTGTGGGGCACATCTTTTACTCAGCCTTCTCATATTTGATTACTTAGCTGTGAAGTACTTTGCTACCCTCTGTATATGCTGCAATAAGTTACTAATTAGGTATCAGAGATGCAGGGACAGAAGGTATTGTTACTATTAAGTAATGTATTTGAAGGAAATTAATTAGCAACGACTTCATGCAGTTTATGGTATATTTGGTTTCCCGTTACAGATTCATTCTGTTGCTTATTTTCACTAGTGTTTTTAAAAACTGATAGTACAGCAAAATGGAGAATTGGGTAATCACACAGCTATTTCTATAATATACTGGTTTTTTTGGGTTGTTGTTTTTTTTTCTTCACTGTTATGCTACAGTGTCTGACAACAAATTAAAAATTCCTCCAGAATTTTCCCCTGCAGTTAGGTTTGTTTCTGGTGAGCAACTCAAAAGCACAAGATCTGTTTGCTTTCTTATTGAAATGTGAACAGCACATTAGCATCAGTCCTGATCTCTGAGAATACTGTAATCCAGATCTACTCTGCAGGAAATCCTGTCTAGTGAATAAAATGAAAGCACTTCATTTCTCAGGAATAATAATTCCTCATCATTTATGAAGAGGGAACAGAGTGCCAAATATGATGTAGGAAGTAAATTGTACACCAGGAGATTTTGACTGACTTCTCCAGATCATAACCTTTAAAGGACCCCTAATAACAATGAATTATGGTTGTTCCAGTGTGAGCTGCACAGTGGTTTGCAGAATTCAGCTATGTGCACTCTGGACTTGGGATCTTTCTTGGATATTGCACCATATGTGTTGTAAACTTCCATATGACTTTGAAAAGAACATCTACAAGTCTCCCTTAGTAATTTCTAAATCTTTGGGCCAATTTCAACTACAGCGAGACAGAATCACAGGATATTTGACAACGCTATTGTCAAATAGAAATATAGAAAAATAGAACAGGTTTTGGTTGACCATATATCCAACCTCTTGCTGAAAATATGACTAATTTGAAGTCAGAATTTCAAATTAGAAGCCTAATTTCAGTTAGAAGCTCAGCATTCTGTTCAGTCCATTTAAAAAAAAAAAAAACTCTAGAAGGAGATTATTCCTTTTTAGAATCTCTGTAACTACATTTCTAAAATTTAGGGATTTTTTATCTTTTTTAAATCTGGGTAGAGAGGTCAATGAGTGGCATTGCTAAAGGAAAGGCAGATTGGAGGCAGTTAATATACATTTTGCTTGGCTTTCTCTAGTTAGATATTCAGCTGATAGCTGAGATTATAATGGCCTATGGAGAAACAGGCAAGAAAGAACCCGGTGAACATACGGGATAAAAAAGTAAGCTTTGTAAAGTTTCATTGTTTCCAGCATAGCTTGAAAATGGAATAAACACAGAATGGTAAGTAGGATTTTCTTTTTTCAACTATTTTTTCACTTATGAAATGTAGTTCTACTTATGTACAGCATTTTCACTTTAGAGATATAAAATGCGTATACACATATGTGGCCCAAGAAAAAAGCTTAATTGCAGACCTCTTTCAAATAAATGTAAACCACCTAGATGGATTTTATCTAGAACCTAGTTTAATTTTGAAGGCTGGATTCAGGTGGCTAGGAATGTTTCTGTTATGTGCTGTCTAATCCTGCAGTTGTTTCACAAATCCATATTCTTACTTGATATAGCAGAGTTCATTTAGCAATGCCTTAGAGAGAAAAAGCACCAAACTCTGAAGAATGGAGGTCAGTATCTCAAATTAAGCTGTAACACCTATCATTCTGTGGATTCACTACAGATAAGGACTACTGACATACAGTCAGCACTGATGTACTCAGACTTCTTAATCTAGCTAAACCTAGATTTATGCGCAAATGTCATGGAAGAGGCAAAGAATGTCTGCTCTGTTTATGATTTTAATTAGAAATAAAAACATTATAAATGTAATATATTCTTATCATATCCTAGAGACTAGATTTCCGGACAGCTGAATGTCCCATTACAGTAAGAAAATACACAGAAGTTTATTGAGCGTGGCTGGCATGCCAGCTGTCTAGCAATGGAATACAAAAGTCTGTCTAATGAAATAGATAGAAATAATTCTCAGTATAGAGGTAAATGCTTACATGCAAACTAACCCAAGAAATCAGTTGTACGTAAGTATGGTAACTGTGGTTTCTGTATAGCTGTCCAGCAATACTTAGCAATCCAGCACCATATATTCTTGAAAGAGAGAGTGACATCAAAACTGTTAAGCATTTCAGGTATCCAGTAATATAGACTGATTTCTTCTTACTTCAGATGTGGACATTTGTTTAACTGACAAATTGTATTTTATTTCCTACTCAACTATATCTTTCAATGACCGATCATCATCCAACCTTGAAATAAATGTTACCTGATTAAAGTAGTAAAGGTTGAAACATTTAAAACACATGCTGTAGATCTCAGAAATCAAGTCAAGATGTGTAACGGTAAGAATCATTAGCGGATTTATGAAATCTGCCCTGAACAACTTAATTCATCAGTTTAGCCAAAGGCCTGTCAATGAATTCAAGAGCTTTTAAAAAAATGGAACATCTGTTGCATATTTAAAGGTTCTCTATATGTAAATGCAGTGGATGACTCTTTTTGAGGCAGAATACACAGCTTACATAAATGTATCTGGAAGTTAATTTGGAATTGCTCTCACGTCCTTAAGGATCAGGGGTAATCCATGGAGTGACTGAGGAGAATTAGATACTGAGTGAAGCTGGAAGGTACATCCATAAATCTGGATAATGACATTGTCAAAACAACCTATTACCTCACAAGAGTTAACAGTAGCCTTCTGGTTTGTTGGTTGGTTTTTTTTAAAGCAATAAAGATTACGTGGCTTTTTAGAAAAAACGTAGAATTCTTCTGCATTCTGTGGTCTTTCCAAGGTGAAGTAATAACCTATGCTGTCATTTGTCCTAGCATTAAGTATTAACTAATCTCATTCTGGTTTAGAAAATCATTCAAGCTAAGGCTTAAGTCCACTCAGCTAAAACAATTTGGTTTACCGTCTTTGTTGTGAAAGGATGGTACTGAGCAGAAAATGTGCATTAAGCAAAAGTTTAAGAACTTTGGTGATTTTTATTCTGTACATCTATACAAACATTCTGTTGCAAATGAACAGCCCAGTTTCTGTAGAAAACTGGCTTGTGTTACTTTGTAAGAGCTATGTTAACTTCATATACACACAAGTATAAATGAACACAGCTAAGTTATTCTAAGAAAACACTACATGAATGCAAATAAACATTATTCTTACAATGCAGAAGATACGGTACCTCAACAGTTTGGCTTAGAAGACCTCAACTCTGCCATATTTTCTACAGAGGATGCTGCTACTCCACTTATTTTTATGGCTCCAGTAATTGTAGTAGTTAGATGATAAACATCAGTGAAGTCATAACAAGAGCATATCTGTCTTAATACAGAATTATTCCCTCCCACATACACATACAGAGCTGGGTTAATCTCTTCTTTGAGGAAAAAATAAATAAATAACACAACCAAAACCCAAAAGGAAAAAAAACCAAACCCCCAAAAACACAAACACCACCCAAATAAAAAAACCACAACCCAACAAAAAAAAAAAAAAAAACAACAAAAAAATCCCCAATCAATCATCAAACAAAAGTAACAAAAAAAAACCCAAACCAAGACATGCAATATGAGTGACTGGCTATAATAAGAATGCTCTTGAGAACTTCCTTTGTGCTAACCTTTCCCCTTTTAATTATACCTGTGAGTTCAGGTTTGGATTTTTAGCATGCCCTTTTTTTTTGGTGGAAGTCAATGGAATACATTTGACAACTGGCCTATGGATTCAGTTACTTGTGCCTTATATTTACAACCAAAGTGCCACATGGAGCGAATAGGCCCCTAGGACTGACCAATAGTGACAAATGAATTTGGACTAGGAGTAATCTTGAACACGTTGAGGACGGCAGGCCTGTGTAGAAAGCACAAGCAATCGAATGCTGTATATTTTTTATTTCTCTCTGGTTTTTGGTTTGTTGGGGTTTTCTTTGGCTTTATTTACTTACTATACTTCAAGCACGAATCTTCTCCTAGTGGAGAAAATGAAGCAGTAAGCATGAGAGCGTGCCATGCTGAAGAAGGTTGGTCCATTGCTCAGTGCTGTCCTGTGGCTGTGCAAGTCTACTTCCAAGTCAGCAAGCAATATCCTCAGAAACAAAAGTATTTTTGGAAACTCCAATATTCCTCTTCTTTGGCCCTAGTCTGTTCCTTAAAATGAGCTAGCAAACCCAGTATTTTAAAACTAATTTAAAAGCATATATATATAAAAGCATATATATATAAAATATTATATATATAAAAAATTTATTTTTTTTTAAAAAAGGGAAACTTGTGCTGGTTACAGTAATAAAAACCCCCAATCATTAAGGTTGGAAAATCCAACCCCAGAGCAAGGCTGAATATTTGGTTTTTTTTGTTTCAAGAGGGTTTTTTTTATAAGGAAGCCTACTACCTGTCTTTGAGATAAATTAAAGCTAGAAAAAATAAGTATGTCTTTAACAGTGATTCCTTTTTTTAAGCTGTATTTTTTTGTTGTGTGGTGTATAAGTAACTTTTATACACTACATCTTGAAAAAATGGGGTATCAACTCAGAATTTACTGGGTAAGGTGAATCAGAAAATAAGAGAACACTGCAGTTCAAAGTAACAGAAAATTTGTTTACAGATGAAGAACCTACATATGTTTAATTTGGACAGCAAGACTTAGCTATTATGGCATATGAATCAAGTTTTCTATTTTGTGGTTTTATTAGGTTTTAATCGTTGATACTTGCATTTGTACACGCTTACCTACAAACAAGGAATGGGTTTCAGTTTGTCTGAGGGCCAGTAGCACGGTAGATGCATGTCTGTACATGTATGTGTACAAGCCAGATTGTTTGGAATAAACCTAACAAACAGAAATATTACCTATTACAGTGACCAGACACCTGACAATCATAAGTTACATTAACTCACTAAAGGGCATGCATGGCAACTTACTTTTCGATATAAAATGTATTTCTGAAGAGTAAATTATACTAACTTCTAGTGTAATTGGCTTAATAGTTACTTTGAAACTTTAGAAATTATATCATATTCTTTCTCCTATTTTATCTTCAATTTCATTTATAAGCAAGGCTTGAAAAAGTCTACCAGTAGTTTTACTGTTACTGTAACCTTTTGCTAGTGTCACAGAAACTGTCCAATTTTTTCACTTAACCTTGAACATTGACCAGGGGCTCAGAATTTGCTTAAATAAAAAATACACTTTGCAGTGCAAGTCCCATTGTGCTATGAAATGCGTCTGTGCCTGGGTTACTGGTTTAATGCATTTGTTATATTGAGAGCTGATTCAGCAGAAATAATCTCTGACATACTGGTCCCAGACGTTTGTGGTTTCTGGCACCAACAGCAGTCTGATCCTCCTAGTAAAAGAGGTTAACTGACTTCAGAGTTGGGGAAAAATCCCCCAGGAGCAAAAATATCCTTGCTTTCCACATGAACATGCAGCATTCATACATGCTTTAGGGGAACTGACTGATGAATTGTTTGACAAGCACCCAGTTTAGCTTGTCTAGCTCCAGTTTACATCTTTAACATCTGTACACAGCTACAGTATTCCTCTAAAAACTGCCACTTCATCAAGCTACCCTATTTTGCTAGATGTGTTATATAGATAGCACAAAGAAGAAACACAGGAAATAACTTTGTATAAAACACTGCATTCTAATCACAGTACTGGAATAGGTTTTTGTTTAAACAGGAGTAATATATTTTAATAGAGCTTCAGAGTGCTTCCTAATATGTTGTGGTTCTTTTGTGTGTGTGTATGTGTGTATGCCTCTGTATGTTTCCTCAAAAGTGTAACACACCGGTTTGGCTCACACAATTACTGACGTAAACTGCCTAAAAGAGATCAGAAAGGAAAAAAAGTTTTAACTTTTAAGGGATAATTGCATAATGCTTTCTTAATTTTCAGATCATCGTATCAGGCTGACATTTCCCAGCTGGTATCACATTTCCAAAATGACCCTCCAGTTTCATTTTATTAGAAATGCTCTGATTATGTTTGACCTGATGATCAAGTTAGAGAGCTATTTACAAGGGCTGTGTACTCCAGGTTTTGTGGGCTTAGTTATCAAAGCTGCAAGTCCCAGAATCCCGCACCAAGATCACACTTGCTTAGGAAGCTTTAAGTGATTGCTTTCTTATCTCTTCAGGACAGCTTACCATGTTACCCCTCATAAAAAAGAAAATAAACCCCTCTATCCTTCCAGTTTTAGTTTTTTTTCTCTCTGTATGTACACTGCTGTTACATTTTTCCCTCCATGCTTTGCTGTCAATCAAAAATAAAAACAAAAAGTGAAGTCAAACCTCAGGAAGCAAATACTTTTTATTTTTTCCTTAAGGAAAAACGGGATTACGGGAACCAAACTTGACTGTAATCTCCATAAACCATTTCTATGACTACTACTCCTAATGGAAAGCTCTGTTCCATTTCTTAAATAATTTTTATTTGTAAAGTGAAATGTGTAACACATAATAAAAGATCCTCCAAAGAACAATTATGCTGATTTGGTTTAACCAGACCCAGAGCAAAACTGAGGCTGGTCCACAGGCCTTTTGAACGTTCACATATTTTTCTGAAACATTCAGAACTGCTCTACACAAATATCCACTGCGAATCCAGTGGAGCTGACAAGTCTCATTATTCAGTTCCCACTCCAGGCAATCATGAAATCTGAGTGTTGCTGACATGATCCATTTATACACAATATTTATTTAAGGACAAAACTTTACATTTTCCTCAAGTCTGCCTTTAACCAGACACTCGAAGGAAATTAATCAATACTTCGTAACACTTGTGGAATCAGCCTCCCAGGTTTATTCAGCTGAGTAACACATCATCTGGCAGATGAACTTTAAAGGACAATTTTGCAGCACCTTATAAGAATTATACTACCCTGGCTTCTAGGAGTTAGTAAGTTTCAGGATTAACCACAATCTTTGTGAGAGAGAACGAGTTAACAATACAAAGGATATCTGAACCTTTGAGTTAAACTCTCAACTGTCGCTTATTTTTCATGTGTTGTGAATACGTTTAAGTGTTGTGCAGCATTTTCAGACAGGATAAACTGGATTCCATCCATTATCTATAACTCTTATTTTTACATAACAGATAGCATAAGCAGTTAGCCAGAACTTGGTTTGTCCTACAGACTTCTTCAAAGAACCACAGAATGGCTGAGGTTGGAATACTCCAGAGCACATCTAGTCCAGCCTCCCCTACTCAAAGCACAGTCACCTAGCACAGGTTGATCAGGCTTATGTGCAGTTCAGTTTCGAGTATCTCCAAGGACAGGGATTCCATAATAACTCTGTGCAAACTGCAGCAGTGTTTGGCCACCCTCATAGCTGAAGAGCTTTTCCTTATCTTTAAATGGAATTTCCTGTCTCAATTTGCACTGATTGCCTCTTGCCTTGGGTACCATTGAGAAAGTATGGCTCCATCTTCTTTATACCCTCCCATCAGGTATTTTTGCACACTGAAAAGGTTTCTCTCAAGACTTCTCTGGAGGCTGCACAGTTCCAGCTCTCAGGCTCTTCTGGTATGGTCAGATGCTCCCATCTCTTCATTTTCATGGACTTGGCCTTTCTACAGCATGTCCGTTTTCTGTCTTGTGGGAAGACAAGAACTGGACACTGCTTCAGAGGTTGTCTCACCTGGGCTGAATAGAGGGGAAGGATAACCTCCCTTAATCTGTTGGACAACGCTCTTTCTAACACAGCTCAAGATGCCGTTGGCTGCCTGTGCTTCAGGGGTGCACTCACTGGCCAACTTACTGTCTAACATGACCCACAGGTCATTTTCTGCAAAGCATATTTCCAACTATTTGATCTCCAGCCTATCCTACTGCACAGGGTTATTCCACCCCGGTGCAGGATTTTGTTGAACTTCATGAGATTCCTACTTGTCCATTTCTCCAGGCTGTCTCAGTCTTGGATGGCAGCACAAGTGGTCTGTCAACTACTTCTCCCAATTATATACCGTCTATAAACTTGCCGAGGATACACTCTGTCGCACCATTCAAGTCATGCAAAGCCAGTACTGACCCCCGTATCAGACCCCAGAATACTCCACGAGTAATGGGATTGCAGCTGGACTCTCTGCTGCTGATAATAATGCTTTAAGCCCAGAAGTTCAACCAGTTTTCAATCCACCTCACTGCCCATTTATCTAGCCCATAATTCATCAGCCTGTAGATGGAAGATGTTATGGGAGAAAGAGGTGAAACCCTTGCTGAAATCAAGATAAACAACATACACTGGTCTCCTCTAGCCCCCCCAAAGCAGTCATTTCATTGTAGAAGGCCAGTGGATTGGTCAAGCATGAGTCTGAACTCTTGAGGTTCAGTGTTCTGATCCTGCTTTATTCCCTTCTCTCAAGATCCTAGACTCTGCCACCTCATGGTGACTACACACCAGGCAGAACTTCATGTACCCCTGCTGCTATCTCGCACAAAATGACAGCTCTTTTCCCCATTGTCGTGGCCCATCCTTACTAAACAGCCTGTATCTGCCCAGAACTATTCCTCCACATCATTGTGTTCCCAAAGACTGCAGCTCAGCGCTCTAGGGCTCTAATGCCTCTTTTTTTGTTCCCTATGAGTGTGCATCAGTGAACAGGCACTTCAGAGCACCTAGTCAGGCTTACTTTCACAAAGAACTCTGAGAGTATCTTCAATACTGTTAATCGGTAATGTGTAAAATACTGTGGCAAATGAACTGCTGAAGAGACCAAAACCTTTCCAACATGCTAATTCAGTGCACATCCCATTATAAACTCTTTGTAGCACTGTTAATGCTTCCATGCTTAATTTATACCAGTGAATTGAACCACCTATTCTTTCTTCTAGTGTAGAATTAAACAACTGAATGACATTTTCAAAAGCTCTATGCGCCTGTACCTTCCAAGGCTTTCAGTTACGCTTGCAAATGCTGAGTGCATCTGAGAATCACCAGCTTGCTTTGTTTTCAGATATACCGACATGCAGGATGCTGCAAATGTAACTAAGCTGCTCTTTTTAGATGCACATCAGTTAATTTATCTCCTCTCTCTGTCAGAGAAGAGTGAACAGGAAGGCCACAATGTTACATGTGAAATGCTTTCAGGGATATAGCACATATTTAAAAAGTGCTTATCTCCATCATCCAATTCATTTTGGTTGTTATCTGAGCCTGACACTCCTCTTATGAAATCTAAACTAAGTCAAATATGAGCAGAGTTCAAATTTTAATAAGGGTTTTGGATATATTCAACTTTTCAGTAATGGCAACAGCTTTTCAAAATGAAATCCTTTTACAAATCTTTCCCTGAAGGAAAAGTGTGAGACATTCTTTGCATCCTAGCAAATAACTTCTAACTTGTGCTAGAAAGATTCCTGAAAGATGGGACTTTTATATCACAGAAACTTTTAAAGGTACATGACAGAGATAAAGAATTCTCTACCCTCTGAAAACATTTTTGTTATGGGACCTGGTCCTATAAGGGTACTACATGAAAAAAGGCCTAATCTTACTGGGCCATCTTGTTTTATAGCTTTTTTTTTTTTTTTTTTTTTTTTTTTTAACAAAGCTAAGTAAAGACACAGAAACTGCTCTTAATTTGGGAATTTTAATGATCTCCCTCCTGAGGGGAAGAGCATCAAGAGTGTACCTAACAACTGTAATGGAGACTCATCCTAGTGACTTCATTGGGATTTTCAGGCGCAATTCTCTTTCCAGCTAACCAGCTGAGGTCTTACCACTGACATAAAAGCATAATGGGATTCTTGGAGTGTAGGCAGAATTTACCTGCCTGTTTATTAGAAAAATTAGCATGTTTGAGCAAGAGGTTAATAAGTTTCTTATTTCCTTCTAAAAGTGAAGTTGTAATACTGTATCTGTGACTAAAATAACAGCTGTACACCTCTTGAGAACGTCTTTATAATAATAGCTGTACACCTCATGAGAATGTCTTTATTAAGCACAAATATCTTGCTAAGAGTGAAATGCAACATAGCATTCGTTAAATTAGCACCTGTAGTATAAACACACCTTTATCTTCAAACATGATTCAGCTTAATAGCTTCAATAGCTTGTGTCCAAATTGGAGCCTATGTTCTTGCTGATTTTAGCAAGATGCTCTGAGTGTTGAGATATAAAGTATCTAAGAATCTGAGAGTGTAAGTATCTGAGGTCATGGTAAAGTTATATTGTGTTTATTTTGTCAGATTTTTAAAATCTGAATGCCATCCTGTTTTCTGCTTTGGTTTAATGTTGGTTTAGTTCTTCCCACATTCTTTTGGCATGAACATAGTTAAGTGCATGATGGCATGTATATTTTTAAAACAATGTAATTTATTGGTACTGTATTATGTTTTATTGTTGAACAACCTCCCCCAACATATGCAGTGCCCAATATTAATGCAGTTTATTTTGTAACAACTATATTGGTGCTTTCATACTTGCTATATGCCCATTAGTCTAATATAATTAGTTGATCAAACACCATCCATCTTTCATTAACTTCTGTTAGAACAAAATTCTGGCTAATAGCAGACAACTTAAAGAAGCAGCACTATGCTGCTCCAGTTTCTATAAGGCTTCATTATTCTTCGAGCAGGCAGGCAGCTGCCTAAATGTTAGCTGCATGCAGAAACAGCATGGAGACCCATGTATTAGAAAATGTATCGCCTTGGTTGCTGAAAATACTGTAGGATGTAGGATTTTGATTAGCTAGTCTGAATATCCATCTTCATTGCATGCAGTTTTACTGCATATGCCAAAAGAATCCTAACTTTTTTCTCTAATGCTTAATCCCTCCTTAACATCTCACTAAAATGACTGAACTTACAATATAAGTAGAAGCAATGATTCATCCCAAACTAATGTCTTCTGTATTGAAGGTTTAAAAATATTTCTTGCATTATATTTGCACATAATACACCTAACTCTTGTAAGTGAAACTACTTAGTATTGCACTGCTAGATACATCTGAAAGCATTTTGTCATAGAGCCATGCTAATAACAGGGATTCGAAAATTCTGTCCTTCATGTACTTTCTATTAAATTCCTACTAAGATGTGAAGCAACCTGGGTGCTTTTTGGTGGGTCTGATTTTTTCAGCAAGAGCAAGACGCTTGTTACAGATCAAGTTTACAATTTGCAAAGCGTTGCTATGACCAGGCAAGCTCTCCTGAAGATAGCAGTGGAGCACGGGCATCAGTGAACCTCTCACTTAGGCCTGTTCCCAAGTGCCATCTCCTGCGGCACATCGGGCTTTACTGTACTTTCACCACCCCACTGCAGCCAGCTCTGTCCACCACGCCAGCTGCATCGCTGGGCTCTGCAGTGTCTGCAGGGTACCAGTTTCTTTCCCTACTTCTTTACCTGTGCAAATTCTTCATGCAAAATAACTTTCGCTCTTGGCTTGTTTTGACTCTTTTGTTTGCAACAACATCCTTTCCAGATGTTGTTACAAACAAGGGCTGCATTAGGAGGAAACTCACGTTACAGTATAGCAGTATGGGTCAACATGCCAAACGGTTCCACCCCGAATAGTTCTGCCCCGCTCAGCAGCCAGGCTGAGGGGCAACGCCGCACCCTGCAGCAGCGGCTAACACGTACTACATCTCGCTGCGCTCCTGTGGGTGTAATACGGCACAGACACGACTTACTCCCAGCCCTCTGCGGTGCTCTCCCGGAGGCTCGCCACCTTTGGCCCAAGCGCCCCTCAAGCCTCAGCACCGCGGCTACTGATTGCCTCACACGGTCCCACGACCGGCGAGAGAGAACACTCCCCCGCTCTCAACGACACACACAGCACGACCACCCCCACTCCAGCCTCTCGCGATAAGGCCAGCAAACCTCGCGATACTCCCTGCTCCCCGCCCTTCACCGCGGGCTCCTTTAAGAAGGAAGTCCCGCCACACCGCTCTTCTCGCGATAGCTCCCTTTCTCCAGTAGTCTGCAGACGCACCTGTGGCCGGATGCGGTGAGGGTTTCTCTTGGTGACGGGTGCCGGACTGTGCCCGCAACCCGGCAGGGCAAGGGGTGCAGTGAGGCTGCCCGGCCCTTGTTGGAGTCGGCAGGGGGGTGAGCGTCCTTCCCTTCCCTGGCATGGTGTGAGGTGCCTGCCGGGTGACTGCTTTGCCCGTGCTCTCCGGTGTGGTGGTGCCCGGCGAGGCCGGCCCGTGTTCCCGTCCTGCTGCTGTAGGCCGCTAGGGCGGCGTTCCGGCAGGCTTAGGATCTGCGCTCGCCCCCTGGTTGCTTTCGGCTAGGCAAGGGTGTTGCACGGCCAAAGGTTAAAGTGAGTGTTGGTGTCCCAGGTAAGCATGTTCGTGTTATTTTCCCAGAGCGATGTGCAGGCACCTTTGCTCAGGTGAAAAAACAGGTGTGGTAGTTAGAAGGTGCTTCCCTCTACGGCGGGCCCGTGGGATCGGGTAGTGCCCAGGACACACATCTTGGTACTGTGGTGCTGTGAGGTCTCGCTAACGGCAGACCTAAGGTGCTGGAGTGTGCCCATGTATATGTTTTAGAAATAGTAAGGGAGAAAATGCTCTTAAAATTGGATCTGTTAACCAGCGGCATACATTTTGAGTTTGGTTCTTGGGACAAGTGGATGCGTGGTTGTGTGAACTCATGACATCCTGCTTTGTCATCTTTTGGAGGAGAACGTTTTTGAGTTTTTTTTAGACTGATTATCAACTTCGTAGTTAAGCTTTACAATTGAAGTATGGCAATGCTTTTGCTTTACAGTATCCTTGAATTTTGCTGTGACAAGTAATTTACTGGAGTGTACAAAACTCCGTTTGTGATCTACATTCAGTGATCAGTCCTCAAAAATTATAAAGCAGTCATGATAGTTTTAACTTTTTTTTTTTTTTTTTTGTGAAGGAGTAACTGTTGAAAGGAGCTAGTGTGTGACAGTAGGTTCATGAAGAGCAAGTCCTTCTTGACCAGCGTGGTCTCCTCCAACAAGGTGACCCACCTGGTTGAAGAGGGAAAGGCTGTAGACATTTAATAAGGTCTGTTAAGACATTTAATAAGGTCTGTTTGGACCTTTTTAAAGCATTTGACACTTTCTCACACAGTGTTCTGGAGAAACTGGCTGCCCCTGGGGTAAAGATTGGACTTGATGGTACTAAAGGTCATTTCCAACCTACCTGATTCTATGACTGTGATTTAATACTCATAGTAAATATGTAATAGCACTTTTTTTTTTCAACAGCGATGAGTAGAGGCTGACATATTAACTTCCTTTGTTGATGATATGTGTACTGTATCGATGTTAGAAAGACATACCAGATGATCTTCTGCATTTTTAAATGTAGTACCCTACAGATATAGTTTTGGTTCGTAACCCAAGAAATTAGTGAATCAATCTGGTTGAAGTAGTAATTCTTGCTTTGGCTTGTGCAGCATTATTTTCTGGAGTTTTGTAGCAATGGTGTCGTTACTACCATTGCATTTATTTTCTTTCCCTTTTTCTTATTCTGTGCCTTGTTTCTCACAAGGTTTGGGATTTGGTAGCACTGAAGCATGCAATTTATTCCACTTTGCACCTGGTATTCCAGTTCTGACGAGTTATGTGCAGCTTATTAAACTCAAGAAAATGCTTAGTTAAAGACAAAGGTGCTGCCATTTGAAATCCTGGTTTTAACTTGAGAGTCTTTACTGTCCCATGTTGCTTCAGGTATTACTGTAAAAGAAAGTAATTATGGAAACGCTGTCTTATTTTAAACTTTGTTTTGCATATTTAACAGTGTGTTCTTTTGTTTTTTCAGTATTGCTTCTTGTTTTTCAGAAATTGCTCAAAGACTTAGATGCTACTGGGAGAAGTTCGTGTGCACATTTTTTGCATTGATTTGAGCATGTGTGATGCACAGTACAGATGCCTTAAATTTTAAGAGGTTGGATATGTATGATATGTTGGATATACTGTTTCTTCTTCACCCTTTGCCACAAAAAGATACGTTTGAGCTTCGAGTCTCTGAGAAAACCATTGAGAATGGCCGAAGGTATGGGGTAGTTTATATACTGATCGCAGGGTGTGGGGCTGAACTTCTCAAGTGAGGGTGATGGGAGGCATTATGAAAGAAACCTTCAAATAATGAGTCTAATTGAAAGGTTGTAGTTATAATCTTGTTAGTATAAGAACCAGGCCATCAGTATAGGTTGTGGGATGCAAGTTCATAGCAGGCAAAAGCTTGACAGTGCTAAAGAGCATACTTGTAAAATTTGTAGTCATAAGACCCCAAATGCAAGGAATCTGCATGTGGTAAAGAGGAAATGGAGCTACTTGAAAGAGAGGAGTGCATTGGGGTTTGCTACATGCACAAGCTATACCTAGCCCAGGGTGTCTGTGTGGCTAAAGAATACTTTAAGGCCAAAGTATTTTAGAAGAGAATTGCCCATTCTTTTATTTTACTATTTTATTTTTACTATTATATGGACGTCAGCTTATGACCACTGGAGTGGTTTGTTTTCTTTAGCATATACAATTTAATTAAATTTTTTAAATGAGTAGTTATCACTGATCTCGTACATTGTAGAGAATAATCCTGTAAGTGTACACTTCCAGGACCTCAGGAACTGGTGAGAAGATCCTGTCTTCATGAAATTTTTTTTTGCACTGACACAGAAAAATGGGGGAAGGTGGAATTTCTTGCCTTCAGGACTTCCCGTTTTATTTTTCTTCCCTCTGGAAAGTAGCTGGGTTGAGAAGTCCAGAAACAGTGGACTACCACTGGTCATAGGTATGAAGTACAAATACGTGCTTTGATGTAAGATTCTGTCTGACTTGGTTGCTTCCATAAAAAGCTGAGGTACCTCTCACTGCTACTGATAATGACTTTCTCAGAAGTAGCAGGGCTTATTCCAACAAATAGATAAGAAACAATAAAAGTCCTAAAATTAATTACATGTCCCTTTCTTTGTTTTGGGGTGGCAGAGCTGGGGAAGTTGGAAACTGTTTTCACAAATTTGGAAGGATGAGAATTCCTCAGTTCAGATTTGGAAAACTGTACAACTGTTACTTACAAGGTCTTTCTCTTTTTACTATGAAGAGTGATGGCCTTGTTTTTTCTGATAGAGGTATTTTGTTGGGTTTTTCAATGTGGTTTATTTGAACTCTGATACACTGCTGTTCTTATCTTCCCTATTCTTTGTTGGAAGCATGCATGTACTTATTGATACAGAACCTGCTTGACTTAAATACAGATGAGAAGAAATAATACGGGCCATACAGGGGAAATGTAAGATGGGATGTATATTACTACAGTATTCTTTTTAGAGATGACGAGGCCTTGGGTGATATGGTTTAGAGAGAGGTGTCCCTGCCCATGGCAGGGGGGTTGGAACTTGATGATCTTAAGGTCCTTTCCAACCCTAACCATTCTATGATTCTATGATTCTTTAAAAAAAATTGTCTTTGCACATTAAATGTAAAAATGAGATAGCTGAAAATGAAGCAGGTCAGTCATCTGTGGTGTTGATATGCTGTAATAAGGCTGTAGTGAGACCACTTAGAGGAGGGGATTTTAACAGTTCCAGACTTGACAGCTGTAGGCAGTTAGTTCATGAGTAATTAGCCACTTTGAACAATATAGGCAAATGATGCACTTAAAGTACACTTCTGTTGTTTCCAAGCATGTTTGTTTGTTTGTTTTTACCTGTTCCAGACTGTGTTGTGAGAAAGGTGATGTTCTTCTTTGTGATTATAATCATGAAACAATTTACTAACACTGCAGTAGTGAATTCTGGTAGATCCGAAGTGTCTAATAAGGAAGGTCCCACGGTCTTTTAATTGGACACTTAAACCTGCAGGCATCAGTATTTGCAAATATGAAGCCACTATGTAACAACTTAATGTATCAGAATTTTGCTTTTACATCAGATTTTTTTCATACACGCTTCCAGATATTTGTAACATAGCAGTGTTTCAGCAAACTATAATTTTATGTCTACCTCAGGATTTAGTTATAAACAATAACAGGTATCCTGATTCTAGTGCTATTTCAATAAATTCTTCTATCGTAAGTTCTATGCATTTTGTGAAATAAATTTATAGCCAATGTTTTATTAATGTGACATAATGAAATGCTTTGTATGTCTGGCCAGTTTATCACTCTGTGTCTTTGTGTTTTTTTGTAGATAATTGGCATATTGGGGAGAAGTGCCTTGCCCCTTGTCTTGAAGATGGGAAACTTCATGAAGGAACAATATCTTCTATTGAAAAGGACAAGAATGGAAAATCATTTGCTGTTGTATCATTCTCAGAGTCTGAAGAAAGGAAAATACTAATAACTAAACTTTGTAGAGTCAAAGACAGAAGAGGGCCCTGGAAAAGCTTAATATTTGATGATGGTGATCTGGAAAAGCCTTATTTTCCTGACCAGAATCTTCCGTCTCCTGCAGTTGCTTTTAAATTATCTGACAATGGTGATTTTATTCCATATACAATTAACAGATACCTGCGTGATTATCAAAGGGAGGGAGTCCAGTTTCTGTATGGACATTATGCTAATAAAAGGGGGTGTATTCTTGGAGATGATATGGGCCTTGGAAAGACAATACAGGTATTCTTTAAATTTTTTTGGCAATGTATCTTCTATGAGGTTTTAATCTTTTTAAAAGTAACTTATTTAAGAAAAGCCATGTCAGTGAGCTTAACCTCCCTTTGCTGTTGTGGAGTTGGAGGTGGCAGGATGTGACTGTCCAGGACAGCACTTAGGGCCAGGAGCCACTGCTGTTTTAAGATTCACTCCTGACAAGCGTCAAAACTGAGCTGTGTCCCCTTTTGGTGGAAGCGTGGATAATTATGGTGGTTAAAATGTTAGTATTCATTTTATGTTGAATTTACCTGGAGGATTACTTGTACATCGTGAAAACAATCTGCACTGGAGTGTGCTAAAAGAACTTACAGCTCTTATCAGACTGTTCTTTCAATATGTTTTTTTTTTTCCTGAAAACAAACAGTTCAGCTGTACTGGGAATGAATAGGAGCAGCCACATTTACTCCCATTTCTGGAAAAAGTGCTTAGATGTTCTATATTTTATTACTCTTTTGGAAATACAACTTTGGTTGATGAAAAGACAAAGTATAGCAGGATTTTTCCATTATGCTTTGGATCAGTCTGGCCCAAATGATTTATTTATTTTACTAAAATTAGGGTGATTTTACATTTGAGAATTCCCATTATTCTTTCCCGTTTTAAGCTAGCAGCTTGAATCCTATGGTGGCTAGTGTTTGTCCCCATCTCTTTTCTCCCTCTCTGTGTCAGATGCAAGATCATTCCTTCATTGACAAATACAGGCTGTAGCTTCTGTTGTCTTTCACCCTTCCATTCAGGACGATGGCAGACACCCTTCAGTGCAAAGAAGTATTATTCTGTAGCAAGCTTGGCAAAAGGAGTGAGTAAATTAAACTGGGAAAACCTCTCTGGATAGAGCATTTAGAGGTCCCTCACAAATTTGTGTAGCTGCTGCTGTTGACACGTTTATTGAAACTAAACTTCATCCATTTACCTTGTGTTTTACTAAGCTTAACCATGTTTCTTGTCCATGGCACTTTAAGAACTCTGTACTTACAGAAGTTTGTTACTACTCAGAACTGCAAATAATCCAATTTCACGTAGCAGGAAGCATCTATATAAGACAGTAAACTGGACAGGAGGAAATGAGTTGTCTTGCTTGCAATGCATGTATTTGTACCTCAGAGCTGATTCTGTAGTGACTCGGTCACATTTGTCACACAGTGACAGTGTGTTCCTGTGTGGAATTAAGATCTCGTGGTTATTTCTTTTCCTCATAGTGTCAAGTTTTGAAGAGTATCTTGTATATTTCTTATAAAACACAGCATTTATGTTCAGGTTCAGTAGGGGTAAGGCAGTCCAGTGGATATGAAGTAAAAGAGGATTTCACGTAGTTAAAAAAGAAGTGTCAGTTAAACTTCAAGTAATTATTTAGTCTTACAGAAAACTTATGTTTGTCAGTTGCATAAGCCTTATTGTTTCTGAATTATAGGGTGATTTATGACATAAAGGGTGTTCTACACAACTTCTACATTTTAATACTCTTTGTACTTCTGAACTGATTTTTGCTTGAGTTGTCCTGACTGTAGGGCTCTTTAATTTCAAGATGAAGTTGAGGTGGAGGCAAGTAGAATAATGTTGTTTCTTAATGTGATTGCACTAAGTTAGTTTCCTGTCAAGGCCTTTAGGTTGCTTCGTGCTTTATCTGGACAAACCAAAGGTTTCTCATCACAGTTGCCCTTTTATAGTCTTTTCTGTTGTTAAATTTGTGATGCATAATTCTTCCAAAACTTGAGGATCTGGAAGACACATGGAGATTTTATGTTTGGTTGAATTTCATTCTTACTCTCAAAAGGACTAAAGAAAAAAGGTCAAACACGTGAAAACTTGCAGTTCCTCTTAGCCTCAGTTTATATGAAATATTATGTATGCAAATGTTTGGTTTTCTTTTCTCCTGTGTATCTCTTTCTCACCCTGTGGCCACATATGTGATGGATTTCTTCTTTCTTTTGCTCATCAGCCCTTACTGTTCTTGCGTATTTTTCCTGGACTTCTGCACTCCTGTCTGGCCCTCTCTTCTCCATCTTCTCCTCTTCCCCCTCCCATTAGGGGGAGAAGGCTCTGGAAATTCCCTCTTTTTTGGAAATCAACAGCTGATAGCTTTACTGCAGCCCTGCTATGAACAGCTGTGTAGCAGCTGCAGAAGGAAGGGCCTGGAGCTGACTGCTCAGAGTAAAGGGGGCCTGTTGAGTTTTCAAAAGAAGGGCACCACTCTGATGATGCATCTGGTCCTTGCTGCTGCTTAGCCCCATGGATACCTTTTATCCCAAGTGGATTTTATCGGTATGCGCATACTGGCCTATCTCTGTGCCTCCTTCCCGTTTTGGATTGCCATGGGAGAAGTTTGTAATAGCCTACCCTGGGATGTTTGTCCTTGTTGTGGTGCATAATAACGGATGTCTTACCATAATCAAAGGAAAATCACCTTGACTGTTTTGGGACAGGTAAGATAGTGAAGCCTAAACACAACAGGAAGAGCTGGTTTTGAAGTTTATGACAGGAATTGGAAGGAATGGAGTATACGGGAAACAACATACTAGTGAAAATTGTTAAATTAAGCTCTAGTTTAAACCTCTTGCTTTTTCATAAGTATAGTGGGGAGTATACTTCTCTCTAAGAGGTACTCAGCAAGTATCTCTTCCTTCTGTTTACTCTAGTTTTTTTTATTGATGCTGAGTCAAGTATCATCCTGAAAATGGAAAACTGCAAGGCATACCTCAGTTTTAGCTTTTCCAAATTCATTCATAGTCTCTTCTGTGTTTTGGGGACTTTTCCACTTAGAGGATGAACGTGTAAAATAGAGCAGTTAATTGCTCTTACTGTGAATTCGGGTTTCTTCAAGGGAAGGGGTTCCTATTTTAAAAATTAGATCGATTTAACACAAAACCCCCCAAACAAAATCCCAGCTCCGCTCCAAACCACTTTACAACATCCCGTCCGAGATTTTGTCCTAAACGTTTTGGGTTATTTTTTGGGGGGGTTGTGGTTTTTTTTGGGAGGGAGGTTTGGGGTTTTTTTTGTTGTTGTTGTTTGGTTGGTTTTTTTCCCAGTGGATCTCACTCAATTTCTGCTTGCATTTTTGTACATAATCACTGAGAATTGTTTTCTTCCTCAAGGTCATTTCGTTTTTGGCTGCAGTGTTGCACAAAAAGGGAACACGTGAGGATATTGAAAATAATATGCCAGAATTTTTACTGAGGACAATGAAAAAAGAACCCAAGTGTAACCCCAAGAAGGTACAGCTTTTAGTGATACAAGCTTAAGAATTTTGGTAAAAGACAATACTTAGATTTTTATTTTTTTTCCATTTTTTTGCTTGCTTTAGGAGTTTATGCATATTTATTTTTAAAATTCAGCTAATTTAGCAGATTAAGGGCTCATGGTCTTAGTAGTGTTAGGGAAGCCTTTAGTTTTCCAGACTGTCATAGTGTGTTACTTAACTGTTATTGTCGAATCTGGTAAAACTGTTGATCAGCAGTAACATAAAATGTTTGGAAATACCTGCATGAGATCTATGGCTAAAGTAATTTGAAAAGCCTGTGTCAGTAAATAGAAAACTACAGTTTTGCAGGATTGTGTTTCTCAAGTAAGAAAAGCATGTGCACCTGTATTAACAGGATATATAAATAATTAAGGTGAATATATATATTTGGAAAATTTATTGTTAATATTCTTGTGACTGCACGTGTTTTCTTGAATGACTGTCATAATTTCTGGAGTCAGACTGATGATCTGGGGAACTGCATTGGATTAGAGCTAATAAAGATACATTTAAAAGCTCTGTGTGAATGAGAGAAATCTGAAGATTGTTTTAATTTATCCAGCATAGGACTTAAGCAATTTCTGGTTTTGAGTGCTGTTTTTATCATATTGAAAAAATTGGAATACTTGGCAGTGCTGCTTGTATGACTATGGCTCTCTGAGGATTGGATGCAGGTTTCTCAGGACATAGAGGCAGAGAGGAAAAAGTGAAGGGGTAGCACTTCACATAAAAGAAGGAAAACAACCAAACAAATAAAAACAAACTAGGAACAATTCTGATTGGTAATAAGAGAAAGAGTTTCACTTTGAGGCTGAGTAAGTACTGAAGGTTACAGAGAGAGGTTGTAGACCACTCCCATCCCTGCGGGGTTTTGAAGACCTGAACTGGGGGAGCCCTTTATACCGGTTCTTAATTCAGTGTTACCCCCTGCTTTGACCAGTATGTTAAGACTAGAAACTTCTTGAGAGCCCTTCCCACCTCACTGATTTTATTATTCTATGATATTAAATCAGTTGTATGATCTGTCCTACATCTTTAAAGCCTTTTCATGTCTTTCTGTTTTGAAGTCATATGATGACCTGTGGATTGGACAAAGTTGCTTACCCTCTTCATCCTTTTGTTTTCTCCATCTGTAAAACATTTTATGGCATACAGATGCTATAGCAAAGCAAAGTGGTAGTATCTCATATGTCTTATTGCAGTTTTAGAGTGTAATTTGAGTAATTAACACTACTTTGTGGGGTTTTTTTAGTATTGCAGTACATTTGTATTATTGACATACAGTACTTCTGTATTACTCACAAACTGAGTAAACATTACTTTTGAGTTTGTAGTGATTCTTCAGGTATTTTCTATATATGCTTTAAAGTGACAGAATTAGACATGTTCAAAGTGTTGAAATCAGTAAAATAGATACCATGCATTTGCTTTCTGTTATTGAGGAAGAAGTGCTAGGTTGCAGTTTTTCCAGTAATGCTATAACATCTATTTGTTTTCAGACTTTCCTCATAGTGGCCCCTCTTTCAGTGCTTTACAACTGGAAGGATGAGTTAGACACATGGGGGTACTTTAAGATCTGTGTCTTACATGGCAGTAAAAAAGATGATGACTTCAGTCGCATCAAGCAAGGGAAATGTGAAGTTGCCCTTACAACGTATGAGGTACTTCGCCTGTATTTGGATGAATTTAATAGGTAATGATTTTAGTATATTTTTCTACACACAGAATTTTAATTATATAGTTTTGCATTGTTCTTTGCAAGTACTTATTCTTCCTGTGTGATACATACATATACTGCTAAATTCAGTGACTCACTGTGCTGAAGAGGAAAATCTTATTTAACTGTCTTTGCACAGTTTACCCTTTTATCTTTATTATGGGATGCTCAGGAAAAGTAACGAATTGAATAGTTTTCTTGAAGGTAGTCTTCACCATTCATGAAGTTTCTGTAAAAGACATAGGAATTGCTTGTCTGAAAACAGGTGGTAGCTAAGGGGTATGCAGAAGATATTTTCTATCTTTCAGTGTAAGGTAAAAATCTGGAATTTTTAGCAAATGTTCAAAATGTGCATTTTCCTTGTTGTGTTTTTTTCACCAGCTTCAGGAAATTCTTGAGTCCAAAAAAACTTGAGATAAAAGATGTATATTTGTCTCTGTATAGTTTTAAATACCTGATGGACTTAGTAGAATCAAGGTCTTTCTGACAGTGAATGTATTAGACATGCTACTTTATTTCTGCCATGGCTGTCAGGATTTTCAAACTAGAAGTTTTGGCTTTCCTTCGGCTATGTTCAGGAAACAGGTATATATGCAGAGCAGATCTGATCGACTGCTTGCAGATACATTGCTGCAGCATACAGGTTTACCCATACTCTGTTTCTACAGAGCATGTGACTGGATGAACCTACGACCTTGATGTTGGGAGAGGTTATGTGTCTTGCTTAACTAGAATGATGGATTGGTCTCAACTGGCCTTAAGTAATTAACTATTGTGGAGAAGAATACATGGGATCAGTTATGTGTGTACATCCACATAGTGAGAGGTTAAGTTGAAGGAGCTAATATATGATAGTTTGTTGTACCCTCTCCAGAAACTCCCAATTTTTAGCAGATCTTAGGAACATAAGGAACTTGGATATGAAGGAATGTAACAGGCATCAAAAATGCCACAAGTTTGGCTTTCAGATTAGTGAACTAAATGCAGCCCGTTCAGGAGAGAGGTTTCTTCCTAATCCTGTCTGTTTCAGCTTTTTGCGGTCTGAAGTGTCATTGAAGTGGATATGATTTTGCTGTGAAATATGCATTCATGTATATAAAGCAGTCTCATACAGTTAACAAATGTCTTCCTACGTACTTGATAACTTAAATTAGTATCACAGTATACATACAGGTCATTCTACCTCCGAGTTTTATGCTTGAAATTGGCTGCAAAATACCTTTCAGTTCTTGCTTCTAGATATGTTTCTCCTAGTTGCGAAATCACAAAATATTTAAACTCCTCTGCCATATTGGTATCATACGCATACTAAAGAAGTTGAGTGATGTAGGACACCATGCAGATTGAAGTGCTTTCAATCTGCTTCTAGTTACACTGGATAGTTTTCATTGGGAAAATGAAGCATACCTGCATTAAGCATCTTTCAGTAGTTTATCTTCAGAGATTTAATTTTTCTAACTCTTACTTATGAGCTAAATTAGTGCTGGTGAGATATGCTGGATTGATTGCTCCAGATATTGAAAGCTGCCTTCTTCAGAGAAAGCATTTGATACATTTAGCATTAGTTCATTTATTTGGCGGTGTTGTTTAGCCATTATACTCAACTATGGCAGTTGAATTTATTAAACAAACAGAGAAACTGAGTATGTAATGCAAACAAAAAGTAACAGTGTCTTATAATAATCACAGCTGCTTGTGTGGCTGACTTCATGTAGAATGATGGGGTAAGCAGTTTCAGTTAACACAGTATTTTTTATCGATCTGCAGTGTAGAATGGTCTGCTGTAATAGTGGATGAAGCACATAGAATCAAGAATCCAAAGGCTCAAATAACTCAAACCATGAAGTCATTAAAATGCAGTGTTCGCATTGGTCTTACTGGAACCATTCTTCAGAATGATATGAAGGAACTTTGGTGTGTTATGGACTGGTAAATAAAGTATCTATTTATTTATTTTTTTTTTTATGGGCAAACATCTCTATATGTTAACCATGTAGTGGGGCTGGGAAGGAGATGGATGATATGGACCCATCTGTGTCAGAAAACCCAACAAGTCATAATCCTCCCCAAAAAACCCCAATGTTTTGTCAGTATGTAAGTATGTTTTTCCAGTGCATCTGCGGAGGTAAGCTCCTGATAAGAATTTTTATGTTATTTAGTACATTTGGAACTCCTCAGATCTGGTTTCTTTGGGGAATATGGGAAGCAGTTAAAATGCTACCCATCCCACTCCTGCCCTCCATGTTTACCTTTCTTTTCCAAGGACAGACTTTTCTCTCCTTCTTCTTTTGACCTCCACAGGGTAGATGGGGAGTCATTACAGAAGTTTGAACACTGTTGTGCATTTGCTCTGTCCAATATGTGCAGGTCATTCTGACTTACTTAGAAGATGAAAGTAATGATATCCTACTGTTTTCCAAAATACACAAGTGCATGTAATTGCAAAGCAATAGTCTTCTCCAAGAAAAAGGAGCGGGAGGGGTGGAACGAGCCCTAGGTAGAAATTGAAATGTAGGCGACTTTCTGGAGATGCTCTACAGAGGAGGAACAGAGCAAACATACCTTAAATATAGGGATATACATAGTGAATTGAAATATGGCAAAGAAAATATTTTAACAGTAAGTTTACTGTTGCATCCAGTCCATTAAAAGTATGCTGATATTGTTAATAAATTGTTCCAATATGTAAAGCTGCCAGTGATTACCAACCCCTTTTTGCTGTTGGGTATCTTAAGATTTTATTTAGTAAATTGTAATATCTGCATAATGTGATTCTAATAAAAACAGTAAAAAGTGAGAACATGACTGCTTAGCTTCCAGTTCAGGCTCCAGAACAGTAATGGTCTGATACTTTAGAAGTTCTGTATACTTGTGACTTCTGTTAGTCTGCTGAGCTTTTGTTTTTCTGGAGGTAACAACTGTTTTCTTAAGGGGAATCTCTTAATGTTTGAGGGTCACAGAAGGCAGATAAAAAATGGCATATCTGGAAGTAGTATATGTTTTTATCTATATACCCAATTTTTATTTATTTTTCTAAGATCTCTTGCTGTTGTTCAGAAACAATTCATGGTATGCTTTTAATTAATGGAAAAAGGAAGACTGCCTTAGAGTAAAGAAAATGCTGTTATTCCTTTGCACACACTCCACCCCCCCCACCCTTTTGGTTTTTTATAGGGCTGTACCAGGACTTTTGGGTAGCAGAGTACACTTCAAGAAGAAGTTTTCTGATCCAGTGGAGCATGGCCAGAGGCACACTGCAACTAAAAGGGAGCTAGCAACAGGTCGTAAGGCCATGGTGGAGCTAGCAAGAAAAATGTCTGGCTGGTTTCTGAGGCGAACCAAAGCACTTATCAGTGATCAGTTGCCAAAAAAGGAAGACAGAGTAAGAGTGCCTGCACATTTCAAATACAGTGTTAATGAATATATATCTTCTTTTTTGTTTTTGTTGTGTTTTCTTTCATCATGCCTGTAGTAGTTTATGTTTCTGTCTTGGACTTACAAATTTAAGAATAATCCAGAGCCTTGGAAAAAATGCACATGCAGTAGTGTGCTTTGTTCACATAATTACAATGATTGCTTGTTGAAATGGGGTTAATCAAGCATGAAAATGCTCAGCTAGACTTCTGACTAGTGATTTATACATCTATTTTATGTGCACTTTTGTACTTATCTGTGCAAAGCCAGTACAATGTATGTAAATCTCTCAGTTCTATGTAGGACTTCAGAATTTGCAGCTTAACACCTTGTGCGTGGAACTATATGTTTTTAGTTTTTAATTTTTAATTCCCTCATTTTTGATCACTAAATAAAAGAAAACGCTAAATCCTGATTGTTGATAGGTCTGGGATCTTGTTCATTGTAATCATTATATGAAGTGATAATACTTTATGACTACAGCTGAGAGTTCTGATAAATTCTTATTGCACATTCTTGTGCTTTCCTTCTAAATAGACAAATACATTAGTTTGCAGCTGGTTTTATTTTCAAAATCTGGTATTTATTCATTATCCTTAGTGTATAATAATGTCATCTAAACTGTCTTTGGAAGAGAAGATTAACACAAACATCAGTCAGTTGCTTTTTCTGAATCTAGCAGGTTTTATTCTTTTTATTCTCTTGTTAATGTGAGTATATGTTCAAGTTACTGCTTTATTATTATAGCTCAGCATGGTGCTGCTGCTGTGTGGGTAGCCTAGGTTAAGGGATGATCTTGGGATTTCTGTCTCCTGCTGCTAAGGCTAAAGATGTCATGGAGATGCCACCCATGGTCTCTAAGAAGAGGGATAAGAGTTTTGGCCATAGTACTGTATAGATCCTTGCCTTCTCATTCCTTATTCTGTTTGCCCTGCCTGTGGTGGTGCCCTACAGCAGCTAGTGCCTAAAAAGAGGAACGAAAGGGCAAATTAAGCAACTGGCAAAGCAGAGGGAAGTCCACAATTACAGTTACATGTTTATTTCTCTTACTTCTTCCACCTCTACAAAAGCCATACTGAAAGGTTTATAGAAACCTAGCAGCAGGTTCTTGTAGCTTGAAATTGACACTCTGTAGAATTCTGGGAGGTGATAAAAAAAGTATGCATTCATTTTTGGCTACAATTTAATGCTGTTTTGTTGTCAAGATCCACATTTTTTAATTTCGTGGTAGAATAATTTTCTGTAACTACTTGAGCAAATATAATCTTGTTTGCTACTTTGTCTTCTATGGTGTATGTTTTTTGATTCAGTACTCTTTTGCTTTTCATTGCATGCTGCGTGAAATTGTGTTTTTGGGGCTTCTCTTTGGCAGATGGTGTACTGTTCTCTCACCGAATTCCAGAAAGCAGTGTACCAGGCTGTGCTAGAGACAGAGGATGTGAGCTTAGTATTACGAGCAGGAGAGCCCTGCAGCTGCAACAGCAGTCGTAAAAGAAGGAACTGTTGTTACAAAGTAAGAACTTGAACTGTTTGGATTTTAGAATGTAATCTTTCTGGTTTTCTCCAGAGATTCAGTGCCAATGAAACGCTGATTGAAATGGCTGCATGCTCATAAGCCATCTGTTTGGGAAGGCCTGACTGGAAACGGGTGGGTGCATCAGGAGCATCATGGTGTTTGGCACTTTGGGATCACAGCAGAGCTGTTTTGCATGCCCCAAGCAGGTGTTTATGCAGTAAATTCTGGATCTTTGTCTGAAGTCCACCTGTGATATAGTTGATGTTGGCATGGGTATTGCATTGGCATGTTCAGGATGTGTCGGGCATACTGCTCCCATATACCTCCGGCAGTCTGTGCAGAAGCTGCAAACCAGAGGCATTCTGGACCTAGCAGCTTGCTGAGCTTTGCATTACAACTGCAGCTGGATTGTCTTTCTGTGCCAATAAACATGCGCTTTGCTTTGCGTCACTGAAAGGAGAACTCTGACAGTAGCTGTAGAGCACAAGCAGAACTTTGTTCAGTAGTAGCAGCTTTGCAGATTTCTTCTGTCTTCCACAGACTTCTTTTGCATTCAGTGAGTCCAGCTTTGGGTTTGTTTTGCCCATGTCACTCAGATTAAGTACATCTTAAGCATTTAGAAGCATATGTCTCGTACTTACATCTCGCTGTTTCCTTCTGTCCTGTTTTGATCCTCATGTTGTGGATGTGTTTGTTGTTTTTTGTTTGGCCTTTTTTTTTTTTTTTTCCCAAATGACGTAGCTTATTCAGTCTTCACATCATTCTTTTAAAACAGTCTTCCAACCAGCCTGTTTGATAATTCATGGTTACAAGCATTAGTTCTTTGCAGACTTTTGTTTCTCATGATGTCTTGTAGAAAAATTAAAATGCTATTGAACTTGATTCACAAAGGGCAGTAAGCAGGCCTGCGGATACTTAAGTGCTCTCAAGGACTGTCTTATTCCAAAGTTAACCATGAAATTTAGTAACTTCAGAAAGGAAAGGAAAACAAATATTGGTTGAATCAGGCAACCATAACCAGAAAAACAGCTGATGTTGTTGCTGCTGCATTGTAGAATATTTTGTTTGAATTATGTTACTTGAGATCTTTATAAAACTTTAAACATTTTTGCTGTAAAGTTAGGAGTCATTACATAAGAATTCATACAAACACTTCTGGTTTGATTTACTTTTGCATCAGTTGTAAAGTTTGTCTTTTTCTTTTTTTTTGTCTATTGAGGAATTCTTGGTTATTTTAATAATTTCTGTAGATACCATGCTATCTGAAATGTTTATCGAACTATGAACATAGGTGTGGGGTTTTTCTTTTTGAGAAGATGTTTTCTGTTAATGGTATCACAAAGCTGAGTAAAAAAAAAAAAAGCCATTTAATTGTTGTTAGAAATACAGTATACATCTATTTGGGATCAATTATAGTACTACTTACAATTGCTAATGCATTAAACCTTGTAAAGCAGTTATTATAGATGTTTTCTTATTTTCAGGAGTATTTGTTTGTGTAACCATTCTTTTCTGTTTTGTTTTTTTTTTTAATGGGGAGTAGGAAAATGCTTACGGTGAAACAGTTAAGTCGCTGCGCTTCAGTTACCTGACAATTCTACAGAAGGTTGCAAATCATGCTGCACTGCTGCAGACAGACAACACTAGCAAGCAGCAGGTTAGTCTCGGAAGTATGTAAGGGATGGTCTAATAGAAAAAAGGATGGAAGCTCTTGAATTGCTGCTGGCCTCCTTTTTAAGTTTTATCTAACTGACATTAAAATATTTTGCAGAATTCCTTTTCCATTCAGTAATTTAGAATGCAGGCCTTGTAATGTTGTGTAACACCTCTCTATATATCATTTAATTGATGCATATTTTAAAATAAGGGTTATAGACACACTGAAGAGCTTTAAGGGAGAGAGTAATTTGTAATCATTTATAATATTGGCATTTCTGTCCCATTTATGACAAGTGCCTAGTAAAAGGAATATATTTGTGCAAATAAATAATAGCAATTAGAATGTATTGTTTTTTTCCTGTGGTACTTCATATTCAGTGAGAGATCAGTATCAGTTTATCTTGTTACTGTGGCATCTCACCTACAAGACCCACAGTTTTTAAAAATTATTGTATGTGAGCCTTAAAATCCAAGAATGAGCAGAGGGATCAAGGGGTATTGCCACTTCCCCTCAGAAGCCACAGAGGAATGGAAATGAGAAAATCCTAGCAAGTTTGTTCCATTAAAGCAGTTTGACTTTTTTTAGGGAGTGTTAGTATTCATAGTCTTATATGCAGTATATACCCAAATGTTTTCAGTGTTGGTTTTGTTTTGTTTTTTTTGTTGGTTGGTTGTTGGGTTGTGTTTTGTTGTTGTTTTTTTTTTTTGTACTGTGGATGTAGTTTTTGTTGTAGTAACATTTGAGAGTTTAAATAGCCATAGGAATAACAATATAGGAGTACATAATTATTAACCTCTCAAATTTACTGAAGAAACTGGTATTTTGTAGTACTTCTTACCTTTAGGGTTAAAGTCTATCACATGTGCCGTTCTTAGGTGAGTCACAAGACCTTTTCTGTTCTTCTGAAAAGGTAAACTTAGAGTGTGTGGTCAAGATCTGAGCTACCCAAATTCTAGCAGTGGCTTTTGAACAGTTTAAATGCATTCCCCACTTCTTTTTTTTTTTTTTTTTTTTGTCATATTGGTGGAACAGTACGTAATTAATGTATTGGCTTATGCAGGAGGGTCAGAAGAAATAAATGCTGGTACATACCTGTTGGGTAACAGAAACCTCAGATCATCAGGATTCTTGAGGCTGATGATTCTGGCCAGTCCTATTGCTGTCTCTCTCCGGAGAAGAAATTTTGGACATCTCTTACTGTAGTAACTAGAATCCATGGTTTCAGATTAAGGTCCTTTTTAAATGAAGCAAACTGAAGCACACAGGAGATGTTTTATCCAGCACTCTTGCAGAGGACTGAATAAAAACACTAGAGTCATTCTGCTTGAGTTACTTCAGCAGGTCACTTGTTTCAGCCTGTTTGACTCCTTATATGGCTTACTGGTTTCCCAGTGTAGTTCTGTAATTTTTAGTGCTTACTCAAACTTTCTGCTTTTTTTCCAGGAAGCACATATCAAACGGGTGTGCAGCCAAGTGTTTTCCAGTTTTCCAGATTTTGTGCAGTTAAGCAAAGATGCAGCCTTTGAAACCATTTCAGATCCAAAGTACAGTGGAAAAATGAAGGTAAACGCGTTCTTAGAGGAAAATTAAGTGTTGGTAATAGTAATAGGTCTGCTAGTGTAGTAGATGCTTATAAGAAAATGTGCACCCAATGGTTGTTGGTTTTTAATAATTCTGTTTATGAATAATATATGTTGTGCTACCATGACAACAGGTAGCTCTTGTCGTGGATCAGGATGTCTGTGGGCAGACTCGAAGGAGTGATCTGTGATACTGAGATAATCTAAGATATAACCTTCACATATTCAGTGATGGGCACAGAAATGACCCTTACACTCAAGGGGTTAGAGACGTATTATGACAGAGTTCCATGAAACCATTGATGCGGTGGCAATCAGAAATACTTGGGAAATGGAGCAAAACAAAACCGTTACGGGCTTCATGATTTCTGCACACCTTCAGTATTGTGGGTAGTTCCGGTGCCTTCTCTCAAAAAGCATCTGTTAGACCTTGAAAAGGTTCAGAGAAAGGCTCAGGAAAGGGCCACAGAGGTGATCAGTACCGTGGGACAGAAGCAACCAAATATGATGTGGCTCTTCAGCCTGGAAAAAATGTCTTAGAATGAATTCAGAAGGGACCTACACAGTCATGAGTAGCATCTGGTGAAGATGTACTGGTGAAGACATACTGAGTGCTTATTGTCATCTTCTAACCCTTCAGACATCAAATGAAGCTAGTAATAGCCACATTAAAGATGAACAAAATAAATGTGTTAAGTCTAAACCTGTAAAACTCCTTACCTGAAAAATGGTGACTTTTTCTGGTTTCAGAGGGGAACAAGATGAATAACTGGAAAAGACGTTGAATATAACTAATTAGAAAGAAAACCGTACTAGGTTTAGGAGCGTTCCTGGCCTGAGGGTAATTGGAGGCGAGGAGCTATGCAGGATTGAGTGTACTATATTTTTGTTCTCTATAAATCTTCATGTTTACAGTTGCTAGTTGGGACTGTCAGGGAAGCAGTGGCAGGGCCACATTTTTCTAGCAGCAGCAGTGGTTATCACTTTATAGGTTTGTTATTATGCGAGCAACATCTTTCATTTCTGTTACTACATACATGTGAGAGGCCTGCATATTAGCTTGGTTATAAACATTTAGTCATCTCATGAAAAGCAACTTTATTGTTAAATTGCCAGCAAATGTTTAATACATACCTGTAAAAACTAAGTCTGTGATCTTCAGTAGTGCTTATGAAGCTCTTTTTTTATTGATCAAAAATAACTTTCCTTGCTCTAAAAATTTGTGTCTTAAGGCTGTTGCATCCTTCACTCCAACACTGCCTTACAACATTTTGATTATGTCTGTTTTGATGGAGTAGCAAACAACACAGGCAAGCAGAAATGGCTGAGTTAAGACACAGGTCCCAACATCATCTGCCTGTTGAGAGGAATCTGTTCCACACCATGGCTCTAGGTCTAAGTTGCTTTTGGGACAGCACAGACTGCAGGGACTTCTCGGCGGGTGCAGCTGGCTGTGGCTGTGTGGGTTGGGTGTAACCTTGGCTGGTAGCAGTAAGGTTTTTCTCATGCTTGTGTGTGGTGATCTTGGGTGGTAAGGAAGAAGGTTCTGCTATTGCAGTGCCAGAGTATGAGCGTAACTGTGGTGGCAAAAGAGCAGAGGCTGTTATTTATTTTTACCTAGCATATTATCATTATTTCAGTGAAGTATGTATGTGTTTCAGAGCACCTTGCAAATTATAGTAACTTCTGCTGCTAAACTTAACCCTAACCCAGGCAGGTGTGTCTCTGAAGCCTAAAAACACTGTAGGCTAACTTGGACATCTGTATGCAGACAAGGTGTTCTTAAATGTGATAGGTACCACTTCGTCACAGGGGACTCACAGTGTGTAATAATGGAGAGATACACATTTAAATCCATGTGGTCTCTTAAAAAGAGCACTCTACTTTTGTTTGAGTCTGATCAAGTGTGTCTTTTTCAGACTTAACAACTTTCAGGAGTTGGTGCGCAAACACAGGATTTATTTCTTTTTGGTGCAAAACCATTATTTTTCCTTGTTAGTCAGAGCTGTTCTTCAGAATACCAGAAATCCCAAAGGGCATGCCATTGATCCATTTTATTTAAACAATATGGGTGGATTTGTTTGTGTGTATTACAGGAAATTCATTATTTGACTTGTACTTTAATAGCAACAGTACCGTAGCCACATTCCTTCTACTTTCAAAGAATGTCACTGGTAAATTGACATTCAAATGTAGCTAAATTGAAATGCAAATATAAATCTTTTAGCTCTTCTAAATTACCTGATACAGACTTTTCCCAATAAAATAAATTCAGGATTATATCTTTTTGTACAAGCCAGGCAAATGCTCTCATTTGTACCTTGTTTTCACTTGTAACTGGCTGGCTAACACATACAAAAAGGCTTGTAAGTGATGTATAATTAGTATTTTATAGTCTAGATACCATCCAGAATTGTAAGATTAATATGAACACTCATCATTATTTGGTTGAATAAGATTTGTTAGGCTTTTGGTGAAATCAGTGTTGATTAACAGTTATATGTTTATTACTAAATAAATACAAATTTTTAAAATATTTATTGCCCAGTGGGAGAAAGCTGCAGGCCTGGTACAGAAAATTCCTCTTTCCCCTTTGTGTATTGCTTCTGCACGGTACTCTGGAGCTGCCGTTGCCAGATGTGGACATGCTTCCTTTGAAAATAACAGTATCACTGTTATATACAAGGCTCTGGATTATTTGCTTCCCCACCAGAAGAACGTTGTGTGTGGGCAGATTATTGGCATTTCAAGGTCTGTGCAGACTCTGGGAAGCTGGATCCTACTGTAAACAGAGCAAGAGGCAAGAGTGGGAATCAGGAGGGGCATACATCTCACTGATTATTTTAAGAAGACAAGTTCCAAGCAGTTCTGAGCTCAGATGTAGTATAGAAAGTTTAAACAGGCCTTCATGTTTTCAGGGTACTGTGTGCATTTGTGAAATACAAGAATTCATAAGCTGAGCTAGCACATGAGATAAGGAATGTTTTTTGCAGTCTATGCACTGACACAGATAGCTTCTGAATTTACCTATTAGTGGTATGATTGCCTTTTTACAGCAGGAGTTCCAAGTACACCACTGAAGAAATGTATGCTTGGCATATTTATCGTTAGTAGAGTTTCTTATGCCTCTGGCTTTGCAAACAATTAATTATGGTGTAGCCTATTTAAAGACTGAAAACACGAGTAAGTGTTAAGGTAAAGTCTCTGGTTCATTTACAGGTCCTTCAGCAGCTTTTAAATCACTTCCAAAGGAACAAGGATAAAGTTCTTCTTTTCTCCTTTTCCACAAAGGTGAGGTCCGTATGATTTTTATCGATTAACTGCAGTAGCAAGTTCTGAAGTGTAAAGCCTGGAGGTGACAGCTGTCGACTACTTCTCTTTCTCTCTGTGCTATGGGTAATAATGATGAGGACAGTGCAACATGCTCCAGAACCCCATTGAAACCTCATGAACATGATAAAAATGGTGATAGCAAAACAAACGAAAAACTGCTGCCTTACTTAAGAGCTCTTCAAAACTGTTGTATTACTTCAGGTGTAGATAGCTCATAGTGAGTTCAGCTAGTGTGTCTTGAGTTAGAGCAGTGTCACAGCCAAGTACAACTGAAGGATCCCACAACCTTTGTGTTACCATTTAAATTAGGTAAATTTTTCTGCTCGATTGGCTTTTGAGCAGCAGCAGCCATGAAACTTCATCAGTTGGTTTGAACTTAAAACTGTTAACTAGAGCAAGAGGTGTATGTATGTTTTGCTTTTAGGAGACTTTCTTGATTTTCTTGCTAAGGAGTAATGTGTTTCCTGAAATGGTGCAAGCTAAAATACGTATTTTCTTAAATATGTGTGATGATAGTGCTAAAAAGTATTTTAAAATAATAGCATCAATGACAGTTCATAGTCTTCAATATTTAATTATTTTTTTTCAAGAAAGATTGCAAGTTCAGTATTTGGATGCAGCAGCAAAATGTTCACATGTCTTTCACTTCATTCCTCTGAACTCTGACTGTGCATACCAGTGTGCTGCTTTTCCTGGTGTTCATTTACTGTATTTCAAGCCATTGTAATTTGCTAAGATGGTAGAGAACTGTTTATGTTGCCTTCCAGTCTGTTGGTTTGAACTGATTCACCATACCTTGGGGGGGGGGGACAGCAAATAATGGTTTGAGGATTGAGTAAGACCAAAGCAGACCAATACTGATCACCTTGAGTGCTGTAGAATCACAGCTAAAGAGTCAGTGTTGATATCAAAACTACAAAGATTTGCTCTCCCTTTCAATTCTTGATCTCTTAAAAATAGAATATGTCCTCTTGTTTCAGAAACATGTCCTCCGTAATTAAGTTTAATTAGAAAGATAATCGTAAGCACTTCATCCTTCTTCTTTTTTTTTTTTTTTTCTTTTTTCCCACCCAGTTGCTAGATGTGCTGGAACAATACTGTATGGCATCTGGGCTAGATTACCGAAGACTTGATGGAAATACAAAATCAGAAGATAGAATGAGAATTGTAAGAGAGTTCAACAGCGTTCAAGAAATTAACATATGTCTTGTATCTACAATGTAAGAAAATTTAACTTGAAATTTGTTTCATTCTGCCTTCCTAATGTTTAGTGAATAAGTCACTCTGTATTTTGTTTGATGACCTGATTAAGGTCTTTTCAGTCTCTCATGCTCTGCCAATAGGGAGGGGCACAAATAGCTGGGAGGAAGCAGAAACAGGACACCTGACCCAAAATAGCCGAAGGGGTATTCCATTCCACAGCACATATAAACTGGGGGGACCCACCCGAAAGGCCAGCTCACCACTCAAGTCAGGCTGGGTATCGGTTGGCAGGTGGTGAGCAATTGTACTGTGCATCACTTGTGTTTATTGCTTTTTTTTGCCCCTTTCCCTTTTTTAGTTTTATATTCTCTCCCCTTGTTATTTTCCTTATCATTATTATTTTTAGTAGTAGCAGCAGTAGTAGTTGTAGCATTTGTATTTGTATTATACTTAAGTTACTGGACTGTTCTTATCTCAACCCGTGGGGTTTACGTTCTTTTGATTCTCCTCCCCATCCCACCTGGGGAAACAGGAGGTGAGTAAGCAGCTGTGTGGTGCTGAGTTACCAGCTGGGCTTAAACCACAACAAGTATGTTCTTTATTTCTCAACACATAGTGAATTAAAAGAATTGGGTTATACGCTTATGTCTGGTTTTGGCCAACTGTTCCCGTGTAGTCAACCTGTATGTGTTCTGAAAGTCGTATTGGTTGGAGAACCAAATGTTGATTTTTTTGCTGAAAATACACAGTCTTTTGGCTGTAGAATGCATTCTGCAAAGGGTGAATTCCCTGCACAGTGATGTTAAGTTTGCCGTTGTATTCCACTGGCATAGGCAACATACAGCATTAAAACAGGAACCACCAATCTATAAATTCCGTTTGCAGAGCAGACAGTGGCGGTGACTTCACTGTTAAATTTACAATGTTCCTAGTTTATATTCGTTTTTTTTTTTTTTTTTTAATACTGGCAAAGCACTGTTTCTGCCTTCAGTTGGCTACGTACAGCCCACAGGCATTTGGAAAACGTCATTTTAGTTGGTTGGTGAGTTTTCTGAGAAGTGGAGCCTTAAGTGAAAAAAGAACCCACAAACAAACAAAAAATCCCATGTGTCCGTATAGCAAGACCTCAAGTCTTGCACTTAATGGTAGTATTAAACAGTCATAGGTACCCATAATACCTTTATTGATAGCTATGACTAATGTAGCTATATGGATAAATATATTTTATGGGTGTTGAGAGAAAATATGATTGATTTCTACAGAGCTTGTCAATTCTATCAAACCATTAAGTATAGATCATGAGTTGGGAGCAGCCCTGAGGAAAAGGACTTGGGAGTGTTGGTTGATGAGAAGCTCAACATGAGCTCCTGAAATGTGCACTTGCACCCAGAAAGCTAACTGTATGCTGGGCTGCATCAAAAGGAGCATGACCAGCAGGCTGAGGGAGGTAATTCTCCCCATCTCATGAGACCCCACTTGGAGTCCTGCATTCAGTTCTGGGGCCTCCAAAACAAGAGGGACATGAACCTTTTCGGGCAAGCCCAGAGCAGGGCCATGAAGATGTCTAGAGATGCCAGTGCACCTCTCCTATGAGGACAGGCTGAGAGAGCTGGGCTTGTTCTGCCTGCAGAAGAGAAGGCTCCAGGAGATTTTATAGCAGCCTAAATGGGGCCTTGAGGAAATCTGCAGAGTGACATTTTACAAGGATGTGTAGTGAAAAGACAAGAGGGAATGGCTTTAAACTGACAGAGGGGAGATGCAGATTAGATATTGGGAAAAAGTTTTTTCCTATGAGGGTGCTGAGACACTGGCCCAGGCTGCCCAGAAAAGCTGTGTCTGTCCCATCCCTGGCAGTGCTCAAGGCCAGGCTGACAGGGCTTTGAGCAACCTAGTCTGGTGGGAGGTGTCCTTGCCCATGGCAGGGGGGCTGGAACTGGGTGATTTTTAAGGTCCCTTCCAGCCCAGACTGTTCAATGTTTCTGTGATTTTATGAAAATAAAACCATCCAGTGGAAAGGAATTATTTATGGGAATCCATTCCAAGGGTACAGTCAGTATTTTAAAAAAATGTATTGGATGATCACTAATAGGTGTAAATTCGCTGTTGCCGCAGGCATGGGGAGCCAAACATCCAGCGAAGAAACAGAACATAAGGATTAGGCAAGTTTGAGGACCACAGGGTAACTCAACAGTACATAAATGTTCATTTAGCATCCATTGTTAAGAATTTCCCCTCTCTCAAAAGGTCACCTTTTGCAAAAAGCAACCTAAGGAAGGTATGCCAACTGTTCTGCTGTAAGATAGTGAAAGTATCTGACCTTTTAAGAGGTGCTCCTGTTTGTGAATACAGCCCAGGTACCATACTCGCTGCAGTTCCTCTCCCCTGTGCTTCCCATTAACCAATGCCAAAAAAAATGGGATAGGAGAAGGGAAAAGGGGAGAGGGGACAAGATGGAATGAACATTTTGAAATAAACATTTCATTACTAGTTTTATGTTAGTGGGACCTCAGAAAGAATCTGAGCATAGTATGTCTGAGTCTAGCAGACCTTTGAGTGGGATACTCACTCACGCTGATGGCATTCCACTCAATTTCAGGTGTGTTAGTTCTCAAGTCTTGCAGTTAATGGTAGTATTAAACAGTCATAGGCACCCATAATACCTTTATTGATAGCTATGAATAATGTAGCTATATGGATAAATATATTTTATGGGTATTGAGAGGAAATATGATTGATTTCTACAGAGCTTGTCAATTCTGTCAAACCATTAAGTATAGATCATGAGTTGAGAGCAGCTATGAATTGAGGAGAAGGACTTGGGAGTGTTGGTTGATGAGAAGCTCAACATGAGCTCCTGAAATGTGCACTTGCAGCCCAGAAAGCTAACTGTATGCTGGGCTGCATCAAAAGGAGCATGACCAGCAGGTTGAGGGATGTAATTCTCCCACTCTGCTCTCATGGGACCCCACTTGGAGTCCTGCATTCAGTTCTGGGACCCCCAAAACAAGAAGAATGTGAACTTGTTGAAGCAAGTGCAGAGGAGGGCCATGAAGATAACCTGAGGGATGGAGCAGGTCTCCTGTTGAGACAGGCTGGGAGAGCTGGGCTTTTTCTGCCTGGAGAAGAGAAGTCTAAGGGAGCACTCTTAGAGTACCTATAAGGTGCCTAAAGAAACCTGGAGGGGGACTTTTTACAAGGGCACGTAGTGACAGGAGAGGAGAAATAGCCTTAAGATGGCAGGGTAGATTTAGAATATATATTAGGGAGAAAGTCTTTGCTGTGCGAATGGTGAGGCACTGGCACAGGCTGCGCAGAAAAGTTGTGGCTGCCCCATCCTGGCAGTGTTCAAGGCCTCGCTGGCCAGGGCTTTGAGCAACCTGGTCTGGTGGGATGTGTCCTTGCCTATGGCAGGGGGGTTGGAACTGGATGATCTTGAAGGTTCCTTCCAACCCAGTCCATTCTGTGATTAAAGAGAGGCCCTTGATTAAAATTACAAAGTGTTTTACTGGGTTTTCCATGCTAGCCTTTCTCTGGAACATTGAGGTATTAAGCTGTCAGTGATGGGTTATAAAACCAAGGCATTTATTTAACACAGTGTGCAATTTTAAGTAAGATGATCTTTTCAAAGCTGCTGTTTGTAACAGAATTGTTATGGGACCTTTCATATAGGGCTCTTCATTTGAGTCATACTACAGTAGTTTGCATGGACCATCTTGCAGCAGTGACTAAGAGCTAGTTAAAATGGAAGATATTATTTAGTGTGCACAAACTGATTACTGTATTCATTGTCTCCATTAAGGATATAGCAGCCATTTTTTTTCCATTTTGGAGTATCTGAATTTTTGTGACATACCTAAAAATAATGAAAGGCAAAATCTTTAAAAAGCTAAGTAGCCTATTCAGTTAATTTTTATAGGCAGTATGTTTTACTTGTGCTAAGGCTTTACACTGAGGTATAATTCATATTGCAGTTCCAAATATTGCAATTTTTTTTAAAAAGCATTGGAGAAACATGTTGACTTATATTTCACTTTGACTACAGGGCTGGTTTGGTAAGATGAGAGGCTGAATTCTGCCTTCACTAAAAAGAAATACACCAAAATTCCAACATACAGTAAGGTATTCTGAAAAATACAAAGATTTTTATTCAGCATTACAAACTTTGAGAATGCTTATCCACTGGAAACCTCCGTTAATATTGGCAGGTTCTCACTTCCTCTCTTTTCCCAGATTTAACTAACCCAACACCACATCACACCTGGAAGGAAGAGGCCACAACTGTATTTACATTGACAGGAAATCCATGTAGACCAAAAACTAGTGGAGTTCCATAAGCTTTTAGTTTCTGTATCCATTCATTCTTACACGTGAAAATTTTAACTTTCCCTGTGCAAAATGTATTCTTCCAAAACTAGGTGCTTGATAAATTAAATGGGATTGACGTTTTCAATTTTGCAGTACCTCACTCAGAAAAAACACACACTTAAAAATTAGTGCTGCCTATGTCAATGTGAAGAATTGTTTTAAAAGTTAAATTAATAATAGTATTTAGTACATGCTTGTGTAGGATCTTGTCTCTTCCTGTAGGAGTGTTGGTTGAGCCAGTTGAAAAGAATTATTAATTGCCTGATTTGTTGCTGAATGAAAAGTGGTATTTTCCTTACTTTTATTCCTTCAAAATAAAACATTGAGCTATGCATATGCCAGGCTCTAGGTAACTGACCATTGTTAATTCTTAAAGGTATGGCATATCCTAGACTATGGCCATTTTAGTAGAAACTGCATAGCATTACTGTGAAACTATGTACTGGGATTAGAGGAAGTAAAGTTTAATGCAGACTCTTATTTAAGCTATAGTTTTCCTTCTTCTGTAATGTTAACTGGCATGAAAGTGGTTATGAATTTCAGTAAAATCGTTGGTGGAGTAGACCTGTGTAGGGCTTAGTGGGTATGAAGTAGCAGTCAGGGCTTCTACTGTTATAAAGTGATAGCAGTTGGTTATGACAGCTAGTCATACAGTTTGTAATCTACTTCTTAAGAGAGAAGACTGTATTTTACAGCAGTGGTTATTTGAGTACTTAGTGGTTATTAACACAACAGTAACACAAAGCTATACCCCACTATTTTCAGTATCTCTATTGTGGTCTTTTTTTTATGTAGGGGAAAGGTATGTCAATGTGGATTTAATACACGGGATGGGGGGGGGAGAGGGAGTTCTGTTTTTCTTACTGTCAAATAGTCCTATTTTTTCTTTTTCATATTTTTAGGGCTGGTGGACTGGGTCTTAACTTTGTTGGTGCCAATGTTGTTATACTGTTTGATCCTACATGGAACCCAGCAAATGATCTTCAGGCTATTGACAGGTATATTCTGAATATACAGAACTCAGTCCATGTTGTATTCTTCTTTAGATTTGATTCTATAATCTGGTTGTTCAAGTAGAATTTTCCTCAGGGAAGAAGTTTTTAATATAGTCTTGCTTGTCCATGAGATAGTAAGAGATGTCCAGCTAAATTATTTTTTAGCGTTGATATTTTAAACCCTGAATTTTATTTCTTATTTTACATTTTATTTTTGTGGCACTGTTATGTAGGGTCATAAAAACCCCAAACAAACCAACCAGAACACAACAGCAACACCACATCTTCCCCCACCACCCCCCCCGCCAAAAAAAAAACAAACCAGAACCCAAGCAAACAACAAACTGTAGCTGCTGTAACTTTGCATGATCTCTAGAATGTGTGTGTCTGTGTAGCTGGATGGCATTTCTCCTGTTTGTCAAGACAAAATGCATTGTAGTTGACCCTCGTTCAAGGGATGTTTTGAATTCCAGAATCCTTGAAAAAAAATTTATGCTCTTTTCCGCTTCCCACTTGTGGAGATTAGTGTCTCTTCAGCACTCACTCCCATCTCTGATATTATGCCATTGGAGTATTTCCAGGAATCTGGATTTTTCTTTTAGGGCTTTTTGACCGTAAGATGCTTGCCTAGGAATTCAGGGCAGGCTTTTGAGTAGCTGAAATAAAAAATACTGGAAGCCTTGTAAATTTAGTAGATACATATGTATTTTCATGAGCAGAAATAAACTTGTTTCTGTTGTCCCTTCTAATTATGTAATTCCATCTTAAGAGTCTTTCTGGCTTCTAAGAAATATCTGTTTCAGCAATGCGTGTTGTTGAAACGGTCTGCTTTTAAAGAATCTCTGTAAGATCACATTTCTATAAATTGGATCAGCCTCTGATATTTTTGGAATATAATCTGTTAGAAGTCTCAGAATTTACCATTTAGATAGAACACTACCTGTTTATTAGCTGTTTTATGATGTTGTGACTTGCAAAGTAATTTATATAGTTAAGAAAGAACAGGCTGCCCCAAGTAATCCTGTGATCTAACTCCTATATAGTGCAAATAGAATACCTTATGAGAGAGCAGATGGAGACACGGGATGGAGTGGTGAAAAAACACAACTGAGAAAACGTATTGGAAGATGTGTTTTCAAGAGAGGTGGGAGACAGGCCTTGTGATACAAACTTAGGACAGAGATTTTTCAACTGGATAAACCTTGGAAGAAATATTGAAAACTAAGGGTAAAGGGAATTAAATACTGAGGAAAATTTGGAAAAGTAAAAAACCCAACCAAACAAAAACCCAAATAAACCCAACAAAAACAAACTAGCAAAAAACACAACCAACTCATAAATGATTTAGAGTACTAGTGTTTTATTGGAATGCTTTTATTTACTTATTTATTTTACTACTCCTAAGAGTGCTTTCTCTTTTTAACCGATAAAAATGTTTTTTTAATGTCGTTGTCCCTGCAGAGCTTACAGGATTGGCCAATACAAACCTGTTAAAGTGTTCAGATTGATATCCTTAGGAACTGTGGAGGAGATGATGTACTTGCGACAAGTTTATAAACAGGTAAAGTTCAGAAACTATTTAAATTGGGATATCTTTGAAGCAGTTTCAGTGACTGAAAGCCAAGATAGCCTATAGCAAAATTGTAGTTTACCTCGGTTATATGATATATGCTATTACCTTAACTGATTAAGCAAAGGTACAGCTTTAAGTAATTGTTAAAGAACAAAACAATTATATTTGTATTTGAGTTTTTCTGTAACTTTGGACAGCTTAATTATACAATATACATTTATCAAGTTATATGGAAAACTTCAAGACTTGTAAAATATATCTTTGAGAGTTGTAGTTAGACTCTGCAGCAGTCTGATTTGGTTGGAGTCTGATTTTGTCCAACCCTCCAACAAAGGGTTGGAGAAAGACGAGCAAAAATCTTACTGGTGCTATGGAAGAAAAGCAAGAAGGCATATCTGCGCTCCTGCCTTTAAAAACTTGCTTGTAAAAGAGGGGAAAACCAGCTTGTAGTTCTGCTATTACAAAGAGAAGAAGAGATGTTGCTTGCCACAATACTGAACCTGGAACGCTTTCTAAATTTTGCTAGTTACATTGATAAGTTTAGACACCTAAGAGTGGGAAAACCAGAAGTTTGAGGAACACAGAATCTAGCAACTGTTTCCTAATGAATAATAGCTTGGTTAATAGGTAGTCTTCAGAATGGTGACCTGTCACTAGTTGGGTCCCACAGAGATTGATGTTGGTCCCAAGACTGCTTAAAACCTTCATAAGTGATCTGGAAGATGGGATGAAGTGTACCCTGATTAACTTGCTGATGATACCAAACTGAGTCAGGAAATGGACACTTTGGAAGGGGGAGCTGGTCTGCACGAGGACATGGATAGGCTGGAAGAGTGAGCAAACAAGAACCGTATGAAGTTCAACAAGGAAAACTGGAAAGTCTTGCACCTGGCTAAACACAGTCCAAGAGTGCAGCACAGGGAGGGATCTACCCAGCTGTGGAACAGCTCTGGAAGGAGACTAGAGGTCCTGTTGGACAACAAGCTCAGTATGAGTGAACAGTGTACAGCTGCGGCAAAGAAAGCCAACGAGATGCTGGGTTACATCAACAGGGACATTGCCAGCATAGATAAGGAAGTCATCCTACTCTTATCCTTGCTTGTCAGGTCACACCTACAATACTGTGTTTGGTTTTGATCTCTGCCTTGCAAAAATGACATGGACAGGCTGGAGTGAGTCCAGAGAAGGGCTACAAGGATTATCAGAGGAGTGGGAAGCCTGCTGTGTGAGGAAAGGCTGAGAGAGCTGGGCTTGTTCAGCCTTGAGAAAAGAAGACTTAGGGGAGACTTCATCACCATGTTCCAGTGTTTAAAGGATGGCTACAAAGAAGATGGAGACTCCCTTTTTACAAGAAGTCATGCGGAAAAGACAAGGGGTAATGGGTACCTGTTCCTCCCAAGGAGATTCTAATTGGATACGGGAGAATTTTTCGCAGTGAGAACAATCATCCATTTGAATAATCTCCCCAGGGAAGCAACATTGGACACATTTAAGATATGGCTGGACAGGGTGCTGTGACATCTTGCTAGACCTTGCTTTTGCCAAGGTGTTCCTTGAGGTCCCTCACAACCAGGTATTCTGTGATTCTAGAGTAGTAATATAGTTTTCAAACGCATCAGGAGCAGGAATTGCACTGCTCTATGGACGTTACTTTAGCAAGGTCTAAAGGAGCGTTCATTGCCAAAAAACCTCGTCGATTTATTCTTTATATCCACATTAATGGAAAAGCTTAGAGAGCATCCTGTTTCAAAGTTTCTGTCATGCAAAGTACTTAGGAGGATTCACTTCAACAGCAACTATCGGTAGTGAGATCTCAGGCTAACAAAATGAGCAATAGCAATTTACCACCAGCTGTATTCACTAAAATCCTGGAGGAGTGTCATGCTTCACAGAGGTCTTTGCAGGTGGTAATCCTGTAGATAAAGAAAACCTGGATATTGGTCTGTTTGGTTTTCCAAGAGGCATCTATAAAACTTGTTGAAAGGCTCATGTGGTTGGTTTGTTTTTTGGGGGCTTCTTTTTTTGCCCCAAGTTGGCTTGTGGTTTTCAAGTTGAATAGGAAGCAATAAACAGAATAAATCTTGAATTTTAATTTTTCTAGTCTACACTTGTATTGCATTGCCTGCTATTGACCTGAACACAGTTAGGAATTTTTCAGTTGGTTTTGAAGCAAATGCGTTTTTCTGATATTGAAAGTTCAGAAACCAAGAGTACTTGTGTGCATGTGGCTTTTGGTGAGCTATACAAATGCGCTCTCAGAGAGCTGAATGTTGTCATCTGTGCCTTTCAGAAATAAGTTTATGTGAAAACGCTTTCTCATGTTTGTAGTGTATTCTTAACCAAGGGACCTATTTGACTTTAAAATTGCTACATTCTTTTTTAATTTGTGGTGTTTGATTGTCTGATGTAGTCATTTGTGATTGAGTAATCTGATGTAAATAAAATTGAAATCTAACATAATAGAAACCCAGGTAAGTTATATATGGATCCTAAAGTATACTTTTGTAAATAATATGAGTAATTCAAGAAAGATGTAAGCTGTGCTTGGCTAAAGTTTAACTAGAATTTGACTGTACAGTTAGTTACTGGCCTGTGTAATTCCAGGGATGTGCTGTCCAGGAAAATGCCTGTTCAGTGCTAGAACTAGGAGGAGAACTGAAGAACTACCAACTACTTAGAGACTGTCACAAAAAATATTACAAGTCTTGCATCCATAAAACCATGGTTTTGATGTTCTTCAGTTTAAAATCAAATAGACCAGTTATCCAAATATTGAAAATTTACAGTCATTGAAACCTGCCTGGCTACAAAAATGTTTTAGTTCTGCCTGACAAACCATTTACTTGTTTTTCCTTTTTACCTAGGAGATTTTTAAGTCACTTCTGTTCAGTCTACTTAGAGTACATGATAATTAAAATATTCAAAGATCATTGGGAGTAATCTTGTGGCCTTATTTAGTCCTTACCAAGTAAACATACAATGCAAAGGACTATGGTAAAAGTTAGTAAACATTCAGTACTGGTGAAAGATGAGCAGTCAAGGTACAGAGAAGTGTCAGTAGTGTGTACGGTAGGTGTCTGGTATCAGACAACAATGAAGTGAAAGACTTGAAATACTCTTTTTTTTTTTTTCTTCTGTAAAACCAAGCAGGTTCATATTATAACACAATCTATTATACTGACATCTGCCAGGAAAATCAAAACAAAATATCCTCCTGTAGGAATTTTTGCCTGCTCCAACTAAAGCTGTGTGTATAATGTGGATGCCAGGAAATTCTGATGAGTAGTTGGAGCAAACACTTCTGAAATCTTTTGTGTTGTTCTGTTTTAGCAACTTCACTGTGCGGTGGTTGGAAGTGAAAATGCCAAGCGGTATTTTGAGGCAGTGCAAGGATCAAAGGAACATCAAGGAGAGCTTTTTGGGATCCATAACCTTTTCAAACTTAGGACTCATGGGTCCTGTCTTACCAAAGACATCCTGGAGGTGTGAAGTCTTACCCTTTTAATTCTGGATATTAGCTTTACATTTTTGCTTTCCTCATTAGTTACTTTGTTACAATTTTAAATGGAAACACTTTATGAAGCTGAATGGTGAAATCTAAAAAGTACCTGTCTAGGAGTGCATTAAATGAAACAGGCATGCTAATTCCTGACTCTGATGTAGACCAGCTAAATTTCCTTAAATCAGACAAAAAACCTGGAAAAAGTTCTGATTATAGTTTTCTAAAGTTTGCCAATATGTTTCTTTTCCTAGTAAAAATGCCATAACTTACTGTTGTAATACTTTCACATATTGTTAACACTGTGTACAGGCACCTTTTATTCATCAGTAGATCAGTGACCATGTAAGCCAGAGTTCTGATAATAGGAATATTTTTTTTATGATCACAGTAACCTTTATATAGTACATTTTGAAGTGTCAAAAGCTATCTAATAACATGTATTTTAGAATGCTGTGTTTAAAAACGTTACAGGGTGAAGTAAATAACTGAGGCTTTATGCTTTAATTTCTTAGTTATTCTAAAAAAATTATGGTCCAGTTTCAGAGTGTATAGTGCAAACTGATTTTAAGTATATTCAGTATCCAGTATGTTTGTTGCAGCTAACTTGCATCTTGGAGTTTACTGCAGCTTTCTTCTAGGTTTCTTTCCCTCTGTTGTGTTATTTTGTCTTTGCTAGGAGGAGGCTTGGGAATGTAATACAGTAACACAAAGTTAGCATAGCCAAAAGAGTAACTTTGGGGATATTAAGCTCAAAACTTCTCTAAATTAAATTAAAACATGGCATGTAATTTGAGCATTGAAGCAGGTATTCTGTTTTAGGAAAAGAAAGTTTAAAATTATTAAAATAGTGTGCAAATCAAATGCTCCAAATTTATGCAGCATGTTGCTTCTACTGCAGGATATGCATTAGATCGAAGAGCAGTAAGTGTATTGCCAAAATGCAAGCCTGGTCTTTGCTGATTGTGTTTCTGGTGCTTAGACATCTGTAAAAAGGAAGAAAAACTGGGCTTGCCTTTGTTAACTTGAACAGATAAAAAAATTTATTGCAAACATTCTTGACTGTTCTAGAGGGAAGGACGGGTAGAAGCAGGAGTCATAACAGCAACTACGTGGCTAAAGGAAGAGACTTCTCCATGCAGCTCAGAAAAGGTGAGGACTGTGAACTAGAGCATGGTAGTCCCTCTGGTTCCTGACACTGTAGAGGCAATTATAGACAGTATGTAATTAGACTGATAATATGTTTACCTTAGATTGAATTTGGTGTCTTTTATTGCTTGCTTGCCCCTGGTTTCATGTATTGTAAAGTATTGGATAATATCATGCTCTCATTGTGTATTTAAAGTAGAGTATTCTGAATATCTGGTAATGTGGTATTCTATGACCTTTACAACACCTGGATATCATATCTTCAGTCTGAAGTTTTTACTAATATGCTGTTATTACACAACAATATTGTTTACTGAAAGAGAATCATAGAATGAATTGTGTTGAAAGGGACCTTAGAATCACAGGATCATAGATTAGTTAGGGTTGGAAAGGACCTTAAGATCATCTAGTTTCACCCCCCTGCCATGGGCAGGAACACCTCACACTAAACCATGTCACCCAGGCCTTCGTCCAGCCTGGTACTGAACACCACCAGGGATGGAGCATTCACAGCTTCCTTGGGCAGCCCATTCCAGTGCCTCGCCACCCTAACAGGAAAGAACTTCTTCTTTTATCCAATCTAAACTTCCTCTGTTTCAGTTTTAACCTGTTGCCCCTTGTCTTATCACTACAGTCCCTAATGAAGAGTCCCTCCCCAGCATCCCTATAGTCCCCCTTCAGATACTGGAAGGCTGCTACGAGGTCTCCACGCAGCCTTCTCTTCTCCAGGCTGAACAGCCCCAACTTTCTCAGCCTGTCTTCATATGGGAGGTGCTCCAGTCCCCTGATCATCCTTGTGGCCCTCCTCTGGACTTGTTCCAACAGTTCCATGTCCTTTTTATGTTGAGGACACCAGAACTGCACACAATAGTCCAAGTGAGGTCTCATGAGAGCAGAGAGGAGAGGGGCAGGATCAACTCCTTCGACCTGCTGGTCACGCTGCTTTTGATGCAGCCCAGGATACGGTTGGCTTTCTGGGCTGTGAGCACACACTGAAGCCAGCTCATGATTATTTTCTCATCGACCAGCTCCCCCAAGTCCTTCTCTGCAGGGCTGCTCTGAATCTCTTCTCTGCCCAACCTGTAGCTGTGTCTGGGATTGCTCCGACCCAGGTGTAGGACCTTGTACTTGGCATGGTTAAACTTCATGAGGTTGGCATTGCCCACCTCACAAGCGTGTCAAGGTCCCTCTGGATGGCATTCCTTCCCTCCAGCGTATCAACCGAGCCACACATGTTTGTGTCATTGGCAAACTTGCTGAAAGCACACTCAATCCCACTGTCCATGTCACTGACAAAGATGTTGAACAAGACCGGTCCCAACACCGATCCCTGAGGGACACCACTCATTGCTGGTCTCCAGCTGGACATTGAGCCATTGACCGCAACTCTTTGTGTGCGGCCATCCAGCCAGTTCTTTACCACCGAGTGCTCCATCTATCAAACTGATGTCTCCAATTTAGAGACAATGATGTCGTGTGGGACAGTGTCAAATGCATGCCTTCCACGAGGATCTGCTCCAAGATTTTGCTGGGCACGGAGGTGAGACAGACTGGTGTGTAATTTCCTGGGTCATCCATTTCCCCCTTCTTGAAAATGCTGTTTATATTACCCTTTTTCCAGTCATTGGGAGTTTCACCTGACTGCCATGGTTTTTCAAATATGATTAGCAGCTTCATTTGCCAGCTCCTTCAGGACACCGGACTGATTTTGTCAGGTCCCATAGACCTGTCTATGTTCAGGTTCTTAAGATGGTTTCAGTCCACAGATCTTCTCCCACAGTGGGGCCAAGGTCTTCATTCTCACAGTCCCTGTGTCTGTCTTCTAAGACTTGGGTGGTGTGGTCAGAGAATTTACCAGTGAAGACTGAGGCAAAGAAGTCATTCAGAACCTCAGCCTTCTCCAGATCCAGAGTAGCCAGTTCTCCCGAGAGCTTCCTGAGGGGGCGTTGTGAGTGAGCTTGCTGCACGCTCTTCTCACTGTTCTGAGGATCTCGAACTCAACCATCCCATGATTGCTGCATCCAAGGCTGCCCTGGAAAGTCACATTTCCAACCATCCCTTCCCTGATGATGAGCACAAGGTCAAGCATGGCGCCTCTCCTTGTCGGGTTCTCTGTTCCTTGCAGGAGGAAGTTGTCTTTCACACAATTGAGGAACCTGCTTGATTGCTTGTGCCAGGCTGTACTGTCCCTCCAACAGACATCAGGGTGATTGAAGTCCTCCATGAGAGCAAGGACCTGTGTGCATGAGACTGCTTCTATCTGTTCATGGAGTGCTTCATCCACAGATTCCTCTTGATACAGGCGATCTGTAAACAGATCCCCACAGTAATGTCTCCCATAGCTCTTCTCCCTTTAACCCTGACCCACAAACTCTCTGTTCACTGCTCACCTGCCCCAGACAGAGTTCCATACTCTCCAGCCTATCCGTAACATAAACAGCAACTCCCCCTCTGCGCCTGTCAGGCCTGTCTTTTCTAAAGAGCCTGTAACCTTCCATTCCAGTATTCCAGTCATAGGAGCCATCCCACCATGTTTCTGTGATGCCTATAATATCATCTCCCCCTAGAGGAGCACACATCTCTAATTTCTCTTGTTTGTTACCCATGCTACAGGTGTTTGTATAGAGGCATCTGAATCGAGCTCCAAATAAAGCTGGCTCTTTGGCTGGAGCAGCTGGAATATCTCTACATTGCTCTGAGCATTTATTATAGGTGCTGGCAACTGACTGGGTATGTTGGGATGGAATGATGCCCCCCTTCCCCAAAACATTTAGTTTAAAGTATCCTTGACCAGTCTGGGAAGCCTCCTACCAAAACCAGCTCCACCAGCCCCCAGTAGACCTGGCCTCCTAAACTGGGTTCTGTGTTCTAAATACCCAAACCCCTGACTATGGCACCACCGTTCTAACCATTTATTAACCTGACCAATCTTCCAAGCCTTTTTAAGGTCCTCCCCTGTATCCTGGAGAACTGACAAAAACACAGTCTGAGCTCCAGAGCCCCTAACCACCTCTCAGAGTTCTGTAGTCCTTCTTTATGTTCTCCGACCTTAAAGAACATCCAGTTCCAATCCCCCTGTACTTGACAGGAGACACCTTCCACTGGACCAGCTTTCTGCAAGCCCCATTTGACCTGGCCTTGAACAATTCCAGGGATAGGGCAGCTACAGCCTCTCTGGGCAACCTGTTCCAGTGTCTGATCACCCACACAGTATAGAATTTCTTCCTAATATCCAATCTAAATCTACTGTCTCCATTCCCCCTTTTCCTGTCACTACATGCCCTTGTAAAAAGTCCCTCTTTAGATTTTTTGTAGGTCCCCTGTAGCTATTGCTCTGTAATGTCTTAAGCCTTGTCATACAGTATGACATAACAGCTTTCTGACCAAGAAGTCAGTTGAAAATCTGACAGATACTGTTTAGAAGACTTAGGAGATTGTGGAAAGGAGTACAGTTAGTTTTGAGGATTGAAAACTTTCTCAAGGTTTTGTGGACCTCTGTTTCGGTTTTCTTTCGGGTGGGTTTTTTTGTTTATTTTGGGGTTCTTTTTTGGTGTGGGTTTTTTCAACTTTTCCCCCCCCCCCTCCCCCCCAAATGCTGTTTCTGACAGTTTCTTTCTAGAATAAGATTTTTTTTTTTTCATTATTTTTTTTTTCCCCCTGAAAAGCTTGGGTCATTTTTATGAATGTTTTTTTAACTGTACAGTGTTCATGTGTTTTAGGAAAGGAGCAGTTTGATCTACTATATGGCATTGTAAGCATGAAAATATTGTTAGATTAGACCACACTGCATGGTACTAAAAATCAGTCACTGTCTCTTATGCTTCTGGAGATTTCTGTGGGTAAATGTCAATATTTAAATCAGGATGCTGTCACATCCGTCGTAACCTCCCGTTGCTGTTACATCACTGTATGGTCATGATGTCAGATTGGTCTTGGTGGCAAACCAACTTTTTCATCTTATGTTAAATAGGGTGATAAACAGGATTAATACATCAATTTTAAAACTTAATGTAAAAGAATTTAGTATTTACCCTTCAGGCTTTACATATTATCATAATTCTGGTCTCAGTAGTACGTATTTCTAGATCTGTATTCTGGACTTCTGTGTATTCAAAATGTTTTAAGGTTGCCTGTGGGTAATTTTGTTTGACTGCAGTAGGCCTCAACTAATTTTAGAGCAGAATGTTATGTACTTGTTGCTCTTTTAAACTGTTAGCCCCCAAACACAAGGAGGTTGACCATTGCTGTGTCATTACACAGTAATTAGGTTTGAATTATTAAGTCATTTTTCAAACCACCTTTGAAAGATGAAAAGCGGCAACAAGATTAGTATAAATCGGCTGGGTTTAAACCATGACATTGTGTAATACTGTTTCATACATTTTTTTGATTAACATAGTGAGAACCCACTTTTGTTTACACTGCTTTGGAATTAGGTGTGTTACATATCCACTTTTGTTTACACTGCTTTGGAATTAGGTGTGTTACATATGTTATGTGTGTTTTTAAAAATACTTTTGCTGTAATTTCTTTTCAGTATGAACAACCAGATTGTAGAGAAGATAGAGATTCCCAAAGCATTCAGGCACAATTACTAAGAGAAGAAATAGACTTTTGTGATGACTTTAGTGATGATGATATTCTGGAAACTTCAATGAAAAAATGCCACAGAAGGAAGCCTTGCAATGCAAATAGTTCAGTGGAAACCAAGGGACAGCTTTCCTTAATGCAGTGTGGATTCTCTAAGCTGTTGCAGAGAGAAGTTGAAGCTACCAAAGAAGAGGATAATAATTACGACTCTCATCATTCCAGTTCTGCTGATCAGACTTTAAAAACAAATGTAAATAGCAAACACACTGATTGTCAGGAATGTCAAAGCCATGTGTCTGTTTTGGAGCATGGGAACACTGATCACTCACCAGAAAGAACTGATAAACAAAATTTGTGTAGTATAGACTGTCTTATTTTATCAGGCTCTGAGGAGGAAGGGGACATAGAAAGTGTTGATCAAGGCATTTCAAAGCACAGTGATACAGTCATGAATACTGAAAACAGTTCTGAAGGTGATGATGATGATGTCATCTTTCCTACCCAAGTTTCAGCATGCCAGCAACCACTGCTTACTAAGAAAGTTGAATTATGCAGGTCAACATCTGAAAATTGTGAAGAGTTAGCAGAAGAAGATGAGTTTGTATTTAAGGAAGACAGTAGGCAATTTGGATTCCGTAATAGTGAGTCAAATTTCAGCAAAACTGTGTCTTTTGAGAACATCAAGAACCGTACAGGAGAATTGAAAGGAGCAAGTGATGTAAGTGACGAGTCCGATGATATTGAGATTTCCCATAATTCTAAATCAAGAAAGTCAAAAACTTGCAGCTTTCCGAAATGGAAAGAAAATACCCGTAACAGTGGACAAGGTAATGTCTCAAAACCTCAGCTACAAGCGAAGAAGCCCAATAGAAAAGAAAAGGAAAGTGATTCTCAGAATATAGATGAATTTTCATCCTCTGAAGATAACTTGCAAGTTGAGAAAACACACGCCAGAAAGCAAAGCTATAAGCGTAAAAACCAGAGAGGCAGAGTTCGGTTCGGGTCTAAAATACTCTATCCTATTCAAGATACCTCTGTTGCACAAATGAAGACTGGCAGTTACACTGTGTGTAGAACTTCTGCAAGTAAAACTGAATTTGAGCATCAGGAGCAGAAAGTGGAATCAATGGACAGATATTTAGGTAACTTTTTAATTTTTTATTTCTACTAAAGTAGTAACATATACTTAATTTAACATTGTTGGCAGGTTTAAAGTTCTTCCTGCTATACATGTTTTTGTTACAGGAGTAAGTGCTCTGCTAAATTATTTAGTGATATCTTTCTCTGTCATTTTTTAACTGCTAGCTTTACTTTCCTGTGTTCCCAGGTGTGGAGAAGCTTTGTAATACTTTGTTAAAAGCAGTCTGTTGAAAGATGCTCTGGTTGAAGATGTGTTAAGAATTCACAAATCTAGATACTTGAAATGTAAACCCTTAAAAGTCTTGACAGGGCTGATCATAAAAAGTAGATTTTAAAAAAAGTGATCTGGGAATTTGAAATACCATAGAGAAGATTTGGTTCTGTTAGAGACAACTTTATTAATATTGCAGACATTAAAGCATAGATGCTCTGACACTTCTTTGTCCATCTGAAAAAAAAACCCCACATTGAAATGAAAGCAGTATTAAACTATCTAAATAAATCTGAATAAGTCTAATGATTGTTGTTGATTTCATGGAGCTGAGAAACTTTGTGCTGGGTAAAATCATAGCAAATTTTACAACTCTGATTCTTTTGTTTGGTTGGTTTGTTGGGGGGGGGGGGGGGGGGGGTTTTTTAATTCCAGTATCCTTCAGTGCAACTGTATACCTTCAGAGTTTTGGAATAGTCACATCTTTGATTGTATCTTTCTCCTAATATTAGATGGTGTTCCAGAGGTGGCATATATTCATTCAAATCAGAATGTAGTTGGATCCAGCAAGGCTGAGAATCACTTGAGCCATTGGGCCGTACGAGACGTATTTGAGTTGAAGCAGTTTTCCCAGCTCCCTGCTAATGTAGCAGTCTGTAGTGCCAAGGTAAAGAGAATGTTTGGGAAATGTTGTTTTTACTTTTTGTTTAATCCTCATTTTTCATCTTAAGAAGCTCTAACAGACTTGTTATTCTCTTAATGACCACCATGAATGATCAAAGCCACTGAGGATGGGTGGAGGAGGAGGAGGTCTAATAAATTACTTTTGTGATTTGGTTTTTGGGGTGGTTTTTACATTGGCCAGCTCTGAAAGAGTTGGGAATTAAGCAGCCCAGCACCTTCTGTGGGATTTTTCTGTGAGAGAAATGGTTGGATTAGAGATTGTGTGTTTGAAATCAAATTCTATGCCATGTTTTTCTGATTTGAGGCTTGAAAAAATAAGTTTTCTCAACTTGGATCCAGTTAACAAAAACCCAGTTGCCACAGTGCATACTGGAATCTCTGTAGCATAGAGAGTTAAACATAAATCAGTTTGCAGGTTCTTTTGGGGAGCTTGTGAATGGGGGCAGTAGAGGGGACATGAAGTTGCTATAAATCAAATTGTCTATGTTTAAGGTCCGAAATGTAAAACTGGAGCTTACTGGGAGTGCTAATTTTTAGCAATGGATACGTTTTATGCTTTTTTGTTAGTCGTGCGTCTTGTTTAATTACATTTAGACTACATACAAATCTGGAATAAATTCAGATACAGCTTTCAGATTTTTGTTCTCATTACACAGTGGTTTGAATCTACTCTGATTATCTGGGCACTTTGTTGTTTGCCTTGTAATAAATATTTGCAGTTTCCTACACTGATTCTTAAGATAAACCACAAGCATAGAGTAAGGAATTGGTGAGTATGCAGTTTGGTCTTTACAAACATGTTAGCAATCATTATAGGAATTGTAGACATAGGACTGTGTTCTGGGGTGTTGGACATCCGCCGGAGGTAGCAGAGTTTCTTCCAGTGTTGTTTATGTACTGTATTTAATTAAGCCATTAGCAGGGATGCCAAAGAATTTTTACACTGGGAAGATCAAACCAGGCGAACTAGTAAAAGTGAGGTCTTTTCAATTCTAACATATTTGCATTAGAATATCCCTTATTAACAGAAGAGTTGGTCAGAAATACTCAGGAATACTGTAGAAAAGTACTTAATGTCAATGGCTCACAATATTATTAAAACTATATATAATTAGAAGGGAACTTTGAAGAGAGTACTTCGAGCAAATGTTTGTTGATCCACGGGTGTTCAAAACTAGTCTTTGACAGTTCATCTGTATTGTTCATGTGTCTTATATCTCATTATTTTACAGTTTGTGACTGCAGGTATAACAAATTAACTAGTCAACTAACTTGTCAGTGATTTTTTTCAGCGCTGCGTACTTTTCACCCAGAAGCAATAGTATAAATTCTCTTGGAGATCTTAGTAAAAAGAAAAATATCACTAATTATTAGGAAGGCTGCCTCTTCTTTCACTTCCTGTTCTTTCTGTTATATAGAGGCACTATCTAGAAACAATCCTGAGATGTCTGCCTATTCTTAAATGCAGAGCTTTGAATTTTTAATGTTCTTCTTAAAAGAAGAGCAGCTAGGGTATAGACAACTTTGAAATATGATCTTCTTAGAATATTATTACTACTATTTTCATTTTTTTCACTATTTTGCAAGGTGTTCTGTGAAAAACATGATCATTTTTGCTTTTCTGGCCATTGGTCTTTGCTGGTCATTTTTCACTTACCATCAGTTACGACATTCATTGTTAGAGTAACTGATTGCGTTACCATAAAGAGAATGGTGATTTCAAGTGAAGTTTAATAAAAAATAAACAAGTTTATAATAATAAATATTAAGCAAAGTGTAATAAATAATAAAACCTCATGTAAGAATGTTGGTATTTTGTTTATTTCTTGCTATTGACTAGTCATCGCATTTTGGCTTCGCTAAATTCTTATTAACTTTTATATTGTAATTTAAGCTCTTTAGTTTCAGTAACTAATTTATGGTTTTCTACCTGCAGTGGCTAAAAGGAGTATAAATCAGGTGTATTACTGCTTCCTTTTTTTTGAAGCATGGAGACTAATGCAGTCACTTGCGTTGTAAAGACTGCTTAAAACTGAAGCAAAATGCAGAACCTGTGCAAACACTTCCTTCAAAGTGAGAGAGGTTGTGTGGGAAGAAGATCCCTGAGAGCCAAGGTAGAAGGGACAGGTGCAAGGGTGTTCTGTTTCTTAAAAGAGAACTTTGAAGGTATGTAGAACATCTTGTTTAAGAACATGGTTAACTAGTGAATAAATAAGCTTTGGATTTAAATTGCTTCTAAAAATTGTAAGATTTGAACTTTTGGATAGAAAAAGGTGCTGGCCTTGGTGATAGTTTCTTTCCTTAACTTGGCTTTCCAAGGTCTGTGCTGGATCTGAACAGTTGGCACTAACGTAATTCAGCCAAATCTCTGTTAGCCTTTGAAACTGCAGGTTTCAATCCAGCGTACCTTGTTTAATCCAGTAATAAGTAGTGAGTCTGTCATTAATACCTGTGCTAGTATTCATATAGCCCAGCTACCTTTACTCTGAAGTCATAAAATACGTTATTTTAACCTGCTATTGTTCTGCACCTTTAAAGGTTTAATAGAACTTTTATGAAAAAATAGGTCTTGCTACTATTTCTTCTGTTCTTGCTTGCTTTATGCTCCAGGCTCCATGACAATTCTGGTACTTGGCTTCAAGATTGCTACAGAGCCTTTGACTCTTCTTTCTCCAGAGGTGGTAGGGAGTGAAGTCATATTTTCTATTCTTTTTTTGTTTTAAATCAATTGTGTAAACTGACAAGTAGTTTAGCTAGAATGTTCAAATTTACAGTATTGAATACTGTATGACTATTGAAAATACAGTGTAGGTAACAGCAACCAGAATATGAAGTCTGCTGTCAAGAAATGTACAACATCATGAGAACTCTCTCATAACTTACCAGCCGTGAAATGTGAGGTAAAATCTAACAGTAGTAACAGTATAAAGTATGCTTTAATTGCACAAGCAAGAGAATAAACCGTATTTTGGTTGAATATCATTAGTCAAATCCTGTTTAGCATTTGAATTAAAGGAAATTATTTGAAGATAGTTTGTATATGCTGATAGTAAAAGGAAACAAATGTGAAAGCTTTTCCTTTTTTTTTTTTTTCTTAATTGTAAGATCCTGAAGAAAGGAAAATTAGCTTGTGTTTTGGAGTATATTCCTTTCATCACAGAAATCCATGGGACTGCATGAAAGTAGAGGATTCTGTAGCTGTTAGGCAAGTAGGAGTAGCGTTTTCAGTGAAGAGAGGTAATGTTGTCTGTTACGGAGATGGCTTTCGTAAGTCCATCTACATTAGCAGAGATCAGCTTATACCTTATTTTGAAAGTATAGTGGGGAGAGCATTTAATAGTTTTGGGGGGTTTTAGGTAGACATGGCATTTATATAATGATATCCCTTAAATGTAGAATGCTTAGAATTACAGTAAAATATTTTAACTTATGACTGACAGTTCCTGAACTGTATGTATTATCACGTGTCTGAAGATTGTTTTCTGACCATTGTCTGCAACTGGCTGTGAAATCAGTGTAGATTTTGAGAAGGACATAGTGAAGTATGATAATCTTCTCTCAAATAGTTGATGTTTCTGGTAGTGCTGCATATGTAGGAGATGCTGAAGCACCAGTAATTAGAGGTGTTTAAAAGCCTCAGTGATCAAAACCAAACCAGGAATTTTTGTTTTGTGCAGAGTCTGACAGAAAGCTGTTCCTGAAAAAATTCTGGAGATACAGTTTATACTGTATTATAGTCTAATAATACATCTCAGCTTCCGTAGTTCTAAAAACCTGTTGGATGTCCCAGAACCCAAGTGTCTTAGAAAGGAGACAAGTGTGTCTCTTTTCAATTGAAGATCTCTGGCTATTTGTAATCTTTTGTAGTAATCTGTAACTGTTAAGGCAGAAGTTATGGTCAGATCCGTGATGCATGATGTGGGAGAATTCATGCCAGGCTTCAGTATTCTAAACATCTGAGGGCAGAACATGCACATCATTTAGCGTGGAAGATAGCCACTCCAGTAAAAGTTACTGAGAGGTGGGTTTTGTTGCTTCCTTACGCAAATGACCACAAAACACCCTTGAAATTCTATTTCACAAATTATTCAGAGGAAGGGTTTTCTGGTCCTCATGTAGATGTGTGAGGAAAGATTACATTAAAAGTTAAACTAGTGGAATAATTAACTTGTTTTTTCCTGTATTATTTTATTCGGTTTAGCCTGATTTAATGACACTGAGTTATCTGTGTTCTACATTTTAATTTAAATTCAGGTCTTCTGTTTACATGTGTGTCCAAATAGGCATTGTTAAAAATTCATTTTTTTTCACTGAATAAGTGAGAGATTGTCTGTATTGCCCCATGACTATCTGTTAAGAAGATAGCTGAAATCCAGAGTGAAGAACAGTCTTGTGTAACTACAGCTATAAGAACGTCAAAACCAAAAGTTTCGAAAAGAAAACACATGAAATGAGCCTGCAGACTGGATATGGCAGATTTAAAAAGCCAGACTATAATTTTGAGAGCAGATCTACATGTAGTTCAGCCTTTCAAGGTGGGGGTGGGGGGAGACAGAAGGGGAAAGGGAGGAAACCACACCAAACCTTGAGATATTCATGTGATATTTTGCTCAGAATTATTCTGACATTATTATTGGGGGGGGGAAAAGTGTTAAGAACTTTTCTAAGACCATAGGTGTCTACTAAGTATTTTTAGGGGCTTTAAGTTTTTGATCCTTTTTTCTGATGAGTTCCATGTTCCAAAGGAACCTGGATGATTTTCACTGCAGGAGGTCATTACTTACTTTGGTTTTGCACTCCTTTTTGTGAAGCTTTTTCTTAGCTGACATAGGAAATAAAAGCCTCCTGAAGTCAACAGATGCCTTCTAATGTTTCTAGTCTATTCTGAATTAAATGACTACATTCCTTAATTTCCTAATTAATTTCTATGTTAATTGGCAAAAACAGCGTATGTGAAATGTTTTACACAAGTGCATAAGTTCGGACTAGGCTTTCTGTCATTCCTGTAAGGCTGAATTTGAGTAGTATTTCTTCAGTAAGAATCTGGGGGATTGGAGCATGGGGATGACTTTGGAGAAGGCCTGGAGGCTTCACAAAAAAGACACAAAATGGGAACAGGCATACTAAGTAATTCGAAAAACTGATGATGTCCTGCATTAAAGCTAATTTGCACCTTTTAATATGTGGAAAAATATTAGTCACAAGAACTTGTGCTGTACCTGTTGAATATGTGGAATCTTTTTTTCCTTTTTTTTTTTCTTTTTCAGTCAACTGCATGTTTTCAACTTAAGTTTACTTAAAGTTTTACTGAAAAGAAATGTACAAAGACAGCCATTCAATTGAGGATTAATCACTATGGCAACAGAAATGTGGTGACTGAAAAGGGGGAGGATGTATTCTCCCCTCAGCTTCCTGCCAGCTGTCATATTCAACCTCTGCGGCATGAATTCAGGCCAAAATATAGACTGTGACCAGCTCTAAGAAACTATATCTGTATTTTTATAAATTCGTACAAGAATTGCACTATAAAAGAAGACTTAATCCTCTGAATTGGATGACAGACATTTGGCAGTCTTGCCAGTGTTTGACAGAGAAATAACGGGATGCTTTGTAGTAAAACCTGGATTAATGGTAAACCCCTCTTTATGTTATTGCAATGTGGTGTAAATGAGAGAACTAAGCATGCTGTCAGCCTAGGAAAAAACGTGCCCTTTGTATCTCCAATGCAGATTTAAGTGCTGTTGAGAATACTGTAAATACTAAAGTTGTGTCATTAAGAACTCCTCTTTATCTTATTTGTATTACATTGACATTTTGTAGATTATTTAAACAAAGACTTCTACCAGCTATGGTAACTCTGATTGCAGTGTGTTTGCACAGCTTTCAAATTCAACAACTTAAGATAGTTGTTTACAAAGAGTAGGCTTTTGAGAGATAACATGCCATTATCCTTGCTCTTCTAGGATGGGGAATGCTATTCAGCTTTAAAATAATTGTTCCCAAATGATTGGCCTGTAATGCTGTTTTATTGAGTTTACTGTTTCAGTTTACAGAGGAATTAACCATTTCAGTATGTCTTTCAGTTGTTTTATTTTCTTTTTTCTTAAATGCAGTGAGTCATATATGGCATGGAATCATAGAATGGTTTGGGTTGGAAAGGACCTGAATATTATCTAGTTCCAACCCTACCACCATGGGCAGGGACACATCACACTAAACCATGTCACCCAAGGCTCTGTCCAACTGAGCCTTGAACAGTGCCAGGGATGGAGCATTTACCACTTCCTTGGGCAGCCTGTTCCAGTGCCTCACTACCCTCATCCTGTGAATCATGTAGTTGCATTTTTATATGATGTATTTGCATGGTTTTTGGCTCTGCTACTGTTTGATGGAGGAATGAGGGGGTGAATGAAAGTAGGTGCAAGCCCACTTCTGCTGGAGTGAGCGATTACCTTAGTTTTGAATTCTGAGGCAGGCTGATTATGTCCTCTCATTCTCAACAGTAGTAGTAACTGTGTTGGTTCATGGTCAAGTTTTTGGTGCAAGAAGGTGGTACGCCTTATAGGAATTCTTTTTGTTAAAGAGTCAACAATTTAAATAGAACTGCTCCCCGTGAGAAATTCTTGCTTTGTTATGTGATTGGACTAAAAACAGAAGTAGATGTGAAATAGAACACAGTCTATCTTCTGTTGACTTAGTAGTTGATTCTCCACCACCAAGCAGAAGGTTAGAGTTCATGGAATGTCCTTCGACTCAGTTTGTACAAGCAGAAAAGCTAGATAAGACAACCTGGCAAAAAATAACTATGTATTACTCTGATAAAATTTCTTTACTTTTATCAGCAGGTATAGCTGGTCTCTGGGTGTTGGCAGGGTATTTTGGAGAAGTAATTCAGATCCAGAATAAGCCAAACAGTTTTTGTAGCTATTGGCCTGCTGTTATACTATCAAATATTAGAAACATTTGTAGTCATAGCCAACATCCTGAGTATTTGTTTAATTCAGAAAGCTTGGGTATAAATGTGATTGTCCTAGAGTAGTCTAAAATTTTTAAGCAGTTTAGCTTCACTTTCTACCACAATTGAGGTATTGACAGTTAGCTATACAATTACCTCTAATACTTATTTTGCAATCTTGTTTTCTTAGAACAGTAGACAAATTCAGTCTTGGACTGCTTTTCAATTAAGAAAGTTAAATTCAGAGGGAAAACTAATGTCCACATCAGAAATAGTCTTAAAATATCATAAGATTCAGGCTTATTTCATACAGCGAAATGGGTAACTAGCCATAACCATCCAAAGCTGTAACTTAGCTTCGTTTAGTATAGCGTGTTTAGTAGTGTGTCCTCTGTAATCAGAAAAGCAATTCTGTTTCATTTAAGAGTCAGGTAAAAGTAGAAAAAAACCTTACTATTTGACAACTTTTTTTATTGTTTTCACCATGTGACCTCATTTTTAGAAAAACTACATTAAGTTTTATGTGGACACTTATACTTCATCTTCTTTAGCATGCAGAATAATTTAAGAAGAAATTCTTGTTTGACATGTGTAGATGCATAAAAAAGAAGGAAAGCAGACCAGGAAGAAACAATCAGGTAGCAAATGTTTCAGGGTATTTATCTATGTCCCAACAATTAGAGAAGACATAGGTAAAATAAAAGCAATATCTAGGACTAGAGCGTATGTTCGTGAAAAGCATGTAGAAAGGTGATAATAATTCATAAATATTCCCAGTGGCAGGAGTGGGGGGGGGGAATTCAGCAAAAACTGTGAAGGGAAAAAGATTAGCTGAAATAACTTAGAATTGTAATTTGGGTAGATAACTGGAATGGAGTAAGTATCACTTGATCAAAATAATAACAGTTATCTAAAACTATTGCAATTTGTGATATATCTGCAAAGTCATATGTTTTCTCAAGTTTTGAGGAGAGTGGGAAAATACGAAGTAGAATATATAGCATAAGGGTTTGTTACTTGCTTGTAAGCTGCATTTTAAGAGGACAGTCATACTGAATTCACTGTGCTTCATGCTTTTGAATGATTTAGATGACTTGCAAGGCAGCTAGAGATTTGAGAAGGCTTTTCTTGTTTATTTTAGAAATGAAAACAAACAAACTGCAGTGGAAAGTATCTTGGATGTCTGGCAGTAATGGTTTCATGCATACCTGAAGACAAAAGCCTGTTAACCCTGTTTCAGCTGTGAGTGGGGAAGTCAGTGAGGGTTATTGCTGACTGGAAGTCAGTATCTGCTAAGATACTTACAGTGGTGATACTTCGGATAGTCAGGCAGTAAAACCATTTTGTGATTCTAAAACAGAGAAAGATGCTCAGACACAGTGCAACTGTGGCAGAGGAATCATTATGCAAGCATGTTTTCAACTTCATATTCAGGCTTTTGAAGGAAGTTCATTATCCTCTAAGGCTGGTGATTTGAGGAATTAACCGCAAATGTGGCACAGTTTAAAAACCAAGTATTTCTGAATCTCCGTTTCTCTTTTTCTCTACTCATCTTGCTCCTGGCCTCTGCTTACTTACTCTCCCATACATTTTCATCATGCTGTATGTAAAATGATGAATATTGTTTTCGTTTGCGTTGCTTGCAAGGGATGAAGAGAGGAAAAAGGAAGTCATAGGCTGAAGGTGGCCAGTCATCTCAGTAATGTCTGAGGGTGCTTATACATGGATTATCATTCATTGTTCCAGAGCATAGAACTACTTCATAATGCCTGTAGGAAGAACAGATACTGAAGGTTTGTACTTCAAAGATATGCAAAAGTTGGGTTTGGTGGGTGTATACTCTTTTTAAAATTATGCTGTAGGAAAGACTGTTACACAGAGCTAACAGATCCAGGAGTTGTTGCAGGTTCAAGTTGCAATCTCTAAGTAAAAAATACTCCTGCATTCTGGCACTTAAATTTTTGCTTGATGCTCAGCTGCGTGTCTTCCTTCTGCTTGAAGACCATTACCCTTAACTGTGAACTGATGTGGAACTCTAAATGTGCAGATGCTACCATTTTGCTGGACTCTTGATTACAGCCTGTATTTAATATGCAGTTCAAATAAATGGATGCTCATAATTGGTATCCAAAGGCTGATATATACTTTTAAGAATAAGCTACATAAACAATGAAACAAGAAGGAATGAATGGAGGAAAAGATCTGCTGTGGCAGGAAGATAGAACATGTTCATGTTGGAAACCTATAGACTAAATGGAACATGAAAACTGAAAACAAATGCTTGCTTTGAAGTATTCTTTCATGTGTGGTAAGAGTCCCTAGGTTTTCTGAATAGTTTAAAAACTATTTTCTGCACAGCTATGTAACAATCCCACTTCTTTCCCATTGTGATATATGGAAAGCCTCTTCAGAATATGTGCAGTAAATGAGGGGGTGATGGAATAAGGAAACAAGTGTAAATCAGGAAGGAATGACTGAGTTTCTACATGCTGTTTTCTGTGGTTTACACAGCACTTCACAATTTCACTTTACTGTATATAGTCATGAACTTTATTTCTTTACATTAACAGGTATGTTTTCAGTAGTGTCACCTTTTCTCATGTAATTTTTTGAATCCAAAACATGTTGCCTTCTACTAAGCAACTTGCATGGGTGGCCTTTCTCTTATATGTATGCACTTTAAATTGCTTCTTCTGAACTTTGTGTGAAGGTTTTTCCCATGGAAGTGTAGAAAGTTGACTAAAGTAGTAAAAACGTTACATTCAATAATTCAATCAAAATATTTTATCTTTGTCAAAGAAATTATTTTGCTGCACCTTTTTCCCCCACTGAAGTACTGTATTGAGAAAGGAGAAAATATGAAGAATACCAAAATGTGTAATGGCGTTAATAATATATAGATAGATACGACTGAGAAGTAGGTGGACAACTTTAAGTGAAACTTTCCCAGTTTCAGCTGTGGAAATTTTGTACATGCACCACAAATGTTATCTTTAATGTAGTTAAATATTTGGCAAAGACTGTTTTCATGATTGCTGTCAATTTTTTTGTAAAAATTATTTTAAATTACATATAGCAGACACTATAAGTAAAAGTAAGCTGAAGTATTTCTTTAGTTTTGTGTCATGTATTTCAGAATGCTAATCAGAAGATGCGCTAGGTGCAGCACATGAAAAAGTTTTAACAGTACATATGTGTATGGTATAATATTTGCAAGAATAGTTTTGGATTTTGATACTATGATTTTACTTGTCATTCAGAGTAGCTTGGCCATAATAATGTCTTTGAAACTTCGTAAGCATATTTATATTTAGAGTGAGAAAAACATGCTACTACTTATTTTGGTACGGGATGGAATTTTAATTCCGGGAGAAAGAATTTGGGTCAGTAATTGTGCCCTTTCAGTTTCTTGACTAATTCTCTTCTCCTGTGTTAAATTTGTTAAATTTTTTGGGTTGTTTTTTTTTTTTTTACACTAAAAAGTTGACCTGTTCTCAATTGTCCTTTCTTTCTTCCTGTGGAATCAGTTTCAGTTTCTTTATAGTCCTGAGATATGCTTAGGTACTAATCACTAGCATCTTTACAATAATGATTTGAAAACACTGCAGTCAGATCTTATTAAATTTTTCTTTCACAAAGTTCAGCAACACTTGCACTTACCTAACTCTGTTAATTAGTATATACTATTTTCAGTTAAACAACTATTACACACACTTCTAAATGTACAGAATACGTCTTGTGTTGAAAGTTTTTTTGTTTCACTATTTTATTCTTTGTCATAACATTTATTCATAATGAGTCTGGACATTCAATAATTTAAACAGGTAAACGTGCTAGTATCAGTAGTGTAAGAACGACAGTCAGAGGTTCTTAGGTCAATCAAATTGTACTAATGTCTATTTTGCTTTGCAAGATTGTCTTATGCATATGAGATACATGATAATTCAGGTGAATGTAACCAGTTCTGTAAGGTCAACATGGGATTTCATATAGGAGCAAATAATGGGGACACACACACAGTAGTTTGGTAGACAAGTAGTTGAAGAACAGAATGTAGAAAGCTTGTGAAAGGAAATTTTCATCATTAAATAGATTTCAGTTGTTGTGTTAGAAGTTAAAAAAGAATCAGAAATTGGCTATAGGAGAGAAGAATTCAGGAGAATAACAGATGAAGTTGAATTCAAAAGAAAGCAAAATAGTGTGGAATGTTCACTGAAGTTTTCACTTTCTTTAAAGGTAATACTAGTAGTCCTTTCATCTGTGTGTGTAAAAACTTTCCTCTATCTAGACCCTCATCCACGTATTGCTCAGAATAGTAAACTTCAGATTTGACCTTCAGTTTTTCTTAAGATGTCTCTGTGTTCTCTAAGTGTTTTGATTCTACTGACAAAATGTTTATTATTTTTTAAAAATAAATTACTGGATTTGGAAGTTGGGAGCTGGATTAAGTTGGCAAACTTTCTAAAACATTAACAAGATCAACAGAGCCAGTTGTGTTTCAGCCATTTAATGGGAGCCATTTAACTAACTGGCTTTGTTCCAGAGAGCTGAGATAAATTTTTCAGGAGAAATTCACATTGGCCATGAGCTTCCACTGGCTTTAGCTGCTCTAGCTCTTGGGGTAACTTGTTTATAGTCACTTTATCTTAAGAAAAAGCTTAGAGCGGCTAATTCAGGTAGAAGAGGAGGAGCTCTTTGTGTGTATATGGTGGTATTTTGATTTGCTTTCGGGTGTGGCAGTGTGGGTCAATGTGCTCAAATTTTGTACTTCCAAAACTAAATATACCATTTGTGAGTTTATTTGCAATTAGTGGTACTTTTTACATTAATTCTGGTTCCCTGCAAAAACAAGCAACTTTATGACTTTCAGTGCATTTACAACATTTGGCTTTTTTCCCAAATAGATTTTTAATCTTCTGTGTTTAAACAGATGCATAAACCAAAGTATTGCTGCCTCATATACTTTGGTCTTGTTTAATAAGGGGTAGATGGATACACATATAAGGGGATATAAAATACTTTAAAGATAGGCATTGGCATAGAATCATAGAATAGTTAGGGTTGGAAAGGACCTTAAGATCATCAAGTTCCAACCCTCCTGCCATGGACAGGGACACCTCACTCTAAACCATATCACCCAAGGCCTCGCCCAACCTAGCCTTGAACACTGCCAGGGATGGAGCATTCACAACCTCCCTGGACAACCTATTCCAGTGCCTCACCACCCTAACAGGAAAGAATTTCCTCCTTATATCCAATCTAAACTTCCCCTGTTTGAGTTTGAACCCATTACCCCTTGTTCTTGCATTACAGTCCCTAATGAAGAGTCCATCCCCATCATCCCTATAGGCCCCCTTCAGATACCGGAAGGCTGCTATGAGGTCTCCACGCAGCCTTCTCTTCTCCAGGCTGAACAGCCCCAACTTTCTCAGGCTGTCTTCATATGGGAGGTGCTCCAGTCCCCTAATCATCCTCGTGGCCCTCATCTGGACTTGTTCCAACAGTTCCATGTCCTTTTTATGTTGAGGACACCAGAACTGTACACAATACTCCAAGTGAGGTCTCACGAGAGCAGAGAGGAGAGGGACGGAATCAACTCCTTGGACCTGCTGGTCATGCTCCTTTTGATGCAGCCCAGGATACGGTTGGCTTTCTGGGCTGCAAGCGCACACTGCTGGCTCATGTTCATTTTCTCATCGACCAGCACCCCCAAGTCCTTCTCTGCAGGGCTGCTCTGAATCTCTTCTCTGCCCAACCTGTACCTTTGCCTGGGATTGCTCCGACCCAGGTGTAGGACCTTGCACTTGGCATGGTTAAACTTCATGAGGTTGGCATCAGCCCACCTCACAAGCATGTCAAGGTCCCTCTGGATGGCATTCCTTCCCTCCAGCATATCAACCGAACCACACAGCTTGGTGTCATTGTCAAACTTGCTGAGGGCGCACTCAATCCCACTGTCCATGTCAGCGACGAAGATGTTGAACAAGACTGCTCCCAACACCGATCCCTGAGGGACACCACTCATTACTGGTCTCCAGCTGGACATTGAGCCATTGACCACAACTCTTTGTGTGTGGCCATCCAGCCAGTTCTTTATCCACCGAGTGGTCCACCTATCAAATTGATGCCTCTCCAATTTAGAGACAAGGATGTCGTGTGGGACAGTGTCGAACACTTTACACAAGTCCAGGTAGACGACACTAACTGCTCTACCCCTGTCCGTCAGTTCTGTATCCCCATCACAGAAGGCCACCAAATTGGTCAGGCAGGATTTCCCCTTGGTGAAGCCATGCTGGCTGTCACCAAGCACCTTGTTGTTTTTCATGTGCCTTAGCATGCCTTCCACGAGAATCTGCTCCAAGATTTTGCCAGGCACAGAGGTGAAACTGACTTGTCTGTAATTCTCTGGGTCATCCATTTTCCTCTTCTTGAAAATGGGGGTTATATTTCCTTTTTTCCACTTGTCGGGAACTTCACCTGGCTGCCATGATTTTTCAAATATGATGGCCCGCGGCTTATTCATTTGCCAGCTCCTTCAGGACCCGCGGATGGATTTCATCAGGACCCATGGACTTGGGCCTGTTCAGGATTTTAAGATGGCCTTGAACCAGTTCCTCTCCTACAGTGGGCCCAAGGTCTTCATTCTCACAGTCCCTGCATCTGCCTTCCAATACTTGGGTGGTGCAGTCAGAGCCTTTGCCAGTGAAAACCGAGGTAAAGAAGTCATTCAGAACCTCAGCCTTCTCCAAATCCTGTATAGCTAGCTCTCCCGAGAGCTTCCTGAGGGGGCCTACCTTCTCCCTAATCTGTTTTTTATTTGCTATGTACCTGTAGAATCCCTTCCTGTTATCCTTAATTTCCCTAGCCAAGTTTAATTCTAACTGGGCCATAGCTTCCCTAACCTGGTCCCTAGTTTCCCAAACAATGTCTCTGTATTCTTGCCAGGCTGCCTGTCCTTGCTTCCACTTTCTATAAGACTCTTTTTTCATTTGAATTTTCCTCCGGAGCAACTTACCCATCAAAGGAGGTCTCCTGGTCCTCCTCCTGCACTTCCTTCTAGTTGGGATGCAACACTCCTGAGCTTGTAGCAGATGATCCTTGAAGACCAACAAAGAGTCTTGGGACCCCCTGCCCTCTAGGGCTATATCCCATGGTACCTTACTAAGCAGGTTCCTGAAGAGGCCAAAGTCTGCTCCCTTGAAGTCCAGGGCAGTGAGCTTGCTGCATGCTCTTCTCACTGTCCTGAGGATGTCAAATTCAACCATCTCGTGGTCACTGCAACCAAGGCTGCCCTGGAGTGCCACATTTCCACCGAGCCGCTCCCTTTTGGTGAGCACGAGGTCAAGCATGGCACCTCTCCTTGTGGTTCCACTATTACTTGCAGAAGGAAGTTGTATTCTATGCAAGTTACGCTTGCTTGAATTAAATTAAGAGTCCTGATTTCATGACAGACTGATAAATGCACTGGGTCTTGTCATAGTGAGATCTGAACACTATGAATATATTTCATGCAAAAATTCCATCAAAATAAACATGTCTTAAACCTAGCATTACTTTTTTCTTTTACAATAAATTTTACAAGTAAAGTTCAGTATTATCTGTTTGTATCTTAATAATAATTTTTAAACATCTTTAATGTATACAGACCTGGCAAAATAACTAGAATATTTATGCGATAATTAACATCTGCTAATTCAATTTTAATTTTGCTACCATCATCATAACATTATTGGGAAAATAGGGTTTTAATCCTAATTGGAACATTTGTTTTGGTTTTGTGTAGTGTTTTTAATAATGAAGTGAAATGTTCATCTTTGGAATTGTGCATTTAGCTTTACAAGTGCTAATTTATGCCTGTAGGTCCTTTAATATTAACTCTGTGTATTCTAGTTTGAGGTTACTTGCCAAAGTAATGGATTGAGAACAGACGTGAGATCCTAAAGCTCAAGAACGTTGTGAACAACCCTTGGAAGTAAAGGCAATGGATATGGATCAAATAGAAACACATTGGGAAGAAACACTATAGACCCAAACCCAAATTTTGAACTCCAAATGACAAGTTGTGAACATAGGTTGCGTGTTCATCTCTGAAGTAGCGTTAGTAGGGAGGCTGAGGATATCACTAAGCAGTCATTTTTTCCCCCTAACTCATTTGAGAAAAATAAATTTAAAGGTGGTGGAAGAAAAGTTGCTCCTCTGTTGTGTTTTGGGGTTTTTTTTCCTCCTGTTTTTCCCTGCTTTTCAAACACATTATTTAGTTTTCATATTTCTTTTGGCTTACCTTTTGGCAAAGGGGAATTTTCTGAAAAATAAGGTGTAAATAGGATTATATTTTTCAGTGACTGTCAATGCATGATGAGTTGATCTGTAGGATCTTCTTCAAGTCTTCTTGAGTTTGATTAAAACATTAGCTTTTTGTTGTATTTGAAATTGGCGTTCTTTATGTAAGAAGCGTTGTGTGGTTGTTAGTGTCTTAGGCTTGCCAGTATTATGAGTGTAATGTTCCATTTTTTTTCTGTTCCTTTACATGTGAGTATAGTGATACCTTTTCCAAAAGTATCACAATTCTGAGTAAGTGTGTGTATGTTAAAGATTATGATCCTGACAAATTTTTCACTTATCTTGGTATCTTTGAGTGGCATTGTGATTAATTTTAGCTTTCTTTTTCTCTGAGTGTAAGCTATTGACACAGGCATTTTCTATTTTATAGCAATATTTGGAGGTTGTAACTGGCCTTTGGGTCCCACAGTACAGGATTAAGCATTTCTATAACCCCTGGTTTTGCATTAGATTACTCAGATACTTTCCATTTAGCCTTAAAATTAACCTGTTTGAAAAAATATCTCACTTTATTCTTGGAGAACCAAGACTGCCGTCGGTGTCTCTGAAAGTTTGTGACTGAGTTAGGGAGTCTACACTGCAGCCCTGAATCCCTGGTCTTAGCATTCAAATCATAGAGTGCTAGCTAATAGTGCCTGAAGTGGGTGCAATAGATCTTATCATTATGTTGGAGACACAGTGTTTTGACGATTTCCATGTCTCATTTAACTAGAGAAATGAAGACAACACAGCAGAGAAGAGCATTATGAAGGGACGACAAGAAATGTTGGCAAACAATAATCGACACCACCTGTATGTTATACATCCTGTGACCCAGAAAAACAAAAAAGTACACAAAAAAGGTTCAACCACCTTCTTGGTTGGGAAGACACCTGAAGGAATCCGCAGGTGAGACTGTTTTAGTGAGATGGAAGTAAAATCCTAAGGCTGAAACTAATCTCCTTGTGAGGAGTTGCTTTTTCCTTTGTTTCAACCATAGTCGTAGAATACTGATTATTTTCTATGGCAAGAGCAGAACAAATGGGAAACTTCCACTCACATTGCACAAAGAGTACCACAATTGATTAATAAGATGAACTGAACCCACAAATCACTTTAACATGTTGATTCAATGTTTCATATATTACAGAACTGTGCAGTTGTCATCACCATGAGTGTTCATGCTATGTGCATCATACAGTACTACAAACCAATGTTTAAACTGGAGAGAAACAAGAAATTTTATAGTGTGAACTTCTGACTGCCTACTGGTTTTGTTCTGATCTCATCACTTTCTTTGAAAGACTATTGAAGAGCACTGGACTTTAATGGGATTTTTAACATAGGTCTTAATGTTATTTAATATTTGATTTTATTGGCCCCCTAATATTTTGAAGGATAATAGTTTTTCTGTCTTTGTTTTGCCTTTTACCCCCAGGTCTTGCTATTATAAATATTTAAATTCCATTGGTATATAGATAGAAGTTCAAGAACAATAGCCAGGTGGTATGTGGAAATAGGAGAAAGCTGTAGCTAACTAGGCAAACCTATAGAACTGGTATTTGGTATATATATTCAGTTTGGCCTTGAGACAGTTAGATTACTATACAATAGTTATGTACCTGGGTGATACCTGTTAATGTTCAGAATCTGTCTTATTAGCCATCTAGCTTTAGCTGTACTGTTATTGTTGAAGTGCTAGACTTGCTTACTATTATAGCTCTTGCAAAAAAGCTTAAAAGCATGCTCAGTCTTAAATGTTAAGCAGGTCATCTGTTAACACGTGGCTTGCAGTTACTTTGTGGTGCATCTGAATGTGCTGTGCAATTAATGAGGATTATTAGATGCCTCAGTTTGTGTTGTAAGGCAGAATGGGAAGCCGTTTACAGTCACCGCATCACAAAGGATATAGTTGGAGCTAGCCAGTCAATTAGTGTTTGAGTCCAGAAGGGGTTGAATCTCACTGCCTGTTGGAGCCCTCATACAGGAAAGGTAACACGTTTCATATTCGTTCTCTGACAAGGGAGCTTAAACGCGCCTCTCCAGCCTTCCAGTTAGGTTAACAGTCTCTAGGTGATGGCTAACTCAGGGTAATTTCCTTTAGTTAGAGCTTGGCCTCTCAGCAGAAACAAATACTCTGTAGCTTACTGAATAGGATGGAGGTACAGTCCCTGTCTCCTGTGAATGTGTTTATCCAGCTGTTGTTTAGCAAGTAATTTAAAAGGAGTTTGAGCAGCTACTTCCTTCTTCCCTTCCTGTCACCTCTCCCCACTAAAGTAGGAAGCTGCTTTCAGTGATTACTTTCTGGGATATGTGAAGTAGGAGAATTGAGTGAATGGCTTGAAAGCTGCTTTTGTTTCTAGTTAAAGGTATCAAAATAACATTTTTCCCTGTTAATTACAGGAGACAGTTTGAGGAAATGGTGTCCCACTTTAATATGGGATCAGCAGAAGAACTTGCAGAACATATTGTAAAAGCTACATCAGAAACAAGGCAGATGATGTTGAGGGAATTCTATATTTCGAAGTATCCAGAGATGGAGTCTTTCTTCCAAACTGAAATATTAGCACAGTCTTCACGTGACTGTGAAGAAAGAGAATTGGGTACAACACACTCCAAAAAAAAATCCATTGTTAATTTTGGAAGATCTAAACCTACACCTTCATCAGCTAAAGGACTACCTCGGAGCAGAACTACAGAAACACAGAGCCAGCAGAGCCATAAAGTAAAAGTAGAGCAGCTTCACAATGACTTGTACTTGCAAGATGTGTGTGTTGATGCAAAATATAAACAATCGCCCACTGTTGCTACTCAACATATCGAAAGGAGAAACAGTCAAGCATTCAAGGATTTTATGGCATCTGGCTCATTAAGCAATAAATCAGAAATAATTGAGGTGCTGCCTATAAAAAGTTGTGAAGGACAGCAGGACTCAGAAGGAACACAGCTGCCAAGAAAAAGATGCCTGTCTCAGTCAGCAAATGGGGATAGAAAAGCTCATACTTGTAAGAAAAAGTCTTTTGTGGACTTACTTGGAGATACTTCTATTCTCAATGACCTCTTCAGAAATGATGGAAGTGGGCCTAGAGACTCACTAAGGAGATTCCCTTCAGGGCAAGTAGAAAAATCAAAGGAGAGACCAAAAGATTTCTGGGACATGCTGAATGATCAGAATGAGGAGAACCTCAGAAAGCTCACAGACATAGCAGTTGTAGAGAAGCTATGTGAAAAAGCAGCTCCTCCCCCAGTGACAGAAGAGAGAGAAGTGCATGAAAGTTCTCTTTGGAAAAAAAATGAAAATTTTCTATGGAAAAAATACAGTCCAGATGATTCAGATGAGCCATCTACTGCTACATTTTGTAGTGCAGTAAAATGAGAGTTTTCTATGTGACTTGCACTATAATTATTTTATTTGAACATTAAAATATCCACAGCTTCAGCAGTATTCAGCAAAATATAACTTCATGAGATTAAAGGCAAAGTGATGAAGTCATGATATGGATATGCATTTTACAGATATGTATATATATGTTATTACCTATGTATTGTACATATATGCATAGTAGTACATAAATACTATATATTGTAAGTTATGATATATTAATTTTAAATTAAACTTTTTTAAGTGTTTTGAGTGCATTTTTTTTCTTGAATTCTGTTTATTTCCTAGACTCAGTAGCAGTACTTTTTCCTGTTTAATTACATTTGGATATCCTCAGTCATCAATGTAGAACCTAATGATATTAGCAGGATTTGACTGTGATATTTCACATAGTTTCTCAGCTGCCAGAGACTCAGGGACTTCATGAGATCGGAATGATATCTTTGTGTCTTAATATCTTTCGCAAATTTTTTTATTGTCTTATAATACATAAATTAGAGTAGACACAGCAGTTAGCTGCCTGAGGGAATTTCAAGAACCTATACGATTATAGAATCAGGGCATGGTTTTTGTTGGAAGGACCTTCAAAGATCAACTAGTCCCAACCCCAGTAGTGTGGGTGGGGACATCTTCCACTAGACCATGTTGCTCAAAGCCTTCTCCAACCAGGCCTTGAACACTGCCAGGGACCACAGCTGCCAGGGTTGCACAGCTGTTCTGGGCAATCTGTTCAAGTGCCTTACCACCCTCGTCATTAAAAAAATCTTGTGTCTAATCTAAATCCACCCTCTTTCAGTTTAAAACCATTACCTCTTGTCATTACTGGCTGTTGTAAGAAAGTCTTTCTCAGTCTTCCTTATAAGCCACCCTTAAGTATCGAAAGGCCACAGTGAAGTCTCCCTAGAGCCTTCTCTTCTGCAGGCTGAACAACCCCAATTCTTCCAGTCCAGCCCTCTGGCCGTTTTCATGGCGGTCCTCTTGACCTGCTGTAAAGAGGTCCATGCCTGTTTTATGCTGGGGACCCCATATCTGGATGTTGTACTCCAGGTGGAGTCTCATGAGAGTGGACTTAGAGGAGAATTACTATCCAAAATTGCTACCTGGAGGACCCCTGTAGGGATCAGTCGCACTTAATTACGAAAGATCAGTCAATCACGCACTTTCTAGACAGATCTTTCTCTCATGCTACTCCTTTTATCTTCATCTATGCAGGTGACCAGTACTTCAAGGAATAAATAACCGTACATTTATGTACAGGTACACCGGGTGTGTGCACCATGAATCCTTTCAGCAATGAAAGCATACGGAATTTTGTGTTCCTGATCATATCAGACTATTAACTCTGTTATCCTTCGAGCATGTTTATACAGCAGTCTATGCTTGAGGAAAGCACTGGTGCCAGTCCCTGCTTTATGCCACCTCTGCTATGTAGGCAGATTTGTCTGTAGCAGTGGGTGTTGTGTGTTCTGACTTTGGCATGAGAGCTGCTGGGTGCCTGTTCTGTCTGCCATGTTTCAGCCAAAGCAAATGTATTTGCATTTGTCTTCCACATTTGACTTTATCCTCAACACTGGAGTTGGAATGGACCTGGTTATGATCATAGCATTTCTTACAACATCAAATAATGTATACTGTTACTTTGCACTCAGCTTTCTGGCCAAATAATTTTTATTAAACAATAGCTTTGCCCAACAGTTTACTAATGCTATGTAGTGTTGCAGTCCCAAGCTTTCAGGAGAAAAATGTGGAAAACTAGGATTGGGTTGAACCATAAGTCCTCCTTCTGATGCATCAAATGCATGGGTTAAAAAAAAGAATGATGGATAATATTTTTTATCCAGTTGTGAATATACAGACTGCACCCCATTCAACTACTTACGTAACAGAACATGCTAATTCTTTCTAAGATGGTGAGGAACATGACCTCAGAGTTCTAATTTGTGTTCTGGATACAAAACAGGCAAATTTGTACATCTGAGAACATAATGAATACATTCCGTTGTGTACTTCAGGGACAGTTGTTTACTTGGCATGCAGCGATCATGAGATGGTCGAATTTGAGATCCTCAGGACAGTGAGAAGAGCGTGCAGCAAGCTCACTGCCCTAGACTTCAAGGGAGCAGACTTTGGCCTCTTCAGGAACCTGCTTAGTACAGTTCCATGGGATATAGCCCTAGAGGGCAGGGGGTCCCAAGACTCTTGGTTGATATTCAAGGATCACCTGCTGCAAGCTCAGGAGCGTTGCATCCCAACTAGAAGGAAGTGCAGCAGGAGGGCCAGGAGACCTTCTTGGATGGATAAGGAGCTGAGGAGGAAACTTGGAAGAAAAAAAGAGGCTTATAAAAGGTGGAAGCAAGGACAGGCGGCCTGGCAAGAATACAGGGATGTTGTTTAGGAAGCTAGGGACCAGGTTAGGAAGGCTAAGGTCCAGATAGAATTAAACTTGGCTAGGGATGTGAAAGATAATGGGATTTTATAGGTACGTATCAAATAAAAAACAGACTACAGACAAGGCAGGCCCCCTTAGGAAGCTCTCGGGAGAACTAGCTACACAGGATTTGGAGAAGGCTGAGGTTCTAAATGACTTCTTTGCCTTCGTCTTCACTGGCAAAGGCTCTGACCACACCACCCAAGTCTTGGAAGGCAGATGCAGGGACTGTGAGAATGAAGACCTTGGGCCCACTGTAGGAGAGGAATTGGTTCGAGACCATCTTAAAAATCTGAACGTGCACAAGTCCATGGGTCCTGATGAAATCCATCCGCGGGTCCTGAAGGAGCTGGCAAATGAATAAGCCACTGGCCATCATATCTGAAAAATCATGGCAGTCAGGTGAAATTCCCGATGACTGGAAAAAGGGGAATATAACCCCCATTTTCCAGAAGGGGAAAATGGATGACCCAGGGAATTACAGACCAGTCTGTCTCACCTCTGTGCCTGGCAAAATCTTGGAGCAGATTCTCGTGGAAGGCATGCTAAGGCACATGAAAAACAACAAGGTGCTTGGTGACAGCCAGCATGGCTTCACCAAGGGGAAATCCTGCCTGATCAATTTGGTGGCCTTCTGTGATGGGGCTACAGAACTGATGGACCGCGGTAGAGCAGTTAGTGTCGTCTACCTGGACTTGTGTAAAGTGTTCGACACTGTCCCACACAACATCCTTATCTCTAAATTGGAGAGACGTCAATTTGATGAATGGACCACTCCGGGGATAAAGAACTGGCTGGATGGCCGCACACAAAGAGTTGCGGTCAATGGCTCAGTGTCCAGCTGGAGACCAGTAATGAGTGGTGTCCCTCAGGGATCGGTGTTGGGACTGGTCTTGTTTAACGTCTTCGTCACTGACATGGACAGTGGGATTGAGTGCGCCCTCAGCAAGTTTGCCGATGACACCAAACTCTGTGGTTCGGTTGATACGCTGGAGGGAAGGAATGCCATCCAGAGGGACCTTGACATGCTTGTGAGGTGGGCTGATGCCAACCTCATGAAGTTTAATCATGCCAAGTGCAAGGTCCTACACCTGGGTCGGAGCAATCCCAGACACAGCTACAGGTTGGGCAGAGAAGAGATTCAGAGCAGCCCTGCAGAGAAGGACTTGGGGGTGTTGGTCGATGAGAAAATAAACATGAGCCAGCAGTGTGCGCTTGCAGCCCAGAAAGCCAACCGTATCCTGGGCTGCATCCCAAGGAATGTGACCAGCAGGTCGAAGGAGTTGATCCTGCCCCTCTACTCTGCTCTCCTGAGACCTCACCTGGAGTATTGTGTACAGTTCTGGTGTCCTCAACATAAAAAGGACATGGATCTGTTGGAACAAGTACAGAGGAGGGCCATGAGGATGATCAGGGAACTGGAGCACCTCCCATATGAAGATCGGCTGAGAAAGTTGGGGCTGTTCAGCCTGGAGAAGAGAAGGCTGTGTGGAGACCTCATAGCAGCCTTCCGGTATCTGAAGGGGGCCTATAGGGATGATGGGGATGGACTCTTCATTAGGGACTGTAATGCAAGAACAAGGGGTAATGGGTTCAAACTCAAACAGGGGAAGTTTAGATTGGATATAAGGAGGAAATTCTTTCCTGTTAGGGTGGTGAGGCACTGGAATAGGTTGTCCAGGGAGGTTGTGAATGCTCCATCCCTGGCAGTGTTCATGGCCAGGTTGGACGAAGGCTTGGGTGACATGGTTTAGAGTGAGGTGTCCCTGCCCATGGCAGGGGAGTTGGAACTTGATAATCTTAAGATCCTTTCCAACCCTAACCATTCTATTTTTCTATGACAAAATAAAGCTGCTGGATCTCATTTTTATTTCAGTACTTCATATGCTACCAGTATTTCAAAAAGGAAGGGTTCACCTGTCAGTTGTTGAGAATATGCAATACAGTATGTATGGAGTAAAGGGGTTCTACATACTGGCAAATTATCAACTTCTGAAATGCTTGCTGTAATAAAATTTCTAAATGAAAACTGTTCTTCACAGATTGGAGGAGTGGTAATGAGATATGTCATATCTTATTTGCTGAGTAGTCTAATCACATTTGTCAGTGTGGGGTCGTGAAGCAGTACCTTATCATAGTAAGCAAAAGAGGCCAGGGCTTCGTATTGCTCTGGAAACCTTAACTCTAATCCTCGGTTTTTGTAAACTTTGAAATCTCAGATGTAATGCCGTATTAGTAAAGAGTTGTACATTGAATATAATGTATCAGTTGTTTTATGCCAAGGGTGAATGTTACAAAATTTTAAAACCTTGGACACTGAAGCTGCACAGCAGCAGTCTGTGAATGGTGGTAGTTTTTGTGGTCTGGATGTCTGCCCACTGGAAAATCAGCTTAAATTTCATCTGCAGCAGCTTCTACTCTAGGTCATGAGAAGTCATTCTAGGCTTTGCTCTGTCTCTGTGTTAACTATTATGCACTTATTGTAATTGGAAGCCATCTGAAAAGCTAACAGGGAAATCTGAGTTAACTACCTGAACAAGGAGCTCAGTACTTAACATATTTGATAAAGTAGTAAAATCCTTGGTATTTATAAGCAGCTAACATAAGTAAGAAAAATGTGTTCCCTAATTGGTTTTCTCACCCTTGATCTATGCTTTTACCACGTTATTATACCCAATGATATTTAAGATACAAACTGAAATGTAGGATAGTCAATTGGAGCAGCTTTAAAAAGAATCACAACTAAGAAAATAAAAGAACTTGAAAATTGATGGTTATTCATTCATTTGCATTATTTACAGCTGAAGGAAGCTAACTTGAGACTGAATATCTGCACTGTTCGTGTTGATTTTAGTAAGTATGGCATAAACTAAGGCCTTTTATTGGTGGCATCAGTATTGACTTTCTTTACAGGTTAGCATTCTTCTGCTTAGGCAAACTGCTGCTCAGAGAAGCAATGATTTGTTGGAATCAAGAATATGATCATCAAATACAGAAAAAGACTGCACAGAGAAAGAGAATAGTCCCTTCATGTCCACAGCAAAAAGAAAAAAAATTAAACGGCTTAAATTGCACCAAATATAATTGAAGTTAGATAAAAGGGAAAATCTGTGAGAGTACATGTTGTGTAATAGGTTATGTAGTGCTCATCAGAGTAGGAGAGAGAAGTATCTGTTAGAAGTTGCATCAGTAAAACTGATGTGTTTTAGGCCAGGAGGGACTGGTAACTTCCTAGTCAGAGGGCTTCAAGGGCTTGTTGATTTCAGCTGCTATCAGGGCACTAGTTAGAGCCTTCACCTGAGCACCACCAGCTCAGTCATAGTCTGCATCAGGAGACATTGGGAGAGCAAAATCTGATTGAGGTAGGTAAGATTTTGTATTTTACTTATTTTAGAAGAACCTCAGAGCAGTGGAACTGTACAGGTAGAAGGCTGAACTATACGGCTGATTACAAAGTATGAAGCCATCTTCATTTTCCTGAAGTAATTGGAATATCACACGCATAAATCAAAACATCCATAGAAGTGCATGTTTTATTCATGTGTGTGCCAAGTCCTGATGGTATATTTGTGGATATACATTTGTTATCTGCAGTTGAGCTGAGCTACAGGGAGATGTCTTGGAAGAAAGGTGTATGTCACTCTGTAGCTTCCTGTGCAGATTTAATGTATTTTACTAGGAAATGTCACCTAAACCATAAATATTGCAATTTACTGCACTAGGGATCTGTGTATAAAATATTTATGTCATGACAAAGATGTCTGTATGATTTAAAAAAAAAAAAAAATCTGAATAAATTCAAAAGGGAAGAATTTGACCTATGTTTGAAGGTATATTCCTTAACTATTAAAAAACCCTCAAAAGATCAATTTTGTTTTCTTGGAAATACATGATTATCATTTACTTTGGCTTTAAAAATGAAGGAAGTTTGGGGGGGAATGTAATAGTGAGTGGAGTTCCAGCTTCCGCATGTTCCTGCATGGTTGCAGGGAGGTACAGGCTACAGGGTAACTGTGACAGCCTTCTAGTGTAAGGAAGTAGCTTCATGTTAGTTATCACTTGATTTCAGTATAAATCAGCCAGGAGGAGAAGGGTGTCTGTTTTGTCATTACTTTTAGCTGGAAATGGCAGACTAGGTTTTTACTGCTCCTTGTTGCAATTTCCTTGTTCTTTTACTCAGTGGGATTCCTGTGGGTCTGACTATGCGTCCCTGACCTAACAGGGAGTACCAATAGCCTGCATTTTCTTCAACTGAAGTTCTTTGATTGGAAAAAAAAAAAAAAACTTGGGGGAAAAAAAAAGGTTGTCTGTGAAATAGTAAGAAATCTGACCCCGCCTAAGCTAACAAATGCAGCTCTGTCAGCAACCTGTTTACAAAACTGTCACCAGACCTAGTTAAAAACACTGTGTGCCCTTGGTCTGAGTTGCAGTGAAGTTTGGATCTTAACCATGGTTTGCAAACTGGAGCTATGCTTATAACTACACTTGGGAGTAGCCATGTGGTACACAGATTTCATATTTGGTCTGGGGGAGGCATACTGCATAATTTTGGGTAATGAATATGTTTGAGAAAGTCAGGGAGTGCATGCAAACATTTTGTGAACACATTAAGGCGGTTTGAAAGGATGTATTTGCTCAGCTTTAGCAGGTCATGACTTCAAGCACTGAAAGGCAGACTGATGCCAGCACCATGGCTTCAGCACAGTGAGTAAAAGCGGCATTAATAAGAGGGAAAGGAAGTTGGCAATAGCACAATCAAAGTATCACAGGATACGTCAAAGATCATAATACTATGTCTGAAAAAGATGGTTTAAGTTACTTGGGAATCTTAGCAGCAGAAGGAAGAGAGGGTTCTGTTCTTCCAAGGAAGCATTTAATTGCCTTAGCTGCTACGTATTTTTCTGTTTCTGGAGTGCTCTGCATATTTTATTCACTGCATACCTTCCAGATTATGCAACAAATGAGGTAATACTCTTATGAAAACTCTCTCCTTGCATTTGCTCATTCCAAGTTGCACATCTTGACTTGGTGCATCCTATGGAAAAAGAGTAATGACCACCTAAGTAGACCGTGTGCCAGAATCTACCTTCCTGATTAAGCACCTGAGAATAGTTGACTGGCTTATGGTAATTCAGGAAATGCAATTTATTCTCTCTAAACTGGGTGTCTAGATGTGCAGATGAGAAAGGCAATGATTGAGAACACTCGAGGTATGCCTGTTTTCCTGTAGATCACGTGTAGATCATAGGATGGTCCTTGTGATGCTACATGAGTCTGTATCTCTGTGATTCTGGAAGCTAATTCTGAGAGAGAAGTAAAGCACATCTAAACAAGATGATTGCAGGGTTTCAAAGTTGTTTGCTAACATCCTAACCTTTGTTTGTTTGGCATCCAAAAAGCTGAATTTCTTTTTTAAATTATTATCTCAATTATTCTTTGAGTATGCTTGAGCTGAGAGGATGGTCAGAACTTGATGTTGTCTCTGTGTGTCCTCATGCGGTATGACTGGGTTACGACTGCACACATAACTTAAACTGAGCCATGCGCAGGCCAGCTGCACTAAAGCATTGTTTTCTGAAAATGCACACATGCCGTGTAATCACATTAGAATTTGTACTAGTCCATTGCAGCATGTTCCAATGACTGAACACTGGTTGCATATTTGATATCAACTTCACAATCCCTAACGCTGCACCCATGAAAGACAATGGCAGAGCAGTGGGGATAGCTCAGATGCTAAACAAATACCAGCTCAACTCAAAATGAATCTGTATTTTAGTTCAACAGGACTGTTTATACTACAGGGCTTTTCTTCCTGTATGGTTTGATATTAAGTTGTTTCCATCAAGTGAATGCTTATATAAACATGATCTCCTATATCACCCTGAAAATCATTCTATGCCAATTACTTTAAAAACAAATACCAGATGTCTGTTTATATTGTTTGAGGCAAACGCTCACAACCATTGGAAGAGCTGGCCTGTCTGATCCAGGTTGTGATGGAAGTTCCAGCAGAGTTTCTAGTTGTTCTGTTTTATAATTCACAATGTCGTCTAATTGGGAATGTAATTTAAGTGTCTCTGAGAAAGCTGTTGTCTTAAAACTGCTCTTTTGTGCTTTGGTCTCATCACCACCCCAGTGGATTTGGATATGAACTTGGCTTAGTCCGTCTATGTGCAAATACTGTAATAGCATGGTTAGAGTAATTCAGGCTCCTCCTGCCTCCCTCTCTGCCCCACACTGTTTTGTAGTTGCAAATATATATGTTGCTGTATTACTGTACGCTACTTCTAATTTAGGACTCTTATACTTGGAGGGAGTACTGAGAAATACCTTCTCTTTAATTGAATCTTAAGATTCCATTCTGCTTCTGATGTGTCACTCTATGCAGTATTTGACAAAACCAGAATCTAAGTTCCTTATAATGGATGTTGTTGCTTGACTTTACTACATGCCCCAATCATTAGAAGTACATAATATTATATTTATATGTACACAATGAGATAGATACACTGGTATATTTTATATATAATATATATACTCTGTATACCTACGTCTCTGTAGTATAAATTACAATTATATGGTAGACTATCAGTACAATATAGTCAAATTCTAACATATATGGAAAGAAACTGTGATTGTATGACACACATTTTAGGTCTGTGGAAAAACAAATAGTAAGTATTTTACCTACATACTTGACATACTGTTATTTGAACCTTGGGAAAGTAAATAATTTTGTGGTTTAGAATTTTGTGGTTCTATCAAATTGTTGCAACTGGGTAATTCACCATCTGATGGCACTTTATTTCAAACTCAGAAACCTTGGGCTGCTAAGAGAACACTTTAAAAACAGCATGCATCCGTAACAAATGCCTGAATTCAGTGGCATTCGTTTCTGATCCTATGTAAGCTGAAAGCATGAACAAGGTAGAAGAAATTAAATAAGAAAATGCACTTAGCCCAGTGGTATTTGTCTTGAAACATTTATGGGTATGTATGAAGGAATTCTCTTCTTAACTTCCATTTCACTGGAGGACACAGAAGTAGTAGGAAGGCTTTTAAAGGGGAAAGCTGGATTTGATGCTGCTTAGGTAAGGGAAAAAGTAAAATCCTCAGTGATAGGGAAAGCTGTTTAAAGTTGATTTCTTTAAATTTTTTAATTTTTTTTTTTTTTTACCTTTGGTTCAGGCGCATATTAACATTCATGAATACCAGTAAAGGAGGAATATCCTAGCTAATGAGTGTAAAAACCCAAGACATGGAATCTGTTTTCACATGGAGACCCTATTGTCCAGGATGTCAAACTCTTCTGCTACCTTCAGTCAAGAAAGGTAAAGATTCAGGCCTTTTAGCAATGTTGCGGTGTTTTCTCTGCATGGTTACGTATTTAGACAGTGGTGGTAGGTTCAGTGTGACCTCAGTTTTTCATCTCATATGTAAAGTCTTAGCTTCTACCATGTGTAGAGACAACTTCCTACTGGTATTCTGGAGGATGATGTGTTCTGGGGAAAAAAAAAAATCATGGTAAGAAAATAATTTTAGAAAGTTTTAAGGGAGTTTAAAAAAATAGAATGGGATGTTTTTATTTTACTTTCCTCACGGTGGAAATCCCAAGACTCATCTTCACAGTATCACAGTATGTTAGAGATTGGAAGGGACCTCAAAAGATCATCTAGTCCAATCCCCCTGCCGGAGCAGGAACACCTAGATAAGGTTACACAGGAACGTGTCCAGGACAGGTCTTGAATGTCTTCAAAGAAGGAGATTCCACAACCTCCCTGGGCAGCCTGTTCCAGTGTTCCGTCACCCTCACTGAGAAGAAGTTTCTTCTCAGGTTTAAGTGGAACCTCTTGTGCTCCAATTTGTACCCATTTCCCCTTGTCCTTTCATTGTTTGCCACTGAGAAGAGCCTGGCTCCATCCTCGTGACACTCCCCCTTTATATATTGATATACACTAATAAGGTCACCCCTCAATCTCCTCTTCTGCAAACTATAGAGACCCAGCTCCCTCAGTCTTTCCTCATAAGGGAGATGCTCCACTCCCTTAATCATCTTAGTTGCCCTGCGCTGGACTCTCTCCAGCAGGTCCCTGTCCTTCTTAAACTGAGGGGCCCAGAACTGGACACAATATTCCAGATGAGGTCTCACCAGGGCAGAGTAGAGGGGAAGGAGGACCTCTCTCGACCTACTAACCACCCCCCTTCTAATACACCCCAGGATGCCATTGGCCTTCTTGGCCACAAGGGCACAGTGTCGGCTCATGGTCACCCTGTCGTCCACCAGGACCCCCAGGTCCCTCTCCCCTACACTGCTCTCTAACAGGTCGTTCCCCAACCTATACTGGAACCTGGGGTTGTTCCTGCCCAGATGCAGGACTCTACACTTTCCCTTGTTATATTTCATCAAGTTATTCCCCGCCCAACTCTCCAGCCTGTCCAGGTCTCTCTGGATGGCAGCACAGCCTTCTGGCGTGTCGGCCACTCCTCCCAGCTTAGTGTCATCAGCAAACTTGCTGATAGTACACTCAATACCCTCATCTAAATCGTTGATGAATATATTAAATAATACTGGTCCCAGAACCGACCCTTGAGGCACTCCACTAGTTACAGGCCTCCAAGCAGAAGAGGAGCTCTTCTGCTCTCCATCTTAGCAGAAGAGTTCATGTTAAAGACTCAGAGTGAGCAATAAAATGCTCTGTAATTGAGTTATTGTAATTTAAGCATGTCACTGGTCTGTCTTTTGTTGTTTCATTCCTTCAAGCGAGAAGTGGGTGTTCAGAACCCCTGGAAAGCTGCAGTGAGTCTGTTCCTCCTGATAGTAGAGAGCTTCCATTTTTAGCTTTGCAGAATTACAGGGTAACAGACATGAAGTCTGTGATATGTGTCTGGCTTTACCTTTTGTTGTTGTTCAGGCAGGGAACTGTGACTTAAGTAGAAAAGATTATAGCTGTCCAGTAGCTTGGTTTGGATGAGTCGAGATGGTAACCACTGTGCAGCTGCAGCCTCTTTACAGCAACAGAGGCTGCAGCTGATCTGGGGTGCAACTTGGAATTTCTTCGTTCTTGGCTTTGTGCTAGGACAGTCATAAGGAAAACTCCAGATCTGAAAGAAAAAGAAATAAAGGAGTCTTTCAGAGCTGTGGTGTTCTCTGCAGAGAAGAAGGTTGATGTCCCTGGGAAAAAGTTAGTATTGGTGAGCATACAGCTGAGTACTGTTCTGTGATGCATTTACACCAGTTTGCATGAGCATTTGTAATGCTCTCATTTTCTTTTTAGTGTTTTTATAACTTTGATATCTCTTGTGCAGTTCTGACAATGTGTTTTTTGAAATCTTTCAGATAAAAAGAAAATTCCATTACTTGGAGGTGATTGATTCCCAGATGTATCATAATGAACATGTAGAATCACACATTCCTGTTTGAACAAACGAAGTAGCTAATAGCAGGAAGCAATAGGTTACAGTCTTTTCTGTGGACCAGCCAGTAACAGAAAGAAGTAGAGGTCACAGAAACTGGTTGAAAACAAAAGAAGCATATTTGAATTTTTGGTTCTATTCTACAATCTGAAGACAGTGTTTGTGTATTTTACACAATGGATCATTATGCCTTGGCTATGTTGCATCAGTCTCTTGGAGTCTGCTGAGTCTGCCCTGCTTTTCCATTTCTTTTGTGTTCCTTTTCAGCTTGTTTCCAAGCTAACAATCTTCCTCAAGTGCACTGCCTGGGCACCATCCACGGGTATTGATGGTACAACCGAATTTCTCAGCGCTCAGTTCTGGTGCCACAGCAGCTCCTGGGGGCCAGGATCAGAAATTGCATGGAAAGTCCCAAACTGCCCTATAAATGACATTGTAATTGGGAGGATGCTCAATTCATCTTTGGGAAGGATATGCACACAGTCTGGTGATGGATGTGGAGGTGTGTGAGGTCAGGGTCGTCTACTGTTTCGGTGGAGTGTTTAGAAAACAATGGTGCTGCTCTCCAGGAGATTTATATGGAGCATGGATAAAACACAGTATTCAGAACTCTATAACTTCGCCAAAATTTGTCAGGTTTTCAGCTGGGCATGACCCTGACAGTCTTATCCCTTACAGTAAGGTAACACCTTTTTCCCCACCCTAAATATCTCTCCCAAAGCATGCAGACAAAACAGATTCTCAGTGAAATGGCTGTAAGAAAAACATAGGGAAGAGGGAGATTGCTCCCCTTTAACCCCATATTCAGAACAGCTGTACTATTTTAGTTGAAACTTACCAGAAAAAAGTCAGCCTGACACAGACACTCAGCATGGAAAATTTCATCTTGAGCACTTAGAGTTTGGCAAAGTTATAAACAACTGAAAGCAGGGTCCTATAATGGAAAGCGTTAAGCAAGCTTAACTATTGGAGGAAGTAACAGCAGTGCATGCAATACAAGTATAAATGTACATTTGTGTGCACAAAGCAGATAGAGAGTATCCAGGATGATGGAGTAGGTGTCAATGGCTTATTTGTATGGCAGTATTACTGATCAGGTACACAGCAATGAATGAGGTACAGAAATCAGTCTGTAAGCATGTTCACTTGTTCATTTTAAGCTCTGCAGAGGCTGTTCAGAAGAGGTGCTACAAGTGTAAGGCAGGAGAGCTCCTGAACTATTGAACGCAATGAAGCTACTTCTTTTAGACCAGCATAACGGAAATATTCAAGGAGAGCTGAGCAGGGGTTTGGCCAGCATCTCAGTGTTTAAGTGCACTCACTTGCTGTAAGGCTGTGGAGAATTAAGCTCTGGAGGTGATATTGAGGCAATGGAGTAACAGCTGCGGAAAAGTTTGCCCTTTGCCTATTCTTTGTATAGTTTGTTCTCACGAGCCATGCAACACAGCTCCTACGCTTGGGAGAGGAAAGGATGTGAGGTTTTCATATGCAATAAACTTACCTGTTTTATTTCTCTGGATTATAATGGAAAGTAACATGAGAAGTACTCAGTGATCTTAGCTTAACTAAACAAGCAGTGACAGAATGAACATTATTCTTAAGGAAATATTCTTGTGGGGAGGACTTTTCCTCATCTCATTATGCAGTAAATATAGCTTTAATATGTTTGCATCAGCAGTTTCTACTCTTGAAAGCTGTGTTTAGATGGCGTCAACTTTTATTTCTCTTTGGTATGGTATGCACATACTGTAGTAATCCATTTTTTCATCAGCTTGTTGCTAATAATGAGCCACCTAAGCTCTGAAAACCTCTCTCTGCTCTTAGCTATAGAAGAATGCTTAAAGGATTTAGGGATGTCAGTCATCATCTTGTTTTTTAGCAGGAGTGTGTGTGTGTGTGGGTATGAGGGGAAGAGAGCCCGAGACAGAGTTCAGAAATTATACTCTGTGTGTGGTCTGAGGTTATTTCTCATTTCATGAAATGCATGCTTCATTCCTGGCTCAGGCAAAACTTGCACGTCACTGAATAAGTCCCTTATCCAGTTTCCAAAACACTGAAGATATTTGAAAGGGCTCTGTGGGTGGACTGCTACTATTAGCAAAAGAAAATAAGCTAACCTATTTAGCTAAGCATTTTTTAATACTTAAACAGAATAACCTTCAGCAACACTTGAACAGTTGTGGCCAGCTAGAGGAAGAGAAGGGAAAAAACCCACAGAAGTTTAAGCAGTCATACTTTAATTAACATTAAAGGCTGGATTATAGGTCTGGGTGTGTGAAGGTACTGTCTGATCAGTCCAGGGAGAATACTGGGGAATGATTAAAGGAACCGGCTGTGCTGCTAGGCATCTCCTGTGGTGCATTGGTCATAGTTTAGCAAGACCAGTGTTCACCTTCATTCAGCATTTCACCTTCCTTTAGTCAAATGTGGTACAAACTCATTGTAGTTACCCCAGAAAAGATGAATCTAAAGACTCTTTGTATCAAGCTGTTTTGATGTCTGATGTAAGTAAATGCTTTGACCCTGGAAAACCATGGGTGTCCAGCAGCAAAGCGTTATTATAGCAAATGCTAGCTCTGTGCTAAATCTCAGCATCCAAAATAAATTCTGGGCTATTTCATGGCAGAAAAAACAAACAAATGAAAGAAGAACAAAACAACAACAACAAAAAAGAACAACAACAACAAAAAAAACATCCCAGAAGGCAGTTGGGATGCTAATGAGCCCAGCCAACAACTGTGGGTGAAACCCAAATAACAGCACCAGGGAGCGTTACAAAATGTTACGATTCACCTAATTGGAAGTGGTTTGGCCAGAACACGTCTGAGCACTCCAAATTCTGTTTTCAATCCTGTATTCAGTGATCAGGATATCACTGATCTTGATAGATTTACTCCAAATGAGCAATGTAGCAAGCACCTCAACTGTTGGACCTTTTTATTTTCAGGGTTGACTTCATTATTGCTCTGGGCTGAATCAAGATGAAAGGATCTCTTTCAAAGCAAATCTCAGGCAGAAATCTTGGAGCTTGAGAGATCAGGATCAACAAAAGCCCAGGCAGGGCAATGCATGGTAGCATAGTTTGGTTAAGGCATCCTGTGACAGGTATGCATTAATGATCTCCTTGCCCTGGGTAGCACAGGTTGGACCCACGCTTCTCAGAGGTCTATCAGAGTCTAAAGACCTTTGCCCAAGGAGAGGTGTTCCTGCTTCACTGAGGCAAGAGAGAGGAAATTGTCAGGTTGCAGATGGATGATTTTGCTGAGAACTTTGCAACCCACAACCCAACTTCAGATACTTCTTATCTGCCAATGCTGAGGCTAAATTATGTCCCAAGGGTCTCAAGTTCTAAATAAACAGCAGAGAAATGCAGAGGCTGTTGAATCATGGGGTAGAAGGAAGAAGTGTTTGATGGTTTTTTTGCTTCCTTCATGCCATTAGCAATTTTTACTTGCTTGGTGCATGCCAATGACTGATGAATTGCCAAAGCCATGTTGCACGTTGTCTTTGCAGGATGCATGGAGCTGGAATGAACTGTACCTTTCTTGTCTGGGTTCATAGCCTAGTGCCACAGACCTCCTGCTTCATATCTTCCATGTAGAAAGAAGGGGATGGAGGCTTAGCCTTCCCTTTGATGTCAGATCTGCATCTGTCCCTAGTTACCCACTCCCCATGGGGAAGCTGAGGCACAAGGCAAGAAATCTGTGATGGACCCAGGTTGCTGTAGACCTGAGCTGTGAAACTATTCTTCCTTTCTTAGGTTGTGTAGCATCCTGCAACACGTCTCCTGCTGGGCTGATTGACAGACCTGCCCAAAGGGTAAGTACTAGAGGGGGTTGTGACATGAAGTACTTTGTGCACTCAAGGATGGATGGTATGGAAATCTCCGAAGCCTGTGCAGTTGCAATCTAGACAGGTTAATCCACAGAGGCCCAGAAAAGATAAATATGCTGGGAAATGCATAATTAACAGTGAAAGGTAAAAAATCTGGACAGCAGTACAATTTAGCTGATGGGGAAATGCAGGATTTGAAGAGATTTTAGGGTTTTCTGCAGGCCTATCACAAACGGTCCAGAGAGAGTTCTGAGTAATAGTACTACAAAAGTCATCATATGTTTTCCCTTCTCTTGGATGACAGCAGTTAATATTGAAGTTCTCCGCATTTTCACCAACTCCAAAGCTGAAATTTGTCTTGTGTTGTTGTTTACTTAGTCTGACTAGTTCTGGACAAGGTGTTAGCCCCTCATTCATTTGTGCTTAATGCACAGCAGCAAGTCCCGCTGCAAAATATTGGGCTGTCGTTGGCAGTTTTCTGCATTAGCATCTGGATACTAAGACCAAGCTGTGCTGCCAAACCTCCACGACACTGTCCAGGCAGGGCTTTCCCAGAGCTGGATGAGCCTAGGAAAAAAAACCACCAAAACCCTTTTTGAGAAATCAATGCCAATTTCAAATACCACACTGTAAAGTCCTTCTGCTTGTGAAGCTAGCAATCAGAAAACCTCTGCCTGGAACAGGGCTCTGAACCAACTCCTATTATAGGACCTGACACTGAGTTCTTGGTGGTAAATGACCACATTACTCTTTGGGGCCTGTGGGTGTCAAAGAAAAGGTGCATGTGAGAAAAGCCACTGGCTGAAAGCAGGGGCGTGAACACTAGAGGTAGTTTAGTAGTCTAAGCCTGTTTTTGATTAAAATAAGAGTCCTTCAGATGAATGGAATGTAAACCACATACCAATTATTGGAATCCCATAAAGGAAACTCCCTTTTCCGTCTGTCTATCCATCCATCCGCCCACCCACAAAAGTACAGAAATATCCCTCTGTAGAAATGATGGAAAAATTCAGTGCTGGCTTCCTTTTTCCTTACCTCCCAAGTGCTGAATGACAACTGAAGAGATGAAATTGCACTGAAACCACTTAAACACTTATCAAAGAAATGGACCTGCTAATTAAAAGGATAATATTTCCTGGCATCAAGACAAAACACACAAAGCTGAATTTCGAGGCCTTCCTCAAAAAAACTTCTGTGGGAATGTGGCTGTGTGAGCACTGCAGGAGCAAGCCTTAGAATAAGACCTGCTTAAAGTGAAAGAATTAGATCAGCTCATTAGTAAAAAAATACTAAAGCATGCATGTACGTATTTCCTTTGCCAAATTTCTCATCGCTTTGCATTCCTGTTGCACTTTTTAACAAGGCATTTCCATGTAACTGATTAAGGTCGTTAATATTCTCATCACTTCTGTGAGGCAGGAGGTTTCCTCCAGGTCAACTGTGCATTGTATTACAACATCTATTTTAAAGATGGTAATACCAAGACAAAAAGTTGAGAGACAGCAGTAGGTGCCAGAGCATGGCAGACCCCAGTATGACTCTGACTACAGTACACTGTTTCTCCTAAACATGCACTAATCTCAAACACACTGCTTAAATGAGCAGAACTTCCCTGTGTGAGTGAAGGCAATATATCTGTTTTGGTAAGCACTCTTACTTCAGACACCCATGGCCCCATGTAAGGAATTTAGATCTATAATAAAGGTAATACTACAGCACACTTCTTAAATTCCTACTGTAATTGCAGGACAGTTCAGTCTCAGTGCAAAAGACAGCCTTTGGACAGCTGGAAGAAGTTTTAAATGTTAATAATTTGGGTAAGATTTGGGTCTGCGGAGCTATTATGGTCTAGTTCATGATAACTTTTTTGATACTCTGCTGGCCTCTAGAGGGATAATTTGTACACAGGCTGAAGCAGTAACCTAGGGATTTTAAGCAATACTACCTGCTCTTCTTTCCAGGTAGTTCTTTTCTATTTTGTAAAGCCCTTAAGTAGTGGGGCTTTGTAGCTCTTTCGAAAAACTTTTTTTTTTCACTGTAATGATTTGCCTTCTTTCTGGACAGTAGATGTAGTTCTTCTGCTTGAATAAATAAGGATAGAAGATCCTGGCAATAAATGCCTCTGAACCGGTGAAGTGAGAAGCTCTGAGGAAAATATGCCAGAGGGGTGAATGGAAGAAATGCAGAAAAGAAAATACAGCATTTTGTGTGTAACATTTATCAATAAAGTAAAAGCTCCCAAACACTGAAAGTTCTTCTCATGAACCCTGTCATGTTCACTGAAAAGCATAACTACAAAAAAAAAAAAAAAAAACCACCACCACCAAAAAACCCTAATAAAAAAAACCAACCTAAATTTCTTTGAAATTCCAAAAAGACAGTACATCCTTCTTGGCCTTTTTTTGCTTTCTCCTCTCTTCTCCCTGTGAGGGTTTGCTGTATTCTGTACTTCATTTGCAGACCTCACCCTTTTTATTTTTTAAGGGTTAAATGTATAAAATCTGAGATAAACACTGCATGGGAAGTTTGACAATTTTGTGCACAGCATAAATAATGTCTTCTAAGCAGTTACTTCTTTCAGGGAATGCTGTGGCTTTTGTTCAATATTGATTATGTGTATTCTTAGTGCTCAAAGCGTACCTTTCTGTAAATTCAGATCATAGCAGCCATCTTGGTACATCTATGTGAAGGCCGGAGTTATTGTTCCAAATCAGCTATAGCCTTTATCCAACACCAACAGCATACATCCTAGGTCCTCAGCTCTATCCTGGCCCTTTGCCCCCATTCCCTATAGCCAGTTCTCTCTCAGTTAAAATGTCTCTTGCCTCCTAAGGATATACCCACTACCACCCTATTGGCAGTTTTCTACTTATGGTTAGGTCAGCTTGCTGAAAAGCATAAGATCACACTTAATTCCAGTGTGCCTGCAGTAAGATATCCCCTCATGCCTTCTCTGTGCTGTTTTTTCTGCAGATACATTGTCAGAGTACCACAAATTGAGTTATCTATCAAAATTTGCACATACTCTACAGCACATTCAAGAAGCTGTAGGGTCAAAAAACTGAAGCATAGTGTAATGACATAAATGTTTGGTGAGACCTTTTATCTGAGTGATTATTGACGCTCGCTGTGAGCTACTTGAGAAGCCAGAGAAGACAGCCTATATAAAGCTAACCTCCATGAGCCTCTGTACTTACCTAGTACAGTTATCAAAGTTTGTGGTGAATCTATGTAGTTTGTATATTGTTAGCAAAAAATGTTTCTCCAAATGGAGAACAAATGAAACAAAGGAAATTCTGACTGATTCAATTAAGAAAATTAATGGAACTGTGTCAAGCTGCAGAGTTTCACTGTTGTTTTGAAGGCTTGGTTAGCGTGTGGTGTGCAACAGGAGGCAATCAAAGAGCAGTGATTGGCTGGCATGGTCCTAAAATGTGGACTAGAAATTACTGGATTATTGGCAACGGTAACTACAGATGCCAGGGAGCTGCAACAGCGACATGTCGTCTGTGCAACAAATAACTGGGGTCAAAGAGAAAGCACAAAGACTACATTCAGAGACTGTGTCCTTTTGTTGTGGGAAACAGCCTCAAATGCAAATGCTTATTCGTCTGAATAAATCTTGGAGAAGCTGCTGGAAATTGGAACAAATTCAAAAAATATGCAGGTCAACGCAAGCCTTTCAGGAAGACAATGCCAGGGTATTTTGGATTCATCAGGTCGCAGGTGACAGCACAGAGCTGGCTGAAAACGCTTTAGCAATTCTGTAGCTGCTACATGACATAACAATAATCAATAATCAATGTTATTAAATGAAAGTTAAAACAAGCTTGATATAACCTCCATGCTTCTTCTAACTTTGCAGCTAGACAGTCATAGACAACCTAGAGCGATGAATATGCAAAGATCTTGATGCTGTGAGCAACTTGAACAGGGGAAATCCATCTCTTTCTCTTGGGTGTTATTACAGTAAAGTTCACATGTAGTTGTAAAAAGCTGAGGCTAAAACTCTGTCTTGTGAAGTGCAGAGTGCTGTGTTCTTTGGCAAAGAGCGTCAAAAGGATATTCATCTGATCTGCTGAAGTACAGAATATCCAGACAGCTTACTATGGAGCCTAAATTAGGTGCTGAATCTCGCCACCTTCCCCCACTCAAGCTTTGGTCTGAATCACTCATTATGCTCTTGAATTTCGAGGCTGTAACAGGCATGCAGTATCAGTGCATATGGCCCAGAGTGCCTGAAAGCTTAGAAAGAAGTGTGTGGTTTTTTTTGTTTGTTTGTTTGGGGTTTTGGTTATTTGGTTTCTTTTTTTCCCTGGAAACAGGAGTATAGGCATCCATGCAGGATTTATATTTTCCAGACTCCATCCCACTGCCTTGCTTAAGTTTAAAATTGCTGAATAGGATTTCCAGTGGGAACTCCAATATGGAGTTCACCTTTCATGACTGGATTCACAGTGAGAATTTAGATATTCTCCAAGAAAAGGAATCTCATTGGAATAATAGGAGAAAACTGCTACTTTAGTTTGCATGAGAGACCCTTTCTGGCAACAATCTGAGTGGGCCTATTCAGCACCCTGAATGTGGTAGCACAAGGGACAGGACTTTTTAATGAAAGACTTTGTTATCTTTTTTTTTTGGCCTTCATTGTTGAGGAAACTGGAAGGTATTTACTGAATCACGTAGAGCTCGGGTAGTGAAACGCTGCCACTGACAACTGAATTCTTTCTCTCTAATACATTTAATGTGCATCATGCCACCAAGAATTTAGCAGGCCGTTGCTTGCTGTGTGCAGGGGGTCTCACTTGCAGAACTGCAGAGCATTCACAAGAGCCATGGAAGTCAATGGAAGTGGTGTCTGGAAAATGTAAAGTGCCTGCTAGTGCCAGAAAGTCTGACAAATAAAATAAATCCTCAGAGCCCCAGGTTAGGCACCTAAAAGAGGTGGACCCCTTAGACATGAATCTGTGCTTTAAATCCCATCTTTATAGTAGTCCCTCATTTCATAGGCATGTTATAAATGCAGTCTGTGAAGCTCTCAAGTATTATAGTAAGAAGAAAAAACAGAGAGACCTACAAGCAGCTTGTCACTTCTGTCTTTCAAGTTGTGTCTGAATCACACGGAAGGCACATGCAGAACACTGAGGATGGCACACACCAATAACTAGCAGCCCAGCCTGTAGGTCCTCACTGTACCCTGAGGCACACACATAAGTGAACCCAGGAAGACTTTATGGCTGAGAGAATTTCTGGTGTTCTTCACTGTAAAGAACTGAATCTGCAGCTTCATTGTGTATTCTTAGTTCTACATGTGTGCACCACACATGCAAAATACTGCAGTCCCCAATAGTTTTGCTTTTCAGTATCCTTATACTCCTAACCCTAATTGAAAGTTCCTGAAATATGCTTTATATTTCCTAGGCTTCTCTTTCACTGAAGACTTCTTGTGGGTTTTCTACACGATGCCATCTTTTATGTCTAAATCAGAAAAATAAGTATTTATTTGTCCAAAATCAAACCCACCCTTTCTCCCTCTCTTTCTCTAGAATTGCAAGGAAAATCATGAGCTTTGTATTCTGTAGGATACTCTTGTCCTTACCTGCTTTGGTTCTCAGTTCTGTAAGTGGTCATTTACTGAGCAAATTGACAATTATTCAGCATGTGCTTTGTTTCTACCTCCCTGCTCTCTGCTCTGTCCTTCTTTCTGAGGATGTCCTGTCTGGTATTTCAGTGAAAGGATTTGTCTGATAACCGTAGCATTCAAAAAAATTGCCTCGGACTGTGCACAAGATAACACATTCTATTCCTAACACATTATGAGTTGCTTTCTTACCTTCTCTTGTATGCGGTACTTAAATTTGCAATATGTGTCACTTCAGGTCTATCAAATACCACAGAGCTTTCTCTTGTAACGGTAAAGGAAACCTCATAAATTTTTAGTGGCTGTGATTCAGCATATTCCTTACTTCAAAGGCACTTCTACATTCTTACTGGAATTTCTCTTCTTGAAGGTATATCCATTAAAACTGTCATTACATATAATGCCTGGAAAAGCAAAAGGTTGACTAGAAAAAGTGTGCATTTATGATAACTGTAGGGACATTGCTGCAAGAACACACTTAACGGATGTAAGCCTTGGGATGTAAGATCCTCTTCTAACACCTGTCCATTCAACAAAGGAATTTTGCTGTATACTGCTCTCACAGCCCAAGTCTGTAAAACATTTCTCATTCATCATACAGAAAATATTTGTAATGAAGCCAACAAATCTCTAGCTTGTGCACACACCTTATTTGACCTGCTATGCTTGGTTTTGTTCCTCTTCTTTAGCTCGTAGAGATGAACTATGGTGTCCTTGGGTGAAATATGAGATATGGGGACTGCTGGGTTCTTCAGGATTTGCAACTTCCAGATGTTTTACACAACTGCTCGAAATTGAGATGTTGGATGTATGGCTTTCATTTTGTTTTTTCTACAGTTCGTTCTTTTGCTCCTTTGCCCCCCTTTCCTTTGTGTGGTATTTGAGATGGTTTAAGGTAAGGGCATATATTGACTATCCATTTTTATTGTGGCTCTGTATCCAATCAGTGATGCTAGTGGTTGAGTGAACTTCTCTGTCTAGTAGCTTTTTACAAGCTTTTTTATGCTGTCTGAGTTGTGTCTTTCTTTGGCAGAAATGTTTGACACTGCTGGATTGAATGAAACAGAAATTTTCAAATTAATTTCTGAACTCTGCTAATGAAAAGGAGTAATGTGAAAAAAATAAATCACTACTTTAAAAAGACCCCTATGCTGGATCTCATAGAAGAGCCTTCAGATGTTCTTTAGTGTGAACTGTATTTGTTTTTATTACTCTTCCTAATATCTAATAATGAAACCTTCTATTTATGTGCTTCATCTTCAAAGTGCCTTGCAAACATTTGTTATCTGAACATCTGCAGGATTGGATGTCCTTCTACCATTCAAAGTGTCTCCCATTACTACATGAGATAACCTTAACTGATTCCAGCATGACTTTACCACATGCCAGACCGTGGATGCTAGATGATTTTTCTCCAACTTTAACTTCATCTCCTATTTGCTGAAAGGTTTGCAGCATGTTTTAAACATTCTTGGCTGTAAATTCAAAAATAATACATTTCTGTACGACACAAAAATTGAATTTGATTCTTTTGCAACTGGAGTTTTCTAATAACATGCTAATGCATCATAGCCTGACTCTCTGAATCATGTGAAAGTATAGTGCAACACAAATGTGTATTAAGATCTTCCATTCCAGTTGGGCTTATTTACCATGTTTTTCCTTCACTGTGGCAAATTTTCTTTTTATTCCTTTGGTTTAATTGCTCCATCACCATCTAGTTACAATAATCCCTTTCCTATTGTGTGAGCTGGTCACATTCTTGGTCTTTTACAGAAGTCAGACTTTGTCTGTATGAGTGTTGAAAGGGAGTTTCAAGCAACTGATTGACTCAGTTGTAAAATGTCCCCTCCCCAGATGCAGGCCATGGTGCTTAAAGCTGCAGTGGAAGTCTTTAGTATCTAACAAGTATCTTACACCCATATCAGAGATTACCACCTCCCAGCTCTAGAGACAGGATGAAAAAAGTGCTCCCTGATTCCCTGCTGGTGGAGTTAGCTATATTAACATAGCAGTCACTTTGGGTGATGTACTGTGGGAGTAAGGAGAGTATTATCAGGCAGCAGAGCAGCTCAACAAGTCCATAGTCCCCTCTACAGCATCTGCTGGGGATCCCTGTACAGCAGTGAAGCTCAGGAGTAACTTTATCGGTGAGATCACACTGCTGAAAGAAAGGATTAATTAAACTGGTATTCAGGTGAAGAGTTTGGCTGTGGGACTTAGCCTTACTTGGGATCTCACATAATCATTCAGCAAACACAGATTTGGAGCTGAACTTTCTCCTGGCCAATTTGCCCTGCTTGGACTTATTTTAGTCTTTTTTGTTTGGATCCTTTGGTAGTTGAGATTCGGAAATGGCAGATGAATGTCTTTTATGGGAAAGTTGAAAGAAAGGAGTTCATGCACAGCATGTTATCAATCATGTCTTGTAAATATGATTACAGCATTTACACTGCATCACATCAAAAGCCAAATGTTATGTGACATCTCCACAATCGTAAACTTTAAGGAAGCTTTTTTAAAGTATAGTGATCCATCTCTGAAACTGCATGCCTGCTGTCAGCATTGGAAGCAGCAGCACTCTGATCTGAACAAGCTGGTAGGAGAGGGTGCAAATGCCAAGCTGTCTGTGGTGTGGCTGCTTAAGGAAGAGCCAGATACTCGCTGTCACCTGCTCCAGTTGTAGTGAGGAAGTTTGGCATCTCTTCAGCTGTGCCTGTGATGCAATCATTATGGATGCCCTGCTACAGCATCTGCAGTCTCATCTGTGTTTAACCACTGCTTCCAGCTACTCTACTGGGATTAACCTTGGTTAATTTCAGTGAGTGATTTGTTCATAGAATTTGGGCTTTTTTAAATATATATATATATTTTTATTTTTTTTTACCTAGAATTCTACAGTGACTGTGACTTTTTGGATGTTTCTGTCAGGAGATAGCAAAGTTTTTGTATATTCTGGCTGAACTCACAGATCTGAAAAGAAAGACTGGGCCTGAATTTTTCACTCATTATTGAGATGAACCAAAGCGCAACCTGTCTGGATTACAATTTAACCTGATGTCACCATCATCCATCGTGAATGTCTGGCCAAGAAAAAGAGCATGACTTTGAGGAACACAGTGAGCCTTATTCTTCACTCATTAGCTACTCATCAACTCCTCTGTCAAGGATTCTGGGTAATGTAGTCCACAGGGCCTCTCATTTTAAATGATACCAGATGGTTAATGTTAGTTCTGTAAGAGATTATGCTACAAAGAGCCGTAGGCGCAGGAATCTAGCACAATACAATTGCTCTCCAAAGAGTGGGCTGTGTGTCTGTGCTGTCTGCAGTCTGTGTCTCTAAAAGACAGCCTGTGAGACTCTACACAGCAGGATTTGTGGGCATGGGGAGGTGGAATGGGGACATGCCCTGGAAAAGAAGTTTAGCCTCTGGGTGCTGGGATCTGGGATGCAGGAACAATGGGAACAAAAATGGTTGGGAATTGGGATTTCTGTTCTGAAGGAAATTCCAATGGTTTGAAACAAAGCTTATTCCAAAATGGAGCAAGATGCTAACATGCTCCCATTAAAAAAAAAAAAAAAAAAAAAAAAAGGAAGTCTGTCAGGGTTCGATTACTTTAATTACCTGGAAAAAAAAAAAACAAAAACAACATTTGTTTCATTATTAGTGTTTTGGTTCTACATAGCTTTGAAACTTATATTAAATTAGCCTATGTAATAGATAATGTCCATAACGTGTAGCTATTTAACATTGTCTGGAGAGATTGCAGTGTTATATAAACTTGCTGTTTGTGACAGTCTGAGTAACTAAAGTTTAATCAAAATGTAAGAAATGTAAGTACATATTCCAGCCACTTCCCTGACAGATTTGTGGATGCCAACCTATTCCCAGAGAGCTTCCCCATACTGACAAACTCTATAGACTGACAGTGGTGTACAGCAGTCATTCTGGGAAGAAGGATGAGTAGTATTGAGGGAGCTTTGACTCCACTGCCTATTAAATGCAGTCAGCCAGGGGAGTTGTTCAGCTTCTGTGCTGCCAAAATGTGCCGTTTGCCAGAGCTCCTTATACTGTGTCTTATCGCATGTCCTGCTAAACGTCTGTCCTGCACCTCTCTGGGACGTGTCAGACCACCAAGGCCCAGGCTGGTCTGTACACCTCTGGCAACTTGATATCCCTTTCATCACTCAGCTACTCCACTTAACTTCCAAAGACCAACAAAAGAAGGCTGGTTTTATCTAAAGCCGAGGTGGGTATGGTGCAAAAGATGCTTTCAAAAAATTCTGCAGCTTCAGCTGCTGGTAAACAAGGTGTTTTATGGCTTGAGAATTCATCTAGATTTGTTGCTGCTTCGTGGTAGTCAGGAAACAATGGCTGAGGCAAAGTATAATTTCAGTTCCATGTATTAAAGTAATTTTTGTTTTACCCCTGTTGTCCTTTTGTTTGACACCATGGGAGAAATTCAGTTGCTTGAGCATAGATGCCTAGCATCACTTTAGTTTCTCTGGGATATCACACCTTCCCACCAGCTGTGTTCCCAAATGGCTGCCAAGCTCCCACAAGTCCTTTACAAGGGTTTCAGGTGTCTGAGGTTGTCTGTCTCAGATCACAGTAGTCTCCTGCATTGAAGCAACTGTAGCTGGTGCTGCAGCTGGACTATGTCTCCCATGAGGTACCTTAGCTATAACACCACTGCTATGGTGTAGAGGAATAGCTCTGGCTTTTTACCGGTCCCGACAATTTATTAAGAGGAGCGAATTAATGCATTATTGCAGAAGGATGAAAAGACCAACAAAGAAAAGTTTGATAATTCTCTGTGCTTTTAACACATATTTGAGAAAGTGACTGCCTCAAAGCACTGTACATAGAGTTTGTTCATCCTTGAGCTCCAAGTAATTATTGTCCAGTTTTCTGAGGTCCAAATCGTTTAATCCCAACTTCATCCACCCTAAAACCCCATTCTTGCCTTCTTGGTAGAAAAGGGACTCCTGGAAGTGGCAGCCCTCTGCAGATGCATTGAGGTCTTCCAGCAGCTGTTGGTCCCAGCCCACAGTTCAGCCCGTACTGTCAGTGATATCAACCCTGTTTCTGCCAGCCAGAATTGCAGCGAGTTAGATTTGGGTGTCTGGCACCAGCTCAGTTCCCGAGTAGCCAGCTTTGCACAGATGCTGCTGACTCTGTCCATGCTTGCTGTGAAGTCAGCTCTGCACCGCGGCCATGGCTTCCCTCTGTGCTTGGCACAGGCTCTTCCTATTGGGAACACAAAGCAAAACAAAGCCCTCTGCCACCTCTGGCTGAGCTTTTTGGCTTTGTTACTAAGCCAAAAGCTGTCACTTGTAAATTCAGTGTCCTTCTGTAAAATCACTTGGAATAATAATCTATTAACAACAAAAACATAAACAAGTTCCAAACGAAGCTTCAAAACTCAGCAAGTGGATTTATCAGTAAATGAAGACACCCAGAGATCCATTTTGTCATTCTTTGGGGAACAGAGATGCATTTAAAATTAAAATTCTCCTGCACCTAAAAGGAGACCTTTATCTCATCTTCTCCCCTCTCTCCTTTAAGCCCATCACTTCAGACAATGTTTAATCTTTTATCATCATTCTTGTCTTGAATTATTGTCCTCTGACATGCCTTCTGTTTGTCATGCCTGATCTAGACTTAAATTCTTTGGGACAGCGGAAGTATCTGTATTTGTAAAATGTCCAGTAAATTTATGGTGGTGTATAATTTATAAGTGCAGGACATATTTCAGTTTGACATTCCAACCTATATTTTCAAAGCCATAAATAAGGTATTTATGAACAAGATCTTGAATATTTTATTTTTAACATGTTATACTTGAATGTTTATTTCAAGGATGGATAAATATTGAAATTTCCTGGGCAGAACATATTCCTCACTTTCTCCTTCTTCAGGCAATATTAAGGGGCCAGTGCCCTCTTTACTGCCAGAAAAGGGATATTTTACTCCACTTAGGAGGATCCAGCATACTGTGCGTCACCAGGGAAGAGCGAGCAATGGTGGCTCCAGATAAAAATGGCTTTGGAAAGGACGAACAATGACTCATTTTCAAAAGCACTTGTGAACTAAGCTGATATACAGAATTTTCATTTTGATATAGCAGAGAGTGAGCATGAATGTTCATCTCTTAAGAAAATATCTGAGTGCAGCTGTTGCTCTCTTGCTCTCTTGCCCCATATGGTTATTCTTTTAAGCATGGCTTGAACTTGAAGCATTTTCCATGTATGAAAAAGAAAATAACAAATCTTTTTTTTTCCAAAAAAAATATTCACATGTGAGTCCCTGCTTCTGATAGTTTTTGAATTAATCTCTTGTTCCCAGTTCTTTTGCCCCCCCCCCCTTCTTCTATTCCATATGCATTTTATACCCACAGCTCTGAAATCTTCCTTAAAACCCATTCAAGGATGTGGAAAGCTTAGGTGCCTTAGTTTTGCTCCAGAGGATCTGGACTGTTGTGAAAGTGTATAAAGTCTCCCAGACCAGGTGTGCTGCCTCTTGTTTACAAACTCAAACCAATCCTCCTATGTTAATGTACTCACTGACAGAGTTTCCTGCTGTGTTTGTCTCTGTGAGACTGTTCTAAACATAACCCTCAGTATAGACAGATGCTGTGTTAATGTATTGCTTACATCATTATGAAAAAGACACATCTTTTTAAACATGGGAATGCGTTCATGCAAGGTACTCTGCGCCGCCTGGCAAAGTAGCTGAGATTGTACATTGGAAGCTGGGCCTCTATCTGTACTGATACTGAAGCATAGCTGTAGACAGGTCGTTTTCTTTTAAAGGTAATGTTCTGTGTGGGATGTTAAACAGATGCCCTTTCCAGTAGCCATGCAGATGGAAGCAAAAATTGCACTGAGCCTCCCAAAGAAGATTGGTATACTTTAAATTTCATTAGCAAGGCAATAGCCTGGAATGCTTGCTGTTTATTAAATGGCCTTCAGGAATACCTTTTTTGAGCATCACATTATTTTAATGAAAGTCATGAAAATGAAATCAGTTTGTCTTCCCATATGTAACCTATTACTGGCTGAGCAGAGAAGACACATGCTGTTTCTACATCTACATCTGTGGCAATTTTTTTTATAAGGGAGATGAGAACAGAGCTCTTTATGTTAATGGGAAATGCTGAAATGGCTACTGATATATGACTGATAAATAAAAATATTACCTGAATTGGCAAATTTTTGATGTGGAAGCAGTGCATCCATTGTGACATTAGATGCTAGATTTTGCCTTCCCCTGAGCTTTCTGTATAAACAGTCTGTGACAGTTTAATAAACCCAATTTAGTATATCTGTAGCCCTCCACTATCCTCTGCTCCTATCCAACATCATTTCATGTATGATGCTGGGGGATGGTGGCACTTGGAGCCTAATGATAGCAGATAACATTTCTCAATTACAGACTTGCAATATAAAATAGCCTGTGGTCAGGCAGCTACTGTGTATTACTACAATTCCTCATTTCCTCATCTGGTTTGTTTTGGTTTTTTTTTTTTTTTCCTTTTGCAAGTGTTACCTGCATTGGTTAACACTGCAGTCTGAATCATGTGTGTGTTGATACACCACCTTTTCACATGTGCTTGAAACCTATAGATTCTACTCTTAATGTGACAGAGCTAATAGGTCAGCATTCAGTGCTGAGTTTGAAAGCCAGCTTGAGAAGATGTGGAGATGCAGACTCTAATATTGGCAGAAAAGACATTGAGCATGCTGTTGTTTAGAATGAGTATTTAGGGAACATGTACTACTAATATTGCTGAGAACTAGGCAACCAAAATTTTAGAGAAGAAATTATGGGGTTTGCCAGTTCCAAAATTAAGTGATAATGATCAAGCATCAAAAATTTTTTAAACTACCTTAAATCAAGTGTTAAAAATGCATACAATAATGGAAGTCACATTCTTTTTATTTTACTTTCTTCATTTGTGGCTTATGGCTGCACCATATTTTTTGAATTTTAATTGGGAAGTCCAGACACTAATCACAAAAACACTCAATTCAACAAGTTAGCTGCTTGAGGGTTTAAGAAAGAGGTTCCAGATATCCTGAGGATCTGGATAAAATCATGGATCAGCACCTCTAGGAAGAGAAAAGCAAGCTTTAAAATACCTGAAAATGCATCAGTGGCTGATTTGGGGAGGGAAAAAAAAAAAAAAAAAAAAGAGAGAAAAGTCTCTGTTCTTATCGGTCAATGATTCTGCTGAAATTGCTGGTAGAACAATAGAATTGTTTCCATCAACCTCAGAGCAGGCTTTGAATGAAGTCTTCAGTCAGGTATATGGGAAGGCCAGAGCCACAGCCAGATAAGCTGGAGAACATGAGGAAATACAGGGCTTTTAGGGTAATTTTGTAAATGTTTTTCCTGTTCCTATTTATCACATGACCGATGCCCAGATGGTGTTCAGCCACAGAAGTGAGGCCTTGTTCCAAATTTGGGACCATTTAGAACTTTGCTTTTCATTGGCTTTTATGAGTAAATGTTTTATCTGAAAAAAACATGTCGTGTAAGACTGAAAATGAATTTGATCAAGATTTAAAATGTGAAACTGAAGAGTCAGAAACAGCAAATGACTGTTAAAAAAAAATAAACCAACATGAATGTGAACCTCCAGTGTTTGCTTTTCTGTGATGAATGCCCAGTGGCAAGGTTTTATCCTAGAAATTCCACCCTCACTCGTTAACTGGGGACTTTCATGCATGCTTCAAACTCCCAAGCAGTTCCTTTGGCTTCCTTGGGACTAAGCAGGTGTTAAAGTTTCTTTATACGCATAAGGACTTTCCTAAGTTTACACTGCTCCCCGCCACTGACACATGGATGAGGACTGTACTGATGTGTCTGAATAGTGTTCAATGTGCAGATGACAAACTTTTGCCTCCCACCTCTATACAGTCTTTCTTTCTTTGACTAGCTGACAGGGCAAATAGTGCCCAAGGTGTCTGGGTTGTTGCAGACAGGGCTACACAGATGTATAGCAGTCCCATCTCAGAGAGCGGTTTTCTGACCACCAGCTGCTGTAGGGAAGTGGCTCACGAAACTGATGCTCAGCTCCTGGTCTAGATTTCTGCAATTCAGGAAACCTGTGATAAAATCCTATGGACATTATTTCTATAAGAGCTAGGACTACATAATTGTGGCCTGCTGACCCCCAGGAAGTTCTTTAGCTTTCCAGATATGGTGCTACAAGAGAGTTCATTTTTTCAGTATAACTTCCTGTTAATCCCAATTTTGACTAATATTTGGTATGATGATTACACACCTTCAAATCCATTTAACAATAGGACCAATTGCATTGGTGGTTTTTTTTAAGTCCTGATTGTCATTGTTCCATTCTCTTTTTTTTTCTTTCTTATCTGGCTCCTGATTGTTCAGCTACAGTAACAGTATGTAACATGTTTAAGTATGTAGAAAATAGCAATGTGTACCCTCAGCAGTGAATAATGTATTGCTAAGGAAGCATTATTTAATCTTCTCATACACGTTGATGCACAGACTTTTCTTCATTCTGAATTTGTATATTTGGGTCCTTATAAACTCTGTGACAATTAGGTCTGTGAAACTTGAAGGTATTTTTCTTTGTTGCTGTTTGATCAAATTCTGAATTTAATTCTGAATATCTGTGAACCTTTGGTGTTTGCTGTGTGCAAATACTGAATGTTCAAGCTTAAGAAGAACAACTTCTTACCTCTCATGAGAGGAAGGGAAAGAATTTTAAATGAGCTCTTGAATGCTTATGGAATAAAAAGTCTTCTATGCACTTGGCAGTGGTGTACGCAACTCAGAACTCACTCTCACCGGCACTAGAAGAATTGCATCTCGGTTTTAAACAGGGAGGTTTGGAGAGGTCCCCCACAGTCCCTGTATATGAAGGTACCGTACAAAAGAGTTGCAGTCCCAGGTAACGGAGTACCTATGGACCCAGACAGGCTCTTCCAGACTGCACAGACGTTTAACCAGTATGGTGTAAATCACCTTCAGATGGGGCAAGGAGGTTGATAACCCTGCTTCTTCAGTGCACTGACAACATCTTGAGCTGGTTTCAAAGTCAGCAGAAGAATAAGGTATTCAGTGTGATGATATTTAGCATAGTCAGGTGTCTGAACGAAGATCTGCCCGATGTTGATATCACTTTACCCTCCGTAACTACCAGTACAGTAGCACAAAGGTTGGGTGACTGGAGATGGTGAGTGCTCTCCACAGAGGCTTTACACGGAGCACAGGATACATCATCAGTCATTTCTCCAACCGCAGCTCTCTATGCCTTCCTGTGATTCTTTACAGGCCTCCCAGGTAAAACTGCCATCATAAAAAATAAGGCCTGTTAAGTGACAAGAAAGATCACAGGCTTGGATTCTTTCTTGAGCTTGCCCAAAACAGCCATTATCTGGCTAACCATCACTGTGCAATAAGTAACTTAGATCAAAAAGAGAGCTGTATTTATTGTCCTCTCACATAAAGGCAGGGTAAAAAGGAGCTATTTCTGTCCCACTAAAGCTAAAGCAGTACAAAGATAATTTAATCTAACATCAGAAAAATGTCTGTCAGGAAAAAATTCCACTCTAAGGAAAGGCTATTATCGTTAATTCTAGTTCAAAGTCCAGGAACACTAATATATTTCAGCAGCTAATAAAATTACTCTTTGGGATTTTCTAAATTTGCAATCCACTGTGCTTATACATTCCAGGGTTAAAAAGGAGAAATGTATCAACGCTTTGAAAAAATCTGTCTAAAATGGAGTCATTCCATCTGAAAACAGATCAACTGTAATATTATAAATACCTAGCTGTGATACAGTGGGCATTGAGGTAGTTCACAAAGAAGTCATTGTACAGGTGAGGAAATTGCAGCATGGTCTGGGGAAGTGGCTTTTTGGAGGTTAACCAGAGCAAAGCTGGTTTCACAAGTGAACAGTGAGGAAGTGTGCCCAGCAGTTACCAGGTCAGTTTAGGTAAGCGACTCTCCTTTCTTGCACAAGTAGAGGAAGGAAGGATGAACACGGAGCAATACCTGAGCATCTAACTGGGCTTTCTGAGACTGATAGTACTACACTAATGAAAAATAACAAGATTAAAAATCCAGGTCTCCTGAGCCTGTCATATCCATCAGCATATAACCCCCATCTCTATTCTCGGTCAGTAAATCCGCTGACAATGTAGTGGAAAAGAGCACACATTTCTTACTTTGCCAGGAAAATGTAATTGAACTACTGAGATAGACCATGACCTTTTAGTGTGAAACTCTTGCTAATATGGTAGAAGAACCTGGGCAGGCTAGGGAGGGGAGAGGAGGAGGCATACCAAAACAGAGGAAGGCAGAACACCAAGGTACTCTTCCTAAATGAAGACCTGAAAGCATCGCTGTGTCTGGGATGTGCCTGCCTACTTCCTCTTGAGCTGCCCAGAGTAGGCAGGTGACGACTTGCGTGATTAGGTTGGAGGAAGGCAGGTAGACCTCTGTGCTCCTTTATTTGCTGTTTCTTTTTGTGTGCCTCCTTTGAGGTTTCCAGCTGGTGTGGCTCAGGTACCTCAGTAGCTCCTGTCCTACCAGGCACAGGAGTTTTGGAGTGGTGGGGAGTCTCTAGTTTCTTTTTAACTGCTGTCTTCTCAGTAGAATTGCCTCCTTTCTACACTTAGCCCCTATTTGTCCCTTTCACTCCTAGATTTGTCCATGCTGGGGAAATACAGTGTTGCCAGAGATAGGGACTCACCTCTCAGAAACTCTTGTTTCACCCTCAGGGTTAGCTGTTGCTGCAGCAGCTGTTACGGACCCCCCCCTTCTGCTGTACCGAATAGCAAATAATATACACCAGGGAGTGCAAAGGCCTTCTTACAGCTACATATTTTGGTCACGCTGTAATGAGATGAACAGGAGAAACATCTGACTACTGACCACCCCAGGTGCTGTGCAGGAGGGTGGCTGCTGTTGTTTCTCTTGGTGTTGCTACAGCTGTTGTTCCTCAACAGGAACACGCTGCCAATATTTTAACTCCATCAGTTACACAAGTCTCACTGTCTCTGCAAAATGTACATACACATATATACACACATATAGCTTCCATAGTCTTTCTTCCCTGCCTCCCTCAAACCCGCTGGTACTTCCCCCACTTCCTTTCCTCTTCACGTGGCTGAAGCTTGTTTTTTGGTCCCACCCAGAATAGCAATAGCACTTGTGGAGGGCAGGATTCTGGCCTGGGGACTAGCTCCCCTCAGAGAAGCTGCCCTGCTCATGGCAGAGGAACTGGCCACACTGCTGGCTGGCTGGCGGGGCGGGGAGCCAGCATTCCTGCTGTGCCCTCTCCACAAACTCGGGTGCCAATTCCACTGCGAATGGGAGATGAAAACAGCTCAGGAGAAGGTGGATACTGAGCAGTACAGCTCACAGGTTTGTGTCTAGTTAACTTGTGAAATACGGCTGTGTCCAATGAACAGTGACCACGGAAACATTAAGGTTCAAAAATTAGCATGGAAAGGCAGAGCAAACGCAGCGTAACCAAAGAACTAATCAAGGTCAAAGTATTATTTGCAGTATGCACACATATGGCTTCAAGAGGAAGAGACAACACCGAAGCTTACGTCACACCCCAACTATTTCTTTTGCTCAGTTACATTGTGCTTTAGAGTTTTCTGCAGAAAACTTTAATATAGAGTGTCTGCATGGGTTATTGTTAGAGTGAGAATAACAGCACTTCAGTAATTATTGAAATATTGGTCGCAGTAATGCTTCTTTTGATTTCTCTTCATTGAAAGCTTTTGAAGGTCAACTTCCTAATACACTTTCATTTGTTTCCATATGAGTAGCAACACATACATATGCCACAGAATGGCAAGGGTTGCAATTTGCTAAGAAATTGAATATAAAATCATTTTTGAATTGATAGTAATTCCCTTCCCTTTAGCTCGCCTTTGCACAGTTGTTGGAATTTTGCTTTGACTGTGAACCAGAGTTTGATGAAAAAGTCTTCACTTCTAATGTTTGCATCCTGCAAATGTTATGTCTTAAATCCCTCTTTTTTCCACATGACTTCATATGCTAGCAATTTGACTTAATGAGTAGCTACAATAAATGTACGGTATGGAAATATTGTTATAAGTCTGCTAGAACATTCCCATGCTTAAACAAAGTGTTGTGTTGAAAGAGATGTAAAATATATGATTACACTGAGGCCTTGAAAAAAATCCTGTTTCTTAGTTCATTCTTACCCTTTTTTGGACAATGCAAGTAGGCCTTGTTTATGCCTTCTTTCTGAACACTATTGCTGAGTTTCTAAGCACCAGGGCTTTGCCTTCCTTATCACCATCCATGGATACATTCAAGCTAATAAAATGAATAGATTTCCTTGTGCATTGTTTATTTTATTTAAAGCTCTGCCAGACTCCTTATGTAATTATGTCACTTAAAAAAAAAAAAATCTCACATGCCCATTGGTAATTTTATCTGGAAATTTGATTTTCTGGAGGCAACAAACAAACAGAGCCTAGAATTAAGTGCAATGAGATTTCCTCTCTGGTGTATTTACAAATATTAGACAAGTTAAAACTGCCTTTTCCTCAGCAACAGTGCCAGCTTATTCCCAGTCTGGTTTTGCTTGCCTAAAAGAACTCAAGTCATAAATACAAGTGTAGATTCCACAGACGAGGATTGTAATTCTGTTGTGTTGTTTTTTTTTTCTTAATTCCTTTGCAACCCACATTTCAAAGGTTAAGGAAATAAGTTGGTGCTAACTTACAACTTAAACAGCTTCAGTCTGTCCTGTTCCCTGCCTTCCGGTCTTGGGTAAGTGGGTGTGCCTGTGGCATTTCAGGGGTACCTGAATGCTATTTGCAGGTCTCTCCCTGAGATGCCTTGCTCACATTGTGCCTTTTTCACTGATGTGCCAGCACTAGAGGGGATTTCTGGCCCGAGCACAGACTCCTTCTGTGATCCATGTTTTCCCTCCCACACCCCAGGCTTCTTTCTTGCTAGGACACAATGTGAGCACTAAAAATCCCTGGCTATAGTGTGTCATGGTAGACAAAACATGGCTGGAGAGTCCTGCCCTGCGGACCATGAGACAACTGCATTTCAGCCCTCATGCTGTCAACAGCATTTCCAACGTGGGAACACCTCCTGTCAACTGAGATGTTTAGTTTGTCAAGCAGAAATTTTTATTTCTGATGGAAATTCAGCATTTTCTGGTGGAAAAAGACTTTTTTTTTTTTTTTGGTTGAAACTTCATTTTTCATCCAAGAGAGCTCTGAACTGACGTCCCCTGAGCTATCACTGTTCTGCTCTCCCATCTGGTTGGTTTTAAACACTGCCCTTGGGTTTGTCCTAAACCACCACTTTTATCTCTGGCCTAGGGAGCTCATATATGCTTTTATCACAGTTAGCATCTTAGTGTGGCTCAAGAACTGTCTCCTTTCAGCACTAATGTTGTAGGGAGGCCTGGACAGACTACAAAAGGCAAGGCAGAACATTCTGTCACTGTGCTCAAAACCAGCTAAATTGTCCTTGATCTTGACACCCTAGTTCACCCTTGTAAAATCGAGATAACAAATTTTCTCATTAAATGTCTATTTCCTCTTCTGCCAGAAGATGAGAAAGGGCTGAAAATCCTATGATCAGGTTGACAAGCCCCAGTCAGATACTGGTCCAGCCCACCACGAGGAATGGTGTGTGCTAGGTCCTGGTTCATGCGCACCTTTCTTGGGTAGACATACACTACTTTCAGATCTCCTGCTCTGCTTTACACTGCTTGGCATCACAGACTCTCTGTGCTTGACCAGCTCCTGGGAATATTTTGGGAAACTTGTTCAAAACTCTTTTTTAAGCAGTTTGTAGGACCAGCCCCATAATAGCACTATCACACTGTTTTACAAGACCATAATTTGATTCCCTCCCTGGCATAAACCAGGAGAACTTCAGTCTGGCAGTTTCTCCACTTGGTGACTGGCTTACTGCCTTGTAAAACAGCACGATGGGACTATTACTACTGGAGGAAGGGACAGGCATCGGGAGAGCCAATTGGTCGACACCTCTTTTTCATTTGGCATAATATTTTTCTTCTTGAAAGTAGCGTATAAAACAAAATGTTTGCAACTGTAACACCTCATAATTTACTTTTTCCCCGCAACACAAAACCAATTTTAATATAGTTTGCTTAATTTATAACCAACCTACTGATACTACTATTCATTATTTTCACAGCACCATAAAGAAAGGAGACGAGGCCGTGGCAAAGAGGGGAGAACGATATAGCCATGCCGCATGACTGTGAGCAGGAGCACTTGCACCAGATGGAGTGGTGGCTGGTGGGGAGGGCTGCAGACCCCTGGCTTCTCCCTGACGGTCTGCACTGGCCGGAATGGCACCGGTCATGTTGTAACATTCATAGTGTTTTACTAAGAACCCTTGTGGCTCCTTCTGAAAAACCGGTTCATTCACACCCGCAAGACATCTGCATGGTAAGGGAAACACTTATTGTCCCTGCCTGATACATGACTGTTTCAGGCACAGCGGGGGAAAGCTGCACGCCGGCTGGCATTTGCCCACCAGCGCCAGTACAGACCCCATGGTCCAGCCCTTTACCACTTGCCTTTGGGATTAAAGCTGAGTTGTCCTTGTCTCAGCACAGAGGACTCTCCTCTGAGCTTGCCCCATATGCCAGATGAATCCCAGGATTCTGTAAGGGCTTGAGCATTAAAAGTTTTGGGCTGTAATAGTGTGGGGGCAGAGGGGAGTTACAGCTGCAGCATGAGTACTTTTACATCTTTCTTTTAAAACTAGGTGGGTTTTTTGTGATAAAATGCCTCTTTACAAACAAGCAAATAAACAAATAGCTTTCAGAATCTCAGAGCCAGTGCTTCTGTGTGTGTAAAATTGCCTGGATCCCCAGTGGCAGGATACAGCTGACACTGCTGTGTCTCACCTGCCCACTGCCCATTCTGCTGCAAAGGAGCAGGGCAGGCTGTGTGAACCACCATGGTTCACATCCCACCATGTCCCTGTGAACCCAATTAAGGAGCTTATTGCTGAACTGCAAACTGGCAGCTGAGAAGAGAAGCAGGTTAGATCATCCAGCCCAGCATCTGCTGCAGGAGTGGTGATCTGCAGCTAGGAACAGTAAGTGGAGCTAATTCGCATATAAACTTCATTCAGATCCCTTTGGAGCAGCATGCTAATACATTTCAAGCACAGTGAGACAAGTGTATCAGAAAAAAAAAAACACACGTGTGCATTCAGTCTTGAAAGTGCCCGGGTAGCTCTACAACACTAATCTAAATCCTCTTCAGACCCCACCAGTAAGTTTCCCTGTTAAACCTGAGCTGCTCAACACATCTTCATTGTGAACCTGCTGAAGCAGTGTTGAGCATGATCCACACCATGGACCTTAGGTTGGCAAGGAAGGGGCTTCACGTGGGGTACCATTCCCACCACATGTCAACACACAGGGGGGCCTGTGCTGCACATGAGCCTGCACATGCTGCTTCCTGCAATGCCTATGGTCCCAGCAGGCAATGCCTGTCCCGCCAGCAGCAGAGCAGCCAGGGAAGGGGGGGATGAGGGAGGATTCTGGGATATGTTGTCAATGTAAATATTTTTACAAGAAAATGGAGATTTTTTATTTAAATTGTGGAATCCATTTCTCTGAGGGGAAGCATGGAAAAAATGACATAAGCTTGCAGATGAAAATCTAACAAGTTTATTCAAATCCCAGATCACTTTTTTCTTTTCTTTTTTTTCCTTTTTCTTTTTTAATTGAAGAAAACTTTCTGTACTGAAAGGAGAGTCTAGTTCCCACTTGGTAATGTTCCCAGTGTGCTGCCTGTATCTTGGCTGTGTCTCAGAGAGACTCTTCAGCGCGTTGCTGACAGGATTTAAAGCTCGCCAGTGGTGCTGGGCTGAGTTTGAAGCCCAAAGTCAGCAGCCGTGGGGGCTGTCTGTGTTTGCATGCATAGTTAGTCAGACATCGATTAACATCTTTAGCACAATAAATCCCTGTGGGTCCCAATTTAATGGATCCCTCCTTGGTCCCACAAAGAAAACGTGGCATAGTGCAGTCCACGTGAGCTTGCCAAAAATCAGCTTCTGACTGCAAATTGGGAATGTTTCTGATCATGTCATGAGCACTTTAGAGAAGTTTCTTGCTGTTGTATACATATTTGAGGGTGGGACCTTTTATTTATCAACCAGTCCCTTTCCTTCCCTCCCTCTCCCAGAAATCCCACTATATTCACTGCCTTATTTTCATTTAAAGCTTTCAATTAAAACCACAACTGATCGTTTTGTTGAACCAGTGTTTCTGCTCTTGGAGACTGTGCACCTGGAGGTTTTTACAGGAGTTTGGTTTTGGTCTAATTCCTAGGGGGTTCTGTCCCCCTCTCTTAACAAGAATCAGAATAGCTCACATTCCTGCACCATGCCTTTCCTCCCAGAGGACTCTAAAACCATTTACAAACTATAAAAGCTGCTTTTTCTGTAAACAGAAATCACTTTACCCATCAGCAAAGTGCAGCCACCTGGGGGGGAGGGAGAGTGGAAGGCAGCAGCTGCTTAAAAGCACCCCTCATTGTTACATTTTAAGCTGGGAAGTGATAAGTACTGTATCCAGCTGAATGTGTGGCTGCTATTGCAGAAGGTAGGATGTACTTTATCAAACTGTAATTTGACCAAGAGAACATCCCCAGCTCTTGCCCCAAGTGCAAAGAGGCATTTCATTTTAGCATGCAGTCATGTTAGCAGCTTATGACTTATCAGAAAGAAAACCAGGACCTCTGGCAGGAAATTATCCTAAAGCTCTGTAGGAAGGAAGAAAAGAACCAAGTGGATAATCAGCTTCCAAGCACAACTGTGTAATACTATTTCATGAAGGACTATGGTATTTTCAAGTATCCAAAAATTACAGCTCAGGGGGACATGGCTGCGACAAATCTCTGATGATGCTCACAAAAGTGGTCTTTCTCATCATGGTCAGAGAATAACAGTAATAATAATAATATAAAAATAATAATATAGAAATAATAATCTAATAGTGATGATACAAGTAAAACAAAGTTCATGTGAAACTACTTGAGGCTGGTTTTTTTTAGAATCATAGAATCATAGAATAGTTAGGGTTGGAAAGGATCTTAAGATTATCAAGTTCCAACCCCCCTGCCATGGGCAGGGACACCTCACACTAAACCATCTCACCCAAGGCCTCATCCAGCCTGGTCTTGAACACTGGCAGGGATGGAGCATTCACAACCTCCCTGGACAACCTATTCCAGTGCCTCACCACCCTAACAGGAAAGAATTTCCTCCTTATATCCAATCTAAACTTCCCCTGTTTGAGTTTGAACCCATTACCCCTTGTTCTTGCATTACAGTCCCTAATGAAGAGTCCATCCCCATCATCCCTATAGGCCCCCTTCAGATACTGGAAGGCTGCTATGAGGTCTCCATGCAGCCTTCTCTTCTCCAGGCTGAAGAGCCCCAACTTTCTCAGCCGATCTTCATACGGGAAGTGCTCCAGTCCCCTGATTATTCTCGTGGCCCTCCTCTGGACTTGTTCCAACAGTTCCATGTCCTTTTTATGTTGAGGACACCAGAACTGTACACAATACTCCAAGTGAGGTCTCAGGAGAGCAGAGTAGAGAGGCAGGATCACCTCCTTCTACCTGCTGGTCACACTCCTTTTGATGCAGCCCAGGATACGCTTGGCTTTCTGGGCTGCAAGCGCACACTGAAGCTGGCTCATGTTCATTTTCTCATCGACCAGCACCCCCAAGTCCTTCTCTGCAGGGCTGCTCTCAATCTCTTCTCTGCCCAACCTGTAGCTGTGCCTGGGATTGCTCCAACCCAGGTGTAGGACCTTGCACTTGGCATGGTTAAGCTTCATGAGGTTGGCATCAGCCCACCTCACAAGCGTGTCAAGGTCCCTCTGGATGGCATTCCTTCCCTCCAGCATATCAACCGAACCACACAGCTTGGTGTCATTGTCAAACTTGCTGAGGGCGCACTCAATCCCACTGTCCATGTCAGCGACGAAGATGTTGAACAAGACTGCTCCCAACACCGATCCCTGAGGGACACCACTCATTACTGGTCTCCAGCTGGACATTGAGCCATTGACCACAACTCTTTGTGTGTGGCCATCCAGCCAGTTCTTTATCCACCGAGTGGTCCACCTATCAAATTGATGCCTCTCCAATTTAGAGACAAGGATGTCGTGTGGGACAGTGTCGAATGCTTTACACAAGTCCAGGTAGATGACATCAACTGCTCTACCGCTGTCCATCAGTTCTGTATCCCCATCACAGAAGGCCACCAAATTGGTCAGGCAGGATTTCCCCTTGGTGAAGCCATGCTGGCTGTCACCAAGCATCTTGTTGATTTTCATGTGCCTTAGCATGCCTTCCAGGAGAATCTGCTCCAAGATTTTGCCAGGCACAGAGGTGATACTGACTGGTCTGTAATTCCCTGGGTCATGCATTTTCCCTTTCTTGAAAATGGGGATTATATTTCCCTTTTTCCAGTCATTGGGAACCTCACCTGACTGCCATGATTTTTCAAATATGATGGCCAGTGGTTTAGCAACTTCATTTGCCAGCTCCTTCAGGACCCGCGGATGGATTTCATCAGGACCCATGGACTTGTGCACGTTCAGATTTTTAATATGGTCTCGAACCAGATCCTCTCCTACAGTGGGCCCAAGGTCTTCATTCTCACATTCCCTGCATCTGCCTTCCAAGACTTGGGTGGTGTGGTCAGAACCTTTGCCAGTGAAGACGAAGGCAAAGAAGTCATTTAGAACCTCAGCCTTCTCCAAATCCTGTGTAGCTAGTTCACCCGAGAGCTTCCTGAGGGGGCCTACGTTCTCCCTAGTCTGTTTTTTATTTGCTATGCACCTGTAGAATCCCTTCCTGGTATCCTTAACATCCCTCGCCAAGTTTAATTCTAACTGGGCCTTAGCTTTCCTAACCTGGTCCCTAGCTTCCCGGACAACATCCCTGTACTCTTCCCAGGCCACCTGTCCTTGCTTCCACTTTCTATAAAACTCTTTTTTCATTTGAATTTTCCTCAGGAGCTCCTTAACCATCCAAGGAGGTCTCCTGGCCCTCCTGCTGCACTTCCTTCTGGTTGGGTTGCAACACTCCTGGGCTTGTTTTCAAAGAGATTTCTTTTCAGTGACACAGGGGTACTAAGCTGTGTTATCGCAAGTTGTGTACTTGGCAACCCATAGAGGAAAGGTACAGACAAATTAACATGAGTTTGGAGTTATCATATGCATTTTACCCATTTAGGTAATGTACCATGCCAGAAATCCATATGCATTTTAAAACACTATGGCAACAATAGGTTTTAAATGGGCACCCTACTGAAAAGGAGTTCCACAGAAGACATTAGCAGTTACTGAGGCTGCAGTTGTACAATCACTGTAGCAAAAATAATTACTGCTTGTTCAACACCCTCATCCATGGGTCTCCCACCCTTTCTGAGGTTGCATGTGAGACAGAGAGGGCTGTTACGCCAGACAAAGTGTTAGAAAGCCACCATTTCTCTTTTAATTAATAAATCCAGATTACTTTTTTTTTTAAGTCAGAAGAGACTGTTAAAGCATCTATGCTGTCTCGAGGTTATCACAGAACAGGCAGTTCCCAAGAGCTGCTCCTTTCATTGAGTCCAGTTCTTGGACATGGTCTAGAAAGAGGCACTTCTCCTGTTGACAATAGGAAGAAATGGAGTGTGCACTACTGTCCTTCGGAATATTTTTCTGCATTTTCCTAAAACAAAATGGTGCTAAAAGCCCTGTCATCCAGTGAACAACAAAACAAAGAGAAAGCAGGAAGGAAGAGCTGAGTGGCCTGTGGTGGTATACATGCAAAAATGAGTGACCCGAGCCCAGAATGACAAAAATGAACTTGTGCTACTTCCTCTGCATTTGTCCCAGGGGTATCTGGACTCCATGTATGACTCCTGTGTCCTGCCTCAAATCAAATCTGCATCCTCCCTTACACTATTCTGTGCTATCCATATGAAATGTCAATGTTAATGCACTTCGACTGGGGTGTTCACTGCTGTTTTGAAGTGCTCTCAGCAGACTATGAGGAAAATAGCATATTTTTAAGAGACAGAAGAGTTTCATGGACAAAAGAGAAATAAAAAAATTCTTCCTGATTTTTGAAATATATCATAAACTGCAGAAGTGAAAAGAATTTTAAAAATACTATTCTCTCTGTGCAGCAATTTTTTTTTCTTTTGTTGTTCTCTGGCCAATGAATACAATCAAGTTTCATCCATGCCAGTGAAATCCACACTGAAGTCAGGGCAGAACTGTCATCAGAGAACACCTATACCCATACAACACGTAAACAGGTTTTCTGCAGCTTGGTTCTGCTTCTTCTTGATGTAGATTTTGTGGCTCAGTTAACATCTCTAGAAATTTATACTTTCATTCAAAAGGAAATCAGGCTTTCTGACTACAGTGACTTTCTCAAAAATAGGCCTGTTAGTTGGTAAAGTTAGAGTTAAGGTGGGTTGACTGCAGCAGTTGGTGCATTCAATTTATTTTCTTTTATTAGCATTAATTGAAGGTAACCCTTTTAATTCTATTTGCTTCCCATATGCTCTTTCCATGTTAGAAGGTCATTCATAAGGTATAAGTCGTAACTGGGTTCACTTCGTGGAAAGACAGAGCATGTAATTCTTGCAACGAGATCAATTGATACTTCATCCCTCAGCGATAAGGGTCCACAACAGGATGAAGATAACATCAGAGTAATTGAGGGAAAGAGTAACTGTACCTGAAAAGTACATCATGATCAAACCTGTAAAGTATGTCTACAGGAAACCTTAGAAGGCCTCAATGTTTTTATCAACTCTATCTTTTTTAAGTACTGAAGTTATTTTATAGAAGCAGGGGGAAATGATTATAGAATTTTAGTTCCTTTACAGCATTTCTTTCAAGGCCATGGGTCAAGTAGAAATGCACCAGAAATAACCCTGGCCAAATTTATTTTAAAAGTATAAGTGCAACCCAAGAGTGGAAGCTTTGGAGGCACATTATGTTGAGTATGAAATGTAGGTTCTTTATCCAACAAACACTTACAGACCGTCTGATTTTGAGAGTATCCCTTTAAACTCAACAACCCTAATAAGGTGCATAATTTTAAGCACTGGTGCGTATTTGAAGATTTTTTATCTCTACTTATCTTTTGTTCAGCAAAACATATTTTGAATATATACATAGAAGCTCATTATGCTTTGAGAAGTGTGCCTGAAAGCTGTATTTATTTCTATAATGGACAGTAAAGAATTTGTATCTTGGACTTACAAGGGAAATGTGCAAGTAAAGGTGTGCTCTAAGATGAAGAAAATTGTGTTCTTGTAATGAAGGAGTGAAAGTCCTATAAAGAACGTACATGTTAGCCTGAAATTTTTGTGAGCAGGATAAAAGAGACATTTGGGTAGTTAATGTCCACATTATCAAAGGTGTGTTCTGAATATACTTGAAAAATTACTTTTTGGCAGCCAGATAACCCTGATTAAATTACAGTGTTAGCATAGATAATTCTGGCATAATGGCAATGGATAAAATTTTTAAATGTGCATCTAAGTATTGCAGTTTGAGGGTTAAAACAGAGCCAAAGAGAACTGTTTTCCTAGGAAGTGATCTCTGGCATCTGCCACTTATTTTCTTTCTGCTAAATATGAAAGGAGGTTTGTGGGTTTGAGAAAAGGCTTTGGCTTCGTTAGAAAGCTTGCTCAAAGAGTAATAATAAAGAGTATTTAACTTATACTATGTGAAAGTAGTATTTATTGTGCAAGTATATAATATTTTCTATAATAACTTTAATATGTCCATGTAATTGTTCAGTAGGATGTACCAAATGAAAGGGATATTTAACAGGTCTATTTTTATCACTGATTCTACCTAATGATCTACCACATATGCATACCATGTGGAAGACATAGCCCCCAAGTAGGCAGACTCAGAGTAGGTTCAGGACAATATTTGAGGAAAGATTAGAGCTTGGATTCAAAGATAGATTCAGGGTCAGCCTGAAACCACCTTTTCTGCTCTTTCAGGACTTCACATTGGCATGGCAGGCAAAGGGTGTGAGAGGAATGTTCTTGTATATTATTCTTTCTGGAACTCTTACTTACTAACTGTTGTCTCTGTTACTGTCCACTGCTTGTGCCCAGAATTTCAGAAGTAAAGCTGTCTTCAGGAAATTCCACCTGCATTTTTGTCCCGTGCTGAAGAATAAGTCCTTTCAGATTGCAGATGTTATCCAAACCTGTGGAGAAATTTCTGATTTGAGAAACCAGCCAACTCTTCCACCTAATCCCCTACGACACAAATGTTCAGTTGTACTAAGGAGGACCTTGGTTCTGTAGTAACATGATATCATCATATGGAAAGTGATAATATTCCTTTTGTAGGACTCTGAGTTGCCTCATTTTAGCAAGGATATAATCCCCTACTACTAGAAGATAATTCAGGAAGGCCTCTATAATGTTTTATGTGCGCTTTCCATGAAGATGTGTTCTCTTTCTTACTTTCCCCTGGAGAAATGCAATATGACACCAAATTTATTCCATCCCTCAACCTATTTAAAATGAACTGGATTGGTATAGAGTACCTTCATTTAAATCTGATCTGGAATGGGAGAGAGTAGCCAGCCATTTCCCAAAATAGAAACTTTTCTCACAGGGCTTCTAAATGATTTAAATACATGTCACAGGATACTAATGCCACCTATAGTACAACTCCCTTTTTTATTGAGGTAGATATCAGCTGTTAGGATTGTGTAAGACCTGAACAATGATTCTAGAAGTGATTTCTTCCATGTGAAGTTTCAGGTAGTCACACTGTTAAGAAAATGCTAATATTCCTGCTGTATCCTATGCTACAAGGCCAGTTTCTATATTTATAGGCATGTTCTACCCATCACCTGAACCATTTCCAGGCACATGAACAACAAGTTGGGGTTTTTTCTTTTTTTTTTTTTTTTTCTTTCCTGATTTCTAGCACATGAGCAGTCTGAGTTAAATTTGATACTGTAGATGCGATTTAGTTACTGAATTTTCCTACCTGTTGCTACATTATGGAACAAAGATGCTATTTTCTAGGAACTTCTTACTGTTCTTCTTCTAAGGAGCCAAAGTATGTATTTAGGTAAACCTAAATACTCATATTTCATGCTTTATTGGTGCTTTGCATTATTTTAAATAGATTTAGGTTCACAGAATTTTGTGAAGTCTAAACTGGATTTTCAATTATTAGTGGACATATATGAGGACAAAATCTTCTAGGGACTGTGGCCATCATCATCCAAACCCAGACCTCAGAACTGAATATGCAGACCTATAAAGATCACTTGAATGCCACCAAAGTTTTCAGGTGGTGCTGAATTGGGTTGGAGGCTCTCATTGGATTCTATCTCCCTGCTGTCTGCAGCAGGAGAAAAACGACCAGGCCTTTTGCAAATCTGCGTGTGTGTGATTTTAATTCTTTGGGGCTGAGGGCTGTAGCTGGCATTAGGGTGCTCAGACTGAGTATAGGAACTGAATGTAACTGAAACAGAAAAGGAATTAGGAAGATGGAAAAAGGGAAGGGACACAGCCAGAGCCCCAAAACAGTTCCTACTGCATGCAATTCAACCCATGCCTGTTGTGCTTAGCTGCCTTTTCCCATGCACTTGTTTTTGATCTAGTGGTAACTACTAAAACCAAGGGAACATTTGCAAGCTATCAAAGGAGGTGGAGTCACTCAGGCAACTGGAAAGGGAAACTCTGCTATTTCTCAGGATATTTATAGAAGGGTACCCCCACTGCCATTTGTGCTTCAGGGAGGTCCTTCCCTTGATTACTGATAGTGTGTACTTTAGCCATATGTGGTGCAGCAGATTGGGTGCGGCACTGTAAGCCAGTTCCCCTTTCCCAGAGCTTCCTTTGAACTTTGCAGCCCTATGCAATAAACTTAAGTGTGGTGCTGAGCTGGCCCACCCAGAGAGCCAGATATTTCTTGGAAGCTGTCTTTCACTTCCCTATGGCAAGCTACTGTGAAAATGCAATGATAGGATCTCTGTACCAACACTTGCCTCTGCCTCCCCTCCTCGCTTCATCCAGCCTGCCCGCTGGAGGCAGACTAGGACTATCGCAGCCTGAGCAGCACCCTTTGCTCAGTATTATCTCTGATTTGGGACCTTTCATTACTGTCCCACTCCATACGGACTGCTTGCAAAGCAGGATGCTTTGTGACAACATTACATTTGCCCAAAGCTACCGTTTCAGCTTTTGTTTTTAATTGTAACATTCCCAATTGCTGGCCTTTTTCCCTTTTCTTTGATTATGAAAGAGGGCTATGCTCCATGTGTTTCATTAGTGATGGTGTCTTTCAAATCTCTAGTCCATTCTCAAAACAGCAGTTGGAAAATACTTCTTAGGTCCCCCTCTCCAACAGCTGGTGCATTTTCAAAGACTTTGGTTTAAGATGATAGAGGGGAAGGCAGCACCAGAAGGGCTAAGCAAGCCTGTCAGCTTTCTTATCCAAACACAGTGTCATTCCCATGATTGATGGGGTCCTTGGCCAAACTCTGGAAGGCTTTCAAACACACTCTGTTCTGGGGTGGTGTGAGTTTCAGAGGGTCATTCTGGCAGGTGTGACTATACACAAATTAATTGTTAGCTTCCCAAGTACATACTGACTCTAGGAAGAAAACAAGTACAATTTTCACAGCTCGCTACCTTTCAGCAAAGCAAATTGTCTTAGAGTTTAGGGATATTCAGGAAGGACTATAAGAACTTTACAGTTCACTAGGCACCAAGAGCTAAATTTATCATTTATTACTTCTGCCAACAAGTATATGGTTCACACACAAAACTGTGAATGCATATTTTCTTTCTGTGGCTTTAAAAAACATGAAAACCTCACTGCATATTTTATTTGAAGTAAAATTTTAGTCTGGTATCCAGGAAAGTATCCTGTTTACTCAAAAAAATCTTCAAGGACTAGCTTATCAGCAGGAAGAAGCTTCTGATAGAGCTATCTTTCCACTAAGAAAAAAACGTAACTTCAAATGGCTTTAAAAGAGTCCCAAACTGAAAGAAAAGCAGTCTATGCCCATTGTATATAGAAGAGAAATACCTGATACAATACAAAGCTAAATGCAAATATGACTCAGTTTGATTATTTCAAACACACTAACTAAACGGAATGGTCAAATAACCATACACACTTTTTATACTGAACTTTCAGGCTTTATGTCCTTATATTGCAAAACCATGTTTTTCTAGTGTTTTCTCCTACTGTGAACTATGACTAGAAGTGTGTATCAGCCTATAAATGTGGTGCATTTATAGGCTGATAACCCAACACCTGTTTCAGTGTCAAACAAAAACACTTCCTTCTGCTTCCAGAAAGTGAATCACCATCTTTTCTCTTTTATAAGAAATACTTTGCACGTACAACACCTTCCACCTAATTTCCAGAAGGGGGAAAAGTCTCTCTATACCACTGGGAGACCAGAAAGTGTGAAGTGAGGAAGAGAGAATGTGTTAGGTTCTCAGTGACCCAGGGAAAGTCAGAGCAGATGTAAAAAATCAATTCCAGTTCATCCCTCTGCTAACGTGTTGCTGTAGCTATTAAATGTTACCTTCCTCATATTAATAACAGTATGTCAGTGGAGAGTTACCCGCCCGGCTCATGGATCAACTTGGAAATATGCTTTTTCTGTGTTTTCCCAGGGTTCTCCATAGAACAATAGGCTCATAGGTTTTCTTTGGAATTGGCATGGGTGGGTTAACAGAAGAAACCCCAAATACTGTGTGATATTCATGGGTCTATACATTTGGCAGAGCTCTTGGTTTTGCCAGCAGGCAGATGGGTAGAAATCAAAGACTCTATTCAGTCACTGTATGAGCTTTGTGGCTGCTTCCGGATAAAATAATCTGGGAATTTGCCTTTATACTGGAAAATGCTGGAATTAATTTAGCTTTTACAGTTGCATGGTCAGTGCTTCATCCCCTGTCACCAAAGGACAAGAGAAACTTTATGGAATGGATGAGTCGAGTTTGTCATGCACAGAAGTCTTGCTTTTGGCAGATCTTCATGGTGAAGGCCATATCTCGTTATAGACTCTGCAGTATTGTTTCTTTTGCTTTGCCAGCTGCCTCAGATCCCTGCCTCTTTAAAAGTCCCACCTAACTTGTCACAGGGGCCCAAACTCCTGCATGTGTCTAAGGCTGGAACATTTTAGCACTTTACAGCCTACTCAAATTGAGTCATTGTGTTTGTGCCTCCAGTCTGCCCTGGTACATGAATCACCCTTTAAATGAGAATTCTTATTTATCATCATACCACTTTAATGCTATAAAGGCAACTAGATGTTTCCTTTACAACCGGGTTCTGAATCCTGGCCTTGAGGATCTCATTCTGGTTTTAATTTCTTGAATACTTTTGTTTTGAATATATTGTCAGTGATTGAAAGCGTATACAGGGTGGGAAAGGGAAAGACAGAGAAAAGTTACCACATTACATAGCTTGTGAAAGGCTGGAACAGGACTGCTGCTGTAGAACAATGCACATTCAAAAAGGCACAGAGCCTGGTCTGGCAACTTTAGGGAGCTTTAAAGTGATGTGGATATAATATGTCCCCAGCATTTTCCAGAGTACTGCAAATGGCGAAGTACTGCCAAAGGGTAAATGCAGAAAAGTTCCCAGTATCTCACTGAACATGGAAGCTATGAGAAACAGCAATAGAGGATGCTTTGTTGTTGTAAATACAGGATGGGTAGGGCTGATAAAGGGAGTGAATTACTCTATTCCGCCAACCCTGCAACCCACATGTGTCAAAAGTGCTGTCTCTATAGTCCTTTTATAGATAATGGAGAGAAATCAGCCCTCTGCTGGAAATACTAGACTATTTCAGAACCTAGTTTAAAAAGGAATTAATCATTCCCTATTCCACAGTGTATATTGACTTGATAGCTACTGACTATAAAAGGACTCTGAAGTGAGTAGTTCATAAACAGATGTCTACCTCATAAACTTTACCTGACTGTAGTTAGACAGATAAAATCATACACAAAATAACTCAGCACTGCAAGGACATTTTCCAGCATTGCTTCATATACCCCTTGACCTCCCTGAGTCTTTTCATAGGAAGAGCCTTTGATAACAGCATGGCAAATAGTGTGTGTTGAGCATTTCATTTAGCCCCATGGCCTTTCCGTAGGCCTTCATGTATAGGTACTCCAGTGGCAAGGTTGAATGAGAAAAATAATTTATAAAATACACACACAAACATATGTATGTATAGATATGTAGATGAAAAGTCAGATTTTTGTTCTGACTTTGGAAAAGGGCTTGTAAATTTGTAAGTACTTGATTAAAAAGAGCTTATTTATCCATTAGTAATCATTGGTGTAGTCACCCTGGGGAGGTGGCATAGTGCAAGCACTGCATGGTAATACATGGACCCAGCGTAAATTAAGGGTCACAAAAATCAGGAAGTGCAGATTCACACTGAGTCTCATGCCTGTAAAATTAATAAAACTGAAGTGCTCTTTCTTGTCACTTTACATACATAGCTAACTACCAAATTCCTACTAAACTGATTCCTTATGCGTGCCATGCTCCTTTCTGACACTGAATATGAATATGATTTGGTCATGAGTTACCATTCTACAGTTCATCAGGCTGGATTCAGGCACTTGTTAATTTGCTGTAAAGCTTTAATTATGTTCTACTCCTAATTTATTTGGTTAAAAAAAAAAAGAAAAAATATCAAAACACAAAAAAAACCACCAAGCCAACTAAAACCAGGCATGTGCAAATTTAACTGATTATGTCAAAAAGTTCAATTAAGTGGTAGCAGGACTATGGATATTCTTTTCTTTCTTATTGGGCAGTGGCTAATAAGTTAGATTGCTCTGAAGGTTGTTCCCAAATATTGGTTTTGATCTGTGGCAGGAATCCAAACTAAACTTACATGTGTTTCTAGTAATGTAGTAGTACAGTGATTACTTAAATCAGGGAAATATGTTACCTAAACTTGTTATGCACTCCAAAGTTAAACTGAAGCCTACAGAAGACAATGGGGGTCAAGCCTCTATTAATTTTCTTTTGCACTCCATTTAGTTTTCTTAATCAGGGTAGGCTTTCAGTATACTAGAAGTAGAGTGGTTTCTTTTTCTAAAAGGAGGTATTACATTGGGGGTTTCATTCACCAAGTGCAGGAGGAGAGGGGGTACAGCAAATAACAGTTTCTGAAGAGGAAATACCACAGGGAATCGACTTTAGGAATAATGAAGTTAGGTGGAGAAATGTTTGCCAGCATTCCCATAGTAGACCAAAATATCTGAGCCTCCAGAAGAGGTGTGAGAAGCAAAGGGGACACAGAGGAAGGAAAACACATAAGGAGGGGAAGCAGGCTGTTCGGAAGTTTGTTATTTTAAAGTGGCCTCAGTACTATGCTTCAAAGAACAAATCAGTGTTACTAAAGGTACAAAAAACAGGCAAAGAGGAAGAAATTAGGGTGAGAATAGTTTTTTCTTCCTTAGTTTCTTGCTCTTACTTAAGTGTCATCTACTTCTGTGAAAGCACCTGCTTTCTGGTTTATTTAAATATGAATGCCTACCCTGAAAAGCATGTAACAATGACTTTGCTCATAAGCCTAGGCAGAGATCTATTAAGATGTTAATAATTTATATCACTTTAGTGAAAGCTGTTGTTGTTTAGATCCCACACAAATAAAAGCATTGCTATCACCTGTCATAATACCCTATATTGTTGGAGGTTAAGATGAAAGTCCATTAGAGTGATTGGCTGACTCACTGCAAGAATTCAAAGGCTGTTTATCTCGATTAATTAAAGACCTGTAATTACAGCAGTTTGACCTCGAGGAAGGTAATTACTTCACAAAAGCTCTCTACAGGAAACCAGACATTAGCCTTGGCTAATTAGCTTGACATTCACAAGCTGCCTGTATCAGAATGCAGATGGTTTGGAAACACCAGCATGGAAACAGCATCTACAAATGCTGCAAGTGCAGCCCCAGAAAAGCAAATGCCTGTCAATGATGGCTGACAGTGAAATTATTTTCTTGATGTCTTTTATAACTTGCTTTAAGAAAAATCCTTTTTCCCAGAGGCAATTTCCCATGGAGGAAGACGGAAGAAGTGCACGGCAGCCTGGGAGACTGACTCAATTTATTATGGGAAAAAGTAGATGAGGCTGGTTCTGTAAACTTTACTGTTTACTGGTCCTTCTGACAGTGATTAGTCCTCTCGTGCCTATTGGCACATTCTTCAATCCTTCCTCTTTTCAATGTCTATAGGATTTATATTTAGGATGCGGTAGGCTCCCTACATATGGTCCAAATACATCTCAGCAACAATCAAAGAAAAAAAATAGCATTCAATTTACGCTAAAAATTGCATCATTTGCACACAAAATGAAACTGAATTTTGGTTTGGAGTTACAGTTCCAACTTGCACAGATGTATAAATAATAGTTCAACTAGTCCTGTAGAGATGTTTTAACGTATGCTCAGCATGTGTATCCAAGTAAGCTCTGAGTTCATACTTCTTTAAGAAAAGAGAATTTAGAATTACTTATTTAGTGTCCTTCCCAAGTGACAGCCAAACCTAAACCTATGTTTCAATTTCTCTTCAATATAGTTTTTTTCCTGTGTCTTACCAGGTTATAGATCTGGTGCCACATATAATGACAGAAAAAAAACAAACTTGTCATTTGGCAGCATGGCAATGTATGGTGGGCCTGGACACTGAAGTGCCCAAATGCTTTGTATTTCCCCAGAAATTACAGAATGAGAAGTTTATCTGTTATGATGAGTGTTTCAGCAGATGGCACACCTTTGCATTTGGGTGGTAACCCAGTAATACACATCAGTAACCACAATGCCACAGCTCTGCTCTGAAGACATAATCTTCAGAGGTGAGAGGCTCACTTATTCCTATGCGTATTCAGTGCCCCACCACATCGTTGGTGTCCATCTGGGGTGACAACAGAACCTGCTAGCTAGAGATGACAATAACACATCTCACCAATAAGGGCTGGCACAAAACAGAATGTTTACTACGTCTCTGATTAAATAGTGGACTCCGATGTGCACCTGGATCAAACAGCAGTATTGTCTAGACCTTGCCAAGATCCCAGACAACTGAGATCTCTGTCATGACTCTAACCATTCCCCTAATGTCTTTGAAAAGCCTGACCACATCTTCAGAAATCTCTGTTCTGAATACGATAATAAAATATTGGGCAAGTGGTCTGGTGGAAACAGAGACAACACAGTTTCTTGCTGCCACCAGGTAGAATTACTCCCTGAACCACAGGGACAAAGAATTTGAGGAGATCTAAACCTGCAATTGCCCCAGGCCAGCCATTCTCCTTTGCAGTTTTACTAGAAGACACCAGTGTCACACATGTAGAAGTTGCCTCGCCACCCTTATAGGAAAGAACTTCTTCCTGACATCTAGTTTAAATCTAACCTCTTTCAGGTTAAAGCCATTCTCCTTTGTCCTATTGTTACATGTCCTTGTAAAAAGTACTGATTACCTGTTGTCTTTTCCATGTGACTCCTTGTTAAAAGGAAGTCTCCATCTTCTTTGTAGCAACCCTTTAAACACTGAAACATGGTGATAAGGTGTTCCCTAAGCTTTATTTTCTCAAGGCTGAACAAGCCCAGCTCTCTCAGACTTCCCTCATACGGCAGGCTTATGCCTTCTGCAATTGTCCATAAACTTAATAGAAGAAAGGACTAGATTATCTTGCAACTTTAATGAGATGCAGATGAAATGGAGATCAGGGAAGAAGAAATCCCCCCTGTGGAGTTAAATATGTTTGTAGTCCTTTCTTTTAACTATTTTTTTCCCCGCTGCAAAATGTAAGATGGGTGAGGAATGCTGAAATAAATATTAACAAATGTACTTCTCCTGTGTTTATTTGTTGTTCACTTATTTTCCAGTCTCAGCAAAAGCAGTGTATTATTGTTCATCTAGCTGAGTAATATCCACATTTGTCAAGTGTTGTTTGAGTTTCCCTAGGAGTAAAAAACAGAAGAAAATATATACACAACAGAATCTTTTGTTGCACTGAAAACTATCACCTAGTCCTGCAGAAGATTGTGCTAATATAATATTAGTTGATATGTAGGGAATCATTTAACAGACACAATGAATGCTTTTCCTTTCACCATTCCCCACACCAGCTCTTGCCCCAGGTTTGCATTCTGTTACATTAAGGAATATTTAGAAATGTCATTAAAGTGTCCATTATGTATTTGATACTTTTGCAGGCAGGTCCAGAATCTACAAAGCCACATTTACATTGCTCCATGGAAAGACGCAGAAATGCAAGCAAGGACCTGGAACTTGTTCCTGGCCGGTGCAGTTTTCTCCTGAAGCAATTCATAGAGCATGGCTCTGGGAGTGCTGCACCACCAGCACTATCAGAGCTAGGTGGTCTAAACCTGACTCAGGTGTTTCACGTTCAACTGTTTTTCTGGTTATAGCACAGATAGTCTCAAAACAGCTCAAGGACTGTGAAATGGGTGAATTTTGACAGAAAACAGCCTGTCCACAATCCCGCTCAACCTTCCCTACCAAACATTTCTAGCCTGTTGGTCTGTCAGAAATGCCTCCTTCCTAAGCCATGCACAGAGTGTCTCTGCTGGGGTACACGCAGTTACACCAGTGCAGTCACAGGGCACTTTCTTAGGGTAGAGAGAAAATGAAGACAAAACCCCATAGGAAAAGGAGCAAAATAATTTCTCCTTGTCTGCCCTTAATTCTGTCTTTTGCCTTAATTCTGACTTACGCTTTCTTTAATTACGACTCATGGCAACTCCCCTCAGTATAGGACCATCCTAAAAAAATAAATGCTCCTATGGCTGCTATGAGATTTGGGAGGGAGGGGCGAGGTATGCAAAAGGTAGGGGTGGCCCTCAAACACCAGGTTGTGAACTCCTCTTAGAATGAAGCGTTTCAGGAAAGCAAAGGGGTAACGGAAGCTACAGAGGCTCAGGACTACAAAGGAGGACCTCATGTGGACTCCCAATCTTGTAGGTAGCATTGCCACCTCTTACACTTCTCCCACCTGGCCTCCAAATCCCATACTTCATGACATACCCAGAATCATGAGTGACACCTCTGCAAACATGCAGTCATCAATCCAGCCTTCCTGCAAGGCACTGAAGGCCCACAGAGCAGGACTTCCAAATTACAGTGCATGCCCATGCTGGAAATGAATATCCTGGTGAAGGTACCTCTTCCAATTTATCAGTTCCATTCCATGCCATGAAATTTCACAGGGCTGAGCACCGTCCAGATTGCCTCGAATATTAGAGTGGGACAATGTTGCAGTGAAGTGAGAAAAGGACATGTATCTACTTTCCCACTCCATGCAGGCACGGAATTTAAGCCTACCTGTTCTCTAGATGCTCCGGCCCATGAAAAAGGAGAGAAACAAGAAACCAATGTTTTCCAAACCCATTCAGTCCTTATTCTTGACAATCTTTGCCAAAATGCTATCAAATAGAGTGGTGAGGCATGGTGGGCTTGTGGATGGGGAAGGAAGTTGGATATGGCCATTTTTCCTTCAGGAAATAGGCTGAATCCCAAAGAACCACTGGAACCTAACCAGTGACTTGCAGTGTGATGCCTCCCAAAGTCTGCTTTTGGAAAGGTAGCTTGTTAACGCATATGGGATCAAAAGCTGTATCCTGGAAAAATACAGAAAGTAAATATTTAAAGAAAAAGCAACATAATGAAACAAATGCCTTGTGTTTGTATTTCCATGGGCTAGTTCCAAGTATCTCTCAGCCTATTACCCATCTGATGTTTAGTGTACCATATGTGTTTTAAAGCAGTGGATTAAACTCCTCCATGGTTGTGAAAAACATCAGTGTGTTTGCTCTGGACTTCCTCTCCCTGCATTTGCTGTTAATTTACAAGTTTCTCACAACTCTCTGACAATTTCTGCCAGTCTGTTTACATGTTTTAGATTTCTGATGGAATGTATATATTGCTCTTACTGCCACCCAGGATCTGTTGCCCATTATACCCAGGAACATCCATTGTTGCTGAGCCATGTTTTAGTGGACATTCAAAAACACACGCCAGGACCATCTGTGCTGTCTTTCCAGTCCCAATCTCCTTCATGCCTGCTCAGAGCATCATCTGTTTCAAAGACAAGAAGACTGTCAGCTCTTGACCTCTGTTTAAAGCTCAGGAAAAGTCTTAGAATAATTTTGGAGTGAGGAAGAATGAGAACCAGAGACTCCCAATTCTAATTTAGCCTCTCAGCTATTTCAGCTTTGTGATGTTCAATGGTAAAGCATTACATCATAAGACAGCTGGTTTTTTCCATATCATGTCTTTGCACATCTCTGAACAGCTGGAGATGCATTTTCTAGGTCTCTGAACCTCAGCCCTTGAAGACACAACCACCAGTGCCACCCATTTTTCCTCCTCTCATCTCTCTGATTTGCCAAATGGAAGAAAGTTTTCTTTTAACTCCCTTTCATATAGGCCTATGAATTACATGTCAAAACTAATATAAGGCACAGCTTTAAAACTCTTCACGGTTACTGATACCTGTGCTGAGACTTTGGAAACTTGGTTGAAGTTTATGCATTCTTGCGTGGGGTTTCTACTTTCCTTGGAAGCAGGAAATATGAAGCACAGACAGAGCTAGAGTAAAGACTAGCAGAACTGCTACTCTCCTTTTGAATGTATAAACAACTGGTAGTGCATTCGTAATGACTTGCAGTAAATATTCTGGAGAATGTGTTTGTTAGTTAAAACCTGATTGGAGCTATGACAATAGACAAATGACACATTTTGATTTGTAAATGTGACTGTTCTCTGCAGGAATTTCCTTGCCAGCAGTGCACACACCCTACTGAAGAAACACTGTTTGCCACATGCAATGTACGTATCAGACACCATGAAGTACTGTGCTCTGAGTGACTGCACGGAAGGAAGCTGGTCCACCCCTGAACAAAAGCCTTGACCACATGCTCCCCATGCAGTTGCAAGTACAGTGCTTGGGTGGATGTTGATTGCCTCCAGCCCTGGATGTGGTCTGACACCTCACACCAGTATGGAGCCCCAGCCAGTCCAAGGGATGCCAGGAGCTTGCTCATTAACAATGGGAAAAATTAGGAAGCTGCCACTCTAAACCACAGCACCAATCTTTTTCAGTGTTAGGTGGTGGGTGAGAGCTTGTTTCTGATGTGAGGGCAAGCAGTGAGCTGCGTCTAAATATTCAGAAAATGCATTCGTTTACTTGGAAAGAAGAGCTCTGACTCGGCTTATGCAGCTGCAGAATGTTTGGTAGTCACATTACCTAACCCGGAGAAGTCTGCATCTCTTGCTGGGAACCAAGGCAATGGGAAAAACGTCAAAAAATTCATTGTTGCACGTAGGAAAACAAAGTGAAAACCTTCTCATAGATTGTGTCTGGGAAGAATAGTAACGTGCTCAGCTGCTCATAACTGCTTAGTACCAAACTCCCATTGACTTCAGTGACATGAATGCTTCCTGTGGGAATTAATCTCTTGCATTTTTTTGAGGAGCTGTCTTATTTTTCTTATAGCCTGAGCCTTTGACAGAATATGAGACATCAAAAACTGTTTTGACACAAGCACTTTGGTTTGGCTTTTTTGCTGCTGCTTCCCAGTAAGAACTGGGAGTGTTCCTGTAACTGTTAGTCAAAATCCAGAGCCAAGACTGACTGACATGTCTTCGGTGGTATCTCAGTACTTAGTTCCCATTGTTTTACAGAGCAAACAGCAGCCCATACTCCTCTGCTGACCTGCTCTGCTCAGGCCAGACTGTTGTTGCCCTTCAGATGGATGAAAACTGTGGAGGAAACAATCTTGTCCAGACCACATCAAGCTCAAATTCTACTACTATCTGATTTAGGCTTTCCTTTCTTCCCTTTGTCTCTGATGCTGTTTTGCATGCTTTCTAGCAGTAAGAACTCTTTTTTTAGGAAGTCTGAGCATAAAGCAACTCTTACTCTGAACTTGAAACAAAGATCTCAGTGATCCCTGGATGCAACAGTTATAGAGCAGACACAGAGCCTCAGCATTTAGCAGAACAAGGTTTCCACCTGGTGTGACATCTTTCTCCTAAATAATCTCTTAGCCTCCATGACAGATAGGACCCAACTATCACAGCAGTACTAATCTCATACCTGATTTTAAAAAAGCTTTTCTAATGGTAGGACTGGTGAAGCACAGGCATCAGGGGAGGTTGGGAATTCCCAGAGCTGAAGGGTTTTATGAATGGGTTTGGCAAATGTCAGTCAAGAATAATATCATCCTGTGAGATATTTGAGTCTTGCCAGACTTCTCTGCCTGTTATTGAGCTTTTCAGAAGTAAGCCAAGGAAAAAGTTCTTTAAAACTAGGCTGGGATGGACTGGGGCTTTGAGGGAAGGAGACTATCCTCTAATCACAAGACAAAAAATCCTGTCAGCCTCACGCCAGCTTTCAACATCATCAAAGCCCAGCTCCCAGTGCTGCCAGAGCAGACACAGAAGCCTGGTTGCTGCAGTTTGTGCACAGGACACGGGATCTGCCTTCCCCATTGTCCACATGTATGTGCAGTGCCTCTGTAACAGCTCTCACCGGGTGAGTACCAGTGATGCTCCCTGTGTTATTATTAACACACATATTCACATTTAAGGAACAAAAAGGCACCTTCAGTCTAGACAGTCTCCACACCTTCCGAACACCCTCCTCCTCTGCTAGTTCTGGACTTAACTCCAAAAAGGCAGAGAATTGTGGAGAGCCTGAGGATGCTCAACTCGGTCAAAACACATGCACACACACATGTTCAAAGAGGGCTTGTAGCTGGGCTGTTAGACCATCCCTGCCTCCAAGGCTGGATCTTATTGGTCCTCCAGTCAAAAAAACTGCTGTGAGGTTGCAGGTGGAGTGTGTTTGTGTGGCATGGTGGGAAGGTACTGTGCAGTGTGGGCTTCTGCATAGAAACACAGGCTATGTCCTGAGAACACAAGCATTGCCATCTTCTTTACAAAACAGCCACAGGAATGTAAAAGTTGTTAAAAAACTAGATAGGCAATGTCTGGTCAAAGTCCTGTCCGGAGAAATGGCAGGTGTTTGTTCTCATGGGACCTCTTCGTGTCACAGCTCGTCTGAATATTAAAAGGGATCGTTTGTGTGTGAAGGGGTAAAGAAGGGTCAGGGTCACATTGTTATTTGTTTTCTTTGTTCTGTTAGAACAAAGCAAGGAGTCAAACTTGAATCCACAGAGGGGAGGGGCAGCCAAACTTCGTGCTTGGGAACCTCTTTGCATTTGTAACTAACAAAGTGTTAATTAAATTGAAATGGATGAACAGGCATAGTTTCTGCGCTGGTTTGTTTATCTATAAAACTTTGTTTCAGGGATATGAGGGAAAGAGAGGAGTTGTTCCTTTTTGTGTGCATGTGACATTTAAGCACAGTTAACACTCCAGCTTTCTTTGCATGTATGGTGCAAATCACAGAAAGAAAATTCACAGTCCAGAATGTTGTTACAGTTCTCATAGTAACAATGCTTCAGCTTTACTTTTTCACCAGAAATTGCACAAGGAATAAAGTCATATAGTTACGTTGTCAGTAAAACTTCTGGTGTAGCTAAACGAAAATGTATGATTTCTGCGAACAACAGGGATTAAATTGCATGTTATCCCATTAGTATTCAACATCACCCCTACAGCCTTCAATTGCAGCTCTGCCCTACAAAGTGTCTGTGTGAACACAGCATTGAACAGGCTCAGTGTTTCTGAATCAATCTATATCAAGTTAGTTCAGTGACACACAAACACAGAACCAGTCTGTGCTTGCAAGGCCAAGGGATATACACAGCACATGTAAGATGTGAGGTGCCCATCTGTGAGATGCCCAGTATGTACATTTCCATTTTAAAGGCATTCTCTGAAGCAAAACTGACCCTGAACAAAACCCTCTATACTTACTGAATAAAATAGTAATAAAAAAGAAGTATGTTGCTCAAGTAGTGAGAAAGATGGCATTTAGATAGGGTATGAGATGTTTAGCACATTCATGTCTGGTTTGGCCACGAGGAAGGCTATATAGAGTCATGGGACTTATTCTGCTTTTAAGTGCTTGCAGCAAAATCCAGGGCTCATGCATCAGGCTAGAAAGACTGCCTCCAGAGCCACTGTCTTGCCTATCACTAAAGCTACAGTCACCCTATAGCCCTGGCTATACCCTGAAGCTAGGAGAAGCTGAAGCTGGAAGATAGTGCAGCATCTGGCTTCTGAGAAAGTACAAGGGCTTGTGCCTCTTGCTGAGTCTTCAGATCAGGTGGGGAAGTGACATTCCCATGCTTGATTAGAAGTCCTAACGTGCCAGCAAGACAGCAGTGTGGCCCTGAATAGCAACCGGAAGCACTTGGCTTTTCCACAGTAAGGACCTTGCAACTGGGGACAGCAGCCATCTCCCCACTCTGAAGAGGCTGAGGAATGGGTGCAAATGACCGGCTGTACCCTGCCATTTCCAGGATATCAGCTGAAGCTTAGTACAAAGCACCAAGCAAAAAGTGGCTGCAAAATGCGTTGGATCCAGTTAGTTATTATAATCACAGCTGTTGAAGCCTGAATCCCACAGCCAGAATAATTCCAAAAGGCTTGAAACTGTTTTGGGCCATGTTATTTGGTATGCTTTCACTTACTGATACTCCTTTAATTATATTAGTAGTGGCTTAATCTATCACCTGCATGAGGGAATCTGAGTGCTGAATTTTCTTTGTGCCCTTTATTAGATCTTTTAAGTTCTGTATTAAATGAAAATTTTATTTTTTTATCCCTTTTTGCTCTTTTTTGTTGTTGCTTCATCAAAATAAATGCAATTGAATTACTAAACTTTGCTTGATTTCAAAGGAAGGAGGAAGGAGAAATGTGATCTCCTGAAACCATTGTATTTCTTCCTGAAAGCAGCAGATCTTTCCTTCATGTGATCTCAAAGCTTCAATTTGCTGAAACCTTTGGCAAATGCAGGATGTGCTTTGGCTTCATAATGAAATATACATCTAGGATTTTGCAAAGTTAAAAGCAGGCCCCCAGAAACTGCTGAAGTTGCTGCTATCAAGCATTCACAGCTTTGTTATCACTTTTTGCACTTACCAATGTTGTGTCCTAAATTTGACATTAAACCAGTTTTCTTTTATGTTGCCTATTTGTAAAAGTGAAAAAAAAAAAACCAAAAAAACCCATAGTCAGAAGACCCCCCACTGAGGATTGTGCTATAGTCAAGAAGTTGAATAGGAGGATATAATGAGTCTTACTTCTAAGGGCTGGGGTTTCTCAGTTTGGGGGTGCATTTTTGGCTTTTTTCATGAGTTTCAGATGGAAACTGGTGGAGTTCATATGGTAGCAAATACTGCTGAATTCAGGAGAAACTCAGATCTAAGCATCTGCCTCTGCGTTTTGAATCTCAGTCCTTTTTAGGAACCGGACATGCAAGTGGTATGATGAGACGCGATGTGATATATATGGCCTGAAGTTCAGAAAGATTTCCAGTATCCTGTTTGTGCTCACTGCTGCCTCTCTTGACAGATTACAGGGCTGAGCCCTCCCAGCCTGTGGGGTTAGCCTTGTTGCCCTGCTTGTGTAATTGAGAGGTGCTGATAACTGAGAGGAGTGTCTTTTTTAGATTATTTATGAGCAATTGTATTGAGAGACTATGGAAATCAATGAATCATCACTGCAGCTCTCTGTGGCTAATTCATGATTTATGACATCTTCACTGAATCAAGCACTTCTGGAAGCCAGTTTTGATACACACTGTACAAAAATACTGAGCTTAGCCATCCTGCATTTACAGGATGCATCCAGTAAGAGTTTGGTCTGTGCTTTACCTCTTATTGCGTTGATGTTCATCAATCCACTGTCAAAACAGTGCTTGGGGAGGAAAGCACAATCAGTACAGCAAACCCTTGTGATCTGTCACCTTTTAGTGTGCTTTAGTATGCTTTGTTTTCACAGTGAGTGAACAATAATGTTTCAGTGGGAAACTCTGTTCCCAGGAAGCAGGTAAGCACAAAGACTAATGCATGAAGAAGTAATTCAATTCATTAAACCACTGGCATTTTGTAGATCCAGCAGTGGAGAGGGGGAAGGGAAGAGAGAGAAACAAAGGGAGAAAATCATGCAGATGGTGATTTCAAGCAAGAGTTACTAGAATTATTCTGGTTTGCCCTCTCACTGACTACATAGAGAGTAAAGGGTGGATAGCCAGATGATTTAGTTAATGAAGTTGCTACATGGGGGTGATGTGAATACCCATGGATTCACCAACAGATGTATATGAAAAACTGTAGGCTGTGCCAGCCAATATGAAAAGTTTCTGTTCACTGTAGAAACAAGCTGTATTGTAGCAGATATCTGTTTTCCCTCTTGTAGCTTAACACCGAGATAGCAAAAGGAGGCAGTGGGGATGCAGTAAAACACAAATTAAACTTGTTTGCAATCTTTCTTGTGCACCCTTGACAAAACAGGTGCCGATTCATGATCTTGCATCTCCTTTCTGCACCGAAATCATCCCCTAGCCTAGAAAGGAAGCAAACTGACAAAAGGGCTTCAAACAATATTCCTTCAGTTTTGCTGAAGCTGACCATTGACTTGGAACATGAAAGGTTCATTTGGAAGAAATGAGGAAAAATGTGACGGCTGTTTCCCAGAATCTTCTATTTGAAAGAGACAGGAAAGATGGTTTCGAAATCACCTCCACTGTGGACTTCCCATCGGAAGGCCGATTGCTGACAGGATGTTGGGGCCTCTAATGACACCATTTGGTCACTGATTATTTGTAGGTTGGGGCTTAGTGGGTGGCATCGGAGCTCTCTGTGAACTTTTTCAGCATGTTGTTGCTTTTGGCTGTTTTCTTCTTCTACTTTTTTTTCTCCTCCTGTTCCCTGGAGTGGCAGGAAAGGGTGGTGGTGGGAGGACACAGCATTCACAGCTAGCCTGAGACACCAGCCAGTTTATTTACTTAAAAAACAAACATCCAGCATGCCAGGAGAGCAGTGACAGAGGGCAGTTCCTGAATGGGATGAGACAGTATGTCTTCTAAAGCGCCCACCCAAGTCGCCTGAAAGGGTTTAGCGGTGCTGACTCCTTGTGAGGAAATGACAGCTTGTGTGCACAGGCTACCCAGCAATGTGTGTGATTTGAGGATCTCACAAGCTGTTTGCAAATGGCCAGAGGCAAAACTCTGCTTATTTTCCCTCTATTTCTTTCACCCCTCGGTGCTCCCCTTCCCCGACCCCTTTTGGGGGCTGTCATTCTTGTCACAATCTTGTGTGCAGCTGGCATTAAGAAGAAGAGCTCGTTCTTCATCAGATGGAAGGAGAAGGGGGTTATATAAACAAACAGAACAACAAGAACATTTCTAGGAGCAACATCAAACCTGACCTTTTGTTTTATGGCAAAAAGTAACAAAGATGTTCTTGGGAAAACAGCTTAGCTGAGAGGGGAATAAACACGAACCCTTGAACTGCTGTGCCTGTGTGGAGCTGATCAAGCAGTGCTTTGCTTTCTTACCAGGGCTCTGAACTCTGCTGGACTATAAAAATGTACATTGTCGTTGTCATTCTGTAAAGGCTGGTAACCTCAGAGCTCAGCTGAAATGAAACAAAACAAACTTTTTGCTATCTGTTGTTTTTCTAGTAATCCTTGAATTGGATTTCTGCTGACAGCTCCTCAGCATGGCAATGTGTGACACCACTGCTCTGTGATCTCTGCTGCTCGCCTGCTGCTTTTCCAGATTGAAGTGAAGGTGTTGACTTTGACCTACAAGGCCTTGTGTGACTTTGGACTTTCCTACTTGATTTTATGCTGTGAGACCAGCAGAGATGCCCCAGATGCTCTGTGTAAAAGAGAATGGTGAAAGCAGTTTCTTCTTAAGGATGCTGAGTGGAAGGCATAAATTCCTCCAAACCCACTACAGAATATTCTCAGGAATCCCGATCATGCAAAAAGCTTGCAAAAGAATAAGCCGTTTCCTCTGAGTCCTCTCACAAGCCTGATGCACTCTTGAAAGAGGACCAGAAGTTTAGTCCTGGTTCTTCTAAACACCAATTCAGCAGCTCTGTCACAGGGGTTTTCAACTACTTGGGTTGTGGCAATGAAGTACTAACTTCAATACCATTTTAGTGGCATTTGAGAGACTCATTTTCCCAGTCCCAGGGAAACAAATTTATTTAATCTGAGTTCAGGTACCTAGAATTTAGACATCAACATTTATTATCTAATTAATGAGTACTTATCACTTAATACTGATACATCTAGACATTAGTTGATATGAAAGTTGATAGTTGACATGGAAAAGAATTTTTGTGACCTATCTATATAGGGATTAGAGAATCCATGCCCCAGAACTTCCGTTTCTCTTCACTTATTAAAGAATGTGTCAGCAAACATTCATTTGCATCTGAAACTGAGTTCCTAAATGAACTTAAACAACTAAGTCTCAGGTGGTGATCACATCAGTAAAGAATCAAAATCATTTTTTTACCATTCCTTTTTAACTAAAATGCTTTTCTGTGGCACATATTCTTTCCCAAAATGTTTATGATTGCTCCCTAACACTGGTCTTTTTACCCAGAACTCTCAGGTTGGGATCAACAACAATGGTTAGCTGTCTTATACCCACACTGCACCTAGATAGATTTCTGGATCCACCGTAAGTTACAATCTCATCCACTCATGCTTGTCAGCCTTGGTATTATACAATACCATGTGCAGATATCCCCTTCTGCAGCTCCTTGTTCTAGTGACAAGTAAACAAACTAAAGCTCTTTCTCAAAATACATATTCTTGGGCACTTTTGAAATCTATCAGAACAGAAGAAGCAGCCCTCACTTGCACCCCAGGTTTTTAAGGGACCGGTGAAAGCAAGTCCTGAATGGCATCAGAACACAGCTCACCAGCTTCCTCTGAGAAGGGCGTTTGTCTCCCTGCTTTTCCCACAGAAAAAAAAAAAACAACCCACAGCAAGCTAGTAAATACTTGATACATCTGCAGCAAGCTTCACAGTTTATTCATGTAATACTCATGGTTTATCAGGGGGATCCTAAATGACAGAGAATGATGTGTTTGGAGCAAGGAAGGCCAGATTTTTGTGAATCCATGTACAGCTGCAGTTGTGAACCTATTTCTTCACGTGTGAGAACCAAAACTTTAACAGAAATACACTGAGCTGTTGGAATAAATGGAAAAGCTAAGCTCTAGAACTGGGGACAGACAAAGCGAATTTCTGCTTTTCTCATGCACTCTGACCATGCCATGAAGTCATGTAGGCATATGATTATTTGTAAAATATTCCTGTTTCATAGATGCTGCTATCTGTCTGACAGCAGTTCACCTCTATTTTTCCACTGTGTCAGCTTCCTGAAGGAGATGGCACTGTGACAGCTTCCTTCTCCATAGGAAACCATGGCATAAAGAAGACACAGCTACTCTGACACCTCTGTGAACTAGTTCACTACAGATATTAAAGGTTTACAAATGCCTATATACAAACCCAGACTAACCACACATTCACAGAAGTCTATTGGCTGAATTAAATTGATAAAAAGCTTTTTTTTTACTGCATCAGGCTCTTTCAGAAGAGGTCTTGAAGTAACTAGTGCCCTTCCACTCTATGTGGACCATAAAAATATCTTGCCTCTTTTGTCAAAACTGAGATTTACCATCAGGCACGATGTCCCTTGAAAGCAGTAGGAATCCTGTTTGTCCACAAGCCTCTAGTGAGTAATGAGCTCCTAATCTAGTACTGCCAGTGTACTGCCAGCGTCAATATTTTAGTTGTGCCAAGACTATCAGCACCTGTCCTCAAGGAGAAAAAGGTGGGCAACCAAAACTTGAAATCTGTTTGTACTTCAGTAAACTATTGCCTTCTACTCACACCAGCCAGGAGTGACAGATCTTCATGGAAAGTATGTTTTGGGAATAAGCATTTGTCTCCAAAATATCTCTGTACACTTCTTGCTGCAGCTCTACCAGTGGGCTTCTGTAGACAGCATTTTGACTGCTGTGCTTCTCAAATCTGCAAGGTAACATGCAGCCCAAATTGTCTAAACCACATGGCTTGTTTTGGAGTGGGAGTTGAAAACCTAACTGCAGAACAGTAGAGTAGATACAGGTATACATGATGAACAGCTCTACCACGTAATAATACCTTAGACACCTTAATCCTAAAATATTTAGAACAAAATGAAGCAACATCATATTAATACACAAACTGCCAATCAAGCATGTGAGAAGAGGGTTGTGAAAATGACATGTCAGCTTTTATTCTGAAGATTCTAGGGTGGTGGGAAGTCTTCTGGAATCTAAGTGAAATGCAGATGAATTCCAGTTGTCCAAGTAGCTCCAGGACAATCCAAAAGTCATTATTTCAAACAAATTCAAATACCCCATGAGTTTTAGAACCGAAGGATTTATCTGGCATCTAGGTAATCTGAGATTTGATTACATTAAATCTGAACCATTTGAAATTACAACAGTGCTATATTATCAATGCTTTTATTATGTATTTACAGTGTTGTCAAGTTCAGACTCTTCCAATCAGAGATACAGTCCACCCAGCCCAGCTATCTGACAGAAGAGAAAGCAACTGTTTTCTGCTGAGAGACCTGCCACACATATTGATCTTATCATTCTGAAGAGCAAGTGTTTGGCAGAGACCAGGCATCATTAGCATTACTGCAATTCTCAGAGCAATTCCTACCCATATGAAAATTCTCCAAATGAAGGACCAGAGTATTTTAAGTGATGCAGGATTTTTTTCCAGGAAATTATACTGCCTCAAATACATAGAAGGTCAAAATTAATTATAATAACAGTCTCCCAAAGCCTTACAATCCATTATATCTAATTAAAGCTAGAAATAAGCGCAGTTTTATACAGATGAACCATATTTTCAGTGAAGTTATTTTTTGCCAATCTTTACTTTGTAACAAGTAAGCTGGGATTCACTTTGAACTTTCCAAGTTGTTTTAGCCAGAGAAAAGCTAGACATCCAAGTAAGAATTGAGAAGTTTGCTTTGGTGTTTTGAAGTGACATTCTGTTTAGAAATTTATCCAGCTTTATTTTATGAAAGAGAAAAATCTCTGAATGAAACTTTGCCTTTGAAGTTAAGTGAAATCCCTTGTTCATTTTCTTCAACAGTGCTTTTCCAGCTTCCTGGTTTGCCTGTGATTGAAAACCCAACTAATCCTACAGGTGGACTACAGGAAGATGCAGATTTTTAATGAAATCTGAATTTTGTTCTCAGGAACACATCCTGCCAAAGCACAGGAATAACAATGAAGCAGCATACTGATGAACCTCAGATTGAGCTCTCAGCAAGGAACAAGAAGAGCATGTGACGCTCAATTCACTGCATATGCCCTTTCACTTGGGGAAAGGAAGGCAACTGATGAGCTTAGACTGTATGAAGTGAAAATATTTATCATCTCCCCTATATTTCTAGTTTACTAACTCTTAGATAAAGGAGAACAGGATTAGGACAATAAGCATTCATATTCTTTTTCTGTCCTGTTGAAACAAACACAAGAGCTTCAACATCTGTAGAAATTTGGGCTATATTTTTTAATTCATCATAGTGTTCATTTCCTAAATACATAATACCAACAGTGATTGCCATATGGGACTGCAAACCATTTGTCTGTTACATGAAGCTCAGATACTCCTATTATATGGCCACCCTACTGTAAAACCATTTAGAGCCTTAATATGTGGGACTCCTGTCTGCCTCACAATAATAATAATAATAATAAAAGATATAGGCAGTGTCTCCCCCACAAGCTATTTTAAAACCTGAACCGTTCCGTATTCTGTCTGATAGACACAGTAACGGCAGTCTGTGAAAAACATGACAAAATCGCACACAGACTGACAACAGAGCACGTTGAACAGCTGTTAAACCTATAGAAGTCATGCTGTTTCCTGCACTGATTGTTTGACTATCTGAGCTTATTGAAGCCAGGGTGATGTAGCACAGCTTAGAGAGGAGCTATTGACAGAAGAGCCCTTTGTATAGAAAACCATTGTTTGGTAAAAATTTATGACTTCACAGCTTTTTAACAAGAGGAATTTTAACACAGAAAGTTTCCTTCAAGGTTTCTTTATGAAGTGAGTGAGCTGAGGTGCCCATTTCTCCACAGGTTAAATTCTCTTCTAAGAAGCTTTCTCATCTTTCACTTACCGGGAAAACCAGAAAGCATAGCCTGGGTTTAGTAATAAAAATCCCTTATCATTAATTAATCTCACCCCCCTGAAAAGACGAAGAGGAATTGCCAGCAACAATTATCATTAAAGATCTGATAGTTTTTAGAGGAGCTGCTGGTGGTGACCAAAGCTTCTCCTCTAACAGTTACATTATCAGGAACACCCTGATAACCGCTAGGACATTTGCCATCAAGAAAAGCTTCAAGTTTCTCTTCACCACCATGTCATTCCAATAGGGGAGCAGAACAGTTGACTAATGACTACCATGTTACCTGGGGTCTTGTCCTGCAGGGGACTCAATGATCCAGAGGTAAAGGATCTTTCACCAGCTGACTTGGGTTACCAAACCACACTATGAAATATATTCTGGGTGTATGTGTGTTCTCTTGACTCATTCCGTTGATGTGAGTAAGTCATACTCTGTGGAAGGGCCTTCTTCAGTGGCGTGTTCCCAAGGGGCAATCCAGCAATTAAAGCAGCATAGTATCATGTGCATGGTAGCATCTATTCAGCATTTTTAATGCTGCAGTCTTAGCCCTGGACCACATGGGAGGAGAAGCAGATACCAAAATATGTAGACATCAAATGTACCCTCATTACATTCCAAAGTCTTATTAAAATCCACTGTAATCCTCCTTGCCAGGACCTTTATGCCAGACTATCACTCATGGTCTTTACAACCCATACTCATAAACCCGATGAATTATGTTTCGTCTCACACTAGATCTTAGATGCCATTTCTGAAATGCCGTTCTGTGTCAGGACTCACTCAGAACACTCTCTGATGAGAAAGGAAGCACAACTTTTCATTATACTTTCAAAATATATATAAATGGAGACCGGAAGACATTTATGTTTCTGCAAACATAAAAATATTCTGAGCTGCCCTGTTCCAATGGAACGTATTTTTCTTAGTGCTGTCCTTATTCCCCGACATCAGAGACATTTTCCTGATTACATGTCCTTTATGCTCCACCCTGTTTTTTTCCCTTGACTCAAGGAAACTTCATGTTAATTAGAATAAGCCAAGGTCAAAGCAGAGGACAGGAGAGAAACTAACAAAGTGAAGACTCTTTTCAGTATAGTTTAATATCCTGGATCTTCACGCTTAGTTAATTGCATCAATGTAGGATTTATTCTTCCCCCTTTTCCCAGTGTTTGGACTTGATAAGAAAGCCTAATGGTTTAAAAAAAAAAAAAAAAAAAAAAAAAAGCTGCATCTTGAAAGGCAACAATTGCTCCCTATGTGGTAGTGAACTCCTGCAAACTACAAATTGATGTCAGTACACCACACAGCCAGCTGCAGGGGAGAGGGCAGCTAGAAATGCACCTCAAGGACAAATGCCATTCAGCTGTCATTTTATTGGTGAAACATCATGCAGAACCTTGTCTCAAGCAGTGAAATGGTAGGTCCACCAGCACACTCTTTTTTTTGCAAATCATGCACATATTTAGAATAGCACCAGTTAAAATATTTGAAAGACCCATGAACTTGTTTGCTTTTCCTGGCCTTTGAAGCTCTGTACTCTACCAGCAGAGTGGAAACCTCACAGAAACCCACCTGTAGTTTCCTGGCACTGTGCTGCGTGGGGAGGCTCCCTAATACTGCTGCGTGGGGAGTAGTGGCAACCACAGCAGCTTCCCTGTGCACTTGCACCAGATCTGCAGCTGCAGCTTGAGTCATCTTGAACTCTGGATTTGATAAGTGCTGCTGTGGTTACTGTACTCAATGTGTGGTCTAGAAGGGAAGAGGATCTTCCTTGGGGGACAGCAGCATAAGCGCCACAGGTTTCAAGAATACAACATGGGGCTTATGTAGTGTCATCCCATTTCTGTACATGGGGCAAAACTGCCTCATTTGGGTCACTTATGCCTTCATTCTTGTCAGAATTTTACTTTAAGATGCTTAATCCAGCTATATAGCCTATGCTGTGACAACCAGAGTAGGTATGAGCTTTATGACTTACAGGGTGCCAGGAATGTAAATGGTGCCACAGATCTAAGGGAGGTATATGTTTCCTGCAGCGGCAGCAAAGAGCTGAATTCCAAACACTAGCAGCTCAGCTATTTCTTTAGTATTGCTGTCACTGATCTTTAGGGGTACTTGCTAAGCAAGTATTTTACCCAGTAACAACTCTTTATTTTCTCAAATCAGAATAAAATAATTGTCACACTTCTGAAGCCTTATGGAGCAATCAATTACTTTCAAAAGTAATTATGAGAGAAAGGCAAATGAGATATAGAAGAATTGCAGCAACAATATGGCCAAGTGCATGAGAATATTTATTACCTTATAACAGCTGAAAATAATTTGTGTGTGAATATGCAAGATGTGTACATGAATAATTTTGTGTCTACTCGGTAATAAAAACCAAACAGCATTATAAATGACCTGACAGTCTCAGAGCATCCACATCATGCATGGGCAGGGGGGTGTGGAGAGATATGACATATGTTTCACACATACTTTATTCCTGTAAATGCTAAAAGATCTAGTCCCCCCAGAAGTGGAAAAGGACTTACATGGCCCTGAGACTGCTTGGGCTTAGCCAGGTGTTACAATGACCTCCAAGCTGAGGTGTAGCTTTCCCTACATCAGTGTTACACATGGTGTTGCTGGACCCACCAGGACAGTAACCTCAGCTGAGTGAAAGCGGCTTACGAGTGTCAAGAGGAGCTCTGGTCCTCCTGAGCTATATTGCCATATTCAACAAAGTCATCTCTCAAGGTGAAATAAACTGAATTCCACTTTTGTGTACACAGGCTGTGTGTGCCTGTCTCTCTGGCCAGGCCCATCCACAATAACTTGTTCATTGCTAGAGCTGTGGGAACTCCTCTTTCCCAGAGGGGCTGACCTGTCACCTTACACTGAATCACAAAGCACAGTTTCAGACTGCTCAAGGCCAGGATCAGCAGCACAGTTTGTGAGCACCAGGGACCAAGACTAATCTTGTGAGAAAGAGGAGGAGGGATGCTCTGTGAGGTTCTCAGCCCTGGGATGCACCAGGAAGACAGGCAGCAGTGCCTACGCAGGAGGGCAGAACCTAACATCCTGTGTGAGGCTGTACCTGCTCTTTGCACTGCTTCCTTGGAGAAGGAAGAGATATCCCACAGCAGAAGGTTTCATAAGAAGTTGGTTGATGAAAAAAAAGAAAGTGGCCAAATCCATGTGCAGGTCCTACCTTCAAGCAGGAGCCAGCCACCTTCTGCATAGGCATGAATGTACCACTGGATGTCTACAGTTACTGAAGGGTGTGAAAATGCACTGAATAAGCAGTTATCACATTCTTGCTGTGCTTGTGATCACCCCCACAGTATCAGACAGTGCTGGGTGGCCCTTCTTTTGGAGAAGAAGCAGTAAATTGCTTCACATTTAAATGGGATTAAGAGTATGCCCACTGCAAGAGCTACACAGCACCTGGAAGAGCCAGAGGCTGTCTCTATAGAGTCATTAAGAAGCCGTTAAGAAAAGCAAACTTGTTGCTGACATTAACCAGAGGTCTGTATCTAAACTGGAGAATATCCAAAAGTCTAAAAAAATATAAAATTTTGACTATATTTGATTTTCATTTTTACTGTGAAGCTTGCAAAAAAAAAAAAAAAAAAAGAGTAAAAGATGGCTGGAAGTGTATCCTTAGAAAACCCAAAAGCAACATCTGAAATTTTCGGGTAGCAAATGAGTGTCTCTGCCTGTTATCCACAAGCATATGAATTCATTATACTAACAGTTGTGTGGATGTGGCTGTGATGGTACAAGGATAAAAGCAGTCCAGGTTTGTTGAGAGACCAGTATCTTTTATTACATTAGGACATGAAGAAGGGCATGTAACGACACCTGTTTTATCCAAGTATAACACTCAATCTAATAAAGGACATTATCTCTCCTGACAGACTTTACCTCATTCTTATTATACTTTGCAGTTTTCATTCTTGCTGCCAGAATTGTTTATATTAAAAAAAAAAAGTTGTTTGTGTACAACATTTATTTAGCATTGCTTTAATTCTATCCCAAAAGGCTGGGGGCAGGGAGTGTAGGATGTTCCTGTGCTACAACATCTTCCTCTCCTAGCAAACAGTCACAAGTCATTTATTAGCAATGGATTTGTCTGGACTGAAACTGCTGGAAACAAACTAAAACAATAGATTCAGAGTACAATATGTTGTTCATGTGCTTGCCATATGCCTATGGTGCAAGCACTGCCAGGTCCACACACAGTTTTTCAATACTGAAAGAATATTATTCAACTTTTACTTAAATCCTCTGTGATTTCATCAATAAGATGGGTCTCTGTAATCCAGATGGGATCAGTGACACAGCTTAATAACAGAGGCAGCTCTGGAAGTCAAGGTGATTATCAGTGTACAGGCCACCCACTCTGTGCCATTCATGGGGATCTACCAAACAGAACAGGAAAAGAAATTGGCATCTACTGTGTATCAGCAATGGAGACATTTTGTTACTTTACTTATTGATATATTTATTGATTTATTATGTGGGTGGAGCCTGGGGGATGGGGGTGGAAGAAAGCTGCCTTTTAAAGCTTGAATCTATAAAATCAGCATGTGAGGATAGTTAGACACTGTTCTGTGAACATTCGTGTCAGACACCAAGAGCTTCTAATGTGTTTTTCTACAGAATGTATTATTGTGCAGCCTCCTTTCCAAAATTGTTGCTGCTCTGGAAATAAAGCAGAATGTGCTTTGTTTATCCTTTCTGAGCAGCTCACGTATTGTATTAGGGTGCAAGTTGTTAAATGTGATATACATAAAACATCTTCAGAAGCTTTTAGTCTTTACAGTCTGGAGTGCTTCCCTACCAAAAACAAAATCAAGTTTTAATTAAAACTGTACTCTATGGGCAGTACTACATTGTCTTGCAGAAAAACAGCAAGAGGAGTAACTGAAAGGAATACATGCAGAACTTAGGTGGAGCTACTGTAAACTATCAAAATCAGGAGACGTGGTTAAACCCAAAATTGATCTTATGCTATCACAGCTGTACACCAAACCAGCATGTTTCAGTGGCTCACATCTCACAGCAGTATGTCTCAAAAATGCAGAACTACAACAGTCGTCATGCCGTGGGAGAACCTGGTGATGTGGGCAGTTCACACACCTCATAGCAGAGAGTGGCAATGTCCAACTCTTTCCCATTGTGTGACCGAAGTCATGCCAGTGACATATGCCAAAATTGCAGAGAAGAAAGAAGAAATTGGATGGTCCTGGATTTTGGCCACTGATGGACACATACTTCAAGCCATACGTCAGGGAGGAGTTTCAGCACCCTTAGGAATAAGGAAGGCCTGGAGTGAGTTGCTAGAGCAACTCAATAAGCCTGCAGCCTTGTGGAGAAGTAATGGGACAGACAAATAACTGAAATGTGTATAGATTTTGATTGCTGTTAAAGCATGGGAGCCAAAACCAAATGATCTTGCCTGTTGCTGCTTCCCCAGTTTCCCCTCTAAAAAAAGGTGCATCCACTTGCCCTTGGGCATTAGGTATTTGTCAGTCAGTCCCACTTAGGAGCCCAGTGAGACCCTGGAGCAGGTCTTCCTGGAAACTAAACTAGGGCATATGGAAAATTAAGGTGAGACTGGTGACAGCCAACATTGCTTCACTAAGGGGAAATCATGCCTAACAAATTTGGTGGCTTCCAATGATGGGAACACAGCAGTAGTGGATAAAGGAAAAATGATTGATGTCATCTACCTGGACTTGTGCAAAGTGTTCGACACTGTCCCACATGACATCCTTGTCTCTAAACTGGAGAGACGTGGATTTGACGGATGAACCGCTCAGTGGATAAGGAGCTGGCTGGATGATCACATTCAGAGAGTTGTGGTCAACGGCTCAATGTCCAGCTGGGGATTGATATCAAGTGCTGCCCCCTCAGGGGTTGGTGTTGGGACAGATCCTGTTCAACATCTTTGTCAGTGACATGGACAGTGGGATTGAGTGTGCCCTCAGCAAATTTGCCAATGACACCAAGCTGTGTGGTTCGGTTGATACGCTGGAGGGAAGGAATGCCATCCAGAGGGACCTTGACACGCTTGTGAGGTGGGCTGATGCCAACCTCATGAAGCTTAACCATGCCAAGAGCAAGGTCCTACACCTGGGTCAGAGCAATCCCAGGCACAGCTACAGGCTGAGCAGAGAGGAGATTCAGAGCAGCCCTGCGGAGAAGAACTTGGGGGTGCTGGTCAATGAGAAACTTCATATGAGCCAGCTTCAGTGGCCGCTCCAAACCCAGAAAGCCAACTGTATCCTGGGCTGCATCAAAAGGAATGTGACCAGCAGGTCAAAGGAGGTGATTCTGCCCCTGTACTCTTCTCTTGTGTGAGACCCCAGATCTGGGGTTTCCAACCCAAGAGGGTCATCAACATGTTGAAGCAAGTCCAGAGAAGGGCCGTGAAGACAGTCATAGGGCTGGGGCACCTCTGCTGTGGAAACAGGCTGAGAGAGTTGGTTTGTTCAGCCTGGAAAAGAGAAGTCTAAGGAAGACTTTAGAGCAGCCTTCCAATACCTATAGGGAGGCTACAAGAACTCTGGAGAGGTACTTCTTACAAGGGCATGTAGTCATAGGAAAAACAGGAATCACTTTAAGCTGAAAGAGTATATTTAGATTCGACATTAGGAAAACATCCATAATGTGAGGGTGGTGTAGCGTTGGAACAGGTCAGCCATGATTCTCTGATTAAAGACAGGCCCTTGATTGAAGTTACAAAGTGTTTGACTCAAGGAAAAAAAAAAAAAGTTTTATCTTCATATTAGAGGAGCTTTAATTTTCCCACATCTTGGTCCCATCTAAGGACCAAAACAAATTAAGGAAGTCAAGAAGCCATTCCACAGAATAATGTAACTGTGGACCTGAGATCAAGGAAGCACAAGAAATGAAGTAGACATGGTCCAAGCTGCAGCAAACCCTGGAGGAGTTCACTGGGATGAACTCCTTCAGTTATTTAAGCTGACTTGGATTCCTCACACTAAAATATTATGGAATCAGCACTTTCAATGTTTAAAGCAGATATGATGCCCTCAGATTACTTAAACTGACTCCGTTACAAGCTTTGCTTGTCTTGTAACTCTCACATGGACTCAGATTTACATTCTTAGAAGGACATCCCTGGATTTCCAATTCAAGGTGGTTTAGGTTGAAGCATGCTTAGAAAAAGCTGCCAAGAAGTCTGTGTGTGCCTGTTTGGCTGGGCACAAATCCTTCCTGAATGGCCTCTGTGGCCCCTGACTGTGCCCAAAAAGCCCTCAGGCAACTTGCAGCTGCCAGTCTGCCAAGGGAACTCCAACATTTCTCTGGCTGCTGATGCTCAAATTCAGTTCATTTTCCACCCTAGCTCTTTGCCCTACTTTTCTTTCTGCCACTCTCCTCTTCATACCGAGGTCCCTCTGCCGCTATACCCGTGCATGTGTGGGAGAATGCCATTCTGGTCCATCTGGGAGATTTTCATTCTGTTTGAAGTGAAATGTTTATTACAACTTAAACCAGCAGTGCTGCTCAGCTGATACACATGGGCTGCAGAGTACTGGGTAGAGTGGATTAGAAAAGAGATGCAGGTGAAAACCCAGGCTAGAACAAAAAAGGAGCATAAATAGTTGGTTACACTTTCACACTAAATCTCATTGGTCAAAGCAGTCAAAGAAATAAAAACAGAATCAAGCAAACTAGGAAATCTGAGTGACAGATTAAAGCAGCCTTATTAGACAAATACAACAGTAAGTCTGTATCTGTAACTAAAAGGGCAATATAACCACCTTTGATCATTGAGAAGCTATACAACATTCTTTCATGTTCTTCAAAGGCAAAAAGATGTTTTATTTACCTAATGTCATTTATACCCTTGTTTGCCCTACCAGAGCAAGATCTAGAAATATTTCTGCTTGTGTGGAGCACAGTGAAAGATAAGAGCCCATAAAACAGTCAGATGATATGACTCCTAGCCATATGTTAGCCTGTGGGTAGGAACAGAACAACACAGGGGATTTAGACCAAAGTCTGCAAGCATAGCAGGCATAAACCAGAACCAGGTGTGCCCCTATGGGCTGCTGTCCTTTAGTGTCGATCCTTCTTCAGTATTGTGTTGACATCAGTGGGCTTTTGGTGTGAGTGTGCCCAGTTGGCTCCTTCGGAAGTTATTAATGTGAACAGCACACTGCCAAGACGTGTATGAAAAGCAGGGTTTTCTGCTGGGTTGTCAGACTTGCCAGGTCAGCGTGGAGCAGGCCTGTGTATGGCTGAGGTCAGGACAAGCATCAGAAGCTCTGATGTCTTTACTTGGGTTTCACGGATCTCTGGCTCAAGAAAAACACCACTGAAAGCAGCATTTTAATTTTCTGAGAAGAAGACTGCATGCACTCTTGGAGGGAGAAGGTGAATGAATATACGAAGCTCTTTGTAATCTTACAATGAGAATTAGGAGAAACAAAATAGGGAAATTAAACTAGCCAAATCTGTCAGGATCTTATTTGTGGCCATAGTGCCCCCCTGAGGTATCTGTTCAGATAGCTGCACGGCTCCCAGTAATTTTTAAGCTTACGTATTTATATAGCAGTGTACATAAACCCTAAAGATCTGTCTTGATCTCCTAACCCTGACCGGTTCTACTACTGGTTCTACTCGGTGCGCACCTCCGCGCTGAAGGAAACTTCCGCTTCTGTAGGTTTCAGCCACACGCAGCAGGTATTTTCCAGGCACAAGCTGCAGTTGCCTTGCCAAGAGTGTTTCATTTCCACGCTCTCGTAGCTCCCCTTCGTGGCGAGCACGCCTAATGACCTGCCGCTTCCAGGGAGGCAGTTTCGGTCACGGGGCAGAGTTTCTGTTTTTCAGTTAAGACGCAGGAAGAGGGAGCACGGCTTGAGCCGGCGGCACAAAGGAACCTCCGCAGCGCTCAGCTCCTTCCCCCTGCTTGGTTCCTTGCCGTACTTGGGTCTGAACCAGGAGGGAGGCCAACTTACACCTCTCTCCCTGAAAGTGAGCCAGTGGTCCTGGCCTTCATCAGCAATTAAGGTCTGATATTTTGTTCCCTTAGTTTCAGTAACAGCCATTCAATACTCAGTAAGATGTACCAATCGGTCTGATTATACTATCAATCACTTCCCTCCAAGATATTTGTGCTACCTCAACTACACCATTAGGATAGAATATCTGAGTAAGATGGATTGCAGCACTATACTTTTGCTTGAAGTACAATACCCATTCTCAGCAGAAGACGTAGGCTTTTATGCAAAGTCATTCTGTCTCGCTAGGGATTGAGCCAATGCCCACTGGGATCACTGGGAATATTTCTTCTGCCTTGTTTTCCATGCTGATAGGTTAGTACTTTCTAAAGCATTTTTGTAGAAGTTGGCCTAGTCTGCTCAGGGGAATTTGAGCAACTACACTACTATTATTTGCTACATCTTTTTAACTCAAGAAGTTATTTTAGGCTATAAATTCTTCAGGGTAAGAAATTTTCCAGCCCTTGCAGTGCTAACATATTTGAAATCATCAAACAGCAGTAATACTAAACAGTTGCTAAGTTTGTGTTAAGTCTTCCAAGAAACTGGCTTCACATCTCTGATGTTGGATAAATGTTCACATCTCCAAGGAGGGCCACTTTGCCCCAGAGAACTTAATGATCACCTCTGACCACTTATTTAGCCTGTGCCAGCCTCAGATCTCAGCCTAGATAACTTGCCTTTTATTGCTCCAGCTCAAGCACCTGCGTCACCCCACTCTCTCTTCCTCACTCCTCCTTGCCCCCATTCCAACTACACCTTAGCCTATGTCAAAGCAAAACTGCTTTTGACGTCTTCCTTTCCTTTCCAAGTATTTTTGCATGTATGTTTTTATCATTACTTCTTTCCACTAGTTACTTATATTGTAAATCCTAGGTCACACATCAGTTTGGAGACAGTGAGAAGACCTTTGTCCTTCATTTATTGAATTTTCTTTGAACTGTTCACTAAAGATATTTCCCCAGCATAAAATCACAACATGTTCAGAATATATCAAGGTCTTGCATCAGAGGACATTTTTTTCTAGGTCACAGCATATCAGCACTGAATTAAGCTTTTATTATCTTGAACAGTAGCAAGTGTAATTATTTGGTCACACATTATTTTGCCATCCTTGACATTTCTAGAAGGTTCTCGGGGAAAGCCCAATGCATTTTTAATCTGCTCACAGGGAGTAATAATCCTAGTTGCCTTGACACTTCAGGGAGATACAATCTGCAGTAGGTCTACCTCTGCTAGATTTTGCACTCTCCCCTTGTGCTAGTAAAGCTATCAAGTAGTGACTTCTGTGTGTAAAGCTGTGTTTGAGCTTGCTCCCTACTCCTTCTCTCTATACCATTTAGCTCTGAAGTTTACAGAGTGGCAGAGGGAAGAGAAGGGTAGAGAAGAATGTAATAGCCCTCCTGGGCCAGCTGCCTTTCCTGTGTTTTGATTCACTGAGCAAGTAGCCAGGAGAACTAGCCAGACTTTATATGCAGCTTTCTTTCTCCGAGGGGAAAAAAACCAAAATCCCACCAAAACCCACCCACACAATATGTTGGAGAGGCAGAGCTGTTTTACAGGCTGTTCCTTATTTGGTCCATTTGCTACAGCTTTCACAACAAGCACCCAGATTCCCTTAGCTTTGAAACATTGGAGAAGTTTAGATACCTTTAGTTTGAGACATGATTTATATAAACTTTTCAGTAACTTTTGGTTTCAATAGTTTCTGAAAGGTTAAAATATACCAAAATCAATGTAGGGACTTTGGTTAGAAGTGTATTTTGGGGTCTCTCTCTCAACTTGATGAGGAAACTGGCCAGCAATTTGAGTGCAAATCACACATACTGTTCTAAAATGGGGACCTAAGTGTGTGAGTGCAGATGTAGGCACATAGCTTTAATACCCAAGACTGAAAATATATTTCAGTCTCATATGTATCATTGTCTCATGGCTGTCCCAGGAGATGCAGGGAGATGTCAAGGGGCAGTTTATTCCAGATGTCTGCCATGCTTCTGCTGCAGCCACAGACAGTGACTGATAGTCTGTCTCACTTTGGAAAATGCTTAGTTGTAACGCTAAGTTCTGCCTTTACCCCCAGATACTCAAATGTACCAAAATATATGCTACCACGGCTTAAAGAGCATGCATAGGGTCCTCAAGCATGCTCTTAGCCAAGAAAGCTTTTTAAAAATTAAAAATTAAACAAAAACTGTCCCTTTGCACACAGGTTATGATTTATTCATGATTCTTGAAATGCCATTATGATGGGAAGACGAGAGGACACAGCAGAATAGCCAAGGAGACCATCTGCAACCTCTCTGTCTTTCAGCTGTGTTTTAGGAAGACTGACATTGCCTGGAGTACACACTGCAGTCACTGTCTCATCAGCTGCTCTTTCAGCAAAGCAGTCCTCACTCCTACAGCTCTTTCATGCAGTTACCACATACTAGTATATCACAAATAATTTTTTCAGGCAAGCTGCCATATCAAATTCTTTCTTTTGCGGGTGGTCCTTGAGAAAAGTAGGGCTCCGTCTCTATTACTAGTCTTGATAACAGACTGTTTACAACATTAGGGTTCAATGGTCTAGATTTTTTTACCCTTGCTATAAATTGCTTGTCTAGACAGATTTGGAGCTCCAATCTTTGTAAAAGCAGGGCTTTGACTCAGTACTGATATAATCCACTGATTGAGTACATCATTTTGTTAAAAGCAGTCTTACTCCGCATAGTTCCCATTTTCTTTAGTCTAGCAGTCTTGAAGACTGACTATATTTTTTTCTTGGGTGATTGTCTTCTTTGTCTGAACATAGGACTAGTTCAATAACTGAAATCTGTGTGACTCAAAGATTTGCTGTTTGCACCCCACAACTGTAAATTGTTTTAGGTTGGATCCTTTTTACTCAAGAAACAGTGATCTAGAGAAAAAAAAAATTAAAAGATCAAGCAAACAGAAAAAAAAATCACCACCCCCAAAAAACCCCAATAGTCAAAGTAAAAATACCGAAAAAACATAACTTATAACTCTGTACTGGCCTACACATTCTTAGTGGATACTTGCGGTGTGATACTGAAGAGGAGCTGAAGTTCAAAAATACCTGATTTTCCACAAACAGGGGCCCTTATTGAACCCCACCTTCAAGAGAACCCAAGCTGCTAACGCTTTAGCATCACACCTGCATGACTGTGCACGTGCTTTGCAGAGGGACAAAAGCAGGGGAATATAACCAGCATGAATGTATGAAAGAAAGAAAATGAGATCCTCATAATGTTTTCCTTTGTGTGCTACACTATACTTTCAGACCCAAGTCTAACTGTCACAGCAAGAACAGGCGATACAAATTTGGAGTTGTGTATTCAGTGCTCAGAGAAGACATGTGGTCTACAAAATGAAGGGGATGGCCCAACTGGCTTTCCTCCAGGCTTATGCACTGATGGCTGATCCACTCACTGACTTCTCCAAATGGCCCAGGGAAGAGAAACTTCTCTTTGTGGCCTTACATTAACACACCATTGGAAAGAACACCCTGAAGATTGCAAATCAGCAAGATCCCAGCCTAATATTGTGTAAGTGATGAGGTGAAAAGTCAAAACATGGCTGCTTTAATAGAGTGACCATGCAAAAGCAGTGAGTAACAAGATCCTCCTGTTCCCCAAGAGAAACAACTCTACACAAAGCCAACTGCCCAACTTCAGTAACATCCTGCAAGAGCCACACAGCATGCACAACCATAAACAAATGTGAGACAAGAAATATGGAATTGTCACTTGTCATAGATTACAGGACTTGTAAACCTTGGAAACCAAGTTTCCACTGCTCGTGAATGTCCTCCTGTGCTGGTGCTATTTCTGCTTTATTAGAGTCCGTATATATCACATAAGCTGGTGGCAAACACACAGATCTTTTGTCAATGTGGAGAGAGTAAAAGGGTGTTCTTTAACCTGACTTAGGTAACTCATGTGAAAATTAAGAGAAAACAAGGGAATTTGTAGCTATATTATGTGGTATCACAAGAAGTTGCAGGCACAGGCATCCTTAGGTTTGCTACTGCTGCCGGTGAATCCCCCACTGACTTGAGCAGAGCAGCAGCAGTCACTGCTCTGTAGAGTTGCTTCACCCTATTGAGACTAACCACACATGTAAATCAAACGTAAAAAGAGCTGCCAGTGGTCAAGGTCTGAGTATGTGTTTGGAGCAGAGAAATAAGGGAAAGAGACATGTTCTGCGTTTCATGCTGTATCTGTGAACATATTGCTCGAAAATATGCATCCATTGAGAAATGAGCACTTATACCAGCAGAAAACCAAATTTTGGCTTCCACATTCAGGCCTCCTGTTGAACGTGTATTTCCCATAGGAACTTCAGCTTTTGGCCCCCATGTAATACATATCATATATTCCATACTTATTTGCTGCAGAACTGCACAAATATCACACTTAGAGGATTGTAGTTTTATCACTTGAAAACAGTCTTTATGAAGTGTTGGACAAACCATTGCTACTCCTTGTTTTTCAAACCAAAAATGCTGAAATGTCCAGGACAGATGTTGCATTTTCACTTCCAGATGTTTTCTACATTGAGTGGCAATATTCACCAGTAGGGGGAGGTTCAGTCATTTTATATGAAGGCATGAAGTACAAGAAGCCATAGGGAAATATACAAGCCATTTAATTTAAAAGGCAATGAGATGTGATGGCCAAACATTACAAGAGTAGCTCTTAAAACATTTCTACAATCATTGAAAGAAATGTTTTCTTTTTCTGCAGAACAGAATGTTGTCATTTGATGACAAGAAATTAATTAGAAAACATTTAGAAAAGACTGAACTGATTTTATACTCTAAGAATTGGTGATACTTTGGCTTCTGAACCACAGAATTGATAAAAAAACCCACAAACTTTATTCACTGCTTTTATTTTTAGTTATGGTTGTGAACACCAAAACCAAATGCCTCCCTTATTCCTTCCTTAAAAACCAGCAAACTTACTCTGAAGCAGACACTTCCACATGCATCAAATGGAAGTTAAAGCTTCTGCTTGCAGACCATTAAAACTAGTAGGCAAGATTTCTTTTGGGGGCTGGGGGTGATATTTATTAAACTTTATCTGATGCAGATATAATCACAGCTATTTCATCTCAGGAATTCTGAAGAAAATTTCCATACAAGAAGGACCTCCCAGACAAACACTGCTGCCGCAACACTGCAGTACTCCCACGTCTCAAGTTTTTCTAGTGTCTTTCACGAGTATGCCTCAAGTACTATCTTTATTCATAGACAGGATTTCATTTTCAGCACAAAGAGTAATTTAAAATCCCCTCTCAAGAGAGAAAGGAATTATAATGTTGACACTGACATACTTATATAAAGATCCATGTTTGCTTGTGTTGTCTTTAGAACACCAAGTTCTAAAACCTTGCCATTACATATGAATTGGAGCTTATTCTTTAAATATATATATAAAATCAGTGTGGGCTTAGGGATTTTCTTTTTTTCTTTAATTTTTTTTTTTTTTTTACAGTGGCAGCACAGAAAAAGCATTGAAGTTGCAAATTTCAAAAGTTTTAAAAAAGAAAAATCTAAACAAGAAATCCATAAATACAGAATAGTTACAGTATATTAAAATTTCACAATTTTAGGTGTGAGACAAGCCTTTTTTAATACTGGGGTTTAGTGACGCTGATCTCTAGTAAGCTATTTCTCCATTTCCAATGCTTACATGAAAGAACTTAAGTAAGTGCATCATCAGCTTCATCGAATTCAATGGCAGGACCTGGGATCCCCTGTGAATAAGGCTATTTTTCATGACATTTGCAAACCTGGATCAAATCTGGTTTTAGGGCAGGCAAGATATACATCGTTTTACGTATCACAGCTTTAATTGTTTCAGCAACAAGTGTAGGAGGCATGTGCAGATAGGTGGGACACTGTAGTGCTGTATTGTAAGCCTATATAGCATTGCCTGTATATGTCACTAGCTTGAATGCAGCAGACAGGAATTTCTGAAGCCAGTAGGATTCACTTTGTAATTTTGGGATGGAACAGAATGGAATAGAATGGAGCAGAACAGAACAGAACAGTTGCAACATACCTACAATGATTACCTAGTCCAACTACCTGACCACTCCAAGACTGAGTTAAAGTTCCAAAAGTTAAAGCGAATTATGAAGGCCATTGTACAAATGCCTATTTTTGAGGCACTGACAGGCTGGGGCATTGAACACCTCTCTAAGAAGCCTATTTCAGTGTTTGACCACCCTCTCAGTACCATGCAGCTTTGAGCCATTCTCACTCATCTTGTCACTGGATCCCAGGTTGATCATCAGCTCCCTCATCATGTCCCCTCCTCAGGAAGCTGCAGGGAGCCATGAGGTTGCCCCTCAGTCTCCTTCTCTCCAGCCTAGACAACTCAGAGCCCTCAGCTGCTCCTCACAGAACACAGCTCCAGCTCTGTCACCAGCTTTGCTTCTCCCCTCTGGGTGCAGTCAAGGACCTCCACATGCTAATTAAACTGTAGGACCCAGCACTGCACAGAGTGCTCAAGGTGAGGCTGCACCAACACTGAGTGCAGCAGTTAATCACCTCTTTTGACCAGCTCGTGATGTTGTGTTCAATGCACTCCAGGATGTGGTTTGCCCTCCTGGCTGCCAAGGCACACGGCTGGCTCCCATCAAGCCTGCTGTCAGTTAGCACTTCCAGGTCCCTTTCTGCAAGGCTGCTCTCCAGACACTCCACTCCCAATTTATACTTGCACCCAGTGTTACTTCCACCTCAGGTGCAGAATCCAGCATTTCGAATTGTTGAATTTCATCCCACGAATCACTGCCCAGTGCTCCAATCTACCCAGATCGCTCTGCAAGGCCTCTTGTCCCTCAAGAGAGTCAACAGCACCTCCCAGTTTGATGCTGTCAACAGGCTTCCTAACGCTGCATTCAACTACTACATCCAGATCACTAATAAACCTTTTGAACAGAACTGGCCCTAGAACTAAGCCTTGAGGAGCACCACTGGTGGTTGGTCACCAGCCTGATGTAGCTGCAACCACTACAACGCTTTGAGCTCTGCCCTTTAGCCAGTTCTTCAGCCAGCATATTGTGTACTTGCTTATCCCACAGTTGCACAGCTTGTCCAGGAACATGCTGCAAGGGACAGTATCAAAAGCCTTACTAAAATCAAGAAAAACTAACTCCACCACCTTCCCTTCATGCACTAAATGAGCGACGTTATCACAGAAGGACTTCAAACTAGTTAAACATATCTTTCCCTTTGTGAACCCATGCTGACTGTGCCTGATAGTGTTGTCCTTGAAACACCTTTCAAGTAGCACCAAGCATGATCATCATAGGTATCCAGAGTCAAAAAATGTGCTTTCTGCATTCATCTAGGAACATAGAATTGTGTCATATCTTTTGCCCATGCTCCTGACTCCTCCAGCTCATGTCAGATATTCCAGAGGAGTAAGTCATTCACAGGCACTGGACAGAAACACATTTTTTGTAGCTGCAGGCTTCCAAAGGTCACAGTATCACAGTATCTTAGAGATTGGAAGGGACCTCAAAAGATCATCTAGTCCAATCCCCCTGCTGGAGCAGGAACGCCTAGATAAGGTTACACAGGAACATGTCCAGGTGGGTTTTGAATGTCTCCAAAGAAGGAGACTCCACAACCTCCCTGGGCAGCCTCTTCCAGTGTTCCGTCACCCTCACTGAGAAGAAGTTTCTTCTCAAGTTTAAGTGGAACCTCTTGTGTTCCAGTTTGTACCCATTTCCCCTTGTCCTATCATTGTTTGCCACTGAGAAGAGCCTGGCTCCATCCTCGTGACACTCCCCCTTTATATATTTATATACACTAATAAGGTCACCCCTCAATCTCCTCTTCTCCAAACTATAGAGACCCAGCTCCCTCAGTCTTTCCTCATAAGGGAGATGCTTCACTCCCTTAATCATCTTAGTTGCCCTGCGCTGGACTCTCTCTAGCAGGTCCCTGTCCTTCTTAAACTGAGGGGCCCAGAACTGGACACAGTATTCCAGATGAGGTCTCACCAGGGCTGAGTAGAGGGGAAGGAGGACCTCTCTCGACCTACTAACCACCCCCCTTCTAATACAACCCAGGATGCCATTGGCCTTCTTGGCCACAAGGGCACAGTGTCGGCTCATGGTCACCCTGTCGTCCACCAGGACCCCCAGGTCCCTCTCCCTTACACTGCTCTCTAACAGGTCGTTCCCCAGCCTATACTGGAACCTGGGGTTGTTCCTGCCCAGATGCAGGACTCTACACTTTCCCTTGTTATATTTCATCAAGTTATTCCCCGCCCAACTCTCCAGCCTGTCCAGGTCCCTCTGGATGGCAGCACAGCCTTCTGGCGTGTCAGCCACTCCTCCCAGCTTAGTGTCATCAGCAAACTTGCTGATAGTACACTCAATTCCCTCATCTAAATCATTGATGAATATATTAAATAATACTGGCCCCAGTACTGACCCTTGAGGCACTCCACTAGATACAGGCCTCCAACTAGACTCCGCCCCATAGACTACAACTCTCTGGCTTCTCTCCTTCAGCCAGTTCACAGTCCACCTCACTACCCGATCATCCAGACCACACTTCCTCAATTTAGCTGCGAGGATGCTGTGGGAGACCATGTCAAACTCTTTGCTGAGGTCAAGATAGACCACATCCACCGCTCTGCCATCATCCATCCACCGTGTTATTTCCTCATAAAAGGCTACGAGATTGGTCAAGCATGACTTCCCCTTGGTGAAGCCATGTTGACTGCCCCTCATAACCCTCTTATCCTTGATATGCCTTAAGATGGCACCAAGGATAAGGTGTTTCATCACTTTCCCAGGAATGGAGGTGAGGCTAACCGGTCTATAGTTACCCGGGTCCTCCTTCTTGCCCTTTTTGAAGACAGGAGTGACATTTGCTTTCCTCCAGTCCTCAGGCACCTCTCCCGTTTCCCAAGACTTGGTAAAGATGATGGAGAGCGGTCTGGCAATGACCTCCACCAGTTCCCTCAGCACCCGCGGGTGCATCCCATCTGGACCCATGGATTTATGGATGTCCAGATTGCTCAACTGGTCTTTAACCCATTCCTCATTGACTAAGGCAGACCGCTCCGTTGACCTATCTTCATCCGAGGTCTCAGCAGTACAGGGCTCTTCAGGACTGCCTCCGGCAGAGTAGACAGAGACAAAGAAGGCATTCAGTAACTCTGCCATCTCTGTATCTTCTGTCACCAGGGCACCCGTCTCGTTCATCAGCGGGCCTACATTGCCTCTGGTGTTAGTTTTATCTGCCATGTATTTGAAAAAGCTCTTTCTGCTGTCCTTGACCCCTCTCGCCAGCTTTAATTCCAAGGAGGCCTTAGTCATCCTAGCAGCTTTCCTACATCCTCTAGCAGCAGCCTTATATTCCTCCCAAGTGGCCAGCCCTTCCTTCCATGACCTGTAAACTCTCCTCTTCCACTTGAGCATACCCAGCAATTCCCTATTTAGCCACGCAGGTCTCCTGACCCTCTTCCTTGACTTCCTACGTGTCGGGATGCTCCGATCTTGAGCTCGGAAAAAGCAGTCCTTGAACATCAACCAACTATCTTGGGCCCCTTTCCCTTCAAGCAGCCTAGCCCACTGGATTTCCCCTAGCAATCGCTTGAAGAGGCCAAAGTTTGCCCTGCTAAAGTCCAGGGTTGCGATTCTACTTGCTATTCTACTGACCCTACCACACAAGATCCTGAATTCTACCATCTCGTGGTAGCTGCAACCAAGGCAGCCCTCAACCTTCACTCCTTCAGCCAGACCCTCCTTGTTAGTGAGGATGAGATCCAGCAGCGCACCTCTCCTGGTTGGCTCATCCACCATTTGCATGAGGAAGTTATCATCCATACACTGGAGGAACCTCCTGGACTGCGGCTGGGTTGCCGAGTAGTCCTTCCAGCAAACATCAGGGAAGTTAAAATCCCCCACGACGACCATGGCCTGTGACTGTGAGGCCGCTCTCAGCTGCCTGTAGAAGGCCTCGTCAACTTCCTCACCCTGATCCGGTGGCCTGTAACAGACCCCCACAACAGTATCGCCCCTGCCAGCCTGCCCCTTAATTCTCACCCACAGACTCTCAACTCTCTCATCATCTGTTCCCGGACAGAACTCAACGCATTGTAGCTGCTCTCGCACATAAAGAGCAACCCCACCACCCCGCCTGGCTGGCCTGTCTTTCCTGAAAAGGACATAGCCCTCCATGACTATATTCCAGTCATGTGAGCTGTCCCACCACATCTCTGTAATTGCCACCAGATCATAATCTCCCGACTTAACACAGGTTTCTAGCTCCTCCTGCTTATTTCCCGTGCTGCGCGCACTGGTGTACAGACATTTCAGGGAGCGAGCTGAGCACACCGATTTCACCCTAGGATTACAGGAGGCCTCCCAGTCATCATCAATTCTGGAGCGCTGTCCCACTGAGGCAAGCCCAGCTACAACCCCATCCCCCTTCGAATCTAGTTTAAAGCTCTCCAAATGAGCCCTGCTAATTCGTGCCCCCGCATCCTTTTGCCTCTGTGCGATAAACCTTTCCCACATGCCAATGTCCAGACTGGTGCCCTATAAAACCAGCCGTTATCAAAGAATCCAAAGCCCTGCCTGCAGCACCAGCCTCGAAGCCAATCGTTTATGGACTGAGGTCCAGTGTGTACTTTACATCTTGAAAGCTTCCTTTTTTAATTCTTGTAAATTCCCTTCACTTTTCAGAGGAAACGACACAAAACACACACCGAAAGCATCAAATACACTGTGAACAGGTTTGCAAGTAGAGCAAATTATTGTTTTATTCATGAGCATCAAACAATCGTAAATATTTGCGGCCTTCAAGCTTGTGTGAAAATAGTAGCATAAATTTCTTAATACCTATGTTAGGTTGATAGAAGTAACTGGAACAGCTTTAGCGAATTTTAAAGTCTTTGAAGAAGGATAGGAATTAATTTGCTTAATAGAGTCATTGGATCAAAGAATCACTTATTAGTTAACAGGTGATTTGGATGGGGTTGTGGTTCAAGCTGATTGATTCCTTCTACATTCACATGCAGACACACAGCAAAACACGTTGTGCTGGGGTTTTGCATCACACATCCTCCAGAAAAATAACTGTTAAGGGTTCGGCTTCCTCCACATCTTCTTCAGATAATTAGTAAATGAATGTAAGACTGTTTCTTGAAATCTGTTGCTGTGGAATACCCATAAAGGGACAAACTGTAGGACACGTGCCTTCCGAATAATCAAGCAAAAACAATACAAATGCAAAAGGTTATCAAAATCTCATGAAAGAAATCAACTAAGTGTTCAGGAAGGTAATAGAAAAGCAAAGGCTTTTACTTTATGCTTTCAGTGTGTATGTTTCTCTTAGAAGAAGGTAATGTTAATTCCTCTGTGTTTTCAATAAATATATTTTCTTCCCTATACTTTTTTTTAATGCTCATCATTAACAGCTGACATGCATAAATATTTATCCTGGTTTTGCTAGCTTAGTATCTTAAGGACATTATGTTCGTGTGATAGCACAGTCTGTTTTTGTGTTTTCCATTAATTATTTTTTAATATGCTGGCCAATTTCTTTAAAGGAGTAGGGGTCTCAGAACTATTTCTTATAGCATCATGAAAATAGGCAGCTCGTGAAAGGATAAAGACTAACCAAATATCAAACTGAGCTGAGCTCGACACACAAAAGTGGAGAAAGCCACACTGTACTGCTAACTATGTTTTACTTGTGTATTCTTCCCTTCAGAGTGTACTGGTGTCATATTAGCTTCAACAACCTGTTCACTCTTTCTTATTTATGTCCAATCTTAAGGCCCCTGGAATCAGTCAGAAGAACTTGCTGAGCTTAGACAATTCTGATTCAGCCTTTGGGAGCCATTTACACACTATCAAATTCACTTACCAGCACTTCGTGGGCTAAACACCCGAAAACTTCATCTCCAAAGGTGACATATTGCAGTGATTCGTTCACAAACTCTTCTGCTGTCTTTGTAATAAGATCAGGTTTTTGGTACCTTGTCATTGGAGTAGAAACACCATAAGGAGTCACTACCTAAAACGAGAAATCGTAACAGTGTAATGTCATCTAACATTTAGATAGGGCCATTCACTTTGAGGAATACTGTAGTATCTGAAAAATTATGACACATGTTTGCAGTGGATTAAGGCACTATGTGGAACAAGTAATGATACTATGGTGGGATAAGGGGAGAAGCTGCATACAGGGAGGAGACAGAGTTTTCAGAGGGTCACCCAGCACTTCACCAAGGATGGCAACATTATACAGATTTAGGCATCTCAGATATTATTGAAGAAATATTCTTTGTTTCCTTGATTTCCTAAAATTGAGGAAATAAAGCAAGATATAATAATAATAATACCTGTATAATAATTCCCTTTGCCTTATATTCTGCTTGTAGTGCTTTGGAGAAAGTGCTTATAAAAGCCTAAAACAAAACAAAACAAAAACAAATAAACCAACAAAATAACATTAGCATGGGAAACAAAGTACTTCCACAGATACTCACAAATATATGAGAACAGGTCCTTAACAAAAAAGGCCAAGCATCACACAAGCTAAGGCACAGAACAGTGATGAAAACCACAGAAACAAATTTTTCGAGACAGTTTCTGCTGGTACACATGATCAATGGCAAAATTGACTCTTGTCTGCACCAGACAAGATAGACCCTGGCATTGACCCAAGCCAAACATCAATCAAGTACTGACTGGGCTGAAAGCTTTGTTACATTTCTGAACATGCAGCGATTTAAATATCTGAGTTCCACTATTCTCGCTATTGTTTCATGTGGCTCTCATCTCTGACTGAGACCTGCCCTCCCAGTTCAATGCTTACACTGCTGTCTTGCAATAAAAGAGGGGAGCGAAATACAACTCATGCTTTCAGTGCAAAACTACTAGCACAGCCTACAGATAGGATTTTCAAAGTCAGGTAGTTGAGAATTTGGGGGTTCTTTAGCTTCAGCTGTTAAGATTTGTCTTTTGGAGAGAACACCATGAAGAGTACACATATACTAACTAATTTGTGTAGAAATTAAATATCTTTCAAGACAGATTTCAGAAGTCAGATGTTTGAGAAATATTCAGAAAATTGACAGTCCTCTGTAATTAGAAATATGAAAGTCCAACTAAAGAGGAAAAATGGCAGTGTTTCAAAGTCATCATTTGATGGTTCTTACAATTTAAACACCAATAATGTTGTGATATTGCATGGAAACATCAGTACACTGACAAATAAAATAGTTTCCTTTCAGGGAATTGCCAAAAAAAAAAAACCAAAAAAAAAAAAAAAAACCAAAAAAAAAAAAAAAAAACATTAAAGATACCCAAGAATGAAAAAAGCAAAAATAATACAAACTGTACCATATCACTTTGAAATAGTGTTAACTAAACTGTAAGGAACTAAAATTGTCTGGTTTTAATGTAGTTCAAATTTGGATTAATAAGAGCCTTACCTTAAAAACAGAAAAAGGAATATTAGACTTCCTTACCAAGAATAATTAGCTTTTTCTTACCAAACTGAACTTTATGTTCAAGCAAATATTGTTGGAATCTTTCATTTGAAGCAAACCTGAGCTAAGCAAGTTGCTTCTTCAGTAAAACTCATTTACTCATTTTTATAAGCTGTGGCGCTTAAATTCAGAGCAAAATGTTAAAGTGAAATCTATGAAGTCAGGCAAATCACCACCCCCATACCAAAACTTTTGTTCTTGGTTCCATAAGCAAAGCCTGGCATTTTTATGCATCTACCGTTTTGAGTAAACTAGCTGAAACTGCCCAGTAAAAGTCATCACTTCCTGGAATGAGGGCAGATTGCAAGCACTGGCATAATAGTATTTAGGAAAAGGCAAATTCTGTTCTAGTGATCAGATGTACCTTCGGCTGGATTTCATTTACATAGCTTCCCTGATTCTTAGCTCTCAGCTAGTGCTAATTTACATTACTTCATTATTTCAGCAGAGCAACACTGGTTTAAACCCTGAAAACTTTCCCCTGTGTTGCTGATAGAAATGTTTTGGTAACACTTGATGGGGATTTCTTTATAAAGCAATGCGACAGACTTACCTTAGAAGCTGAGTACATTGTGTACAGTGGACAAGGGAAAGTACCCAGGCCAGAGGACAGATTCAGAATAAGACCTTTCTGTCTGAAATTCAATTTAAACAGTTGCATTCAGTTTATGTTTGACAGTATTGTAGTATAAACCTGCACAAGTGCAAACCAACCTTTTTTTCCTGAGAAGGCAAAGATCCCTGTTATCCTGTAGACTACACTTTTAAAGACCCAATTTTTATGGTCTTGTTAGGTGCAATTAAATCTAAACCAGCTAGGAATAATGTCATAAGTGAAATTTAAATGCTTAGTGCAATCAGAACCATGGGAACATTGTACATGCTATTGTACATCTAACAGAGAAAAAAATTGCCATCAGAGGAAAGATTTTATGCTTCTAAGTAATTAGTCGGTCCCCTTTGCTCGTTAGCCCGCACATTCTTTCTCCTGCTCCTGGCATCTGTTGTTTTAGCTTTCCTATTCACAACTCCCTGTACAAATCACTAAAAACAATTCATTCAGCAACAACCAGGAAAAAAAACCAAACCAAAACAATTAAACACTAAGAGCTTATTTTGTTGCCAAAACAAAGAACATGCACTAGCCTCTAAAATGCAGTAGTTAATGATATTTTCTAGAAGCTCCATCTGAAGACCTTAACATCTCCTTTAAGGACCCCCATATCTAAATTACACATTGTATTAAAAAGAAAAAAAGGATCCTTAATTGCATAGCTGAATTAATCTCTTTGATGTAGTACAGGTATTTTCAGAGCTTGAAAAGCATTATTCCAAGCACAGCTATCACTCTTAGAAGAATAAAACATTATATTCAAATGCCATTTAAGAAAAGGCTTAACTGAACCCATCCCACTCCATTTTATTTCTGCAGTGCCTTCATCTTTTTACTGCACACAGACCTGTATTTTGTATTTTTTGTCTTGTTCTACAGTTGACTGACAGTTTGTGGCAGTTCCTATCATTCATTCACACAGCACTAGCAGCAGAAGAACTCTTAGTGATTGACATACTTTTAAAGTGCAGAAGTTAATAATGAAAAAGCACAGCTACAACTGAATAAACTGGAGGTAGCAGCTAAAAGCTATTGTAAGTTCTAGGAAAAAATCAGTTTTACCTTGACTCCATTTGTTTCAAAATTATTTTTGTCATCTGTAAGATAAGTACGTTAACAACTATATCCATTCTCCCCCTTTCTGATATCATTTTTTAAATAAACTTGCTTTATTCACAAGATATGAACTGCTTGAGCATAATCAAAGTTTTTGAAGACATTTTAAAAATGTTAATAACCTGCAAATCATCTGAATTGTCAAAGAAAAAGCAAACAAAAACCCACCACCAACAACAAAAGAAAAACCTAAAACCAAACCCAAACCAACCCTCCCCCCCCCCCCATGCTTAGTCTTCTAAGCAGTGAAAGTCTTTTGCTTCTCCAAATCTTTTCAACAGTTTCTGAATTTCGTCATTCTTCACTACTGAATTATAACTGTAAGGAGAAAGTCAAATTCATAGTAGTTTTTCATTTTTGCTGCTGGCTCCACTTGGATCAGAAATAGCAGAAACCCATGAAAAGAATTTTTTTTTTTTTATTTTTTTTTTAATAAAATATGCCACCAAAAATAGCTTTAGGATTTTAGTAATGAAAAGTAGTGCAAATGAATGATGCACATTAATTCGGTACTTACTAATTCCCTATTTTTTTGATAGTGCCATTGTGCACATCAGGGTAGCAGGAGCAGGAAGCTTAATTTTCAGAAAGGGTGGCAATGGGCCACATCAGCTTGGGTAAAGAGGGATTTCCAAGTGGAAGACATGGCAAAGGTCCTCCTTTAGCAGTGCTGCACATATCACTCACATCTGTGGAAGCCAGGAATACCTGGAGTTGGGCAACCTAATACAAGAACTGGTGAACAGGATTCTGGCAGGAATTAAGGCAGGGAGGAGGGCAGGGGGGGGAACAAACAGAAGGTGATTTGGGCCTAACAATAAGGAATGATAATTAGCAGTATGATTTCTTCTTTGTGTTTTGGAGGAAGGTGAATGTTCATGGAAGACTGAAAAGGATGCATTGCAGCAGTGGGGGAAAGGAATCCCCAGGTCCTGGTGAAGCAGAAGATGTGGATTCTGAGCTATGTGTAAATCTGGAAATGATAAATGGAAACACTTCTTTTATCTGGACTGAGAGGATATAAAATGTTTGCCTGTTTTTGTGAGGTGTGTATATATATATATATATATATATATATATATATATAAATCAGGTTTTACAGATATTTCTATTATTTTGACATGTAAATAGGATACAACCTGGGAGCAGAAAGTTCACCAAACTACCTTATAGAAGAATTTGTTTCCGTTGACTAATACTACATGATTTACTATCTGAAGTCATCAAGCAGTAGTACAAATTTGTGATATAAAGTTTGCTAGCCAAAGAAAGACAAACATCTGTTGATAATTTTCATGCCATGTTTAGAAAGTTATTAACCAAGGTTGAGATGAACTACAAAGCTCTTGTCCTGCTCTTGTTCATGTTAGCACACTGCTTGCAAAAAGCAGAGCAATACAAATCTTAATCACGCTTGGAAAGCATGAAATACTAACTACTAACAGTTCTTGTAGGAAAGCAGCCAGCCAAAATTAGCACCAAGAGGTAAAGTACAGAACTGGGAGTCAGCTCCTTAAGTTTTTGCGCTTCACAGATACTAAATATTCTGTAAAATAATATTAAAATATTATTATAAAAAAATAAATATTCTGTAAAATAAATATTCTGGTTTTGCAGAACAGAATTGTGACCAAAGGAGAAAAAGGGCAAGAGTACAGTACAGAAAAAGCCAAACGGCAGATCTTCTGGTCTTGAAGATTTTGATTCTGAAACAAATCTGTTTACCGAAACAAACATGGTTTTGCAACATGTTCCAGCTGCAGTGTAACAGTATGTTTCAACCAAGAACTGTGCTAAAATGTTTCCAGTCAGCGCTGATGAAAATATTTCACAGGCCCTCGAAGCAGACAAGGCCCTTGAAATAGCGCTGATATTCCTACTGAAATTTGCTGTCTGATGAAAAATTAAATGAAAGTACAAAGGAAAGCTGGTTGGACACTCCTGTGTGGGACTCTTTTCCTAATAAACTGCATGGCAGATGTAACATAGATGCGAGTGTGTCACATACCTTTGTAACAGAAATAATGTTGCAGTTGACAAGGCTCTGCAGGAAGCAAAGAAACAGTTAAGTTCATCGCTAACTTACAGAGAGTTTGTAGCTCATCCAGGTAAAACAGCTAACAATTCCAACTGAAAAGCCTTTTAGCAAGGCAGTTGCTTTTAAAGCTGCGTTGCTTGCCCCAGGTTGTCACTGGCTGCACCTGTGCTGTGGGATAGTCAAAGGCAGGTAAATCCTGATTTATTTTATTTAAAAAATGGTGTGCAAATCTGCTTTGCATCCACTCGATTCCATGCCTTCCATTTTGCCCAGCCACACCATTGCACATGGAGAAACCTGGACGTCTGGGCAGTGTTGGCAGTAGCAAACCAAAATGGATGCATACAGGCAACAAATCACGGATGTGCCAGGCAGAAAGTGGCTCTCAATGGCAGAGGTACACTGTGCTGCAACAGCACTGCCACGTAGAGACACCCACCAAAGACCAGCACCAAACACAAGTCATAGCAGACATGCCATCATATGACTGCAGGTCAGAGTGAACCAGCCAGCTTGTGGACCTCCTATCTGTAATAGTTTATAATGTATAGATTGACTGGATCCTAAAACAGGTGCTAGCAAGAAATACATTTAGAAATTCTGGGTGGGTTTTTTTTTTTCATGGCTAATACTATAGAGGTAAATAATAATAAGCCAATGAAGAATGTGATCACATCCTAAATCCTGTCAAACTATTCTACATGTGTAAATTAATTAATTCCTTCCAAAAGTAAACTGTATTTAAACAAGGTTTAGTTTTTAATTTTTTTATTATTTTTTTCTTTTCACATACTTAAATGATGGTGCTCCAAAGAAAGTAAGCTTTCATAATACTAACAATAACCCAATACTTCAGCTGTGGCTGAAGTGACAAGGCTGGACCCCATTGTATTACAAGTCAGCACTGAGCCAGAGGGGCTCCTGACCCCTCCTACAACCTGTCCATCTGCACACTCTTCCCCTATCACTGGGTGCTTGCTACAGTTTAGCTGAAATCTACCATTGTGTGTCTCTTGTAAGCTCTTCCAAGCATGAAAACCAAATAAAACTATACTCCTTCAGGACTGGTTCTTTTCCCACTCAACTGAACAGTTAAATACACACTGATTGTAGCAGGGGCAAAATCTGTCCCTTGTTAAATGGAATTACAATTCCTCATTGTTATATTGAAAGTAGAACCCACAGAGTAATCCTACCTCATCTATGTCTGATCCATTAAGGAAACGGCATGGAAGAGGATTATGAAGCATTCCAACATTGTTAACTAATCAAAGGAAATATAATGATAAGAACCAAATCTAGACAAAATGCATAGTTCAGCTAGTTAAACAAATGGCTTCTCCTTGAGGCCCAGAAGCTTTTGAGTTGTATGCAAACAGAAATGCTGTTTAACATCGGGCCTTGTTCTCACTGAAGTCATCAAGAGTAATCACTCCTGACTTCAGGGAATGAAAAACTAGGCTGTTGCTATAGTTTGGGGGTTTGTTTGGTTTGGGGTTTTGCTGTTGTTGTTTCATTTGTTTCACTATTAAGAGGATTATTTTCTTTGCAAAAAAACCAAACAAACCAAAAAAAAAAAAAAAAAACCAAACCAAAAAGAATGCCCCTCCTATAACCATATTTTCATTGTTGCTGCCTGTATTATACTTATTAATGTTAGCCAGAAGCTCATTTCACATTGAATATAAGAATTGTACATAGTTGCAAAACAACCAAGAGTGAAAATGAATTTATTGAGGCCAAACAGGGAAGAAGTCACCCCACAAGCTAAATGCTGTTTGTAAAGCAGCAGAAAAGGTTTCACAGTGAAGAGGCCACAGCAAGAGAAACAAGAAGCCTTTGGAGAATCCAAACTCACTTTTAAAACTTGTTCACAATAAGTAATGCTCAAATGCATTAGGCAGCTGTGTGCTTGGTTTTAAATGTTGGCTAACCAGTTCTTATGACACATCATTTGTACAATTCTCTGTTTAATACACTGCAGCCATAAAATACTCTTCAATTAACAGGTCTTAATGACTCACCCAGAACACCAATATCCAAGCCTTGCAGGTTTTTTTCAATGTTCTCATATACTGAATTTTTAGTGAAATCTGCTTGTATAATCTTCACCTTTTGACCTGTGGTTTGCTCTGTAATTAAGGAAAGAAAAAAAATAGAAAACCCTTTCGTATCTGTCCAGAGAGAGGGAGAGCTGTAATTAAGTAATAAGAGAAACAATCAGATGTCTCATTCAGTAATGCCTGCTGTATAGTACGTAATTGTTTCAACTTTCTTACTTTCAGAAATATCACAACACAAGCAAAGCACTCCCACTGTACTCAGTGGCTTTCAGGGAAATTGCCTGGCATATATAGGATGAATTTATGCCCTGAAATCTGTGGAAGTTTCCTCACAAAATATAAACACCATTTGGACCTTCAGTAAGGAAAAAAATCCCAGAAATAAACAACACAGGACTTCTTCCTCTGATCATCACAATATTTATAACTGAACACTGTCAGCACGTTAAGCAAGTGAATGTGGGTGCCAGATCCTCTATATAAACACTGTTTTGCACAACGGTTTAGAAGTGTTTCCATGTATAAGATGAACATTTTAACAAGCAGAGCTTGTTTTTTTCATGTAGGAGGAGGAGAAAACAGGGCTTAGTGTGAAACAGTATTTTTTTGCATTATTTCCAAACAATTCCTCTCTTGTTTTGACATTTTCACTCTCCTAGGCTGAACTTTCCCCAGGATTTTGCAGAACTGAAAGGCATTTTAGGGAGGGTATGACTTGAATTTTACAAGGTCAATTTACACAGAAGGGAAATACATGTGATTTGTCCAGTGTCACTGCGATGCAGGAGTGGAGCCCTGCTGTACATTACCATTTTTCTCAGCAGCTGCTTTATTGCTGTTCATATTTTCAATGAAGTTTCATGAGGAACAGAGGTAGAGGCTCTTATTTACTCATTTTTAAAGGCAAGATTTTCCTTTAAAGGGGCCCAATAAGATCTTTTCTAACTAGAGGTTCACATTGTAAATTCTTGCTACTAAACCTGCTTTTAAGTTTTATGGGCAACTTGAAATCCAGATGAAGTTTGCTGAAAAAGTGACAGGCAAAGCTTGGAAATGTCAATAAATGATTGGGTTTCAGACTCAGAACAAGTGGCAGAAATTCAGGTGCATGGGTCTTGTTTGGGAAACTGTCTCTGTTTGTTTGGATGCTGATTTTATCATACAGGCAACAGAGAGCATCACCTTGGATAGGAATCAGATTTGATGTTTTCTATACAGTAATCTTGCTTTACCCCTTGGTGAACATTGAGAACTTAGGAAGAGGCCTTGCACCAGCTCCCACCAGAGAGCAAGGTTAGCAGAAAGCTGGCTTTGGGTCCAGCAGGCCAGTTTGCAACGAAACACAGCCTCTGCTGGAGGATGAGAGAGAGCTATTCCCTCCCAGTTCTTCCTACTTGCTCCTTAATATACTACAATTCTTGATCACCTTATGCTACTCAGTTAATGCAAGCACTTTGAGTAAACAGCGGGTGCTCTGACTCCAGATCTGAAATGCTCACTGCCCTTTTTCTTGCCCTCTTTCCAAGCTGGTGTTTTGTGTATTAAAGGGACAAAACACCCTTTGAGCCTTCAACATATAAAAGCAATTCTAGTGGCAAATGAGCCCCTCATGGTCCCAGGCTGGAGGATGGTATAACTATAAAGAAAAGGACATTGTGAGATAAATGCAGTGAGTGGAAAAGGACAGCAACAGCTGGAGTGGACATCTATGGTGACCTTGTGGTTGAAGAGCTATATAAACAAAATGAGGTGGTCTTAAAAGCTGTAGTGATGTTGTAGCCGTATTGCTTGGGGGCAATCAGAAGGGCAGCCAAAACTAGAGCAACATAAAAATGAGGATTGAACAAAACATTTGGACTTCCTCTGTGTCCCCTTGTCTGTACCGGACTGTACTGCTGCAACCAGCACTGTCAGCCAACAGACAAGTACTTCAGACGGCCTTCCTCTGTCTCATTTAACAGTAAAACAATATATGAAAAAACAATAAAACTATCATGCTGATAAATGAATTATCCAGGGATAGCCCTTCAGAAAATGATAACAATTCTGCAAAGGAGAGAGCCAAAAAATATTTTCAATGTTTCTGATGTCTATACTTCTCTGTGACAAAGATTTATGACAGTCTTTGAATACGTAAGCCATTCCACTCTTTTGAAAAGTCCTAAGCATGCCAGAAACAGAAAGCCTAGGTTTTCAAACATCAGGACAGGTTATTGCCTACATTAAAAATGAATAGAAAACTAATTTCAGTCAAATGAAAAACTTGAGCTGAGTTGTTTAATCCAATTTGTTATAAAATATGTCATTAAGAAGGATACATCTAACACCTTCTGACCTCAGACCACTTGGGAGTCCCTCTTGTCAGATAGGATAATGTGATGTCTTTTGAAATTTATCAGAAATAGAATAACTCAGTGTGAAGCATGAAGTTGGTTAGGACATGCAGTGCACTAGAAACTCTTATTTTCTATTTAGAGAGTTATGAAGATCTTCTGAAAACCTGAGGTTACAAAATGAATGACCGAGTGACACAGAAATGATCTTTCTAGAAAAAGGAGACCCTTCTGAAGTACGATAACAAAACTTGAATAACACAGAATGGCTGGGGTTGGAAGGGACCTCTGAGGGACACCTTGTCCAAACCTTCTGTTAAGCAGGTTGCAAGGGATTACATCCAAGTGGGTTTTTGATGTCTCCAGAGGAGACTCCACAACTGCCCTGGGCAGCTTGTTCCATTGCTGTCACTCTCAAAGTAAAGAAGTTTCTCCATGTATTCAGATGGAGTTTCCTGCATTTCAGTTTTTGCCTATTGCCCCTTCTCCTGTCACTGGGCACCACTAAAAAGAATGGCACCATCATTTTGATATCGTTAAGGTATTTTATCAGATACCCCCGAGCCTTCTCTTCTCCAGGCTAAACAGGCCCAGCTGCCTCAGCCTTTCCTCATAATAGAGATATTCCAGACCCTTAAACATGTTTGTAGCCTTCTGCTGGATCCTTTTGAGTAGTTCCATGTCCTTCCTGTACTAAGGAGCCCAGAACTGGATACAGTACTCAAGATACGGCCTCACCAGGACAGAGTAGAGGGGGAGGATCATCTCCCTCTACCTGCTGGCCACAGGTCATGAAGTGAAAAGTGCTTAGGACAAGATGGCATTCCTATTCAGTGGAAATTTGCAGAGAGAAGAGAAAAATGAGAAGTTACTTAAATAATAGAAGTTACAAAACAATAAATTTAAGACTGGGCAGAAATAAAAAACTTTCATGTTAAACTATAGAGCACAAGTTCTGGCTACATTTTGAAAGTTTTTTTGACAAATGCATCTTCTCAGAAATATAAACTAACACGGTTTCAGAAATAACAGGAAAACAGAGAAGAAACAAAAAGAATGAGGGTAAAAACAGAACTGCAAATGATGATAGAAAGTACCATTGAAGACAAACTCAATGAAAACCAAAATGAAATTTACAAAACCAACCAAACAAACAAAACCAATCCAACAAAAATAAAACACAACAAACCACATCCCTCCCCACCAAAAAAAAAACCAACCCAACCCAAAACAAACAAACACCTTAAAAAAAAAAAAAACAAAACAAAACAAAAAAAACAAAGAAGCAAACAAACAAACCCCAAATGAACAACAAAAAAGTTGTTACTGGGTACCAGAGCACTCAGGAAATCGATCAAGTGCTCTTTCATGGAGTAATACAGAAGATTGGGAAAGAGTCTTGAGCAATAGCACTTTACCTCAAGGATCAGCAAGACACAACAGGCGTTTTGACAGCCTTTGAGGATGAAGGAAAGATGTGCCAAGTGAGTTGTTTATGCTAATCAGTGATTTCAGTTTGTTACTTGCTTAGCTCTTGAAGCAGGAAGGACAAGAGAAGCAGAGGACACAGACTACAACAGATTGGAAACAACCTATAACAGAGGGGACAGCTAAATGAATTAGCACCTTTACAGGTCTTAGTGGTAGCAAGGCACATTTGATTCCAGACTGTGTGAGGTGATTTTTTAATGCACTGCTTTGCTCAATATTAACAGGAATAATTTCAGGAGGGAGAGGTGGATAAAATACTTCCTGCATCATCAAACACAAATTCATTAACACCATCAAAACCCAGACACCCTTGTTGTGAATAATTTTTGTGTTTTACAGAAGTGGGGCTTTTTGTTTGTTTGGCATTAGCAGAAGAAGAGTGATCCTGGTTGTATATTGATCCTAAGGTATAGCTTCTCAATGAGGACCTACCTTTGCCTGTAGAGAAGAAATAAAATAAGTGTGCAGTTAATACATTCCATTGTAAAATTATAGAATCATAGAATAGTTTGGCTTGGAAAGGACTTTAAGATTATCTAGTTCCAGCCCCCCCTGCTATGGACAGGCATGCATCACACTAAACCATTTATAATCTCCTGGTATTATGGTTTGATCAATGTTTTCCCAACCACTGTGCTAAATGGGTTAAATGAGCAGTACACCTGGTGTGATGGTGCTCTCTGTCTGCCCTCCACAAGACTGACTTTCCTATCTTTTATCTCATTCTAAAAGAGCTGAATGGTGGAAATTTGTTTTTCAATTCCAATTCAAGTCCACCCAGTTTTCAATTCCAATTCAAGTTCACCCAGACTGAATGGGTGGAAATCTGGTTTTCAATTCCAGTGCTTCTTCAGATAAATGTTTTTCTTACTGAGGATTTCTGCCTACTCCAGGTTTGAGAGCTGTTCTCAGGCACACTTATGGCCTATAGGATCAGGAAAGCCAAACGCTGAGATCTCAGAAATTACCCACAGTTTAGGCTCTTTTAATTTCTCTTGTTCAGTACTCCAGAGGAATGTGACAGTATGATTAGGCAAATAATGTTATCAGTTTAAAGAGGGAGGCAAGTCTTAATTATGATGTCCAAGTGACTGCAAAAAGATACGTGGTACAGCTGTTAAGAAAAAGGAAACAAGAGTAACATGTTCAGTCTTGCAACAAATTTACATAGCCTGCAAAGAACTTTCTGTGCCCATATCTCCTAGTTCGGGTAGTGAAAGCTGCTTGGAGAGAGATGCTGCTTGTTAAAAGTAGTTTAGAAAGTCAGTGAGAGTTAGAAATTTGTGAAAACAGTATAATCATTCTGGATAAGTTCCTGTTGCATATTTGGTTTCTATTGTTTATTTACTCACATAACATCACAGGAAGTTTAATTTTTCTTCCTTCACGATGACTGCTGAGCTTAATTACAGTAAAGCCTGAGTCTGAAAGTTGAAATTAGTGTAACATTTCCAAAGCTTTAACATAAGACCACATCCAGAGCTCCCTGCTGATTTTAATGGCATCCAGGTCAGATAATCTATGCTTTTCATCACTCTGTCTTCCTCTCTTTCCCTTTGTTTGCGCTATTTGTTGTTATGTACTCATTGCCAACCTGACACAATAAATAACAGAAGAGTCACTATGGGCTTCTGCCAAAACCCACCAAAAGCAGCGGAAAGGACAGACTGGGGTTTTCCACCAATTTCAGCAAGCTCTGGGGAAAAATGTTTATGCTCACAACCAAGCTGAACATACTGCAGCCTAACCAATGTAGCCTGAGCTGCTGGGGTCACACCATCCACCTCTCCACACCTTCGATTACATGGATAACACTGCTGCAGTCAGTGAAGCTTCCTGACATGTAAGAAGTCATGGGTCAGTTCTGCACAGGCATAGGAGTGTTTGCAGGGTTGACTATCTCAGAGTACCTTTCAGGACATGGCATGTACTTCATCACACACTGCTACACAATTCAGCATAGTATGGACTTAATTAAGAAAGTGGCCAGTGGATGGCCTTACAATAAATTATAGTCCAGTGGAATTTACAGTATGTCATCTTTCCACCCCTTCACCATGTTTTCTCTTTACTATGTTAGTGTCAGGAATCATTTTCTTTTCATTCTTTTCTTCTGGTTATAATTTACAATGCGAAGAAACTGAAAACTCTTTAGCTTTTATTTCTTCAGGTTTTTAGTATTGTAATTCTTTAACAATCATAGCTGCAAGGAAATGCAACAATGGCACCAGAGCTGACCTAATTGTCACAGAAACTATTTTTTATGGTTGTTTATTTAAGAGGGCTAGAGTAGACCATAGTCACATTGACCTCATATATGTAACTGCTTATAACAAGTTGGTGCTTTCCTCCTCTGAGACCCCTTGCTTCCCAAGGGAAAAAAGTTCATCCCTGGAGGAAAAAAAAAAAAAAAAAGAACAAAAGAGAATTGGATGGAAATTTTCAGGGTCAGATCTTTGATTTTGGTAGCAGCAGGCTCAGATATTACAGACTTTTCCACCCACTTCCAGTCTGCCATGTCCCTGCAAGACGCCCTGCTCTCACTGGACCGATACTCTGCTGGAGTCAGCTGCTAAGCCTGCTTAAAGCCAACTCCTGACAGAGGTGTAGTTTTGGAGTGACACATGCTTCACACAAGAACCTGTGAATCAGGGAATCTGGTGGGTAGAAGCCATGTATAGAAAAAAACAGTGGAAAGAGCAAACTTGATTACAGCAATCTTTGAAGTTAATGGAGGATGCAAACTCATTTGACTCCTAAGTAAAACCTAACCATGAATTTTAATGTGTTTTAACAAGCCATTTCCCATTGTAAATGGCTAATTTCTTTCAAAGAAAAGAAAGGGAACATTAATTCTAAACTAATTCCAAAGACACACTATTTAATTGCTTTACCAAAAGCCAAATATAACTTGAAAACCTTAAAAAAACTTCCAAACAAATTCAATTCAGACAGGAACCTTAATTTCAATTTTATTCCTCCTTTGCTATGTCCAAAAATTAGCCTAAATGTAACCTTATTTTTCCAAGTTTAAACCATTTCATTGATGCCTCCAATGACTCTAGTATTACATCTCCTTTGCCCCGCAGATTTTGAAGTCAGATAAAGCCAGTAAAGAATACATGTTCACTTTTTTATCAAACCCATCTCACTGATTGAATGATAGAACACATTTTTAAAGCAATCCATGATCAGAAGTATTCAAGCAACATGGTAATACCAGAATTATGTTTAGTGCTAGAGCAATGCCTGGGGCCCTACTGTACTTGATACTGTACCAAGGGAAGAGACCTCCAGCTCCCTGTAAATCCACCCTGCTAAACAGGAAGGTGAGACAAACACTTACCAATTTCAACAGCTGCTCTCTGTAGTTTTTCAAGAGTTCTGCTTATCATAACTACATTTAATCCACGTTTTGCCAGCTACAAGAAAGGAATATGAGAGTTCTTAAGAAACAGTAAGGTCATAAGAAACTTTCAATTTTTTTCCAGTCCTGCAACATAAGCAATCATGGAGTTTTAAAAATTGCTTTCATTTACCTGTCATCTGCCTAATGGGTAAACAACAGATATTAAAACCAGGCCAACAGTAAACAGTCTTCCAAAACACTTTCTTAATTGGGTAATCTTGGACCCTTACAAGAAATACCTGCAGTCAAACCCAAATAACATGAACAAAAATAAAAAAACTGAGCCAATTTCAAATGAACGAATGTCTGCAGGGAGTTAAAACATACATGACATTTCCCAGAAACACATTTTTATTTCTACCTGGATTTCAGAGCCCAAATATGCTGATGACATCATAGTCATTTTACAACATCACCTTCCATCCTCATTTTTTTATTCTGAGGAAGCAGATTACATATATTGAATTGAAGGCTTGAGAGTTTGAAAGGAGTTGAACTTTAGTCATATTTTTAATATAATTCAAATATGATACATTTTAACTGTTTCTTTCTTTAGAAGCGAAGAAACAAACAAACAAAACAACAAAAAAACCCTACCCAGAAAACAGCCACAAAAGACGAAAGCCAACCAACCAAAAAAGAACCAACCACAAAACAAATAAATAAAAACAAAAAAAGGAAGAAACAACAAAAAGGGATGAAGTCTGTGTTTAATACCTCAAAATACAGTCCCACAAATGTACATCCACAAAGATATTGGCAATAGTTGGAGTTTATACCTGTGAATACTATTTAATACAACAGTCTGTTTATAGTCAGCTTGGTATTACCATGTGCAGAACAAATGCAGAACAAATAGAGAATGTTTTCCTCCTGTTTTCCCAAGGCATCCCATTCCCATCAGTTAAAAAGTCTGAGGTAAAACCTGAAGGACAATTGTGGCCCCAGCTTTTGAAATGGGATTATCAAAAAAATGGAAGCTAAATGGAGTTGTGTGCATGAAGAAAGGATAAAGCTGAAAAAAGAAAACATGCTCATGAGAGCAAGGAGAAAGAGCTAGATTAGCCAGCACTAAGATAAAGCCAATGCCACCTGAAAGCACAAGGTTTTCTTAGAAGAAACTTACTGGTGAAGGCCACACACTGAAGACCCATTCGTTTCCACAGCTGATGCCCTGCAATGATTTCTGCTTAAAGCTATTTGAGGGAAAAAGTTTGTCCCATTTGGCTCTTCTGAAACAGTGCAGAGAATGTTAAGGAATAAGGACCTTTGTTCAAAAATTCACTACACATTGAGAGTACAAGGGGAAGACTGCCCATTAAATGCGTCAGCTACAATCATTTGTGTTTTTAACACAAAGACCAAGTTCAAAATTCTGCGCTTTTGGAGACCCTCTAACATAATTGACTGGTGCTCCAAAGAGACCTGCACAGACTTAGAGACACTCAGGAGTTTCAAAAGCTTGTTTTAAGGGCTCCATTTGAAGTTCCCAGGAAGAGAACTCTAATTGCCTACACACAGGCAGCAGATTTCCCTTTGTCCACAGCAAGCTTGACTCAAGCCATTTCCAATTGGAGGTACGGTCTCCGTTTCCACGGTCACTGCCACTTGGGAGTGTTAGTTGGGTTTAATTTAATTTCTGTGCCTTCAGACCCAAAAGTAAATACCACCCAAAGTCATATACAAAATAAAAACAAAGTTCTGCTTCACTGGGCTTGTCAGGATCATCTCACTTAGGTCTCTATTTTTCACTTGGTAGAATAATATCTCCTAACACCTAAGTAAAAAAATATTCCTGTTGCTAAGATTGCATTGTACTTCAGCTAAAAGTGCATGTTTGTGGCAAATTGTTAACTGTTGTACTCCAGACTAAGCAGAAGTATAACACTGCACCAACCATTTCTGGAAGCAAAAGAAGCTACACCTGACTAATCCCTTTTGCTTCCTTGCCCACATACAAAATGCACACCTTTGTCAGAAATAGGTTTTGTAGGACATTATAACTACCATGAGATTCAAACGCACCCTCACACAAACAAAAAGAACTGTGTTTAGAAAAGAAATTCCTGGCCATCCACTGGAAAAGTTAAATCAGATTTAACTCTGCCGCATTTCAAATAAAGGTAACTTTTAGTGTAGATGTCTTTAGCACAAAACATTTTCTGAACATAGAAAGGCTTTGATGTTAGAGGATGGTATTGCCCCTCACACTTAAGAACAAGCACTAGCTTCCACCACTGTAACGTGAACCTGCTTGTGTTAGGAAACCCTGACTCCCAGTGGCAAAGGACTAAAATGCTCCTGCACTTTGTTAATGACAATTTAGCATTTAGAAATGGGGCTAATAATGAAGAAAAATCAAGCAGGATCTGCACTATGGAGTCTTGCAAACTCATGGTTAAGAAGTTTAAACCTACATTAAATTATTTCAAAGTCACTCTGCATTTCCTAGTATGATTTTGCAGCTCAGTCTGAGGCAAAATTTCAAACAATAAAGCTTCATGAAAGGCAAGACACAGATTTTAGGTTAAAACCATGCGTGTAACTACTACAGTTACTCTGATAAATTGGTTATATTCTACATGAATAATCAGATGTAATACTTTAAAATTCTTAAAAATGCTTTATGGGATCTGTAGCTGTTTACCGTAAATTTCTACCTATTACAAAAGAGATTCATCTCCAGGAATAAGCTGATATATCCTCAGTGCTTCACCCCTTTTCTTTCCTTCCCTGAGGTTCACACCTGTAGGAGATCTATGATTCAAATCTTTCAACCTCTTTTGGTCCAGCAAACCAGGACTGAAACAAAAGGGCAGAAGAATTCTGCAATCTTTCTGCCAGCTATGCACCTGTGCCACACAAGTAGAAGAGCAGTATTTCCAGGTTAAATACAAAAGCAAGTGGAGAAATTAGTATATATTTGCAACTGGAGTGGAAGAAATCACATCATACTTACCTTGTATTATACTGCTGGTAATACTATGCTCAATTTCAGGAAATGAAACAAAGGTTTAAGATTTGAGGAACTGTTGTATTAACAAATGAGTGCAGTGCCTGTCTCAAGATGGTCTGCTAAAGCATTCATTAAACACAAGAATTGGCATGAGTTATAAGAGAGTTATGAGTCATTAACAATAACAAAAATGGTGACCATGTAAGCCACCAACACCCTCCTTGTGCCCTGACATCAGATGAGAAGTGTGCAGGGCCTAAAGCATAAATCTCAGAGTACATCATGGTCTCATCCATAAACTCAGCATGTTTGAAGTGCTAAGTCAGTAACAGATGCTAAAGCACATCTTTAGTTATTATATCAGAAAAACAGAAGAAACAAGATGCACTGATACCTGAAATGTTAACAATTTAGTAGAGATGTGAGTCTAGCAGCACACTAGGTTTTGTTCCTTGGTTTTGCTCCTTGTTATAAGACTGGTGAGTCTAAACTCTATCAGCTCAAGAACTAACTGACCAAATCTAACAGAAACCTAGCTGTTGAAATAAGCATGGCAAACTAGACCCAAAATCCCAGTGCTCTTGACATCAGAGCAGTCAGTCAAACGGTCAGGGTCGTTATGCTCAAAAAGGTCAGCTCTTCAGAAGCACCCTGATATGCTAGAAATACAGACAGCCTTCATGGAAGCCCGCTCTTGAGCTTAATAGACTTTGCAGAGACCTTTATCTAGTCATAAACCTTGGAAACGAGGGTACTGAACCAATAAATATTACAATATCTGAGTGTGAGTCAATCTGTTGTCTCTTACCTAATGAACCGCCTACTTGGATTTCCACATGAAAGGGCAGAGAAAGCCACTTCACTCTGGTCTTCTAAAACACAAGAGCTTCTCTCCTCAGTCTCCTGTACCATATTCTACCAACAAGTGCAGAGCCTTTAGATTTTTGTGTACTGCTATCAGCCCACCCCTGAGCTCAGGATGTCAGAAAGAAATTCATCACTTTGTGTCAGAGCTCGAACTCTAGAACAGGCACAGTGGTTATCAAATAAGGCTTGACTTTATATCAGCCCATACCACCCGAGGAACCTATGCCAGAAGAACATCAGAGAATTTCATATCCTGACATCAGACCAGCAAGACAGCAGTGCTGAGACAGGAACAGATACTAAAACAGCAGGGTCAGATTTATTTATCCGCAAGCCAGACAAAACATGTACTTTGACCTCAGCCAGCAAGATGACATGCCAAGCTATGAGCTCACGTGGTGTGGGTTTGGGATCTGCCCCACAGAGCAGTAGCTGAGCACAGTTTCAATAAAAGGGACCACCTGGAGAGGAAGATACATCTCAGCATGGGTAAAGATGGCTCTCAGTCATTCCACAAAAGCCAAAAACAATGAACAAATATCCCACAAAATCCAGCCAGTTCCAGCCAAGATTTTTTGTGATTTTTTTTCCAGGTTTTTGGTGGTTTGTGTTTTTTCTTTCAATTTTTTTTTGTTTGATTGTTCGTTTGTGGGTTTTCTTTTTTACACAGTAGTTGTTTTGTGTTTTCTCATGGTAAAAAGCAGCTATTTGCATGCTACAGCTGGCATTTTAAATAGGATTTACTCTTGCATAACCCATACAGCACAAAAGAAGCAGAACAATATTATGGTTTAACACAGAGGCTTTGATCTAGACATTCACAGGTTCCTGCAGCCTTCACATGGATAAAATATCGCCAGGTGCTCACACAAAAAATGAGTTCAGCAAGCTGCACGTGCAGATGACTACACTTGGTGCTAAGTAAATATTCAAGCATTTCTGACTATTTCTTCCCTGTCTTGATCCCATCCCATTCCCCCACAACCTATGTAGTCATCAGACCCTTTCCATTTGTCCGTCACTACAGCAACTCAGTGAATAGACAAGGCTACAATATTATCCCTTCTCTCTCATGGGAAAGCCTGTGATCTTTATCGCAACTATGCCAAATGTTCAACAATAATGCCTGGTGTTTGTCTTTGTGCTTCCTACATTCAATGCACTTTCAAAAGGAGTTATTGTATTGCCATTCCCAGTAATGAAAATCATGAAGCAGGTGCTGAAACAATGCACATACTTTGCAAGTCTACCTTAATCCTGTAAATCAATTCAAAAGCCAGCTTACTTGCCTTTCCTGTGAGATATATTTTATAACTTATGAGCAGATTGCATCACATCTAAACTCTTGATTAAATTATTGTTAGAGAATCATAAGAAGATTTGGATTGGAAGGGACCTTAAAGCTCATCCAGTTCCAACCCCCCTGCCATGGGCAGGGACACCTTCTGCTAGACCAGGTTGCTCAAAGCCCCATGCAACCTGGTCTTGAACACTACCAGGGATGGGGCAGCCACAGCTTCCATGGGCAACCTGTGCGAGTGTCTCACCATCCTCACAAGAAAGAACTTCTTCCTAAGATCCAATCTAAATTGCCCCTCTTTCAGTTTAAAGCCATGCTCCACCTCTTGTCATGACATGCCCTTGTAAAAAGTCTCCCTCCAGCTTTCTTGTTGGCCCCCTGTAGATATTGGAAGACTGTTTTAAGACTCCCTAGAGCCTTCTCCAGGCAGAACAACTCCAGCTCTCTCAGTCTGTCTTCATAGGAGAGGTGCTCCAGCCCTCTGATCATCTTTGTGGCCTCCTCTGGACTTACTCAAGCAGGTCCATGTCGCTCTTGTATTGAGTGCCCCACAACTGCACACAGTGCTCCAGGTGAGGTCTCACTAGAGCAGAGTAGAGGGACAGGATCACCTCCTTCAACCTGCTGGTCACACTCCTTTTGATACAGCCCAGGATACGGTTGGCTTTCTGGGCTGTGAGCGCACACTGAAGCCAGCTCAAGTTAAGTTTCTCATCAATCAACACCCCCAAGTCCTTCTCTTCAAGTTTAGCTTCTAGGAAAGGAGCCAGTCACTATCACTAATACCTAGGCTGGTGCAGGACAGTACAAGATCACCCTGCCTTCAGTGTTGGTGAACACAGGTGAACAGAAAGGGACTGCTGTAGTGACTCTGCACAGTAGCAGCCACTGGACCAGCACAGAGCTCCCCCTTCCTCCTGCAGCCTCCAGGAGCTATCAATACATAATTAAACCATTAAGTTTCCTTACAATTTCTGAAACCTGCAGTTTATATTGATTTATAGAGATTTCTTCTTTTTTTTTTTTTTTTTTTGTTTCAGATATATCATTCAGAATGTGTTTGCAAGTGTAAAGGCTAGAAAACTACATTTTGTATGTTAGAGATGAACCACCCCACTGAAAGTCAGAAAACATATTAGCTGCAAAGCTGGGGAAAAAAGGACAACTTAGGAGACTTCCTATCCTGGAAGGCAATGTGAAAACTTTATGATTTCCTTGGTCCAATGAGACCGTTGTGAAATGAATTACCTTCCTCTGAAATGCTGCACTTGTTTCCTTTTGAAAGTTGATAAATGCATATGGGGGGAGAAGGATCAGCACCGTGTTTATCACAGTGCCTTTGAATCCTAGAGTGATTATACTAACTTGCAGAAACCGATGAAGGGGTAGCATTTGTCATTTTGTTAAAATAAACTTAAGGGTAAGTAATCTATCTTACCTCAAAGGAATATGCTCTTCCAAGCCCTTCTCCTGCTCCTGTGACCACTGAAGAAAGTAAAAAGAAGAATAAAGATTACATTTGGAGCTCTGCTTTAACGTGTTCTTCTGTATCACCTGAGTGAGTTTGCATCCTAAATGCTCTCCTGAAGAAGAGAATCAATCTTTTCTTAAAAAAAAAAGAGTCCCTTGTGACCTTGTCGTCATTTTATTGCTTCGTTTAGTGTTTTCTGTCTGCAAAGCAAATCCCTCCCCACAGTAATGCATCCGATGCAGTAGATAGTTATTACTTTTATCTTCAGTGGATCAAAACCAAGCTACAAGTCAATTGCAACCATTGCTTCAGCAACAAGTCAGTTGCCAAAGAGGGGGTAGAATTTTTTTCCATACACATATATTTACAAGTTCTGCTTTGCAAGCTTTTTATTTATATGCTGGTGGCAGAATGATAGGAGATAAGGACTTCTTGGTGACTAAAGCTGAAGCAACAATTTCTGTCACAAAAAAAATCAGTCTGGAAGGAAACATCACAGCAAACTTGCCACCACCTATAAAATGCTCTTCCTTCAGAGCTGTCCTACTGAGGTTTACTTCTGGATTTAGTGTTACTAGGAAAGTAAACAACCTTTGGCATTTGTAAAGCAGGCTAAACTTTAAATTTTACACAAACAAATGCCAAAGAGGAAAGAAAATCCTTATCACCTTAGAAATAAAGAAGAAATAAAGTAAGTAGGAAAGCACCAAAGTAATTCCAAGGTAAACCTTGGAAGTTTTCAAAGCAAAAAGGAAAATTGTCTGATATAAAAAAATATGGATAAGGTCTTTTAAATAGCAAGAGACACTGAGGAAAAAGTGATTTTGAATCATTAGGTTTGTTGCCAATAGAAAAGCAACTACTGTCTCATTTCACAGAGAAGAGAGACCCCTCAGTGAAGCAGCAGTGGATCTTTAGCTTTCTAGCAGAACTGCAGATGAAATGCAAGTGTCCATTAGGAAATAAACTTTAACTTTCATAATTCCCAGGATCACATGTGCCAGCGAATCACCCAAGCCTTATGAATTTTACTGGGCCCAGTACATTTACAAAAAACAGCATAAAATGTCCATGAAAAGAAACAAGTCTCCCAACCTTCAGTGGAAATAAGGATTTTACACAGAAAATCCCATGTGCTGCTCCTCTCCTCACACACAACAGAGGTCTCCTCCTTATTAAAATCAAAACAAGACCTACATATTGCTTCAGAAGCAGCTATTATTCAGGCAGGTCTTTTGCACAGGGGTGGATTTCATTTCTGACTAATCCACTGCGAGATATGCTTATTAAGCAGGTGTTCAATCCTGTTTAATGCAGGGGAAAAGAATGAAGTACAAACATACTGTTTGGGTCACTTTTTAACAAGATGTCACCATCAATGACATGTGTAGCCCAGGAACTCAGAAACAGTAATACCGGTTAATTTTTGCTTCATACTGATTACCTAACAAGCTTTAGAAAAACATCACTGAACAGTAGGAAGAAAAATGTGCGTATTTCTGTTGCTTTATGAGAATGCTTAATATCTTTAAAAAAGTACTGCCAAGTTGCAGCCTTTGAAGTTTTTAGGCTAAAGTAGATTTGGTTGTTAACAGTACCAGTAAGGATAGCTCACCAATCTGGAAAAATAACACCAAAACGCTGGAGCAACATCCCCAGGAACAAAGAAAAGTTGTTTTGAAAAGTGGAGTCCATATGCTAGACATAAACTAGTTGCTTCACATATCAGGAAACTGACAATATAGGCAATGCTATTAAAACAAAAGCATTTGCAGTAGAGAAAAAAAAGGTAGGAATGGGGAAAGAATTCACACCAGGTGTGTGAGCTGTTGCCAGTTTGGCTATTTTTCTATTCTCACCAAGTATGCAAAACCTTGTGTCTCATAAACCTGAAGTTACTAGGAGAAAAGTAAAAGAAATTAAGAAAACCACACCTAGTGGAAACTGTGGTTTGTCCTTAAGGAATAGGGAAAGGAAATGCAAGAAAACTGCTCCTGATTAGTAATTTAACAATCCACTACTTAGTTACAAGAAAAAGAAGGTGAAGAAGTTTCCTTTACCTGCCCATTCTCCCATCGACCGAAAGAAAGTCTGAGGCACAGCACTCCACATGTGTGGGAAAACGTATTTCATAAACCTGATGCATTTTACCAGAACATAGAAACAGATCAGACCCCCAGTAAGAGTGAATAGCTGATGCTGGAATGCTTCCATGGTGAGCAAGTATGAATCAGTTGCTTTCTCCCTGGGAAATGCCTCTTTCCAGTGCGCTGCTTGTCTCCAAACACTGTCAGAGAAGTGAGAAGTCTAATCTAATCACGTGATTTTGCTCTTCAACAGAATGTCCACGGTTTAGATTAGAAAAACATCTCTACGCTACACCCAAATCTGTAAACTGCTGAAAAAAAAATCCAAACGAAACAATTTTAAACAAAAGGTTTCACTGCTTTTCTGGAAACTACCCAAGAACAAACAGAAAAAAAAAATATTTTTTATTGTTATTTAGTAATCCTAGAGACTGAAGATGTGTCCAAACCAAAGCCTTGGATAGGAATACTACAAACCTTGGGGATAACAGCTTCAGCACTACTTTTTACAACAAAGTGTTAAACTCTAGCCCAGCCATTTACAGGGCAAGTTCACACTGAAACCAGAAGAATAGGTTTATTGACCAATTCAAAAACAAAGTAATAAAAGGTTACACAAGTTAACTAACTACTTCTATACATAGAAAGCAGCATTATAAAACTTTTCACAGAGCCTTCTGAAAAGAGGTTAATATCATTACACCCATTTTACAAATTGTGTAATTATGGCATGAACAAGTACTGTAATCTAGTAACAAAGGAATTGGACTTCCAGCTTTTCTGAAGAAACCATGTCTGAAATGGTATTAAAATTGAGAACATGTATCAAAACCTTAAGGGGGAAAAATGCTCACAGGAACAGTATCTCACTGGAAGACTGAGACAAAATCAATGAAATTCAGATTTCAAAGTGATCGGAAAGTTTTTAAAATTTAATGTAAGGAATTTCTCAGGGAAGGCACAGAAACAACTTTTACACTTCTTTGTAGTGGCAATTTGAAACATTATCCATTTTTCAAAGATCAGTTTATAATGGACAATAGAAAGACTGATGCTTACATGTGCACTTAGGATAAGGTAAAATAAAATTTGTTTATACACTTTAATGATATTCTTCCATATTTAACATGAGTCTTATATAAACCTCTGACATCCAGGAATCTCCAACTGAAGATCAGTGATAAATGTCATGTCATGCTACTGGCACCTTCATCCAGAAACCCATAACATACACATGCATTACAGAGTAAAGACGATGTCTCAGTCACAAGAAATGTAACACTAAACTATCCATAACAGGAAAATAGAAAAATCATTACCATCTTAACAACAACTCAATTTCCTTTCATAATCTCTCTTACAACTTCATCTGTTTTAACTCATAAGTAAGACCACTCAAATCAAAAAAAGCACAGAAAATTACCTTTGAAAAAGTTATTTACAGTCACAAATTCCCCACGGTATCATTCGCTATTCAACAAATACTTTGAACAAGTTTCACTGTGTTTTTCATGTGCAAAAATGAAGCTGAATACCTCATCAGAATGGGGCAAGGGGAGAAAATCACTTCTATTTGAGGATGGGAGTCAAATCGCAAGCTTCCATGGCTGCCAGTCTTCTCTTTTGCACTTCCGGCTCTGCCCATGCTGCCTTGCCATTTTCTTTTCCAGAGGCTGGAGTAAGTCTGAGATATGCCTGAAGTACTTCATAGAACTAATATTCATAAATCAGGCCAAGATACTGACAGAAAAAATTCTTACAAATGTAAAAGAATTGTTCATCCAGCCCAGTCCAAGATTTTTCTTGAAAAATTGGATCTCTAACTTTCACAGGAGTCACTGCAAGAGCTTTACACATTGCACGGCCGAAAGCCTCTTCGGGTGACCACCACACTTTTTCTCTCCTACTCTTATTCCATTACAGCTAATCCACTGCCAAGCAATCCCTGTAAATTTGAGAATACGAACAGGTCAATATACAGTACAATATTCCTTTCCAGTCCAGCTAATGTTTTTAAGTTTTATGTTCCCTTATAATTACACAATGCCACTGACTCCTGAAAATCAAGTTTTGCAGCTAGCAGCATGTAACCACAAAACACTTCTGTAAAGGAATGTAACATTCAGACATCAACCCCCATTATTTCACAGAATCATAGACTCATAGAATAGTTAGGGTTGGAAAGGACCTTAAGATCATCAAGTTCCAACCCCCCTGCCATGGGCAGGGACACCTCACTCTAAACCATATCACCCAAGGCCTTGTCCAACCTGGCCATGAACACTGCCAGGGATGAAGTATTCACAACCTCCCTGAGCAACCCATTCCACTGCCTCACCACCCTAACAGGAAAGAATTTCCTCCTTATATCCAATCTAAACTTCCCCTGTTTAAGTTTTAACCCGTTACCCCTTGTCCTATCACTACAGTCCCTAATGAAGAGTCCATCCCCAGCATCCCTATAGGCCCCCTTCAGAAACTGGAAGGCTGCTATGAGGTCTCCACGCAGCCTTCTCTTCTTCAGGCTGAACAGCCCCAACTTTCTCAGCAGATCTTCATATTGGAGGTGCTCCAGTCCCCTGATCACCCTCGTGGCCCTCCTCTGGACTTGTTCCAACTGTTCCATGTCCTTTTTATGTTTAGGACACCCGAACTGCACACAATACTCCAAGTGAGGTCTCACAAGAGCAGAGTAGAGGGGCAGGATCACCTCCTTCTACCTGCTGGTCACACTCCTTTTGATGCAGCCCCGGATATGCTTGGCTTTCTGGGCTGCAAGCGCACACTGCTGGCTCATGTTCATTTTCTCATCGACCAGCATCCCCAAGTCTTTCTCCGCAGGGCTGCTCTCAATCTCTTCTCTGCCCAGCCTCTAGCTGTGTCTGGAATTGCTCCGACCCAGGTGTAGGACCTTGCACTTGGCATGGTTAAACTTCACGAGGTTGGCATCATCCCACCTCACAAGCATGTCAAGGTCCCTCTGGATGGCATTCCTTCCCTCCAGCGTATCAACCGAACCACACAGCTTGGTGTCATTGCCAAACTTGCTGAGGGTGCACTCGATCCCACTGTCCATGTCAGCGACGAAGATGTTGAACAAGACCGGTCCCAACACCGATCCCTGAGGGACACCACTCGTTACTGGTCTCCAGCTGGCCATTGAGCCATTGACCACAACTCTTTGTGTGCACCCATCCAGCCAGTTCTTTATCCACCGAGTGGTCCATTCATCAAATTGATGTCTCTCCAATTTAGAGACAAGGATGTTGTATGGGACAGTGTTGAATGCTTTGCACAAGTCCTGACAGATGATGTCAATTGCTCTACCCCTGTCCATCAGTTCTGTAGCCCCATCACAGAAGGCTACCAAATTGGTCAGGCAGGATTTCCCCTTAGTGAAGCCATGCTGGCTGTCACCAAGCACCTTGTAGTTTTTCATGTGCCTTAGCATGCCTTTCAGGAGAATCTGCTCCAAGATTTTGCCAGGCACAGAGGTGAGACTGACTGGTCTGTAATACCCTGGGTCATCCATTTTCCCCTTCTTGAAAATGGGGGTTATATTTCCCCTTTTCCAATCATCAGGAACTTCCCCCGACTGCCATGGTTTTTCAAATATGGACAGTGGTTTAGCAACTTCATTTGCCAGCTCCTTCAGGACCCACGAATGGATTTCATCAGGTCCCACGGACTTGTGTATGTTCAGGTTCTTAAGATGGTCTTGAGCCACATCCTCTCCTACAGTGGGCCCTAGGTCTTCATTCTCACAGTCCATGCATCTGCCTTCCAAAACTTGGGTGTTGTGGTCAGAGCATTTGCCAGTGAAGACCAAGGCAAAGAAGTCATTCAGAACCTCAGCCTTCTCCAAACCCTGTGTAGCCAGTTCTCCCAAGAGCTTCTGGAGAGGGCCCATGTTGTCCCTAAACTTTCTTTTGTTAGCGACAGAAGCCCTTCCCGTCACCCTTGATATCCCTGGCCAGACTCAATTCTAACTGGGCCTTAGCTTTCCTAACCTGGTCCCTAGCTTCCCAAACAACATCCCTGTATTCTTCCCAGGCCACCTGTTCTTCCTTTATAAGCCTCTTTTTTCCTTCAAAGTTTCCTCAGCAGCTCCTTATCCATCCAAGGAAGTCTCCTGGCCCTCCTGCTGCACTTCCTTCTAGTTGGGACACAACACTCCTGAGCTTGTAACTGGTGAGCCTGGAATATCAGCAAGCATTCTTGGCCCCGCCTGTCTTCTACAGCTATATGCCATGGGATCTTACTAAGCAGGTTCCTGAAGAGGCCAAAGTCTGCTCTCTTGAACTCTACGGCAGTGAGCTTGCTGCACGCCCTTCTCACTGTCCTAAGGATCTCAAATTCAACCATCTCGTGGTCGCTGCAACCAGAGCTGCCCTGGGGCATCACATTTCCAACCAGCCCCTCCGTGTTGGTGAGTACAAGGTCAAGCATAGCACCTCTCCTTGTCGGCTCCTCTGTTACTTGCAGAAGGAAGTGCTGTGTGGTTCGGTTGATACGCTGGAGGGAAGGAATGCCATCCAGAGGGACATTGACACGCTTGTGAGGTGGGATGATGACAAACTCGTGAAGTTTAAGCATGCCAAGTGCAAGGTCCTACACCTGGGTTGGAGCAATCCCAGACACAGCTACAGGTTGGGCAGAGAAGAGATTCAGAGCAGCCCTGCGGAGAAGGACTTGGGGGTGCTGGTCGATGAGAAAATGAACACGACCCAGCAGTGTGTGCTTGCAGCCCAGAAAGCCAAGCGTATCCTGGGCTGCATCAAAAGGAGTGTGACCAGCAGGTCGAAGGAGGTGATCCTGCCCCTCTACTCTGCTCTTGTGAGACCTCACTTGGAGTATTGTGTGCAGTTCTGGTGTCCTCAACATAAAAAGGACATGGAACAGTTGGAACAAGTCCAGAGGAGGGCCATGAGGGTGATCAGGGGACTGGAGCACCTCCCATATGAAGATAGGCTGAGAAAGTTGGGGCTGTTCAGCCTGGAGAAGAGAAGGCTGCGTGGAGACCTCATAGCAGCCTTCCAGTTTCTGAAGGGGGCCTATAGGAATGCTGGGGAGGGACTCTTCATTAGGGACTGTAGTGGTAGGACAAGGGGTAACGGGTTAAAACTTAAACAGGGGAAGTTTAGATTGGATATAAGGAGGAAATTCTTTCCTGTTAGGGTGGTGAGGCACTGGAATAGGTTGCCCAGGGAGGTTGTGAATGCTCCATCCCTGGCAGTGTTCACGGCCAGGTTGGACGAGGCCTTGGGTGATATGGTTTAGAGTGAGGTGTCCCTGCCCATGGCAGGGGGGGTTGGAACTTGATGATCTTAAGGTCCTTTCCAGCCCTAACTATTCTATGATTCTATGAAGTTGTCTTCCACACAATCGAGGAACCTCCTGGTTTGCTTGTGCCAGGCCGTACCCTCCCTCCCACAGATGTCAGGATTGTTGAAGTCCCCCATGAGAACAATGGCCTGTGAGCCCTTGCCCTATCTGTCTATAGAGAGCTTCATCCACAGAGTCCTCCTGATTGGTCAGCCTGTAGAAGATTTCTCAAAACTAGCCCACTTACTAATTTTTTTAAATATGTATTCTGAAGACTGACAATGTTTCTAACTGCTTTTACCGTTTTCCCAAAAGAAAGAAAATGAAATTTCACACAGCAATTAAGCAATCTAGTTTTACAAATGGTTTAATATTTCATTAAGGTAATACGAAATCTGTAGAAAAGGTTTACCTACAGATGTATCCTACGAGAAATAAATTTTAAACTACTACCTTATTAACTGAAAGAGACAACCACTGAGGTTCTGGATGAAAAGCCATTCCCTTAATTGCCTGAATTCAACATGATAGTTGAGCCTGGTTGAGCCCATATTCCCAGAGTTTCAACCAGAACTTTATTGGAATCAACCCTAACTCTGCATGTGCATCCACACAAAAAAATTAAAAACTTGTTGAAACTGTGATCTGCATCTCTTTATTTATAAAAAGTACAGTAAAATATTAATCAAGTGCATACAGTAGCTGCTCCTTTGTGGAAACTACATCTTATTTAGCAGGTGTAACTGTGTGCCCATCAGTATTGCAACAGCTCTCACCATGTTTTTGTAATTAATAGAAACCTTCCAAAGCCTTGTACCACTGCAGAGAGTTGAGGTTCAATAATTAAGATTCTGGAGGTAGAGACAATCTGGAAAAAAGAAGTCCTACAAAAGAATACACTAAAAAATACTCAAGGCCTTTTAAGAATAAGGAAATGCTTAAAAAATGAAAGCTCTCTCCAAAATATATGCAGCAACCCTTTCCCTCCCCACCTCTTCGGTAAGTAGAAAATTAAAGTCACATCTCTTAGCCAGCTTTAAGAAACTGGATAGCCCAGGCTTCTGTTTCCACTTTGACTGTGCCCTTAAACTCCAGTTCTAGCATCTGCAACCACTGCTCCTCTTCCATTAAACTCCACACAGCAGTGGGCAGCCCAACCACTCCCTGAAGGTGCTGGTGTGAGCTACTTGCATGTTTCTTAGATCTGGTCATTCACATGTTAGTCACAAAGTAAAGCATTTCAGATTTAGCTGTATTTTAATTCAAATGCCTATAAAACAAGTCATTAGACAATCCTAACTTCATGTCAAGCTCTTCCAAAATCTTCTTTTGACTTGATTATTTAAAAAAAATCTTGGCTCATGCTTGCAGGGAATTGAGAACTTCAACAAGATTAATTACGCTGCTGTCTTCCAAAGCTGCAATGTTTCTAGTGTGTTTTCAAAGATTAACGCTATATCCTCAGAGACATCGGTAAGCATTATCAATTGTATTTGCAGAGAAGAAAATAAAGATACAGAGCAGTGCTATTATTGTCCCCAATAATAACTCAGACTACCACATTCTGGGCCTTTTTTTTTTTTAACCCCTGGGCCAGCACTAAACAAAAATATTTACCTTTGTTATCTCTCCTAATCACCTGCTTGATACTGGCTCAAACACACAAAAATATTTTTAAACATTAAAAAATCCTTGCTCAATTTCCTACTCTCCTTGATCCTGCAGCAAAGTTATGAGGGTTCACTTGTAACAACAGTGCCAATTCAGAGAACATTATGATGTTATTGAGGATGAAGAAAGGACTGAAAAAGAATGTCTACACAATGTATAATGAACATAGGCTGTATCCTGAATTCTTTAGTTGACACTTACACAGGAAACAACCTAAGAGCACATCTCATCTTTACCGCATATGTTCTACATCACTTACACAAGAGCAAATGCATACATGAAATCATTCTGAATCACTGGTATCTTTCACCTCTTCATCAGTATCAAAAATTGCTTATGCCGTAAAGCAATGGTGAATCAAGCCTCATGATCTTTACAGGGAGCTTTGCCTCAGAGAGTAATGGCAGACACTGACACAGATCTCAGAGATCTTTCAGAGTACAAATAGCACCGAAGTATGGTAAATACAACTTCAGATTTTTTCATGGCATTCCTTTTTATAATTAGCTTGTGATGTAAAAAAAAAGCTAAAATTAAACTTGTCCACATGGTGTGCAAGGTATTTCTGAACCAGTGAATTGTGTGCACATCTCTGCCAACTGAGGTAGATTTTTTTCCTCGTTCCAAGTATGTTCCAGCATACACTTATTAAGTTCTCAGCAATGCTAAACAAACTCGTATCTCCAGTCTCTTTCAAGGTGGGCATTTTGGCTAACTATTTGATTCAGAAAGTGCATTCTCTTCATCCCCAGGTTGCGTAGGCTTGCTGTTTCCTCTTAAAGTTAAAAATGAGTATCTCAGTCCTCCTGCCATACTAAAGAAAAGAGAACAAAGGTGTCAAGAGATACTTGGTGTTGTATATGCCATTTTATAAATATATACCCTTCCTTCCAAAAAGTAAAGAATATCAGCTAGCATAACTTAGGAGTGCCTCAGAGCACGTAAGCCACCTGAGAAACCAGCCCTGAGCTCACAAAGATCAATTATTAGCTTCTCAAACAGATTCAAACAAACCGATGTAACTGTTCATCCAAACACAAAAAGTAACAACTCACAAGTTATAACTCATATTCAATGGACACAGCTCATTGAGTGGGTGCTCTCACTTCTCACACCACTTGGCTTTTACTTGGAAGCCTCACAGCTCAGAACTGTTGCTCATAAAAAACCCAGTGAATTCAATCTCACATAGTAAAACTGCAGGCATATTTCCATAGTTAAGAGCCTACCACAGTAAGATTCAATACCTGAAAATACATGAAAATACATGAAAATATAGGAAAAGACAACTAATTGTAATGAACTTTATATTCTCAGGCAGTGCTTCTTCAGGTTGGTACTTTCAAAACTGCTTCACTTAAGTGGGCCAAATGAAACAAAATATAAAAGTGTATCTCACTAAGAAATTTTCCACTTTATAACAAGCAAAGGTTATTCCAAGTTCCACTCACCAAATATTTAGCCCTATGAAGTTTAACATGGAGAATACGTAATCTCCACCAATCAACATTCCAATGTAAGCAATGGATAGATTCTGAAAGGAAACAAAGATGTTGCATTTATTCAAGTCAGTTTTCATCTCCAAGAATATAAATGATAATAATTAATTTTCTAAGGAAATAGCTATATTCTGTTGCTGGCCGCTTTTAAATCAGCATTTAAATTATATTCATGGGGTAACAGTCTTATGGGTATTGTCACAGTGAAATAAAATAATAAAAGCAGTATGTTTACTAAATGCACGTAATACACTGAGAGGGAATCTCTGGGAATAAAAACAAAAACAAACCAAAAACCAAGAACGAAAACAGAAAATCAGCTGTTTGGTATTAAGCAAAACGGAGCATGGCCACCTTCTGAATAAGTACTTCTTTTTCATCTTTGGAAAGCTCCTTTCAAATCCCATTTCTTAAAAAGTAGGTTTTGAGTTCTCAAGCATAAAAAATATGCTTTAAATTATTCTTATGCTTTTTATTTTATTTATATTTAATTTAAATTTATATTTAATTTAAATTTATATTTAATTTAAATTATCTATATGCTTTTTATTATTGCTTTGAAATTGTTACCTCCTCACTTTGCCAACTAAATGTGCATTGAAAGCACCTGGCTCAAATTCAAGGCAGGCACAGTTTGACGATTCTACCTCTCAGCCCTCCCCCATCTAGTCTTGGGAAAATTGTCTCCTATAGACAGAAGGAAAGCTATAGAACTGTGATCATTTTACCAACACTGTGCTGGTTTCACATGTTTTAGCAGCTACCCTGAAGAATGACATAATTTCTATGAGTTTCTGCTGGGGACTACAGCATCATAAAGTGCTTCTCACCTTTAAAACTGTTTAAAATGCCTCAAAGACTATTGTTGCTCAGAAAACAAAAATAGTGTTGGTCCATCTTAATGGTTCAATGCACATATAAAATTTAAAAGCACACTTCCAGGGCCACAGAATGAAAACTACTAGATTGATTAATCCTGCCAGCTTCAAAAAACAAACAAACACCTAGCAACCAATCAAAAAATTAAACAAAAAAAAAAAACCCACCAAAACCAACACCAAGCTGTAGAAGAAGTACCATCTTCCTCTTGTGGATTTTGCTATGCTGGTGGAATTGTATTCCTTAGTCAAGGAATATAGGGAGCACCTTGAGGACTGTTATTCCTGTGCCCAACCTAGTTCCTAGGATTCTGATAATTGTTTGACCCACAAATGCACAAGTTTTGTCTTTTGCTAAAATTCTTGCAGCTCCATTCTTCTCTTTAAACCATTCCACAAAAAGGTGCTTGGATAGTCAGTGACATTCCCTGCTCTGACATGCTGGCCTTATCAACACAAAGGAAGCTGCACTGGTTTTAAATTAAACTGGATTAGAGAAAACAGACTGTAAGGACACCAAGTTCAGTTTTTAAGATGTGCATGTTTTGGTGTTGATCAAATTGACCGGAAACCAAAATTAAATCCTCCATTCAGCTAGAATACAAGTTCTCACACAGAGGCTGAAGCAGTTAACCATAAAGCAATACATTCCTTACCACAGCTTAGCCATTATTCTTTGTGAATGCCCTGTTTATTAGCTGCAACAAAATCAGTTCAGGCCAAAGTGAAAGTGGGTTAGTCTGTATCAGTTTGCACTGGATTTGCAGCAGGCCACCTTGACCTTGAGAGTAACCTGATACAGAACAGAATCAGGTGACAGTACCTAATGAAATGTGGTTAGATTTACAACTTTCAGTAGAAGTGGTTCAAGTTTCTCTTGTAGGAAAACTAAAAATACATTGATACGTGGCTTTCTAGATATACCTGAGCTTCAGTGGAAGAGAACGAAGTCACTTTGTGACGTGACCTTGTTTGGCACAAACAATGTCTTAGAGTTAGCCCTCATTTTGAGTTTCCAGATCAAAACATAACCAGGATCACTACTGAGTCAATGCTCTTCCCTGTTTATTTGAGCATTCCTGGCTTCCTCTTCTGCCCCATAACTCACCTTGATGGCACCAACTACTGTCGTTGTGAGCGCAGAATTGTAATGACTGCATAGGACAGTAGAATACATCAAGAGAAACCTAAATTAGGTAAAGGAGAAAGTTTTATAAATTCCTCCCAGAGACCTCAGGAGTTTAGCAACACTTTTGAGATTTTCCAACACTTTCTGGATTGGTATTTTGCTGGGATCTTCAATCCCACCTGTTCCAAATCCTAAAAAAAAAAAATCTGTGGATCTGTATTTTGAGATAATGATGTACTATAAATACCCATTAAATTTATGCTGCTTTAGCTCTACCAGAGCCATCCCTATTCTTTGTGCTTCTTATATGTCAGTATTTGAAGTTAGTTTGACCCATTGGTTGGTGAAATATGAAGGAGCAGAACAGAAACCAACTCTTTTTCTGTTCTTCCTCCGACTCAGCAGTTCCAAAAGGAACAAAGCATTGTTTCATTACTTTTGAGTCTCCCTTGCTTTTCCAGGTACTTTAAAGAACACACTGCAACAGTTCCTATACACTAAAGGGCTTGCATTCTATTAACTGCAACGTAGTAAATCAGAAGAGACAGCCAGCAGAGATCCTGAGTACAGAAAATGAAAAGCTGAATGTTGTGATTTTGATCACTGTACTGTGATGTCAACACCACAGAGAGTAGTGATACTGTTATTTACATTTTTAGAAATAACTAAAAGACAAGACAGAAGCCCGGAGGGGGAATAAATTTTCTTTAAATTTTAACATAACTTACTGGTGAGTCTTACATTTGAGATCTGCAATTTGAAACACTGTCACTAAAACACCTTACTTGATTGTGTTCTTACCCCAAAAAGCAGGAAAGAATAAATTGAAAGACAAACAAAAGATTTGTCCAGTGCTGGAAATGTGTTGCCTATTAAAAAAAAAAAAAAAAAAAAAAAAAAAAACAGAGAGAATTATGTACTATATAATCAACTGAAAATAGATATAAAATGTAGTTAATATGAAAATGTACACAATCACAAAATGCATTTGATTCATATTATAATTACAAAACATTCATATACTACTGAAAACAGTTTAAGGAATTTAAATTCAGAAACAGGATGATGGCACACATGATGCCTAGACACACTCCTGTGTCATGTATAGCAGTGCAGATATATAATTGCACACTGCAAGCGATAAATAAAAATACAATACAGAGAATTTGTGGTTTTATATTTATTGATAGTTAACAACAATTATTAATATTGTATAATAAATAGTGTTGAAATGACACAGGGAGAAAAAACAGATAAATAAATAAGCTCCTTGAAATGTCTTTCATAGACTCTTAGAATCACAGAATAGTTGGGGTTGGAAAGGACACTAGACCACGTCATCCAAGGCTCTGTCCAGCCTGGCCTTGAACACTGCCAGATATGGAGCATTCACCACTTCTTTGGGCAAACAATTCTAGCACCTAACCACCCTCACTTCCTTATATCTAATCTGAACTTCCCTGTTTAAGTTTGAACCCATTATCCCTTGTCTTACTGCTACAGTCCTTGATGAAGAGTCCCTCTCCAGCATCCTTGCAGATATGTCAGATACTGGAAGTTTGCTATGAGGTCTCCATGCAGCCGTCTAGTCTCCAGAAAGCCCCAGCTTTCTTAGCCAGTCAGCTTTCAAGGTCCAAGCCTTCATTTTTGACCTCTAAACTAGAATAAATAAGCACTGCTAAGGTCTCTCAGCAATGAAGTTCAGTGAAAAGACCAAAACATCACTTTAGAACTAGATGATCTTAAGGTCCTTTCCAACCCTAACTATTCTATGATGCTGTATTTCTATTAAGTCTGCTTCTTAGTGACACACAGCAAACACACAGTGCCACACAACAATCATTAAGAAATATGTCATAGATTCTTTCTCATCTCTAGAAACTCCAGGGTATGCCTTATTTTAATCCAATTAGTTTCAAGTCCCTTGTATCAGCACAAACTTCATCAAATGCTGAACACATTCCTTAGAAACAGGATAAAGGCCTGTTAGTCCATCCTGAGCTGTGACTAGCTGAGCCTCCACCACCTGAGGTAATAGGTTGGAGGGATCTTGGGCAGCTTTGCCCTGCTTGAATTGTGCTGTGGTGTGCAACAACAAACTGCAAAGTATTACAGAGAGACATTCCAGGACCTCCTTTCTCTTCCATTGCATCATGCTTTCCTGTATTACTAGTCATCCAGGAGGAAAAGTGAATACTGGGACACTCACAAACTGCAGTCTCTAAAGACAAAGTATCTACTATTCCAGAACTAGCTAGAGGAGCAGAAGCAATCTCCCTATCCCATAGACATGATACTGATATTTTGACTGTGCATTGTCTGTGATAGACCAAGGTAAAAGGCTCTGCTAGGGTAAAAGCAAACCAACTTCTATGGCCTGAAAATCTGCTGAATACAGATGTTATCTGCAATGATTTGTTGATTTTTCACCAGTATTTTTCCATTTTCTCCCTTTTTTCAGGGATTTAATCTCTTTGCATCACACAGACACTAGTTATCCATATCATTTAGTGGCACTTTTAATATTAAGTGAGCAAGCCAATGCATATGTGCAATAGGCAACATGCATTTATCTGACATTTGTTTATTCTTTTCAGGTAATTGAAGATTAAATTGTTTGTGCCAAATCAACAACTCCTTATTTTTCCCATGGAATAAACCTAGCAGCAAGGTAAACTTCTTTGTCCGGTTCTCCCAAAATGCCTCCAGCCTGACTGCTGGGAAAGCAGTGGAAACCTTACAGTCAAACTTGGACCCCAATACATCTGCCAAGAAAGACATCAGCTGCATTTTCCTAAACTGGCAAAAGGCCATGCTGGACTGACATCACAAGAAGAGATTTCATATTCAGAGCAGATCTAAATCCATCATTTTCAGGGAATGACAATTTTTCCATATAAAACAGACTTCTAAGAACACAACAACAAAATCATGTGAATTCAGGGCACAACACAAGACACTGCAATGATTTATGAGACCCTCAAGCTCTGTAACAATTTTTATTGGCGAATCTCAACCATTTCCGAAAAGTAATATAAGTAATACTCATTTTACTGGTAAGAATAAGTCAGCCCAGTAAGTCTGTGAGGGAGCCAAAAAAACCACAAACCTCTTGGTCTGATACTTTATTCTGCCTAAGGTGTTATACTGTGTTATTAGCTATGGAGAGTCACACTGTCATTCCATAAGAATGCTATGTATAGGTTACTAAACTAGACTGAGACTAAACAGGAATGTGTTCTCTGCATCAGAATAACAGACTGGAAATTGTTTGGTTTTGGTATTTGCAATCTTATTTTGTAGCATGTGGCAAATCACACATGGCAAGAGCTATCACACAAATGCAGCTTCTCCTTAGAGTGAATAACTAAAAGTTCTTACCTATAAAGGGCAAGCCAAAGTCACATATTTCAAACACTAGTCCCTAATATGGAGGTAGGATTACCTCTTTAAAAACAAACAAAAATTGCTACCAACCTCCCCCTCCTTTTGAAAACAAACAAACAAAAACACCAAAAAATCACCTTGAACAAAATACCGTTAGTCTGAGATATGCAGCATTGCTCCTTACCTGCTGAAAGTCTCCAGTAGAAAAGCTAATAATAACTGTTGGAATCACCATGAAACAAGCATTATAGAAAAGGACACCATATTTCCCCAACTCCTGTGGAAAATGAAACATGGTGTTTACAATTACAAGCCAATTGGGAACAAAACTAAATATTACTCTGGTAATCTATTGTTAATGAGCAGATAAAACATAGTACATTTCAATTTAAAATACAAGTTTGTGACCCTTGGATTCAGTGTTTAGTACTGAGCTGGGTCTCCATTTCAGTCACTTTGTCTGTATGCTCAGGAGAGTATTACTGCTCTGCTATACCCTGGACAGCTTCTACAACACCAGATAGTTAGGAAGTTCCTAAGGCACTGGTCCAGAACTGCTTTGTGTTAGACTCCATGTAAGTCTCTGCATGGCCAAGGGATTACCCACACCATCTACTGCAAATCAACCACAAAAGCCTAGGGCTGGGTGGCTCCCTATGCAAGCATAACAAAAATTAAAGAAGTCTGACTCCTAGATGGAGCATCTGCTGTCACTGGTAACTGATGTACCTTCAAGTAACTTGGGGCATGCCACACATCCTGTTGGTTAACTTGCCAGGCAGATGATTAGGGGAATGAAAAAGCAGCCTTTCCTTCCTCCAGATTCAGCCATGCTAGTTAGCAAATCCCTCCAGCTTCTCTCTTGCTTGACAAAGAAACCCTGTATTCTGCAGAAAGCTGTAGGGCTGTTAAGTGCTGCTCACAAAGAAACAGCGGCATCTGGACTATATGTGACTCCTGAGATATATATTTTCACAGACTGAACCACAAAGGTCGGTGACAAAACCTTTATCCCACATCTCCAGGACTGCTGTTTGCTATGTCTTGGTACATTTTAATGGCATTGTATTTGAAGAGCAGCCTGCTCAATGTTTATGTAATGTATCGAGGTATCACCTAATTCTTTCTAATATTTGGGTTTGGTACACTTGCTATTAAATAGCTAAAAAAGATAGCAAGTTTTGCTGTTATTGACTTAAACTGGACAGGTCACTGCTCCTACCCAGAAGATTATTTTACATAAACCTCACTAAATGTGTGTTTCTATTAAAAAAGTCATCTTCCTTAGAAGTACAGATCAAGTTTACTAATCAAGTAAATCAAGTTTATTAAGCATGCATCTATCAACTGAAATATGAAAGCAAACGAAACTAATTATTAGCTCCTAACTGTATGTTCATAGTCATATCATATGCAACCCACTCTAACAATACTGTCATAATATTAAACTCAACCTAATCACCACAGTTACCTTTGGATCAATTTTCTGCTTTGTGTAAACTCCATTTGCTGCTGTAAAGATATCATTCAGCAATACAAAGGTGTAACCCTCCAGATTAAAAGACAGATCAGACCTGGGAAAGAAATATTATATTGTAAATAAGCAAAGAGTATACAATGCATTGCAATTATTTGTTTACTTAAAAAGCTATCATAAATGAGGAAACGCAAATCCTGACAGCTGTAGCAAGTCACAAGTTGTAAGTCTGTAAGTCAAAGTACTTTACATTTCTTCAGTCACAGGACCATCATAAATGAGTCATCAGTTTCCAGTACTCAGTGTGGAAGTGTTAGGAAATGTACAGTTTTCATTCTATGAAAAATTCCATCTGCTTCAATCCTGACAACTTCTCCAATTATTACTGAGCATACTTACCTATTTCTTTTAACACAAGAAGTCGCTAGGGAAAAACTACTTGTTTTACAGGTAGCCCAGACGTACTGTCATCCTTTCTGTTTTGACTAGTCACCTCATGGATATAGGGATATTAATTTAATAAGACATGGCTCCCATCTGAGTCATGTCAAATGGAAATTAGAACATTTGTACACAGCAAAGCCCAGAAGCAAAAAATAACACTACATTTCCAGCTCAGTAAAGGAATATTCACAGAAAGAAAACAAAGGAGACTGGCATACCAGTGCTTTGTGAACTTTATCTAAAATAAATAAATAAAAAAAAAAGACATTGCTTAACTCAAAACAATATTTGATAACAACAATGAAAAAAAATAATATCAGGCTTTCTGTCCAGAGCAAAAGTACATTTTTCTAAGATTATTACAATACATTGATACTAGGAAATAAAAGCAGCATTCCTCACACAGTTTTAACTTGTTTCATTTGTGATCCTGTAAAAAGGGAAAACCTAGAGGGGGAAAAAAGAAGACCCAAATACTTCCAGCTGGAATCAAATTTTCCCCTTTTTATTCCTGCACTTCCAAATGACGTCAGTAGAGAGATTTTTGAAACTAGCTTAATCCAGAGTAATTGATCTTAATTTAAGTTTACTTGGCACAGAAAAAAATCCTCCTGTTTTCTCTCCTCTCATAACAGGACCTCATATAACAAATAGAAACCTTACCCAGCTGCTATGAAAGCTCCAAGAATTATGGCAAATACGCTGACTACAATGCTCAGTGGATATCGTTTCCTGCAGACAAAAATTAAGACAGTTCACAGTTCCATTATTTGAAAAGGAGATTAAATGGCTGGCTGCCTGAAAAGTTTCAAAGCAATTAGTAATCAGAGAGCATTTTACACAAGGGCACAGTCATGATAACCTTACAGAAGCAATGTGATTGACCATGAGCCATGCTGTCAGACTTTGGCCCTTAGAACAGAGATTGAAAAAACATTGTGAGCATTCTGCTGCTAGATAATTTCAAAAGTAAAGATTAAAGGTTTAAAGTAACAACCCTGGAACAAACTGTAATTTACTGTGTATTTGTATTCATAATGGACATACTACAGTGTCTTTCCAGAATCCAATAATGGAAAATCACGACACATCTCTCATGCAGGTTTTCATCTCACCTTTCTTGGGGAAGGTGCTGTACAGCATACTGTCTGGGCTATTTTTCAAATAGATACTTGTTTAGAAATCAAACTGAAACCTTGCACTTGAAGGGGAAAGCACAGAAGCTTGTGACATTCTTCACTATGTATACAGCGGCACTGCCACAGGGTAGGAAAAAGCATAACAAATAACTATTTTCCTTCTTATAACTCTACAACTTTATTTAGAAATGTCTTAATACTGCAGTGTGCCTTACAGACATTTGCCTTTGCTACCCCCAGCTCTGAGGTGGCCTGTGAGAAAAGACCTATCAAAACAAAATGTACAATGCTCTTGCAGAAGTCCTGTGTCAAATCAGCCTAACTGTGGACCACTGTCCAACAACAAAGCTATATGGTGTCTCTAGATATCTTAGGCTTTGATCGTAGTGGCTCTTGACAGTAACAACCCAAATCTTGACTGCTTTTCAAATCCTGAGGTAATCCAGCACGGACTCTTTGGAGTCCTTTCATTTTCAGCTCTGAAGAAATACACTGCGGCAGCCTGTTAGAATAGAGAATATAGTGTTCTGCTCTTAAGCTTCATTTAGGCTAGGATGTACTTGTACTCATACACCACATTGCTGTAGTCCAGCTGGGAGCTGATGACAACCTCACTGACTCACATTTTTCTCAGTTCCTCATGTGAGTCTTTAGGCCAACAAGAGAAGTTCTGCTTTTCCTGTAAGAACTTGCAACTAGAAAAGAATCCCAGAACATCGCCAAATATGCATCACATTGATCAACTGTTGCTTCAGTCAAAAGGAGATGACAGTCTACCTGGGGCTTTTTGAAAATCTTTTCCCCTGATTGTCATTCTCATGTTGCCTGCGTTCAGCTTCAGCTGACATATTTATATTCCTGTTCTTTCAAGTCAGTACAACTGAAACTAGTGATCCCAAGCTGCAATACCATATACTTCTTAATTTCTCATTAAAAATAATGTCTGAGTTGTGCTCTGCTTACCTGATTCCTGCATAACAGTCAAGAGAATAAGCTATGTAAATGATGCTGCCTTTTCCCCCTGTATTCATTAAAATGCATATATCTGCATCTTCAAAAAAGCTACATAAATCCACTTAGAATCATAGAATAGTTAGGGTTGGAAAGGACCTTAAGATCATCAAGCTCCAACCCCCCTGCCATGGGCAGGGACACCTCACTCTAAACCATATCACCCAAGGCCTCGTCCAACCTGGCCGTGAACACTGCCAGAGATGGAGCATTCACAACCTCCCTGGGCAACCCATTCCACTGCCTCACCACCCTAGCAGGAAAGAATTTCCTCCTTATATCTAATCTAAACTTCCCCTATTTAAGTTTTAACCCGTTACCCCTTGTCCTGTCACTACAGTCCCTAATGAAGAGTCCCTCCCCAGCATCCCTATAGGCCCCCTTCAGATACTGGAAGGCTGCTATGAGGCCTCCACGCAGCCTTCTCTTCTCCAGGCTGGACAGCCCCAACTTTCTCAGCAGATCTTCATATGGGAGGTGCTCCAGTCCCCTGATCACCCTCGTGGCCCTCCTCTGGACTTGTTCCAACAGATCCATGTCCTTTTTATGTTGAGGACACCAGAACTGCACACAATACTCCAGGTGAGGTCTCACGAGAGCAGAGCAAAAGGGCAGGATCACCTCCTTTGCCCTGCTGGTCACGCTCTTTTCTTTGCTTTTCTCTAGTTGTCAGTAAAAATTAATATTCTGATGAGATGCCACTAGTAATCCATTTATATGATCTAAAATAAAGGTATCTTAAACTATAAAAAAAAAAAAAAAAGATCACCCAAGTATGATGATTTCCAGCAGTAAAGTAAGTGGAATGGTAAACTTCCTGAGCACAGTAAACATCGGCAAACTGTCAAAAAAAACACATAAAAATTCAAGCATAGCATCAAATTAACAGCATGTTTATGTTCTAATTCTTATTTAAGTTTAATAACCAGAGGATACAACCACTAGTTTAGCAATAAGCAACCAAAACAAATTTCCAGACACTTAGCTTATATAAGAAAATGTCAGTCTGACACTAGAGTCGGATTACATAACTGAATATATGAAATAACAAGATATGCCAGTTTGTAAAACAGTGCAACTGACTACCTCCTAAAAGGTCCCTCGGCATCAGTGAAATGGAACATAGAAGCTATTTTCTACCTAGCACAGCCCCTATGAAATAATTCCTGAGCAGAGTAAGTAAAAATTATTTATGTTGTAAACGTAAAGGACACACAATAAACCTGCTTTTGAAAACATGTAACAGAAATAAAATACAAAGAAAACATGCTTAGCAAACAAACTGCGCTTCAAAAAAAGTAAAATAAATCCACAAGAAAAAAAATCAGATACAGTAGGAAAGGTGGGATCAGCTGCGAGCACCACTAAACAGCTACTTTTGAACAACATACTGTTGTTCTACACAAAGTCACTGGAAATTTTTCAAAATTTGAGAAAACACTTGCATATAATACTTTGGAAATCTGACAGCATGGCCATATGGACCAATTAATGCCCTGTTCAAGATAACTTTTAGCAACTGCATTAATAAGTGATACAAATCCTAACATGGAGTATAACCACTTTCCAACAGACATTTTGAAGTTATGGACAGGATTATCTACACTTTAGAGACAACTCAAACAAGATGAAAAATTCTAAAATATAAACAAATGTCACATAATTTAACAAAGTGATAATGGTAGAAACACTGCAGCCATTCTTATTTTTCTGTTATAAAAATTAGTTACGAAAGTAAATCTAAAATATGTCAGCCATAGGAGGAGGATACGTTACACTTATGATTAAAATAACCTACTAAACTCTTTTATTTTACAAATATAGTGAGGAAATGGGAAAGGAGAACCCATGAATCCAACTTTTACAGGATTTTTACCCCTTGCAAAAGAAAAGGGTAAAATCCGAACAGTTTACTTGTATCTTCCATTTACTGTACCTGAGTTTGCTGGTACTTGATAATCCACTTATGTGGTTTCCAACGTAAATCAGAGGCAGAGGAAACAACTGTGATAAAATTAAAAACACAACTCAGATTATTATGTTTTAAGTACTGTTAAGAAACTTGGCTAGAATTTGATAACTGTATTAATACTAGATTACTTTTAGCAAGAAGAGGGTTTTTTAAGGAAAAAAGAGAATCAACTGTCCTGCAAACTGATCTGCAGCTCTTGTTCATGTGACCATTCACAACCACAGCTCCACTGGTTTCATTAGGAGAGTTGCAATCTACCTCCAATGAGATGGAGACTCCGCTTAAATGTTAAACTGTTTTATTTGAATTACTTACAAGCCTCTGATTAATACCCATCGTAACATCTGAATGTTAGACATAAAGTAGTATTAATAACAGTAGCTAAATAAGAAAGAGAACAGGTGAAATAAAAGAATAAATAAACTTCATACTAAGTAAGCATACTGTGCTTCTCTATGTACTCCACATTAATATGCACGGCAGACACACCATTTCAGATCTACCCAACATATTATGCTATGTAAGACAACAGAATGCAAAAAAAAAAAAAAAAAAAGTATTTAGGGTAAAATAAACTTCACCTTCTCCAGCTTCTATCATAATGAGACTGACTTGCACAGAAACAAATGGGCCTTAACACAATACAGAGAAACAGTAAGTGATATTCAGAGCCTTAAGAAAATGTGCAAGTGAGGCATCCCTACACAATATTCAGCTTCAGCTCAAAGCTCTTAATTCTCCCACCACAGAAAAGCTGCAGAAGATTAAAACCAACCAAAGTACTCAATGGGGACAAAGGTGGTGTGTACATCTAATCCCACATCTATTAGTCAAGTGGAGCTGAAACAGGGGAAAGAGAAGTCCTCTATCCTACCATGTAATAGCTGCTGTTGTTGTGTCGATACATGCTCCAGGAGACTGATCAGCAAACTGTGATTGGAGGTTACACCCTCTCATACCATTGTGTGCTGGAAAAGCATACAGAGGAGTAGGCTGCACTTTATCTATGTTAACAATTCTGCATTTCTTTGACAGCAAAGCGGAGAAAAATTGCAGTAAAAGTTAACTACAGCTAACTAAAGTTAACTTTTAAGTGAAAGCAAAAGTAAATAGGATTATAAACAGGAGTATAGGTAACAATAAATAGCCTGTCAACATAAGTCTGAAAAAAAATTATAATGCACTACCTTTTCTACAGATTTTTAGAAAAAAATTGTCTATTTCATTCATAGGATAAAAGCAGAGCTGACATTACATCTGTACTCCTCTGAAATCCATCTGTTGTAAAGATAAAAGTACAACATCAGAGATCAGCGAAACATTTATTTAGAAAGGGTCAAGCACTCCAAAGCTTCATCACTAAAAAAAGTACCTTGCTAATTTAAAAACTCCAGCTGAAAGAACTAAGTGCATAAACCAGTCCTGGAGTGAAAAGCAATGATAGTCTTAGTGTCAATGAAAGCAGAAGTTGTTGAAAGGACGAAGAGTCAGTCAGAGGAGGCTTTAAAAAGTAAAGAAATCAACAATGAGTAAACCATCTGATTAACTGTGACTAGTCTAATCCAGCACTACAGGCAATATACGTCCTAGGTGCTGCAGTGCTGACTGCTCCCAGCATATCCAGGGAAGTATTGCAAAGGATAGATATTATTAAAACAAAGAAAGCGGGTGTTGTATTTTTTCCAGTGAATTTATACTAATGCTAAAATAAAACCAACAGCAAAGAAAGAGCATAGTATAGTGCAACAGCGGGAGGTGAAGGGAAGATACTTCTCGACATTGTTCATATGCAGAACCCAAAACTACCCACTTGGAAACCTTCTTCTTTCCTATTTTGGAATAAATAAGGATTGTCCATTTATAATGGGCCACTAATTTCAGTCTGCATTAAGAATAAACAGCATTCACAAATGGCTGCAAGACATCCATAGTAAACCTCATACTGATAGTACAAGATTCTGCAGTGAAGATGCTGGTCTGAAAAGCTGTGATATCTGAGCCCTGCAGCAGAGCTGGGAGCTAACTCTATCTGTATCTCTGAGCAGACACCAACCAATACCTTGCAACGAAAAAATAAATGCACAGGCTTATGCATCAAAGTAAAGCTCCAGCAATATTGCACATAGATACAAAAGTCTACAAGGATCATCGCTGTAGTAATTTCAAATCCTAACTTCCAGGCTGAGATAATAAAAGATCCTCTCATATTTTCTCTGTCCTCACTCTTCAGACCATGTACACTTTAGGGAGGAGCTATCCCCTGCCTACAATATTGTCAGTGAGCATTATTTTAGTCACTCCTGTGGAACATAAATCTTACATTTGGAGTCAACTGCTGTTCAGGTTTTTGGTGTATCACATTTTCTATCATTTTATCA